>NC_139059.1:4811626-6011626 GCF_965140915.1 Aythya marila | reverse complement strand
ATCTTATCAAACCTTGCCACCAGAGTCATGCCCTCTTCCTCCAAGCCACACTTGCTCAGTCATCAGATCCTTTTCTCAGTATTTTATTCTAAGGTGAGCCAAGGCCTGGCCCAAATCTGAGGCTCCTTGAGAGCACAGTGCTGTACCATGACGAGCCAGCAGCACAAAAACCAGGAGCTAAGTCAATACAGTTCAGTGAACAGGGAGAGAGAGCAGCAAAGGGGATTCTTTTAGAAATGCAGCATCTACAAACAAAGTTGTTTTTCCTTGCTCTCTTAGCTGCTTTGCCTTGCCCTAGACAAACACTCCACTGTTTTGCTAACCGATACACTAAGATTTGGAAGCTGAAGTCTTTTGAAGGTGTTGCCCAGGTGAATGGAACTAACGGGACTTGCCTTGCTGTCCTGGCATTTCACACCAAAGATATGTAAGAATGGTTAGAAAGCTGCCTTGATACTGCAGCAAACACCATGCTAAACTGGCTACCTAATACAGAGATGAGAAAGCAACAGAGGTTTTTCTTGTACAGTCCTTTCATGTTCTGCCCTTTGCTCTGGCTCAGCCAACGAGAGGCACAGCCTCTCTCGGGACACAAAGATCCCAGTCCACAAGACATAAAAACATTTCTGTGCACGGATTGCCTCCTCACAATAACCTCATTATCACAGCTGTCAGTCAACAGGACAAGCCAGCCACTAGCATGGGAACTACTGATAAGAGATGCTCACCCTCAAACCCATTTGTTGCCTGCAACAACACAAGGGACAGCAGCTTTAAGGCAGCAACAGGCGAGTCTGGGTCCTGTCTCCCCGCTGCCGCAGCCGGGACGGGGCTGGTGACAAGGTTTCCTTCAGCCCTGCACCATGCTAGCATGGCTGCAGCGTGCAGCCCCTTCAGTTCTGCACCAAACTCTCACTCATACGGACGTAATTGTTTAATAGCCAGATCCACACCCTGTCATTCAGATTTATGTCCCACAACTGTGATGCCTTGTGATCAGGCTGAAAAATCTAAGGGCTGTTTTCCTTACAGATCTCCCAGTGCAGAGATCTTGCATCCACTCGCTGTCCCCCTTTACAAGTGGCTGTCCAAAACCTGAGTATTATTAATCACTCACTTGCTATGAGGCCTCTCTGTGTTTTATGCAAGCCTTTGACTTCCTGATGAAGGATGGTTGTATCCCTAATCATGCTGATGTAAAGCTGCATTCATCACTCATACTCAGTTCCACCTCAGTACTCCTCAGCCTGTGTTCAAGACAGGGAGATTTGGCCCCGATTTACTGACCTGAACCATGAAGTGATTTTTAAAAGTTTCAGAACTTTTTTTTAATCATTTTTAAATCAGCTGAAACATCTTTCCCAAGGCAGTGATGTTCAGAAACCTACCGAATGCCCTGAACATTCAGTGCCTGAATCAGAAACTGTAACAGATGGACTCAGAGGGCTTTTTTAATATTGGCTATTAATAAGTGCACATGTTCACAATGACAAATGCAATTTATTTTTAGCCTCTACCAGGATATTAGCCTGGTCTTCCTCAACAATTTTGTCAAACTCCCTGCTTTGAGACGAAAGCACCAAGGTGAGAGCTCCTGCAGCTGCACAGCCAGCCAGCCCCGAGATCTGCCCAGCAGCCCTGCAGGGTCCGACCAACGTGGGGCTGGCTGACCCCCTTACTCTCCCAGCACACAACCATATTCTTATAATTTAGGATTGTTTAATGAGTGCAGCTTAGTTAACCCAGAATTACTTATAGTGTAAGTTACCTTAGCATCAGGCCTGGCTACTGAAACGAGTGCATTAACTCCTGAGTAGGAAACCACTTTGTAGCCCAGGTAGGAAAGCCTGGCTCTGGAGCTATAAAAACACCACAAATGCAACTGGCTTTACTAAAGTCATTTCTCCAGCAGCCACTTTTCAGGGGGAAAAATGTGAACCTGTGACCACGTACAACCCACCGGCAGCACCGTGCAGAGGCCCAGTCATCTCCCTCCGCCGTGCCTTTCCCTCCCAGCTCCATCCCAGCACCAACACCTCCAAAAGCCCACGAGGAACAACCTTGCTGTGAACCTTGGCAGCAAGAAATGCAAATATTTTGAATCTGATTCTTGTGGCCATTTCACTAAGTTACACACGCAGCCTTAACAGTTCCCAGAAGAACGCTGTGGTAAATGTAAACTGCGATAACAGTTTGACAAATGTCAGCTGACGTAAAATGGACCTATTGTTTGTGTTTAATTAGAAGCAGTCGGGATTTCATGTCTGTACTTTGTGGTTTCTTCTGGGATCCTTGCTTTACTTTCTGTATATCACAATTGTATTCCAAGAAGAGACCATTTTTAGACTGAGAGCACCAGAAAGAATGTGGGGAGACCTGGGGTTAGTGCACTTGCAGCTCAGAAGAAACAGGGCCGTGCCTCCAAAGCCGGGCTTTGTTACTTTGCTAACATACTGACCTGTGATATTCTGCAAGCAGCAGGTTATCAGCCACAGAAACGTGCTAATTCTGTTACAGGCTGGATGGCACCTTTTGCTTTACGAGGTTTTTCTGAGTGGTTTAGTTGGCTTCTCTTTGCCTTCAGACAGGGCACGGTGATTTACCCAGTCAGCCGCCCCTGGGGCAGCGATGAAGTACCTCGCTGGGATGGATGGTGTGTGAGACTAAAATTACCCTCAGCCAGGAAATATTTTCCTCATGCGTTTGGCTTTGCTCCTTCCCTGGGCAATGGGCAGCTACTGGGAGAGAGCATTTCACATGATTAATTTTCTGCTATGGCAGAGGGGATGCGTTTCCTTCTACATCTGTGTTTTTGTTCACTGGTGCTCAGACAAATGACTAAGCCGTGGGCAGCGAGCGGAGCGACAGCAGTGCTCTGGCTCCCAAGCACAGCACAGCCGTTCCTTGCGAGGGCGGCTGACTGGACCGATTGTCTTTCGTTCCTAAGCGACATTAGCGTTTTAACATTAAATCATAGCTAACATCACAATAAAGTACATCGCAGAGCTCCTCAGCTGAAACCAATTTTTCATCCGCTGCTCCTGAGAAAAGCAATGGCTCTTTGACATGCACATTTGCTAAAGCAAGCTGCCCACCAGGTCCAGGCACCCTGTGATACAGCAGCGAGCACCAGCACTTCTGCCAAAGCCTAAAATCTACTGACAGCAGTAGCAAACCTTCCTTTGACTTGAAAGGAAATTCTTTGTGGTATAAACCCTGCATATGAAGTCACAGTGGGAAAGTGCGCTTCAGTCCAGAGATAACAACCCCCCTCCCCCTTTGCAGAGCTGGCTCTGGGGATGCTCAGCACAGCCCTACTGTCTCTTTTCCACACCTTTTCAATTCTCCCATGCTTTAACTGCTTCTACTTTACATTTGGATGACCAAAGCTCAAAAGGGAAAAAAAAAGAAGAGTTCAAAGGCTTTGTCAAATCACGGTGTAACACTAGGCAGTTCCCCCATGGCAATCACACATCTTACAGCTAGACAAAAGGAAAATGAAGGAAGTAATCACAGCATCCATACAGGACCACTGCTGTTAATTATCCCTGCTGGGGGGAACCTGCCCTCTGCTCCCACCCTAGTGGCTCAGCCCAGGGCAGGCAGAGGCCGTGCTGAGAGCCCAGGGGTGGATCAGCGTGATCAGTCACTATCTGATGTCTGGCATTGCTCAAGATTGGCTCCAGCTGACTGAGCACAGACATTTAATGCCACTTTGAAGCCTGAAGATAGCCAAAGCATTCACACAGATGGGGCATAGCCCCTCCACGAGAGCATGGCCATGAAGCAGCGCTGTGAGACTGCTGGTGCAGGCATGTAGACGACAGAGGTTACAGGTGAGAAGAGACAGCACTGGATTGAGATGTGAAGATCGATTCATCACTGCAGTTAGCTGGGCTTGTTAGGGTGGCCATGTAGCTGGAGCTACACACACCCCAGTCAGAGCCATCACCCTTGTTAATATCCTGCACGTACTCTGAGCTGTCTCACCCATTCTCCTCTCAGTCTCTTCTGGAAAGTGCAATTTAAGGAGAGCAGCAACAGCTGAGATTCTCCACCTGAAACCCAGAGGACCGCACAAGAATGAGACTTGGGGGACTCTCCATTCAGGCTGCAGGCACTGCTGTCACCTGGGAACACCCCCATGGCTACACAGGCTCCTCTTCAGCCAGTTATTGGATTACAACTTTGGGCTCTTATACTGTGTGAGATCCGAATGAGCCTGCTTAATCAGCTGGTGATGTGACACTTCCTCCTGTAAAGACCTGAGAGGTACTCCCCTGGCAGTACGCCTTTCCTCCGGGAGGTCAGGCTGGATCCCTCACTTCTGAAGTGCTGTTGGCAGTGGAAAGACAAAGCCATAATAAATAAATACTAATAAAAAAGATCAGGACAGTTGTTATTTCCATCTAAACTTGACAGGACATTCTGCCTGAAAAGGATGTCTTGAGCTCCTGCAGGCTGGACTGCTTCAACCCCTGACAGCAGGAGGCTGAGCCCCGAACCTTGGCTCCCTCCAAATTCACACTAGGTTTAATTGCTTGAGGTGATTAAGGAATGATAAGTGATTCTCTAAAAAAGAGGTGGCACAACAAGCCTCAGACACAAAGTTAAGCAAAAATGCACCAAAAAAAAGACATTACCTACTATTCCAGGAAGAACACTGAATTACCTGCCATACAAGACTTCATGGGACAGGAGTGGTGCTCAGATCTGGGACATCCTAACTGCACGGACTGAGCTCCCTCTAGCCCAATTCTTATCTCCTTTACATGTAGCTTTCTTGTCTCCCTGACTAATTTCTTATCTTCCAGATTCTTTCAATTCTTTTGCTAAGTCACAGTTAGCAAGTACTGTGAAAAAATGGCACAGGAAAAAAGCCAGCCAGAGCCACGTGTGATTTTTGCTTTGATGAGCGTTACAAAACATCCCAGGTGAAATACTTCGCAAGGCTGAGAACCCAGCTGCCACCACCTCACCTGAACACACCAGCACCTTGCTTGGGAAGAAGCTGGAAGCATGTCCTGCCCGTCTTGTATACAGCAGATCCCAAAATAAGATTTTCTGGACAGTCTTTTATGCAGCACACAGCTAGGCAAAGCCAGTCTTGTTATTTCCAGCAGGCAGGCTCTGTTGCCTGGAAAAGCAGCTTTAGTTTGGCATGAACGAAAGCCAATGACTAAAACATTGTATGAAATTGATTTAATAAGGTTCAATGATTGAAACAGGAAGGATTTCCTTTAACAATTTGTTACAGGCCAGATTCAGCCACTGTGACCAGCTCTGCCATCAGCCTAATTGAAATTTGTGCAATGAGTGGGGGCAACAATCTTTGCTCTCAATTAACTCTGAAGAAAAGTTGAATTTTTTTAAATCATTCTGATTTATCAGCTCTTCTTTCATCTCATTTTTAAAGAGGTCTGGGTATTTATACAGCTGTTTGGAATATTCAGAGGTACCATAATTCACAGATGTCATTTCACCACTATTAAACTGTATGTTTAAAAGCTAATTAGAGATCAGAACGTAATTCGTATTTCATTTGGAGGGAAGCAGGCAGGAATCTCCTACAAATACCCACTGCCAAGCCTCCATCTAGTCCCAGCCCAGCTGGTCAGGCAGCCCGCCCTGCCTTCTGGCTGCAGACTGAATGGGGTACATCTGGCATCTCCTAGGCTTTGGTTAAAAATATGAGAAAAAAAACAACACAGTTCTGCCATCGTTGCTTACCCTAACCAGCATCTCCTTTGGAAATACTTCTTGTGGTCTAACTGAACTTGTTTGTAGGGAAAAGTAACACCTTACGGTAGGTAGGTGAATCCCTTCAGCCAGATGCAGTGAGATCTGGGGGCAACCAGACTTCGGATTAGGTCTGATGCCTACAATCTGCCGGCCATGTTCCAAGGTCTCGGTGCGTGCTGCTGACCCTCTCCTGGCTGCCCTTGCTCTGAGCACGGCATCGTGTCTGCCAGCACCCCGATGTGGCTCCCGGCACCTGCTGCGAGCAAGGCACAGGGCTCAGAATGATCGGGGCTCCAGGGAGGAACTGCAGCTGAAGCTGCAGAAGGCTTCACGTGAGAAAATTCTTCTTGTGAAAACGTCTCTATTAATAAAACAGTAGGGAATGCAGAAAAGAAGATTTATCTCGGAGTAAAACGTTTCTCTGGGAGCTCCCTGAGGAGCCAGCAGCAGCTTGTTACGGAGCTAACATGTCTTTTACTGCCGCAGCCACATGAATAAGAAATATTTCAGCATTAGGAGCAGTTAAGAGAGGCACAAAGCAGGAAAGCTAGGCAAGCAGAACAAGTGGCTCTGAGTAACAAAACCCACAGCTACTGGAAAACCGTCTGAAAGGTTTTGACTCTGAAACAACCCGTGACCTAATTAGGTGGTACTGTTACTGGAGAACAGAGCGAGGAACAGAACAACAGGAGGGGGACACCAAGGGGAGGAGAAAGAGCCAGGCCGAAATACTTGGCCAACCAGCCCAAGCGAGAGCTGACCAAGGCTGACATTCATTTAACCAGCATGAGCACTCGGTGAGGCATGGGGGAGGCACAGATGAGAAGGGTTTTGCTCTGTGCACGTGGGCGGAGTGTGTTTTACGCAGAAATGAATGAGGTACCTGGACAGACAACATCAGCTTGTGGAGATCTGCAATGAACGAGGCATAGCCACATGGCTTTCTGTTACTATAATACAGCATTTTTCTCTGAGGGGGAAAAATGGGTTAGGAATCCCTAAGCAGCCTTGGAGGAAACAAGCATTGCAGCGAGTTATGGCAAGATGTGATAAGGATGCGATTTAATCTACATCTTCCCCGGGAGGATTCACCATCGCTCACGCCGAAGCAGTTTGGAGGCAGCTGATGTCCCTGAGCAGGATGAGTGTGGTTCCCGTGCCTGGGTTATGTGGGGGACATACGGCAGACGAGTCCCTGCAGTCCCTGCACCAGCAGGCCCAGCCACACCGAACCAGCAGCATGCTACTCTTGAGCTCAGCGCAGGAGTAATTACAAGAGTCATTGGGAACAGCCGCGTGGACATCACTGTGGGGTGCTCGGGCACCCTGTCTGCCCGAGACAGGAGGTCCTGGAAACCCAAAGATCCAAACCAACACCATGCTATGCAAAGGGAACTCCCCATGCTCCACGTTAAGCACCCTCTAAACCACCTCTTATTTGTCACAGCTGCTGTATTTTCTGTAAAAATGTCAGGCCAGACTCTTAGCTAGGATATACTGGCCCAGCACCACTGACTTCAGCAATTTAAGTGGTGAGATTCAGATATAGTTTCTCCCAAAGATACTGGGAGTGGAGAAGAGCTGGGCTGGCCAAATCCTCATCGCTTTTCAGCCAGCAGGGTTACAGGCTGAGCTGCAGCCGGCTTCCTGCTGTTCGCCTTTGGGGACAGCAGGAGAGCCCAGGAGGTGCAGCAGCCTCAGGGGCTGCCACTCAAGTACAGCAGCCCCCAAAGGACATGGTCATTCAAAGAAGGAACCAAAACTGCAAGGATCTGGCCCCGCCGTCAGCTGTTACCACAGATGTGTGGAGCCTTTGAACCAAGTTTCTTTAATCTCACATTCCTCTCTACTAAAAGCAGGGGTATGATTGCTCAATCAAACGGCACCAATAAATTGAGTCCTGACTTCTCTTCCTCTCGCAGCAGCGCTCAATATTCCCAGAGGAGCAGGGCTGAATCCTTCATTCCCTGTATGCTGGGACTAATCTCCCGCAGCCCCACAAAAGGGGCTGCCGAGGAGCACTGCCGTCAGGACGGGTGGCACGGTGCGGTCCTGCCCTCACTCAGCTGCAGGCAGCTCATGACTCATTCCCCGCACGGAAGCCGCACAGGCTCTCTGCAGTGCTGCAGGCTGCCTTCCGAGTGGGTAGGTTTAGGCAACCGAGCTGTGAAAGAACTGCAGATGAGGAAGGCATGGCACTGCCCCGGCCCTTCAGAGAACTGCAGTCAGCTCCTGCAGGGAGCGCAGCCAGCCCAGCCCTCCGCTGTGTTTGCGAGTGCCTCGGCTAGCTCACTTCCTACGAGCGTGTTTTTTCATGGCATGTGCCACAGGTTGTGCACGGCTCCACTAGGAACTGTTCAAAGCAGGGGCGCGCGCATACCTGCAGCGAGTGCGGTGTAACTCAGAGGCACTGGAAGAGGGTGCTCGGAGCCGTGCCCGCCCACACGCCCACCCACGCAGGCACGACGCATGCCGCAAGAGAAGGCTGTGAGCCCTCGTCAACAGTGGCAGCTGTGGTGCACAGGAAGATTAGCTTTTTCCCTGAGGTCAGAACTATTTAGGTGACTAAATCACACGTACAGTCACAATAGCCACCTTTCCACTGGGTTACGGTAACCTCTGCAGGGCTGGTATTGCTGCACTCACTGTTTGCTCCATTAAAAGCAAGCACAAATACTTCAGAGAACAGAGGAGTTCAGAAGGAACAGGAGCCCGCTGCACATTCTGGTTCTGCATCAGAAATCAGACATCAATGAAAAATCTCAGGAAATACAGCCTTGCCCAGCTAAAAACTCTCATCTTCAAAACGACACCACTTTACTATGATTTCAGTGCAAAAGGAACAGAAACAGCTCGCTGCAGTGCCAGGCTCCCCTGTTGCATCAGCAGTGCAAGAAGGGATGTGCAGAGCCCACAAAGGCATGCGAGACGCTGGGGAGGCTGTCCCAGCTCCCCTCTCGTGCAGACAGCTTTGCTGTAGGTAGCAGGCGCACACAATGCAACTAGCTCCCTCCTGAAAAGAAAAAGCTGACAAAGGGAGAAGGGTCAGGCTCTGCTTTCCCACTCCGCCTGGTTTTCTAAGACTCGTCTCCTGCAGTCTCACACCGCTCGTTAATGGCTCATTAGAGCAGGTTCACACTAACTGAAAGCAGAGTTGTGTATATTTTAACTCTGGCTTTTAGCCTGATGTGCCTCCCTTATCTACGACACACTTAACAAAAGACAACTTCTGGGGGTAAAATATTCATCGTTTCTTAATTCAAAGTTCTACTTACTGAGAACGGCTGTGGAAGTCGCTATAGGAAATCGCAGGGACTCTGAATCTCCCTCGTAGCAGCTAAGTTTCTCCCGAGTGGGACGTGAAGGCAGACCTGGGACACGCTCTGTGTCTGTGCTGGTGAGGGCTCTCAACTGTGCGTCGTTGCCAAGAAACCTGGGGTAGACTCCAAAGCCTTCAGATCTGCCCTGGCTAAGGCATTCCTAATCAAATCCTCCTCCCAGCAGGAGCATCCAGCGCAGCCGCGGGCAGCACGGAGCCGGGAGCAGCATCACTGCCTTCGATCCAGGTAACGCTGAACTTCCACACAGTGCTTCCACCAGTCCGAAATATTGTTAGTTTAACAAAGCAATTTCTATCTGAATTGGAACTAGCTATTAACTTTAGACTTATTTTGAAACAAAATAATTTTCTGCCTCACACTCTCCTGCTTTTAGCTGCTCAGAAGAGATCACCGAAACGATGGCAGGACTGAGGTTTGCCTTCAGGTTTGATGCCGAAGTCTTCAGTGGAACCAGGTATTTCTGAACAATTCTAAGGCTCTGCTATGCCAAAATCTCATGACTTGCAACTGCACAGCTCCTGAGAACAGGGAATTCGTAAAATCTGCTGCTGCAGTAATGCATATGAATAATCTTTTGCATTACGGCAACAGATTCTAGACAGCCAGGTCGCACGGTGCCAGCTAACATACACATTCACGGGCTCTATCTATCCCAAAGAACTCGCAGTCCAAAATAAGAGATGTACAAAGCTGCAGAGAGCAAGAAATAGCCAGGAGAAAGGAAGACAGCAAGCAGAAAGAAAGTTTGAAGCACAGCAGAAGTTAAACTTCCTCTCTAAAAAAATACTACCTCTCTGCTACCTCCCAAACGAGTAAAACAGCCATCATTTTAGGCTCCTACCCCTTTGAATTTGTTGCTCCATTCAGAAAATGTTGATTGTGGTGAAGGTTATTCTTTATCTTAGTGGCTGTAAGATGGAAAAGATTCACGAGATCATGGAAGCCTGGGCAAAACCAGAAGAAATGAGCAGGCATTTAGAGGTCCCCTTCTCCACTGGTCCTCTTACAGCTGATCTTGAATACAACCCAGCTTTCTCATTCAACATTATTTTTTGTTTCTACAGGTAAATTGATTATAATAAAAATGTTTACATTGTGCAAGTCAGATCAAAATGTTTTAACATTAGCATTTTGACTAATTTGACAAATTATTTTTATACTTTATATATTTTTTATATTTTCCTAAGGATCACAAACACTTCTGAGAATGAATTCTTCTCTTGAGTTAGGGTAGGCAATGTTTTTCAACATCTTTCAGTCTTTAACGAGACAGAGAAAAAAAACATTTCCTGCCATTTTCTATTAGTTAATCATAACATAGCTGAAGTTTATCGTCAGACTGAAACAACATCACATTGAATCCCATAAAACGTCTAAATTTAGGCATGATAGGGGCATATCAGACTGTGCCTTGGCACGGTCATTTTTGCAACTACTTTATCTAGAGCTGGCCCAAATGACGTTACATGAAGAATAACTGAACCCTGTTTATTTTAACTCTGGTACTTCTAACATTCAGATCTCTACAACAATGGAAATTTCTGGGCCTTTAATTTTGTTGATGAGGACTGCTCAAAGGAGGAAAGGTCAAACATTTCAAAGATTAGAGTTTTCAGCAAGGATACACTTTAATCTCCTTCTTTCCTCCCAGAGTTACCATTATGTGCCTGTAAGTAATTTAAAATGAACTCCTCATACAAAACCATGTGTGCATCATGTGTAATGTGGCTAAAGTAAATCAGTTAAATATATCTTCCCAGCAGGGCCTCAGTTCCTGATTGCAAACAAGAGTGGTGTAAAGGAAGGTGGCAAGCAAAAGGAGGCAATAAGGTCAAGGAAGTAGCAAGGAAAGATAACTATGGCTTTGCATATTGGTTTTTGCTCTTCTTTATACTCCAAGAGACACATTTATAAGGAAAATAATAAATTCTTCTGTTTCTAGCACTGCATTTGCAGTGCTGATCAGTCCTGGAGCAGGCAGCCTTGAACCAGCTTCATCATCCAGCCCAAAAGAGATTAAGCATGAACAGCTCTCCCAAAAAGAGAGTGTTAAGAACCCTGGCCATTGCTGCTCTGGGGAGTGAGACACCTGAGACTTAGGACACATTGCTGCTCCTGCAGGCTCAGCGCAGAGGACGGGGCAGCCCAGCTCTGCAGCAAGACAGGTGCTGGAGCATCCCTGGTGCCTCCCTGCAGCCCAGCCCAGGAGCAGCGATGGAGCCCGCTGCAGCTCAGGGTCCTTCTCCTGAGATCCAGAGGCTGCAGAGCAGGAGATGAAGCCAGCTCTCCCATACAGTTAGGACGTGCCTGGGCTGCGCAGTGCAAAGCAGGAGCGGGAAGGGCTCCATGCTCCACAGCTGAGACAGACAAAGATTACAATTAAATAAGCCCAGCATGATTAAAAATGTCTCTCTCGCACTCACAATTTCCATGCATCTTCCAAAAGGTCTAAATCTGAGAAGGTAAATTAACTCCTTATCTGTTCACACTTGAAGCTTTTTAAAAAACAGGCCTGAAGGCTGGAAGAAGTTCAGCAGGCTGCAATGTTTTAGCCTTACATGGGAAAGTTTGCCTAACGAAATGCTATGGTTTTATCAGACTGTTTCCTTCTGCTTCCTCTCTTGTGGGTAATGGAAGTTACACCCACTTCTTAGCTTTGACATGTGTAACCCAGAAAAGCCTTAGTTCACTGTAAAAATGCCAAGTGATATGTTTCTTTGTTAGAATATGTCTTGCGGCTCTTGTCGCATTCTTCTAAACATGTCAGGATAAACTAAATGCATTATTAACAGCTGGTGGAAAAACACCACGCATTAGCCATTCTTCTTCTGAATGGAAAAGAAAAAAATTCTGATGAAATATAGTTCACGCTATATTCCTAGATTGCTTTACTGGATAGCTGCCCTGTCTTTCACCAGCCTCAGGCTGAAAACAGGAATTCTGGAAGATAAATCCAGATACCCTAAAAAGAATTAAAAGAAAATGTGAAAATTCTCACTATTTTTTTTAATTGGTGGCAATTTCTTAAAATGTTTATATGATTAAGTGTTACTAATGTTATTAAAGTTATTAAATGTTTATACAATTAAAAAAAATTGTTAAAAACCCAGTAAAAATTAAACCAAAACACTCCACAGACAGATGTCAAAACGAGACTCTGAAATTTAAGCATAATTCCCTTCCTGCTATGCCAAAATGCTGTCAAAACCTGTAATTTAGGGTCATTTCAACTCTGACAGAAAACAGCTTTGCTGAAACATGGCCTGCCATTGGACTTGGCACTCTGTCCAGCGTCTCAGTGAGAAATGCCATCCCAAGAAAGGAAGGAGACAAATGATGCCAAGCTGCTGCAGCTGCACAGAAGCGGCGTGGGATGGGGACTGAAGGGCTGGGCTTTCTGCCCCAGCTGTGCGACCGGGCAGTACCTGCACACTGCTCCGGCCCAGCAGCAGGTCTGAATTCCTCCCGTTACTTCACATGATGCATCGCATGATGCGCGCTGCTGCGCAAAGTCAGCGGTGCTGCCCTGCCTCGGGATGCATCTGCGCTCAGCTACTCCCGCCTAGCAGGGGCTGCTGGCCTAATGCTGCTTTTGTAGCCCAGCATTGTATGGCAGAAAGGCTTCAATCTGCCTCCTCAATGCCTGTCAGAAAGCACTATAGCTGCGCTACAGCTGAAGTTTCCCTCGGTGCTGCAGCAAAACGACAGCTATTTATAAGCTATCTCACTTCCAGATCTCGCTTCTCCCTAGTAGGAGATACAAAGACACGTATAAAAGGCAATTAAATAAAACACAATGGATTGTGTTAACTACTGGTAACCAAGAAGCCACCTTGATCCCCTTCTGAATCTAAGATATTCACTGCGTGACACTGCGGCCTCAGCTCACAAAGACTTTTCAATTTCGGATTAAACACGTCGCATTGGAAATAGCTCTGGTAACCCCCAGCAGCAGATTAGAGCTGGCAAAGAGGGAAGAGAATGAATGGCAGGGGGAAGACAGAGGGGTTAAGCATTTGCATTGGGAGAAGGGGTGCAAAGGAAAAACACTGTTTTGTAAAGGGTTTCATTATCTTGCCACGTTTCTGGAACCTGGGAACTGTCTGGACCATGGGAGGATGAGGGAAATCATGCGGACTAGCTCTTCTTACAAAGCCCGATTCCACTTTCTGGAGCTCCAGCTCTTGAAACATTATCAAAATCTGGGGGAAAAAAATATTCTGAGAGACCTAACTGATAACTGCACCAGTAAGAATGAGATTGGCTTGTGTGCCAGCCAAAACTGGAGAAGGCAGATAGAGGGAAGGACACAGAGCCTCCCAGCAGCGCCTGTCCGAGGTGGCAGCTCTTCCATAGGCAGACTTCATTTGCTGCCAGCCTGCAGGACTGCTGCTGAAAACATGGCTTCTTCCTTCCACGATTTTCATGCAGAATTTATTGCTGGTTCCTCTCCAGATGATTCACATTTAGCCTTAGAGGCTATTTTTAGCTGCTTTTCTTTCAGCACTTATTCTTGGAGAGTCCCTGCAATACACGTGGTCTCCCCTCCCCTGGCTCCTCTGGCGAGAAGCACCACGAGGTCGGCTGCTGAGAGCAGGGCTCACACCTCGCTCATCCCTTCTGTGCACAGCAAAGCCCATCACAGCACTTCTGAGGTCAATAGCAGCGGTCTGTATCACCACAAAGATAGGTAGTGGAAAGAAAACAAACCAAGGAAAAACAAACACACTCCAGGTCCTCGGAGTGTTTGCAAAGCCATTGTCAGGCTGGTTGGGCAAAGGTCTGATGGTCTGGACACACGAACAGACAGCAAAGCTGAAGGCACACACACATAATGAACGCATACAGAGGCGGCTGGGTACAATGGAGCCCTGTAAAGCATGAGAAAATTGCTGCAATTCGTCTGGGGTAAACCTGACACTGAGACATGAAGTTAGGGTCACATAGTGCTCCCAGCATTATAAAAGGGAGATGTTAAATAACCCATCAGTGTGTTCATGGCCAGCACCATGGTAGGTGTACGTGTCCTTTTGAGCAGGATTCTGATATCTTCAGGATTAGTTTTACAGCTTTGACACAGACATTGTGGGACACGGTTAGCAGCACAACCACATAACGTTACCAGCCCAAGAGGCAGCTCCACAAGCAGGAAAGCTCCACAAGCAGGAAAGCATCAGTCTACAGTGACTTCTTTCACATATGGGAGTAGTATCGCTGTATTAAATCATTTTTACACTGGCAAAGTCACATAAATTAAGGCTTGTCTTGCTTTAACTATACCCATACAAAAGCCTATTGTTTTGAACCATAAAAGTTGAATATTGTTGAGGTTCCTGCCTCTCTTCCAAATGCGGTTGACATTTTCTAACAACTCTAAATTTTCTGAGGCATGAGAATGGGACACATACATACGTGCTGTGCACACATACACCACAGACATTGGGAAACCTAACTAAGATAGGAGTAAATTAGCTGGAGGGAGAGGTGAAAACACACTCAAGGTATGAATGTTAAGAAACCTTTGACTGAAGATTGTAATTTTTATCTGTGCAGTCTTACCTGGTTTACAAGTAAGTCTCTTCTCTACCATGGAGAGACTCAGCATGCTCTAATACATAACCTTAACTTTTAAGAGCATTTTGTATATTGATTCCAAACGTATGACTCAAGCTTGTTAGCTTATAATCTGCTAGGTTAGTAAGAGCTCCTAGGGAGCCAACATATGGGTGTACTTATGAGCATGTTAACAGCTGTAGTAAAGTAGCTAAGTCCATTACACTGAGCAATGGAGTTGGTTGTACTCTTTTCCCGTTGCCAACACAGCAATTATTAGGGCTGCTGTGTGCTTCAGTAGACTAAAAGAACTGGCAGACCAAATTGATCCCAGGAGTAATTCAAGAAAGACAGAGGAGTTACACCAAGAGTCGTGGCCCACTGTGTTCCTCTCCTTGAAACCCTCACTTGAAAACATTAGCTATTTGCAGGCTGGAGTCTAGGCTACTAAATGGTAATTAGACAGCTACATGGGAAATAATTACCTGATTACGAGATGATTAATTAGTATTCTGTCAAGATACGATTATCCTGGCATCTAGGGAATACACTGCATTTCTTCTTAGCTCCTTACAAAATGATGACAGCAGCATAAAGCACTTCTGCCCTAAATCCCTACAGAAAGGAACAGCAAAAGAGCACAGACAGCAGCACTCAGCACCCAGGGGTCTAATGAGGCTAGAAATATGCATGGCAGACTGACATAGTCCAGTCCTGTGATGACAGGTCAAAAACAGACAAGGAAACAGCTTCACAAACAGCAAGAACCAAACAGGATCCTACCTGCACCATCCCTCAAATACACTGAGCCACTTTTGACCGCAACCTTACAGTGGGAGACAAGCAACTTCTGGCTGCCTGCGTATTGCAGTGTAAATGCCACACTTTGTCAGACAAAATCAAGCCTTGCAGAATTTTATAGATGCCTACAGGGACTGGAGGATAACAGCACAGGTACCTCTGAGGGCCCCTGAAACTCCAGTAAAAGGCAGGAAGGCTGACACGGCAGGGAGAGGCGAGATTTACAACACAGCTCCTTCTAACAGAACACAGCCTGACCTAATTAGTTGAACGCCTGTTTGTACAAGGGTGCAGCAGACCTATAATGGCCCCCTTGGCTGCTTTTATAAACTAGAAGTAGATTTGACACCTACAAATCTTGCTGGGCTGGTAGCTTCATAAAGTAGTGCAGGTGAGCAAGAAATTAATTTGCCTTCAGCACCATTTGCATCAGAGCTTTGATCCTTCCCCGGTCGAAGCAGGGCAGCCCTGCTTTGCACTCTGCCTTTCACCCAGGCAGGCTCTGCAGAACAGGGGAACAAGAAAAAGCATTCTGGAAAATGATCAGCACATGAAATTTAGTAACAAATTCCACCTACGTGCACAAAGTACTGCTGAGTTTTATACGTGCTCAGATACAGAAGCAGTGTCAGCAGACAAGCCACTGGGGGAGACATGGGTACGGGTCCCCACTCGGTGACAGGCATCTCCGATGACCCCAGTGACACGCAGTCACCTGGCTCTTCAGTGGACCAGCCTGATTCTGCCACCTCTGACCTGGGCCTTATCAGTGGATAGCTCAATTTATCTTCTGCAAACTTGGGCTGAATAACAATTTCCTAGCTCCCAGAGGAGCTATGAGATGAATTCATTAGAGCCTGTGAAGGACTTTGATAGTATAATAATGGAATAAGTATTGTAGATAGTTTTTATGCTAATTCATTCATCTACATATCTGTGGCTGCCTCCTCCAGGAATTTAACAGATACATGGCGTGCAGAATAAATGTCTCAGAAGTAACAAGCCTCTGTACCAAGCCTGCAGCTCATTTCCATGTCTTGCCATGTGTGTACAGCCGCCCTGCACCTGCCCTACCAGGACAAGTGAGACCTCCTGTAAGATAATGGAAACTGACTGAGCCATGAATGATGCCTCTTTGTGTATCTCCTGCACCAGCCTTAGGGGGAAAGCATCAGGATGGCAGCCCCTTGAAAGATCGCCTGGTGACAAATGCTATGCCTGCCCAGCTCTCCGGGATGGAGATGTGCAGGCAGCCTCTCGCTGGCTGCCCTGTTATTCCAGTCAGCGTTTTCCTCCTCCTGCACACAAATACCATTACAGCTTCTCACATTCATACCTTCTGCTGGGCCAGAGCCGCTCAACCCCTCAATTCCAGATGAACCCAAGTGCTCAGGTGCCCAACACCATTGAAAGGGACAGGAATGGAGTCCCCGTGCATGCTGGTGACACGAGGCCTCCCAGCTGCCACCTCCCTTGGAAGACTCAGCATTGCAGCCTGGGTGCTGAGCACACTGCAGTGAACTTTGCCCCTGTGTTACCCCTCAGCTAGACAGCTCCCAATTAACGACTTTGTGTCAGCCCAACTGGCTCTAGACAGTATTTTCAAATGTGACCACTATGAAAGGAAAAAAAAAAAAAGAAATAGGTCAAGAGGATTATGCAGGGTGACTAATGATTGCTGCATGCTGGGCTGAGATGTGAAGCCTGGCTATGTTTTCAAAGGTGCATAATAATATGTCCTGGTCTGACCTGTGGTGCTGTTGACACTTTTTCTGAGTTGATGCCTTCTCACAAATGCCCATTAGGCTGGAAGCTTGGACGCCCCCCATGAATGATGGCAGCGGAGTGGAAGGGCTATCAAACTTCGCAGAACTCCCATTAAGTTTCACTTCATTTCTTAAAAGCCAGGCAGGAGGACAAGTATTTAGCCATCCAGGCCTTTTGGAATTGTTTGCTGAGGAATGTGCCCGCTGCTCGCAGGCTGTGGGACACAACGTGTTAATACTCAATTCCCTGGAGCCGGGCAACAGGAATGAGAGGAGGGGGCTGCTCTGCTTGGCACAGCTGGCACTCAGAGGCAGGGGAGCATGCTCTGCCAGCCAGCTTGCCATCCAAATAGCCAGAACTAATAGTTTTATCCTCAGCTATTGCTGAGCTGAACCCAGAGCTCCCTACAGGGACTCCTGACCAACAAGTGATGTGGCAGGCTCAGAGAGCCATGGAAAACAGCGTTTCATTTCTCTCAGAGCCCCTTCACGGATGAGAGTGTAAGGACAATCACTGAGAAGCCTCCTTCACAAGCACAGACATACCAGGAAAAACATAACCTCCAGTTCAGCTGAACTGCAAGGAAGATCTGGAAGCCATCTCACCTCAGGCGCTGGGGGCCAGCCGGCACACACGGGCTGTCAGCAGCCGCCGGGTGGCATGAGGCGAGAGCGGCTGGTGCTGGGCCTCGAGCAGGAAACAGTGGGTGCAGAGCTGCTGGGAAAGGCAATGTGCCGCCTTCAATTCATGTAACTTTTGTCAGAAAGCTGCTGGGAAAACTCCTGGCTATAGGAGAAACGTGCAGCTGTGCAATGAAGCTGAGGAGCGCAGGCGAAGCTATGAGGGCAGGAATGCCACCGAGGCCTTCCCAAGGTGCCCTGACAGACTTCCCCCTGCACCTGGGTGACTCCACATCTGTACAAGCAATGAGGGAACTCAGCACGTACTCACATCTCACAGACACCTTTCAAATAACCTCAGTTTTAATTCCCAGGAAGTTCTACACAGTCAAAGAGCAGAAAAGCATTGCTGTAGCAGGGGCAGTCCTCTGTGACTGACAGGGCGCAGCCCAGGCAAGGCCTTTCAGTACAGACTTCAGGCTCCCTGCCTCTTTCCTCAAGGCACTGCTCAAAATTTAACAGAGGATCAATTTTTGCCCCATTGTTAGGTCTCTGCAATCATAGGCAGGGAAGAAGATTTTTGCACAAGCTCCTTGATTTAGACCAACCGAAAAGTGACAAGAATACTTTTCTCGCTTTTTTAAAGCCTGCCTGAGCCCACAGGCTGATTGCTCCGTAAATCAATCTCTTTTCCAAATGTAAAATCTCCCATTGCTCATCCCCTGTCTTTCATCCTAATTAAATACTGATGTGAAGTAATCAGCATTATTGTCAATGGCTCTGGTACTGCCCAGACACTTCTGAATATAAAGTATTAGGAGGAAACGAAGCCAAAGAAGTTTTTCCCACAGACAAGCAGCGTGGACAGAAAACACCCATGCAAAGGGGTGGAAACACCACTGACCCAGGCAGGACTTCTTCTGTAGGGCACAGCCATGACTCCAGTCCCAGCAATTTGCAACATGAAAAGAAGTGGGAGATTTAAAAGAGCTGAAGGAACAATGCTGCCTACACTCGGGGAGTACTGGCCCAGTGTCCTGTGAGAGCACTGATAGCACACTGCCATAGATTGCTGCTCTGCTTACCTGCTTGTAAGCACCACGCACAGACAGGAGCAAACCCACACCTTGCTGTACTGCCAGGAGCTCTCTGCTGGCTTTGGTAAGCCATCAGCCATGGACAGCCCTGTCTGCACTGCGAGGTGCCCGGGCAGAGGCCTTGGTGCCACGCTGCTCCAGCCCTTGGGCCTGGCCCCCACATACGCCCCTGGCACAGCTCCACAGCTCAGGCTAGGGGGCCATGCTGTGGCCATGTAACTTTTTTTTTTTTTTCTTCAACAGAAATGCTTTATTTTGCCTCAACAAACCAAAACACGGCAAGCTGTATGAAGCAAATTTGCAGGCCTATGTTTTATACTTTAGCAAGGCACCCGGTGGCTGCAGGGCTGGCCTGGCTGGGGGCCTGCAGTGCCCATGTCCTGCAGAGAACAGGTCATGGGAGGGCCCCTCTCTGTGCTGGATGCGACTCAGCTTCCCTGCCACTGCAGAAGAGAGTCAACTGCCTCCAGTTACCTTTCAAATTCTGTTTTCATAATCTGGTCAAATTAAAATACTGAAGTGCTCTTACATGCTGATCCGTGCCCTTGGCACTCACCTCTCCCTTCTTATTAATCACATTCAATACGGAAGTGTTTAGATGCCATCAGAAAAGAGCTCCTGTGAGGCAGCGAGCTGTCAGCGGGGGGGAAGCTCTGGGACCCCACATCATCTAAGAAGCAGCTACAGATGGTGAATTACCATAGGAAACAGAAACGCGTGTGGTCCATGTGGTTCTTGTTACCACGGGCTCTTGTGGAAGTGGCATGAGTGTGAAGGCAGCCCCAGCCTCCCCGAGCAGACCTGTGCAAGCTGTGCTAACAGAGACCAGCCCAGAGCAGACAGGGAAGCATGCCCTCAGACAGTCTGAGCTCCTGGGAGCTGATTTGGGAGAGTCCATCCTCCCTCGAATATCAGATTCCTTAATAAGAAAGAAGACACTGCACGTAAAAGCAAGATACTTGCATTCTGCATAGTCTAAATCCAACTAAATATGAACGTTTGGTGTGTAAGTATTGATATGCTAAGAAGAGTGCTGGTTGCTTTCCTTTCACAACTCTTCCTTCTAAGGTTAAGTGCTCCTGTTCTTCCAGGGGAGAAGCAGAGTGTCCCATATGACAGGCACTATACAATCAAGTTTCTTTCTGTAAAGGTTTTTGATCTAAAAAGATTACCTACAAGCTAGAAGAAAAGCATGTCACTCAGCAGCACAGCAAGCAGCACCCCGGCTCTAAGTCAGGAAACATCTGACAATTTGTTCATGGGGAAAAACTAGTCATCTTTAATAGTTGTAAAGAAAGTGACTGAGGACTTTCCCCAGCCCTAGAATTTTGCTTCACGAAGCATGAGTCAGTGTTGTCAGAACGTTTCACTGCTAAAGCTTTTCTTTGTAGACTAGCAGGGCATTGGTCATGCTTGGCAGGGCATGTGCTGTGGTATCTGAGTACAAACTCTTTCCTCTTTGATTTGAGTACCACAAAACGGCATAGGATGTCTCCTGATAGCAAAGTTTTGCTTTGGTGCAGTAATCTGAGAAAGCTTACTCAGTTTTTTTTCTTTACAGGCAAGGAAATGTATTAGACAACAGGTGAAAACTGAGTTCACTACACAAGACACCCTTTGGTAATTTCCCAGTAATATCTCACATTTAGCTTTGCAATGAGACAAACAGAAAGGTTTTATGTCAAGTTTCAAAATACTGTGTAAGTACAAAGCCAGCAATTTACTCTTTCACTTACTGACAGCTTCGCAGATGAGAAACTTGTGGCAGCTCCTGAAGCTAGATAAACCCCATAAAGAGTGATTCATAAAGGAATGGTTGTTCATCTTTGTGCTCAAGAGTTCAGAGGTAAACAAATATTTATGAAAGGCAACGTTTATCTACTAGTCTCACAAAATACCATGCATTACTCATGTCAGATCTCAGAGATGCAGTAAAATACTGACTTCATTCATTATTTACGTCTCCTTCCTCACTCTTCCACAGGGTTAAAATCAACTTATAAATCTTTCCTTGGAAGCACCTGTGTGAGTTCACTAAAAAAAAAATAATAAATAAATAAATAAATAAATAAAAGCCCAGAATTGCAAACAGTGTTGGTTTAAGATAAAATTTTCACAGACTCTTAAAGCCCAAATCCCATGCTGATGTAGGTGACATTGATTACTAGTCCAGAGCCCCACGTTTTTGCAGTACATATGTGTATAGCAAGAGTCCTGCTAGAAAGGAAAGGAGAGCACCAACAAGGTTCTCAGTGGCTTTTCTTCAGGACATGCTATTTGCCCCCAGAGGTAAAAAAGCAAAAGCAAAGTCACAGCATGCAGGTAGAAAATACATGGTTCCAGAGCTCTGATGGTCATGGTCTAGAAACAAGAAAACAGAAGTTTCTGGGTTGCTGCTGATAAGCTGGTCATCTTGGTTTCTGTTTTGTTATCATGAACAGACTCAAACAAACAAAAACAAAGGAACACTTATTTTTCACTTTAGCCACTGGCTTCATATTTGTCATACCAAACTCTAAAATTCCTCTTCCAACTTCAGCAATGGGAATTTAACCACAATAAAGACTTATTTGGCCTAGAGGTTGGATGGTGCGTGGGATCCTTTGGGATAACGGGTACTGGACAAAGTTAAACATTTGCAAAATATCAATTTTCCATAAGCAGCAGGTGAGCAAGAGAAACCATCCTAATTACAGCCCAGACTTCTCCCAGTTGGTTTTCCTTTTATTCACTAACCTTTAATCTCCTTCTTTTCAGGAAGCTTTTCTATCATATCTTTTTGTTGGCCTTAGATTTACTTTCCTCTGATTTGTAAGAATTCACTTCCTCCTCTCTTTTTCCTTCTTTCTTTCCTGTACTCCTGTAAATACCCGTTAAATAAGCTGTTTTTGCACACCAATCTCCTCAGCGTGCAGAGCTGGGGTTTGCCCGCACTGTGCTCAGGCACTGTTCTGCACTATGAACGGGCGAAGGGAAAGTAGGACGTTAGTTCTTCACTCACTCGTGATGTGAGCTCTCCTGTACAATGCACTGAGGAAAATTTCGGTTGAGCACATTGTAATCATTTTGAGCCTGCAGGCCAAATACCATCAGATATGCCTAGAGAAAAAAAAAAAAGGATGTAACTGGTCTATGAAATATTCTGAGGAGTTCAACAAGAAGCCAGTGGGGCAAAGATCCTAAGAGACAAAACAGTCTAAAAGTGTTTTATGGCAGAACCCCCTTTCAGAGATCTAAATATGAAAAGCAATTTTAATTCTGAAATTTAAAAAACAAAAGAAGACCCCGGAGGAGATGAAGCTGTAGGAGTTATAAGGAGGCACTATACAGAAAAAGTTCCTACTCTAACAATCTTAAGAGCTTACAGAATGGGAAAAGAAAACCCACCAGGAACATATTCTCATTTCTTTCTTACTCTTAGGTTGATTTTCACCATCTAAGAATATGACCAACAGTTCTTAATGGCTCCCAACACCCCCCTTTTTCTGGACAGGTTCCCATCTTCCACGACCATGCCTTAGGGCATCGTAACCATATGGTCCATCTCACGATTAAAGACACATGCCCCAGTTAACCCGACCAATCTTCCTCAGTGATGTTAACATTCAAGGACACAGTAATTAAAAACTGATGGGAGCAGCAAACAGCAACAATTCTTTGAACACACACATGCCAGTAAGAAACATGGAACAGTTCCTGATATAGAAAACTTCTTGCGGGGGATATAGAAGAACACTTGAGGCTCTGGCAAGCCCAACACATCCTTGCTGCAGCTGGGAGAAGGTGGCAGCATATTCACTATGTATCTGTTAAAAAGTTCTGCCCATTTAAACGGAGTTAGGTTTTGTATGTAGTGTGATAAATACACTTCTACCATGGGCAAGAAAGTTTACGTATGTATTATTGCCTTATTCTATAAAAATGTTTGGACACAGCTCTACAACAGAACTATATCGCATTCATGTAACTGGGCTGAAACTACCTAAGGGTAGTTTTGTTTTGGGAGCCTACATGCAGTGAAAGATGCAGAACAGGCTTTCAGAGGATAGGATTAAATTATTTACTTACTACTTTTTCTGTATCCTCTCGCTTGGAAATTGTAAATAAAATAAAAAATTCCACATTTACTTCAGCAGAAGCCCTGTCACGGGTTAGATATCCTGTTACAGCCAAGAACAAATCAAACTTTTGGAAGTCGAATTGTTTGTTATCATACTCCTATTTGCACAGACTGGGAAAAGCTCCATGGAATCACCCTTTTCAATATGCTTTTTTTTTCTTTTCTTTTTAAACGGCACTGTATCTACTTCATGCCTTCCCAGTCATGTTAATTTGAGAGCAGGCTGCCAGATTCACACTGTCAGCCCAAAACACTCATCAGCATTTGCATCTACTCTGTATCAACATTGCCATGGCTACATTATTATTCCAACTTAACCTTGCTAGCAGCTTATCACAATGCCATGTACCAAAACAAGCCCAGATCCAGTGTACACATCCACCCAAACAAGCTGCCTATCTGACGGCCTATGCTCCAGCTGATACCCAAGCCAGCTGGGTAATTACAGGAACAGCCTGGGTAAAAAGGTGTGCCAAAGAGCAAAACTCCTAATTAGCAACACCTCTCAGGGGCCTAATTGATCTTGTCTGGATTTCTGTAAACTTAGAAGATGTGACAGTCAATGATTTCTTTCCTATTTCTCATCCATTCAGACTGTAACTCTCGAAGCAAGCCCTGCTGCGCTCCCCTTCTAAAAGCTGCCTGGCAAGGTCCTGAGGGCACCAGCACCTCGTGCAGCCTGGAAATCCCTCAGGGACTGCGGTGACCAGAAATAAATCAGCTCCGTTCCACCCAGTTCCTGCTGAGTTTCAGCAGCCTCTTCTTGGCACGAAACTTCTGGACAGAAGCTGTGTTTCTTTGGCATCCTTACTCCAGCCATGGCCTCCGCGTCCCTGATTAAAAGAAGGTCAAGTAGCCCACATCTCTTTAATTTTTAATCGCAATTTCATGCTGTTATTTCAGCTGCTGGAGGCAGCGTAGCACAAATCCCGCAGGAGCAGTTCCTAGATACTCTCTTGTAGGCTGGCCTACTTTCCCTTCCTGTTGGGTTACAAATTGCTTATCACGGCCCTGATGTGTGGCGGTGCTGGGGAAGCGTGCCTCTACCCAATCACATAAATGCTCCACTGTAGCATGTAAAATAGTGCATTTTGATCCTTCTCTGGCTTCTAAAAATAGACAAGATAATCAAGATCCAATTTTTAGCTCTGTGAGCCCAGCTGAGTACAATGGTGTAATGTTAAGGGTAAATTGAACTGACGAACTGCTCAATAAACCTGCAGGTAGGAGGCACCGAACTGGGAAGGCCGGAGCCCACACAGCTTTGGGGGGGATTTTGGGACATTTCAAGGGCTGGGGGTGAAATGAGAGAAGGAAGCGGGAAAGGAAAAGCAGTGGGCAATTTTATTACTGTAATGGGTAATTCTGGTGGCACTTCCCGAAACTACTGAAATCAAGCATTTGAGCCCTAAATAACTGCAGGCAGTCCAGCAGCAGCTGTGTGACAGAAATTCCTATAAGATCCTCCTAAGGAGGATTGTTTTTTTTTTTAATGTAGGTGGGAAAACCCTGGCAATATACAAAGCACATTTTTTTGTCAAACAAGAGAAGGTTCCTCCAACAAAATACGTTGCTCTCAGTCTGATCAGAGAGACTGAAGAGCAAAAAGGATGCAGGGAAATGCTTTTAGGTTGCTTGTGCAAGGAGGGGTTTCAGTGGCTTTGTTTAGCCCGACCACCTCTTTGTGGCAGACTTTCTCCCCACAGTTTCAAAACAACCTGGAACGTGGCTTTACCAACCAGCTCTTACAGGCCTACACAGACCTTACAGACCTTTCTCCCAGTTAAAAACAAAACCATCACAACAAAAAATACCTAAGCCCATACTTTTTACTCCAAAGAGGTTTTATATTTCAGTTTCACAGCCTTCTCACTGAATATATTCAAAGAACTTTCTGTGTTCTCTTATCTTCTATAAACACGGCACAATTCTGCCTGAACAGCAAAGAGAAAAGAGGTGAGGCAGAGGAGGAAATAAATACAAAGAAAAAAAGAAAGAGCTAGTTTCAAGTTTATGATCTGGAGGGCAAAGATAATTTCATCCCGTCACACAAGTGGCAAGAAACCCACAGAAACCTATATGCACTGTCTCCTACTTGACTACTTTTATTACAGATACTTTGGTATTTCCAAAAGAAATATATCAGTGTCAGGACTGCTTCACCACCCTCTGACCGAGCAGCTATATTTCTATGACAAGAGAACAGAACAAAGTGAGTGCTGTCATAATCCTTCTGCTTATATTGTTGATAATGCCATAGTCGAGACACACAAGCTAAAGTGGATAGATTTGCATTACAACAAACAACAGGTAAAAAGGGCTAAACCACAGTCACACTTACCTGAAGGATTAGATCAATAGGGACGCAACTTCCTCGACAGAAAGGCAGCAAGTTTTAGCTTTCCATAATTTCACAGCCTCTACCCAAAGCCTGATCCGCTGCCCAACTTCGTTTATCCACGGAGAAACAAGATGGGAGGAACATTTTGCCATGGCAACTGACAATTCCAGAAAACCACCCCCAAAACTGTGCTCAGTCAGAAAATCAGCAGATGAAAAGCTTGAAGATAACACCTCAGAAAGAAAAAAAAGGCACGGGAGAAAATGCCTGTTAAAGAGAGGTTCTGTCAAAGAGAAACGTGATGGGCTTTCAAATGGTAAAGCTTCTGAAGGTTGCACAAAACCCTACCTGGGCCCCAAAACAGCAAAATACTCAAAGAAGAGGCAAAGATAGCAAGAAATATGGATGCATGAGGTAATTCTTCCTCAGAGGCCTGGAAGAACACTGGCTGTAGCTTCACCTGTGTCTGAGCAGCAGCAGAACGGCCGCACTGAGCGGCCACAGCTCCGCCTGTCTGAAGCCCCCCAGCAAGCACAGCCCTGAGAGGTGGCACGGGTCGACTGGGACAATGCCACGTGTGAACAACTTCTGCTCCCTTGCTGATTTACGTTTCTATTACAGGAGAACAGCAGTTCACCTGCAGCAGCAGGTGGTTACAATTCAAAGCAGGTAACTGGCAGAATTTGGACAAAACACTGATATAAGCAAACTCAGCCCGGCTTTCCAGCCCCCCAAAAGACAGTGGTGAGCTGACCAAGCAGCACTGCACCGAGATACAGCATCACGATGGTGACAGAAGCTCCAGCAGCATCTCTGATGTCCCTCCCCAGTGCCAGGCAGACCCCTGCTGGCCCCAAAGACAGCGGGATTGCATCTGGAGGGAGCAAAACCCATCTGCTGGGGTGGTAGGGCAAGAATGAGGTGGGAAAACACTTCTCTCTCCCTAGGAGCAACTAGATTTCAAAATATTTTCTTGTCCCAGCTCAGGACGAGAAGGTCAAAACCTCAGATTTTTTTGAAAAGAAAATCCAAAGCACATTTTGAGAAAGGGACGAAATATTTTTGGACTGGGCCAGAGTATTTCACTTTTTCTTGTATTATTTGGTGTGCTTTTTATAAAACAAACAAGCAGAAACAAGACCAGGGAAAAGTAATTTACCCTCTGAAGACATCAGTGTGTGATGTTCCACCAAATCACAAAATTCAAGCTGGCTTTGAAAAAGAAAATACTCCTCAAACAATCTTTTCTGTGGCTGCTTTTGGAGGAGTCAGCATTTATTTTGTTGGAAGATGCCTGCCTTGCCCTGAGTGCAGCGCTGCTCATTCTCCGTGCAGCAGCTCTTCAGGGCAGCCTTTTGTAGTCAGCTTGAGCAGCCAGAGAGGTAGATGATTTTATGCAGGTGCTCTGTACCAAGGACACTTTGCATGTATGCACAAACATAAAAAATATAAATCAGAATATTGCCAGGTGAAAGCAGGCAATTTCCATGTAAATTAGTCCCAAATGGGTGCACGCTGCGCTTTTCATTGCTCTTGGTAATTGTTCACTGGAGGTTTCTTGGCAGTTGTAGTTAATGTTGCTTTCCGATGCTTGGAAAAAAATAGGAAAAAAAATGAATTGCTGAGTGCTGCCCTTAGAGGTTACAATAAACTTCTCAGCAGTGAAGATATTGCATTGCCTATGTATAATCCTATCTCGTCCTACCTAGGAACAAGGGCTTGTTTCTCTGTGACTTCACGGCTGTGCTGTATGAAGATTTTGGACAGAGCTGAGCTTAGAAGTGTCCTCCAGCAAGGGATTCAGGCAACAGCCTCCTCAGGAACAAACCCACAGTGTTAGCTTAGAAGGGTAGTCTAGAAGAAGCTCAGGCCTTGAGCAGTCTTTCTCCTGATTTCAGCAGGGGCTGGATCAATCCCTAGGCTGGGTCCCACAGAAGGCATCCCCTGAGATGTCGACTAGACACATTTCCCATGGGACACAATAAAAGCGGAGGGGAAGGAGAATCTGGCAGATTTAGGAGCATCAAATAGAAGCCAGACTTCTAGATTAGAAACAAGGGAACCTTCTGCTTCCTTTAGCGTGCCCAAGGGAGACACTCGAGCCAGAACATCCCGCAGCTGAAGCACTGGGGACATGCACGTCCCGCGTCCTGACTGCTGCAGCAGTGAAGATGCAGCCTCCCCCCCAGCTTGAGGAAAGATGTTAAGAATGACTTGTTCGTAATCACAGCGTGGGTCCCACGGTGACAGCAGGACAGAAGAGCCCACCAGCAGCTTGGAAAGGGAAGCAATTTGCAAACATACGCTGTGCTGATTGCTGCGTAGCACAAACACCCCGAGAGTCCCAAGCACAGGGAGGGAAGGCTTCACACGCGAGGCAGACACCGAGCAGCGACAATGCCAAACACACAATGGGAGCCAAGAATGACAGTGTGGGGGTGGTGGAGAAAACTGCAGGCTGATAAGAAACAGAAAAAAAACAAAGCTTCAATTTGCTGTGTTTAATACTGCTTCTCCTGACTGCCTAGGCTGTGTTTTTCTCTTTGGTATCAGTTGGAAAGATATTTCCAACTTAACATTGTAGCTATTGTTTCTGTTAAGGTGGGAGATTTGGGGTCCTTTGCCCAAACTTTGCTTCAGCCTCCAGAAGGAAGAGCAGTGAGCTGAATACAGCAAGGGTACACGAATCCAGTGTGATCCATGTGGGGAGTTTCCTTGGGGGCTCAGCCACACCAAGTCTGCACCAAGGACAAAAAAATCAACAGTCAAGCTCTGGAGGATGTGTGGTGCTCTCTGTAGCAAAGATCTGTTTTAATCTGTGGTGTCAGGTTAGCACTGTGCCTTTACTCTTTTTCATGGTGGACACTGCCCTAAACTTCTGGGAAACTAGAAGTGATAAAACAGATTTCTCTTGGGCTCGGGTAAGACTTGACGTCTTTACTTACTCCTCTCTTCTGAAGTGACCCAGAGGGGTTTGTTCACCAGCAAAGTAGCATTGCTGCAGCTGCCAGCAAGCCTGGTGAAAGAGATGTCCTCAATAGGAAAAAAAAAAAAAAAAAAAAAGAGTTTTGCTTAAGATGCAAACCACAAGAACAGAACTGCAAGTTTGAGTTCAATAAAATACTCAACACTTTCCTGGGCCCTGCTTTGCAATAAATATAAGAGACAGCACGGAGATCATAAGTGCAATTCCATGCTGACCCAGTGACCTATGCAAATGGCCAGTCACCTTTCCTTAGTCCCGCGGTGTCTCAGACTGCTATTCCCTTCCTCAGCCTCATGAAAAACGCATTTGGATCTCTGGCTTTTCCAGTGCAGATAAGTCCCTCTGTCCTGCCATAGGTGTTAGCAGACCTCCTTGAGCAACTGGTGGGAAAAAAACTTTTTTTCGGAAGCCAGTGGGGGACTCCTAATTGCTGCTGAAAATAATTTCAAAGCAGCAGATCAGCTAGTAGTCCCCGCTCCATCCCAGAGGCAAACACAATTTATTTGTCATGTTTCAACAATTTTTCTGCTGTTCATACAGTGTAATTAATCACTTGGCAGGCGGGTGAACACACACAGGACTGAAAAGGCAGCTCATTCTTTGACACACAGCAATCATCCTGCACCTTGTTAAGCAGCAGACTCCCTCTTATTTACAGATGACAGCAGCAAGAAAAAAAAAGGAAAAAAAAAAAAAAAGGGAAAACTGCAACTACTCAATACTGCACCAACGAATAAGAAACAAACAGCCTTGTTTAAAACAGGCAGCCTGCTATTATTGGAGCTTACAATAGGCTCTTCTACTGGGTTTGCATGTACAGCACTTGGGCATTGATTTCAGATGAAGAAGCAATTTCTCTTACATAAAAATGCATAGCCTGTCTCTTCACAAGCAGCTACTCAGGTACCCTGATACCTGGTGAGAGGCTCTAAGATCTTTCATTCAATCTCCTCTCCTGTCACCCACCCAGGTGACCTAGATTCAGGCTCCATTCAAATCTGAACAGCCAGAATATGCCAGCTGAAGTGCTCCAGATCCTGGTGCAGATTCCCTTTTCCCCAAAGTTAAGACACCTGGAACCAGGCAACTGCTTCTCTGTCCTGCCGGGAAGTCTCGGCCAGGGAGGTGCGGATGCAGCCAGCCTCATTCCCCTTTGGTCCTGTGGCCAGTGCCCGCAGCTGGCTGGGTGCCCAGCAGGGCCCTGAGCCAGCCGTTCACAAACGCTGGGCATGGGCACTTTGCTTTGTCTTAGCTGGCTGAATCTGGGTCTGGGTTTCCACACAGGTACTTCAGCTGTGGACTTTGTTGGTTGGCATCTCCTCAAGGCTAGCCAGGGCTCTGCAGCGCTACCAGGAACTTGCTGCAGAGCAAATCCTGCCCAGTGGGCTAGGGAGACTTGGGGTTCCCTTCAAACCACAGCCAAAACTACACTTGAAGGCACAGCAGCCAGCACTGGGAAGGGAATTCGGGGTGGGTAAGTCAGCTTCTGTCTTATTTAGAACATTTCCATTCTCTCTAAAGAGACAGAAATTATACCAATCACTTAAACTGCCTCAAAGAGAGCACATTACAGACTGAAACACCAAATCCAGAGACCCTGATGCATACCCAGGGTCCATACCCAGGGTCCTTGTTCACAGGTCTGGGAGTGGAGAGGCCCTACAGCTGCTAACTTGTACTGTTGCGGAATAGACCTGCTTCCCCCGCAGTATTTATAACCCCGTTCTTAACACCACAGAGCACTTTGAGCAGCACTTTCAAAAGCTTCTCCTGCGTAGCGCCAGAACTTTGAGGTATTGGCACAAGGTTGGCTGGGGGAGGACGAGCAGGGACCCAAACATTTTGTTTCGGGTCTGACACGAGTTTCCTAACTGCCACCCCATCCCAAGTTTCTTTGGACCAACTCTCTCTGTGTGCACGAACATTTTTGCAGCATGATTCAGTCTGTGAGAAGTCAGTGAGACATTTCTGACTGATCCGATGGTCCTGTAGTAATTCAGTGCTGCCCTTTGCTTTCCGTGCATCATGCCTTAACAGACCTGAGCTCAAAGGACGAGTTATCTGCTTGCCTGACACAGCACACTGACAGTCTCTCATTACAGACCATTAGAAAACTTCCATGGAATGGTCTTTGCATTTTAAATTGCACAGGGTTTTTTTTTTTCCCTCCCTTCTGGCTGTAGACATTAAAAGGTTATCAGTTTTTGTTCTTGCTTTCTGTGAAGAAGAAAGTAAAAGCAGACCATTTAGAAAATATTAAATGAAATGCCCCAACCTCCTGGTAGCTGGGGATCTTACCTATCAATTTAAATTAATTGCATCTAGTTGGTTGCAATTAAAGGCTTGAGTTTTGGCAGTTTCTTCTTCCCCATTTGTCTCAAAACACACAAACAGCTTGATCAGTTCAGCACCTCACTGTGGCTCCTGCCTTTACCTCGTCCCCCTTCTTGGCATTACCTTCACCCCTCCAGGCTTTTGCTTCATTTGGGGCTTCGAAAAGCTCCGATACAGGGAATAGGCACATGGGAGAGGAAGCCAAAGTGAAAGCAGGGGAAAGGGGAAATAACATGAGACAAGGACAAGTTTCCTTTTCCATTTTTCTCCCTCAAATCACAAGCACCTGAGAGTTAGACAGACATGCAAAGGGATGAAAATCAGATTGACAGGCAACTGCTAGTTGTGCCACTGGGAGCTGTACATAAGCCTGACTACAGCACCAGGAATTCACACTCAGTAAGGTCTGGGAAGTGCAAAGTGAACTTCCACGTGTTCAGTACGTGCTTCCTTGGGAGTGGAGCGCAAACCGCAGCAGCAGAGATAACCTCAAATCCACCCAGGCCTCTGAAGTTCTCCCCTATTTCACCAGAATGAAAACTGCAACTTTCTTCCTCATAGGAGAGGATCCTTAAAGCAGGCACAGAGCCGGTTCTCAGAGTTTTCCCAGTCTTTAACTGACATCTAGTGAAGAGTTTCTGAACTGCGCCTGAAGGACCAACCTGGAAACTAAATCGGACAAGACTGCCTCTGAGGAAAGCAGAGCTTCACAGAGGAGCAATAGCTTATGCGTGGGGTTTACCAAAACGTACAGTTTCCTGTCCTCTCCCCACCATAACAGCCTGTCTGCCGTATGGGCAGACAGGGAACAGGCCTGGTTGTGCTCTGAAGCCATCAAATACTGCACTGGGCCGGGAAACGTGGGCAAACACAGCTGCTGGACTGCACCGGTGCCACCCACTGCACAGCCCATACAGGGTGACTGGGGGCACCAGAAGCCAACCCTGGAGCAACCAGTAGTTTCCACCCCAGCACTGTCATATGAACTCTTTCTGAACAGGCAGGGTCGCTCAGTGCCCCTTTCCTCTCCCAAGGGCACAAAGTTAGAATGGGAACCCACCAGCTGGCTGCTCTCAGGACCAGCAGGGCTCTTCTGGCTACTGGGTGGCAGGACTGCCACGCTTTGCAGCCCCCTCACAATTCACTTTCCAGCACCTTCTCTGCAGCCTATCTTTGGTTTACTGCAGGTCTGAAACCTGGCCCCAGAGGAATAAAGACCCAAGAGCCACGCCACCTGCCTTTAGAGTCAGACGGAGCCAGCGACATCTGCACAGGAGACACTGAGTGTTTGCAGAGAGCCTGCTTTCTGTTTTATAGTCTTTATCATCTCTTGCAAAACAGAGAGGTTGGTTTATGATGTCTATTCAGGTTACCAAGCAACAGCATTGCGGGCATCTATGTCATCAGTTACAAAACAATTTGGCTTGGGGAAGGAGCAGAGTGTTAGCGCTGTCAGCCCTCCGCTGCCCGGGTCCCGAAAGCAGCCTGCCACTTCCATCACACAGAAAGAGCCAACAAGCCCAGCCAACTCTTCCCTATTCAAAAAGTTGGTGTCCAAATTCTGCCCTTTTGTTTGCAGCCTTAGAAGGCTCCTCCTATCTTGTGACAGACATCATCCACCTTGAGCTGAAGGAAATGTTTGTGTACCTTCTGCACAGTGAGAACCATTCTGTGTATCACCACAAAGCAATGGGGACGGGCTCCGTGGCACTCACACCTCTCACCACGTGCTCCTGCAACTAAGTTGAAGTGCTGGTCCCAGGAATTCATGAGGAATGCAAAGAAAATGGATCCTGGTGGGGCTGAGTGATGGGTGCTTTCCCTACACATGCAGTGGAAGGAAGGGCTCCCTGCCTCTGGGCAGCTCCAGTTCCATCCCTCAATAAAACCCTTTGCCAGTTCTTGTCCAGTAGCTCGCACCCCAAACGTGGCCCAGCATTACAAAGAAGCCATAGCTCAACTCTTCAGCTAATTACAGGTTCAACCCTCCTGCAGGCAGGCCTGCTGGAAGGAAGCTGTCATCCCAGGACTTGGCCACAAACACCCATCTACAGCACTGCCTGCAGCCCGGCGGTTACCACACCTTGAACCCAGATCCAGCAGGGTACACCCTGGGCTCAGGCTCCTCACTTGGCCTCCATTACAGATCTCTGCCACGCTGACTCACTAAAATTTCCATCACACCAGGTCTTTGTTCTTCCTAGGCATCTCCCCACCACGAGTCCACTCTCTAATCACCGTGAATCTCTTCTTTGTCATTGAAAGATGCAGCTGGAGTTGTCAGAGCTCCCAGGCTCAGCTCCCAGCCTCTCCAAGCCACAATTGCTCTCACTGCCCCCTCGTTGGTACCAGTTCACACGAGGGCATCCGAAGCCACTTTCTGCTAGAAGCCTCCGGTGCAAAGGCCATAAATTGCTAACAGCACCTTCCCTGTTCTGCCTTCCTTTTGGGCATACTCAGCCCAAGGCTTTTCACCGGCCCTTCCCTGACTAACCACCTCATCCACGCACTCACAGATCTTTCCTCCCCTACAGGTGCTCTCAGAGGAACACAGATAGCAGCGTTTCCCTGCATGCTTATCCCTCGCCTATCCTCGCTGTATGAGGATTGTTTTCACACTTTGTCACCTGGGAAGCTACAATACTTTACATCCAAATTGCACAATGACTTGCAAGTCTCCTAACACCACTGACATCTGAGTGCACAATGCCAACTGTGCCTTTAATCTTAAAATGCACATGGGTGGAGGTGACTAAAAACAAAGTAAAATGAAGGAGAGACAAAGAGATGCTTAAATGAAGCGTAACATTGTCCTGCCTGTTGTTGCAGACACTGACAAATTATGGACAAGGACTTCTTTAATAGTTTGAAAAATTGAATATGGATATATCATACCCACCAGCCAAAATATTATCGAGGTGTTTTTGCTTCTGCTTCCCAACTGCTGCTCAATCCCTATTTATTATCTGCAGAAGGTCTCTGAGGACTTGTTCACCTACAAAGTTTGACTGATTTAATTAGATCCCAATCACTCTTTTCCACTTATGTGGTGCCAGCAAGCTTTTATGTGATGGCTTCACAGACAAGAGAATACCAAGGCTTGTAAGAGCAGTGCTAACCAAGTCCTAAATTCTCTCTCATCAGCTGACAGACAGCCTGTGTTAAATACAGCTTAAACCAGTACGGAAGGCTTGAATCTGGGAAGGAAGAGTCAACAGGTCAAGTGAAACAACAGCATTTATAACAACCCAACCACACATCACTCCAGAGACATTCTCAGCACAGTAAGATGAGGAAGAACCGATGCTTCTCCTACCTGGTAATAGTAGTCATCGTACTGCGGCTCATAGTGCTGAGGCCCAGAGTTGTCAGGAGACAGGACATCTTTCAGTAACTCTTCACAGCCTGGCAAACAGAAACAAAAGCAAATGGTCAGGCTGAGAGCTTGTCTTCCAGAGATTACATCGACAATGGAGGAAGAAACAGTTGTAGCTAGCCTGAATGCACAAAACTTTGAAAGACAGCTCTGGAATACGTCTAAATAGTTCTAACAGAGCCGTGCCTTCAGAGCTGTGCAGGGCACACATTCAGCATGTGACCCTTAATAGCTGCCATTACACTAATGCTGGCACTACTCTGAGCTGCAGTGAAACCAAAAGCTGCACACTGCCTGGCTTGGGAAGCTGTGCTGCAAGATGGAGACCACCCCCACCCAACCCCAACCTCTGGACTTGCAGGCCTGGCACTAACCAGCGTCTGCTTGACATCAGCATCAGCAGAGCTGCTTCGGATTCCCTCTGGCCTAAGGACGGACTGGGCAATACCCAAATGTCACATATGCCTTCAAGAAGAGCTCTGTCACGGAGCATACAGCGTTTGGCAAGCAAATGTTCATGTGCTGCAGTCAGATCTTCAGCTTCTGTGTTTGCTTTTGTTAACAACCACACTAACAGCTGGAAAAATCGATGTCCGTATTTCCCCCAGTCCTTGTCTTGTCTCAAAACCTGAGACAAATATAGAAACACTCCAATCACCAAATGCCTCATTTCCCATTAATTACCAGTGACTGCACTTGGCATGTCGAGCCGCAGAGACAGTGCTATCAGGCCAGGTTATTTCAGAACAACCAGCCTACAGCCTTGGGCCTGAACTGCACAGAACCTCAGCACGCGTACATTTGGAAGCAGCAATTAGCCAGCAGCATTCCTCTTTTCCATCCCATCACTAACGCATCCATTTGCCCGTGACACGACACACTGATACTCATGAGGCAGGTGAGTCAGAGAAGGCAGAATAATGCAAGGAAGTGTGAAATGTAAGGATTTATCCTGGTAGCTGGCCTTCTCTCTTGCTTTTTTAAAATAATGAAGTAACATCTCCAGGGTTGAAGATACCTTGTGGTTATGGAGGGGAGTCCCTTACAGAAGAATTGAGTACCTAACAGGGAAGGTGACCGGATGGAGGATGCCCAACATTGGGGTCGATGTGTTTTCCCTGTCTCCTACCCACAGATGTATGCCAGAGGCACCACCAGGTGGATGAAGCCAGTGACATGGTGTGTGTTTTTTTTGCTTTTCTGGAGAAGTCAGCAAGCAAGAATTGTGTTACTGTCGCTTCCCAAAGAGGAGCTCACACGGGAACAACAATCCAAAGAGGTCATTTACCTTCTGAAAAGAGGCAAAATATTAAACGTTTTTGCCTTGAGACAGCATCTTTCTACATAACTTGCCTTGCCTGTGGCTGTCACATTTCCCACTTGCCCACAGTCTATTTCTTTCTCTTGGCTTTAGCATTATGTTTGTCAGCCTGTGCTTGACTAAGGGCACTTTCTAGTCCTCTTACAGAGAATTCAATTTACTATTTGTACCTTTTGACATTTATAACAAAAACTTATTACTCATCAAACTACCTCATGCCAGCACCCACTGTGACAGTCTTTACATGTACGGACTGCTTGCTCTGCTAAATGCTCTCTGCGTGATACGGAGCACATACTCGTTAAAGTGAGTTATCTCCAGCAAAAAGGAAAATAAATGCCAAGTGCTACACAGCAGTGGATGTAGATTTGTGTAATGAAGGAGACGTGTTTACACAGTTCTAAAAATTCCCAGCTATATCTTCAGCTATAAGGTTAGGCCTTATTTTTCCTATTTCAGCTGTACTAACAGTGCTTCTAGCTAGACTTCTAAGCTGTCAGCCTTTGCTTAAGCCTGTTAGATAAGCGTACCACCTTCCCCAACCTTTTTCTTTGCTGGGCAAAAGTCACAAAGGCTTTGAAAACCTTTGAAAGGTAAAAGAGGGATTTAACTACCAAAACCAAGGGGCATCATAAACCTCTCAAATCTGGAGTTTAGCTGCAAGGTCTTCTGTGTCCCCTCTTTGCTGCCCAGTTCTTATCTGAGATTTTTTCTGATCACAGTTATTCATTTTCCTTGACCATTAAGGTCCATCTCTTCATGATAGCCCTTGACCATTTAAATTCAAACCTATAATTTACTCAGAAAAAAACACAGGAAAAAAAGCACCGTCCCCTCCGTACCTAACCTACTTGGGGCAGCCCTAGCCACTTCTTCACAAGAGCCACCTGGCACAGGCTTTTGTGTCCTGGGCCAGAACTGCAGAAGCCAATCAAGCATTTGAGCCATTTCCAGAACATCACCAGGCACTTAATCCAATTTGTTTACCGAGCTGAAGAGCTCCATTTGGCAATCGGAGCCAAATCTTCCTTTTATTGAAATCACAGACCAAATTTCCATTGCAACTGACAGAGCCAGGACAGATTCAGGTTCACCTGAGACCACCTCCTCCTGCAGAGGTGACTTCTTGTTGGGAAGACATTTGAGCGTGCAGCAACCAGCGTCCCCCATGGGAGACATTTGCTGAGTGCAATTAATGTGCTGGTGTGGCAGCTTGGATCCCCTCATCCCGCTGGGAAGATTTGCATGTTATTACACCCGGCAAAAGGAGAAGAAGAAAAGAAACTGCTGAGAGGCCATTCTCCTTCAGGGTTACTCAAACACACCGCTGCCACCTTGCTGGACCTCATCCACCATCCAGCAAACCATGGAAAGATGCCCACTGGCTGCAAGAAGCTTAGGATTGTGCCACCGTTTTCACTCCACCTAAGAACTAGGTTTAATAACAAATAAATGTTTTGTTGCTCATTTTCCCTATCAAGACACAAACTGTCATCCCTAACCATGGAGGGCTGTGGTGCTGCTCTTTCCCCAGGGCCCAGCCCCTACCACCAGGACGCTGGGTTTTGGCACGCAGTCGGTAAAGGCATCGCCTTTCTTGTCCAGTGTTTTTTTTGCAACACTGCTAATACATCTCACCTTTTGTTTCCCATATCTGGAGGATGATTTGAATTTTACAAGTACCCCAAGAGGTTTACACAAGGGGCACACCGTAAGAAGGGAACTGAATTAACCTGCAGTGTCTCAAATACCGTTCACATGTCTTCTTATTACCTGAACATATTTTGGCTTGCAGCCTGGGAAATGCCAGTGAGCAAAATGAAAGTGTCACAGTCCAGAAAAGAAACAGGAAAAAAATCAAGGTTTACTCTGGCACATCTCAGTGTGGAAACACGAAGGCATTGGACAGCAGCTTGTATAGGGAGCTGTCTGGTCAGGCACACAGGGTGCTTTCTGCCAGTATCTGTCTTGAGGACAAACATTTTTGCCCGGGCTTGCAGAACTGCCATGATCAGTATTTCAAGCCATGCAGCAGTATGCACCCAAGGCTAGAGTCTGTCCATAAATAACCCACTGCAAATACACGAACGGATACTTCCTGGCTACTTTAAGGACCTCCTGCACTGAGCTGTCCCATTGTTGCTATAATTTCATTTTCCAGGAAACAACAGAACTGAAAGCCACTTCTATGGCTGTTTAGAGATATTTCATTTGAATGCCTACTCGTATCACAAGATTTTAACGTGCTCAGTGGTGCTCTCTCCCTTGCTATGGCTGGGAAAATCTCCTCATGCACGTTTCTGGGCAGCATTTGGCAAGGAGACCCAGCTCCACTGCAGTCAGTGAGGCAGCGAATGGAGGCGAAGAGCTAACCCAAGGGTGGTTTCAAGTCCTTCTATATTTTCTACAGCTGTGCAAAAGGATGCCCTCTGTGGAGAACACTCCTGCAGGGCTGTGCATTGTATAAATCACTGTGCAGGGTGACAGAGATTAGGAGCAACCTCATATCTGGAGGAGGAACTCAGTTACCAAACTGCAGGAGAGTGGTGAGGCTGCTGAAGTTTCTTTGGCTAGAGACACGCGGTGAGCCAGCACAGAGCCGGCTGCTCTTGTGCCCATCAAAAGACTGCTCAAGACAGCGGCGTGTGTCACTTCTCATTCACCAAAGCACCAGATCACTCTCTAATGTGGTTCTGTCAAAATTACTGAAGTTAAAAACACATTTATCCAAAGTATGCCAAAAGCAGAAGTGTACACGGTGCCTTTGGCCAGAACTGCAGTGGGGAACAACCTGCAATCTGGCAATTATTTGCAGGGGCAAACTGAAGTAAAAGGACAACTGCCCGGACTCTGGTAAGAGGAAGACGCTGCAGAACAAGAAATCTAAGCATCATAACCACTAGATCATTTATCCTCTCCTTTTGTGAAAACACAAGTATACTTCTGGAAAATACCAAACTAATGCTAGTAACCTCTCAAAAGGCAGTGCTGGCTGTCCCAGAGGCAGGACAGGCTCATCTTTAACCCTAAGCAAAGATGATGCAAGTGTTTTCCAAGCCACTGAAGGGGAAGACGTGAACCTTTAACAATTTCTGTTTGCTCAGGATGCCAGACATGACTTCCCTTACCACATATTTTTAGATATTTACCTTCAGTTTCATTTAAAAAAATGTTTTTCACACTCTAGCAGACAGTTAATTTGCAAACAGACACTCTGGCTGCAAATAAACACAACTGCAGCAAAGTGGTTTTCCTGCAAATGTTCCAAGAAGGAGAATTAACCCATGCTGTGTCAGGCAATTTTCACAGGCAATTAAACAACTTTAATACTATGGGAAAACAAATCTGGCTACCTAATTGAATGGAGTTGGTTCCTGGCATTTTTCCTGAGACCAATAGCTTTTTTACTTCATCTACCCTTGGATATTTAATGGTGTTTTAGACCTGTTTATGATTTCAGGCTATATTTAGTAAAATTTACTTGAGTCTTAGCAAACTCTGACGTACTTTTAAGAGCAACGAAGTTCAGCTCATTAAAGAGTTTTAGCCTGACTCACAAAAGGAGAGCTCAACTCTCCACATTTACCAGGACAGTCCTTCTTCCTAGAGCCAGCCCAAGTACCGCTCCCGATTGTAAGACATCCTTATTAGAACACACAGACTCATCAAATCCTCTCCAGTTATGGTGCATTGCGAAGTTTGAGATCTACAGCTATAAGCCTAAATGGGCTCATGAAGATTTTGATGTTTTCTGCTGTGCTTTACTGAATGAAATTCTTGTGGTAGCACAGCTCTTCTGCTCCTTAGAACTGGTGTGTATTGCAAACGCTGGTGTCCAGCAAATAAAGGTAAACTCCTCTTGTGCGAGTGCAACACATCCATCTCAAGTTCTCTATTGGATCTTTGGGGCAAAGCTGATGCAATCCTATTCTCAGCTACGGGACTGCAAATTAAGTTAAGAGACATAATCAAAACTCAGCACTGGTTCTGTAGAAAACGTTTGTTTGGAACAGCTAAATGAAAATATAAAAGCAAATTTAAAAAAAAAAAAAAGTCACAAGTGAAACAGAAGGCCAGAAATATTCTGCTCTGGAAAACTTTCTTTTGAAAAAACATTAAATTTCACAGTACATTATTTTCACAGTACTGATAACCTGCCACAGTGGGAGCTAACAAAGCAGCCACCTTCACTTTTTTTTTTTTTTTTTTTTTTTAGCATTTCTTTGAAACTTTGGGCAATTCTGTATTCCTGGAAATTTCATCAAAATTGCTAGGACCTTATGGAGAAAATAACTACTTTTTACAAAAGAAAAAAAAAGACAACTTATCTACTCACACTGGGACTGCTTCTAGAAGTTTTCCAGCCAACTGCAGTAATTAAAGATCCAAGAAAGTACACAGATGGATTTTTGAAGGCACTTAACATTTTGTGTTACTATTTTGAAGACTCAAAGGTTGCTGTTGATGAAGGTGGGGAAGGGTAGAAATTCACAACTGTGCTTCTCCCTGAGTTAATGAACATGAAGAGCTCCTACACCTCAGCATTTTTTAATATTACAACAGGTCATAACTTTAAAGCCCTTATAACATCTAGAAGATGGGGAAAGCACTTTTCCTCCAGAGGAACAATAAGCTGTACAGTTTCATTTGGGAAAAAATAAAATAAAAAACCCACAGTGATTCTGCTAAAGCATGAAAATTCATTATTGCAGAAATGCTCTGTGCTGGCATGGCTCAGCCTCTCCCCTTATGAAAGCCATTGCCCTCCAATTACTGCACAGTGGTTAGCGATGTTTTCATGGTTTAAATAAACAATGAAGTTGGAATATGTTTGCCTTTATCTTTTAATTCTGCATGAATTTGTATTCACATTTTACCCTCTCATCTATGTGAGCTGCAACACCAAGGTCAGCAGGGGGAGCTCGCTCTTTATTTGTCAGGGTCTGGTGGGTTTTTGTTTGTTTGTTTGGTGTTTTGTAAGTGAAGTATCAAAGTGGAGAGACTACTGTGAAGAAAACAGAAACCTTAAAATAGAAGGAACAGATCAGACTTAATTGGAGCCTGCTAAACAGACCAAGAGCCTGGTCCTGCAAACACCAGCCTGCAGAGCACATTAGAAACAATAGTTCCACTCACACCTTCAGGTATTACAAGTGGCAGAAAATATTTACTGGATCGTTACTATAAGTCCAGTACAGTAAAAATAGAAACGGACTCCACTGAGCAAACAGTAACGGATCCCATGCTGACCCTGCTGAAATCGATGGGAATTCTGCCTCTGCGAGACATTCTGGCTGCTCTCAAAGTCCCCTGCGCAGTGCCACTTCACAGACCGTCCTGGCTTTGACACAGCTGCTAGGTAAGAGGGTACAGGTGTTATTTCATGGCTATTGCTCTCCAGACTGATGCAGTTATTAGAACTAAAGGCATGCAGTGAGCAGATAATAAAGGCAGCTGTGGCAGGAGCAAAATCTTCCTATTCCGGAATTCCAGTGAAATTACTGCAAAGCTTTAAATTTGATGGCAAGCTCTGGCACTTTTTGCATGGGGAAAGCAGCCCAGACAGCAGGGGGCTCAGCTCGGACACTGAGGCAAAGTGCTTTAATCCATGAAGGACAAGCAAAAAGAAGCAAAGCCTTCCATAAACAGAAAGCACCTCTGCCTGGGTAGTATTCCACCCAGGAGACACAGTGGGAATGAGTTCCTCCAACACGCTTCTGCCCTCTAACGTTGATACTTCTGTAAAAGTCCTCTCCATCACTTCCAAAGGTCCCTGCTGCCAGCTAGACTCCTCAGCACATCATTCCCCATGGGACCTGCTGTTCAGCAGCTGAAGATGTCTCTTCCAGATGGGAGTCCCAGCAACCTTGGTGGAGGTACATGACTCATACATCACGAGGTTCGTCCAGCTCAGAAGCATGGAGGAGGAGGCAAGGTTGATGTCCACTTGTCAAGGGCCATGGCACTTTTCATTTAACCACACAAGAGTTCACAATGCCCTGGCTTATGGAGAAGAGAGGCCAAGCTGCAGGTTTTAGATGCAGCGTTTGAAGTTTCTCCTTGCAGTGAGAGCAGCTGCCACCCAGTTACAGAGCAGACATTGAACGTTGTGTTTGGGATTTTTTCAGGCTCCAACATTTTTTGTTGTTGGCTAAGATCCAGACCTGGATCCGAAAGGATTAAACCATCATCATCAGAGGTGACTTCTTTACCACTGTGATTTGAATCTGTTCCAGATGCTTCAAGCCTGATGTTTTAAACATAAATTCAAGATACAGTGAACTAACAAACAAAAACTTGACACTATTTCACCTCTGTGCAGGAAGAAAGTTCTTCAGCACGCCATAAAGGCAGCTATCTGTCAGACAACTTAATGTGAAGCCTCATAAATGAGAAATATGGCAAGGCATTAGGACAGTAAAGTTTGAATTTGGACATTTGGCTTCAAGTCCCAAGAATAGCACAGCTTCATACTCCCTCACTGAAAAAAACAGTGGATTCATAGTAGCATCGCATTTGCTCTATTAATCTGATTACCCCAAGCAATTAAAATAGGCTGAGATGTCAAAGCATTATATTCATAATCTGTTGCTGCCAATACAAATTGCTATTGTTCGATAACAAGCCTGCTGCTCCCCATGGGATGTGGTTGCACTGAAAAGTGAGAGATGGAGGCTTTCCATCCTGAACCGCAGATGTACATTTTTTTCAACTTTCACACGACCAAGTTATTTTTAAGAAAAGTGGGGCTGGTTGCCAAAGACCAATGAAACTTTCACACTGTGAGGTAAGCAATAGAGCCAGTTCTCCTTAAGCGATGCTGTGAAATCACACACAACAATGTCTGATCAGAAATAGATACAACTGCTCCCGTGGTTATACGCACTTGGCACTGATGCTGTTTAAGTGTTGGCACTGCTAATGATGTGCTACAAGAGTGCTATGTGATGCTGCAGAATTGGAAGATCTCTCTGTCTGTTCACATACACACACTAACACCCATCAAGCATACCATAAGACGTTCCACATAAGGGCTTTAAGGTTTTCATAAACCCGGAGTACAAGGTATTCCGGAGCGTTTGACTTAGCTATGTCTTTGCAGGACTAAACCTTAGGCTATGAATATATGAACCAGCTCCCACACGGCGAGGCAGGATGAAAACTCCCAAGGCATCATCCCTCTCTGATAACCATCATTATGCACAAGCTGTCCCTCACAGTAAAGGAATCGCAGACGCCCACTGCTTCCCTGAGGGCACTGCCCACTGACTTCTATTTGCTGCGGGCAAGGGCACATCTATTACAGAGAAGATGTTCTCCTGGCTCACACCTATCCCTTACTGATGCCATTTTGCCCACCTGAGCACGTCTTTAGGCTGTGAATTACAGAGGATTACTGGCTGCACAGAGCTTGTGTCTGCCTTAACCTAGACCCCAGCTTACTACAGCATTTCTTAGACAAGGGAAGTGTCTAGCGTAGGCTCTAGCATCTAGACATCTACATTAACTTTCCTTTAGGGCTTTGCACTGCCTTCTCTTCAAACACGTCAGCATCACCTTTGGAAGGTGTCTCTGTCTCCCCAAACCTGGACTAAGAACAGCTCTCACAGTAATTTCACATGATTATACGCTGTTCTCAGTTACCATAAACTTTAATTAAAATTGCTATGGTGTCACATTCTTGCATCCTTATGGCTTCATAACAGTCTCGTTGTAGCAGACTCTCCAGAGGCTTCTCCTGGAATCACGCTGCAATCACTGTGACATTCACCCTGTCCCTGAAGTGTTGCCTCTGGGCTGTGACGGCACTCTGGCACTTCACTAAGGACATACCAGGTGTCCCAACAAGGACAGGCTGAACTATTTTGCTGTGGGAAGCTACAAAGCTAATCAGCAGCAGAACAGCTAAAGTCTCTCTTCACTGTTTGCTTCATCGCTCTTTGGTGACGCTGTAAAGCATAATAGTGTCTCTGCCTTCTGCCAAGGACTCCGCAAAGGAGATGGTTTGATCCAGCTGGTCTCCTTCTGGACTCCTTAACTTGTCGAGCCTGTAATTAACGCCTTTCATTCCAGTACAAGTTCCCAAGTACTTTAAAAACATGAATTAACTATACCTTGCAGGTATCTTGAGAAGAGTATAATAGTCTTAAATTTTCTAGTAGAGAAATTAATGCCCCAGGATCTCCAACTTCCTTCAGTAAATCAACAGCAGAATCAGAATAAGAACCTGGAAGCATCGGACTTTGACATTGCCTGGTAACCACAAGGCTACTCTTTCTTCTGCTACATTTTGCTTTAAACCACATCACATCTGTTCTGAAAAATTAGCAGTAGAGCAATACTCAAGCACCTCTGGATGTAGGAACTCAGCATTGCTCACCATTGACACACAGACTGCACAAGAAGCAGAGATGTATTGGCTCTGTTCCCAGAGCTGCCCTACTGTCACTACAAATAATCACAGTCAAAAGAGGAAGCAGCCAGTCCAACCATGTTACTTTCTGTCGCATAAACCCCAGCTAATCTTAGATCAGGTATAATTACATTGCTGCACCAACCAAGAACAAACCAGCTACAACAAGAGCAACACATGTCCAGAAACATGCAGCCCTTACTGAAGAGGTCGCCACCAACAATACTCAGAAACACAAAAATAAAAAATAAAAGTCTAGCTCTAGATTTGTATTTTTTTTAATTTGTAAGAGACAGAAAAATGAAAGCCAAGAAGGACTGGTGGGGATTGTAACTGTTTATGCCTGTATCAACCAGAAAAGCACACTGCTGCTACCCAGCAAATTTTTTGTCTTTGATCATTACATTTCCTGCAACCAGAGAAACATTGGTGGCACTGAAGTAGGTAATTTTTATGAAACATGCACATACCTTTGATGGCAAAAACTCCATGACAGAAGTCCTTAAAATTGATTCTTCCCAAGTCATTTGGGTCCAAGTACTTTGCCAGTTTTTCCACCTAAAAAAAAAAAAAAAAAAAAGAGAGAGAAAATTGTAAAACACATGTTGAGAATGGTAAATCATCTTTTGCTCAGCTAGTCTGTAGCTTCCACAGAAGACCGTGAGTGGAAGAATACCCGCAACATTTACTTGAATCATTCAAACCGTTCTGCAAGGAGAAGTTACAGGTGGATTTATCTGATGTCAAGCATGGTGCACTGCATTAAGCTCAGGAGCTTAATAGGGGGTCAGTCTGTGACCTAGCCTTTCATCTTAGAGAAGGATGGTAACAAAATCTGTTTCCCTTGGGGCCCTTTTCCTTTACAAAGCTCAAAGAAAGTTAAAACCTTCATGATGTCCACCCCTCTTGCCACCAGTTACTGGGGAAGAAGAATACATGTGCACAACCCATAGGAGCCTCGTTCCCTGAAGAATCCAGAGTAAAGTAGTGAATGTTCTTTGGCCACTTGGGATCAAAAAAAAATTCCCTTGTCATGGCAGAGAACACAAGTTTGAATTGGAAAATACAACGGTATAAAGTATATACATATACAAGCAAGCAATGTATTTATTTAATTATAGTTATAGTCTCGGCTTCACAGTTTAGCATTTCTGAACACTAGTCATTGTAAAATGAGATTATACAGAATTTAAACACAGCCACCAAGTTGGCATTTGCCCAAAAGAAGGTCTGGCAGATTGCTCAAGAGGGAGAAAAGCAGTCCAGACAGGAGAGGCTGCTGCGTGCTGAGTTGTCTGGAATAAAGGAATGGAGAGGGTTTCCACAGAAACAAGTAGCTGAAGAGGGAGAAAAAGGAGAGGGGCAGAGCATGCTGGAGACAAAGGAGAGCAGGCACCACGCTGGGACACCCAGCTGGCTGCTCCCCTCTGCCATAAACACGCTGAGTGACATTGTACAGGTCCTCCCCGAGCCTCCTCCTGCCATACCTAGCAGGCAGTGTGCCGAGGCAGCCCCTCGCTGCTTGCCAGCACACTCACGGCCAGCTGCAGCACAGCCCTGACCTTGATCCGGGCCCTCCAGACACCCCAGAGCATGAAGGAGATGAGCGTAGGAGGCGAGGGCAGCGGGCATGTAGGATGCTGCACAATCCTGGCGACGGCAAGAGGAGCTCAGATATGTCAGTCTGAGCAGCAACAAAAGCCCAGCTGGAAAGCTATGCAGCAAATGAATCCAGATGACCCAGTTTCTCATTTTTCTATTTTTTTTTTTAACATGCTAGTGAGAGCCTAGCTGTTTCTCAAAACCCTGCAGATAACGCACTGATGTGTGCGTGACACCTCTTCCTTCAGATTCTCTCCGTGTTTATAAATTCTCTCAGTGCTAATAAATGCCTTGATTAGCCAAAGACCTCATTTAGAGCAAACCAATCTACAACTAACAAAGGTGTTGGGATGGTGAGGGGCAATTCCCCAAGACACAGCCATTCCTGCTCTTTGTGGGTCTCATTTCTGTCCCTCCAGGTGGCCAAGTACCTGCAAGGGCTCAGCATCATGACCCAGGGCAGTGCCAGAGGCACAGTGCGAGCTATGTTTGGCTTCTGAGCCAAACAAGGGCCCTGAAACTGTGCTAACAGCATTACCCTGAGTAGTGCTGTGTTTCTTTGCTGGTGACACCCAAGAACAGACAAACAAAAGTTTGCTGTACTCAGGTTTAGGACATCATGCAGTTGTCCCTGTTCTTGTCAGTGCAGGTGGGCATTCCCTGGGATGGGAATTTACCAAGACCTTGCCTTGGTTTCAAGCCTACAAACTCATCTGCTTGCAGGCCTGAAGCAAGTTACCTCTCCCACATCACACCAAACTGTCTAACCCACGGCTGACAGTCTTCAGCCTCAAAAGGAAGAAGAGAATCTCTCAACTGTCTCAGACACAGAGCGAGAAATGCATCTGGAGTAGGAGAGAGATCCCTAATACCTTTCATGCTCCATATTGTAGACCTGCTTGCTATTCATTAAGATTTTATCTTTCACTGCAGTAAGAGCAGGAATACCGTTGTGTTGAAACTGCAAGCCAAATGGTCCAACCACGGATGGGAAAACGACCCACTTCTTACATGTAAAATGCTAGGTTCAATGAGAAATGAACGATTTGATCCTCTCATTGCATCCTTTCACCTCTCCTTGTCTTAGGGAAAAACAACAAACAATGTTCTTAAACATGATCCCAGGAACGGAAATGTTACAGCTGTCACCTATTGTGATCAAATTCCTACATCTGGTACCACGAGCAATTAGCACAGTCCCACTGATTTACAGCAGCCGAAGATAGGGGTCTGTTTCCAAAACACAGCCACTTCACCACTGTAGAGTGGGTTTAACGCATGCACAATGAGCTGGAAATCCTTCCTGAAACCACTTAAATGGATCCACGCCTGGTACAGGAAAGCTGGGTCACTCTTATCGCTGCTCACCTGCACAAACAGCAAAAATGTTATAGAAATATGAAGCAGCAACAGAAATTCCTTTCTCTGGGCTATTTTTGGATGCATTCAAAGCAGCATAATCACACCGGCCATTGAGGCTGGCAGCAGCAAGATTTTAGAGCTGAAAATCTTCTTGATCACTGTAGCAGCTTAAATATGCGGCAGATGTGTCAGCTGGTGTAACTCAGCCTGGCCCTGACAGCGCTGATGCAGACCTCGGTGAGGCCACTAGCTCAGCATCTGTCCCCGTGCAGATACAGCAACAAAATCTGATCAGACACCTGTCTGCTGGGTTACGGGATCAGCCTGTAACTCCCTCTGACAACTGGCAAGCTCCCATCATTGCAACGTAAGTAAATACACTTGCAAATGCTTGCGGGGTTGCTCTGGAGAATCCCATTTCCTGTAGGTCTCTTGCAAAGAGGCAAGAAATTGTGGTTTAGGTTTTAATGTACAGATTCCTGCGGCCAGCTGGGAAGCCCCTACACAACTTCATATTGTGCTGTAGCCCAGTGGTGCCACTCGGTGTTTCCAGCACGCCTGGCCTGGTAAGTTTATTTCTGACAGTTAAGCCAGTGATTTTAGTCCACCAGTTTCTCAGCCACATACAATTATATTTTCTAATCAAATTAAATGAGATGTTATACGTCTGGATGTATTTGTTACAAAGCAACAGCGAATGCCTTCATGTTTAAGCTTGAGCAACGTTTAACAGCAAATGAAATTATCACCTCAGCAAAATGCTTCAGTCTCCAGTCTCCCCGCAATCCAATTGTGCAGGTTTTCAATTTGATTTCCTAATGCAAAGAGCTGGCATCAGAGCAGGAGAGAGGAAGAACTTACAGAGCGGCCTGGTGGAATTTGTGCTGATCCCCCCCACATCTTCAGCCAGCACTGACCAACGCAGCTCCAGCACAGGTCGAGGCCGCAGAGCTTTTTATCAGCCAGGACTATATCCAGATATGAACTTGCATGCAGTCAGTGCCTTGATACACACGCATGTACTGTATATAAACCCCTATTGACGCGCACAGTTTCAAGCCTCCAGAGCACACGAGCATGCATTTTTACCAGCTGTTTTTGGGGATAAGGCTAAGAAGCTCTTTTCTACAGGGCCTGCCTTTTCTGGGACATCTAAAAGGGGCCCTCGGACAGGGCTGTAACACAAAGGAGAGCCAAGACTTGGTTTAAGCAGCACTATCTTGTTAATTCCAGATTGAAGGCATTACTTGAAAGTAAGCACAATTTCAAGCTGTGGCCAAATAAACTATGCCATTGCAGTCACTCCTAAATCTTCTGTGCTGTCTATACCGTGTCAGCCATCCTTCTGCTTCTCTCTGTAGAGAAATAATGTCCTCTCCACCTCCTTCTCACCAGGGGCTGGCTCCCAGCGATCAATCAGAAGCTGTGGCACTTACTTATTGCCTTGGGAGGCGTTACAGGGTTGTCAGCCCAACAGCCAAGCTGCATGACAACAAAACCTTTTTTTGCAGTCCACAACCCCATGGGCTTCCAGATAAAATCCTCTGCCAGCAAACAGAGAGCAGCAGCCCTTCAGCCCCGTTAGCAGCACGGGCAGTGCTGCCTGATTTCACAGACGTGGGTGAAGCAGGCGGTGCCAGTCTTGGACACGGTTAGACTCCTGAGCCCCTGCATCTCCAGGCTGTGCTGGGCTCTGTCTCCTCTGCTGATCCCACTACAAAGGACACAGGACTGCAAAACCAACTGCTGCCAGAACTCAGGGCTGAAACGACCGGGTGATTGTTGTGGTGCCTGCAGGCAGCACAGGGAACTTGCTCCAGAGCTGAACACCATCGAGATGGGCCAAAGCCAGGGTTTGGGGCTGGGGATTGACACTCCTCTCTACATTGCTGCACTGTGCAGTCCCCCACCATGTGGGACAGCACAAACAAGGTCAGGATTGCAAACCTTGCAAACTTTCTTCATTGTGGAAAGGGAAGGACGAGGACAGAAAAAATTAGCTGCAGGCTCAATAGTCCAGCTGGTTCTCCTGGCAGCTGCGAGGGTCCCTCTAATGAGCTCCTCAGCAGACATCCAGTAGTCTCAGAGAGAAGAAATAAATCATTTTTGCTCTGGGAAACAATTGGAGAAAATCAAACCCTTTGTTGCTATTGTTTAGCTTGCTTAGATGAATGGGTGATTATCCTTCCCAGGCAAATGTATTTCCCCATTGTAATAACCGGTCACTTCAGCCAAAGCATTGCCCCTCTCCGTTGCATTTCTCAGCTACACTGAATGTGCTGCCAAGTGATGTTTGCCCCTGCTGCTTTCTGATAGATACATGTAAGAGCAGCCTAGAAACACCTGAGAGTTTCTTCAGCCCAAAGTTTCTTGCTATGCTAGTTTCTTCAGCCCCTAACTGTGGGGGACAGCTCTGCATTTACAGCAAAGGATAACTCATTTCTGAGCTCTGTTCCAGTGAAGAAGCAGACCTTCTATGTTCCCACAAGAGCACCAGGCACAGGGACAAACCCAGCCTTCACCAAAGAAAGGGGATTGAGAGGATCTTGCAAGGAGTCCTCTGTAGCCGTGCTGCAGATAGGTATTTATTTTTTTTCAGAAAGGATTTTCCTCCTAGAAACTGAATCTTGCTGCAATCTCCAGCAAAGAAAAAATTCAGGCCTCTACTGACCTCCCTTAGTTTTCTTCAAAAACTGGCCAGCCCAGGGGAGATTTGTTACCGCACAAAAATGTTAGAGACGGCTGCAACAGGAGGGACCCCACACTGGCTCCATCCACCAGCATCTTACAGCCGGCTCCAGGCCACAGCCAGAAGATGCCATCTGAAATACTGAACTCAGCTCAGCAGCGTGCCGTCATACTGCGGGAGCCTGGAAGCACGTCTTGCCCTGGAGTGAGCGCAGGAGCACCTGGGAGCAGTGAGAACAGCAAGACGAGCACTCGCAGGAAAGGTCAGACCGTGCTGCGGCATTTGGGCAGCATCTCCTGAAGCATGAGAATTTCGCAGAAGTTTACAGAAGCTTCCAGCAAAAGGAGAGCACGTAGGTGAATGCTGCAGAGAGGCATTAGAGAGGTTCCAATGTAATTTATAAAGGGAGCAGCAGCACTCGCTCTGATTTTAACAGACTGGCCTTTTCTGCACCTGGGGAAGCTGCATGAGATCACACCCTTGCCTCCTCTCCCCTCGCTTTGCAGGTCCTGCTCCTCCACCGCTTCACTCCGCAGCCAGCAACAGACATCCAGCCCCCAGCAATTTGTCACCTTGCATCTTTACAGACAAGACGAGTTACAGGCTTTGCTGTTTTCTTGCTTATATAACCCCCTGACACGATGAATCTAGCTGGGAATCAGTTCCCCCTAAAGGGCTCCTTCTAAAAACAACCCGCCGTATCCGCGATACACAGGCTGACAAAATGGGAGTCCAGCAGAGGGACCTACAAACATCACCGAGTCCATCCGACCGCTTCAGGGTAACCAAAAATTAAAGTCTATTATTTAGCGTATTACCCAAATGCCTCTTGAACCCTGACAGGCACAGGGCAAGGGCATCACCCGCCTCTCTAGGAAGCCTGTTCCAGTGTTTGGCCACCCGCATGGTGAAGGAATTTTACCTGGTATCTGGTCTGAGCCTGCCGGGCAATGGGCATTCAGGAGCCCAGTAGCAGAGTGCCAGCATCTCTTTGTGAGTTGGTGGGATTGGTCCTACCCCAAAGCTATTCGGTGCTGGCATTCAGACTGCAAGTAAATAGAAAATCATGATGATGAAGTTTGCAGATGACAGGATGATAAATAACAACAATGCTGACAGCCTCACGCTCCTCTGGATAGCTACATAAGCGAAGCCCATACAAACTGAGTATGGTTTAAGCACTGCTAGGCAAGGCCACAAAACAGAAAATACAAAAGAAAGAGAAGTAAGAGTTCACATCTACAGAGGGGATGGCTGTGTTTGGATGAGCTGGGGTTTACAGAAGTATTCAGAAGTTCTGACAATTTTGGGGAGGGGAGCAAGATAAGGAAAATGATTCTACCTTGCGTTGGAGAGACCAATGCTAACACAGTTGTGTTACTAACGCTCATAAGAGATGCTGAAAACCCAAACAGATTGCAGAGAAAAGACATAACGTTAAAGGGCTGTGAAAATGCTTTATACAACCAAATTTCGGGTTCTCTCTATTTAATTTTGTAAAAGAGAGACCAAGGGTTGATTTGTTACTAGGTATAAAGACTTCCACAAGCAGGAAATTGCAGGCTGTAAAGGACTCTCTGCTCTAGCAGGGGAAAAACAAAGAACCATTAGCTGCAAATTAAAAGGCCCAAATTAGAAACAAGGCACCAATTTCTATCAGCACAGTTGTCTACCCATGACAACCATAAAAAGAAATGGGTGGACTCCCTCCCATCCAAGGCCTTTTGAGAAGACAAGATACACCTGCCCAGGAGTTTTACCTAACCTAGAATAAATGGGTAACGAGCTGTGCTGTCACCATTTCAGGACACCTCACGGGATAACCTGGTGCCCCCCTGAACCTGATCTTCACACACATGAAGGACAACGTCCCTACTGACACACGCAAGGCGTGGAAGGCCAGCACTTAGGAATCACGAGTCCAACCAACACCCTGCCCTAACTGCTCTTTGCTGACTGCCTGTCTATCATAAATGATTCACAACGCTCCAACCAACATCACAAATTTCCACCAATCCCAGACCATGCAGGAGCACACATCACAGCTGGAAACAATGGCTTTGAATTTGTTTTGAATTCTGATTTCAAGCATCAGTCATTGTCCCCTGGTGCTTCATACGCTGCCTTCAAGCCTGCAAGTTGCCATGCCAGAGCGATTTCTTTAAACAGAAACTACCGTTTCAGTTCCTGCTTTAACTGGGGACACCCGTTTCACCAGCTAGAAGGCAGATCTTGAACTGTATCCTCAATGACGTAAGCAAATTTGTTGAATAATCTTGGCGTTGACTTTGAGCTAATTCCTAATTCTGTCAAATCCATAATCTTCTGTGCCTCCAGTGCAAAGATCTGACTACACTCAAGGCAGCCCATTCACAGGCCTTCCTGGGTTTAGCATCAAGCACACAGAATTGCATCTTCTTCCAATTACAAATTGGGTGCTTGGGGACCCAGATGGAGAACACAACCATGACGCTGCTGCCTTTTTCTGAGTGTGTGAAACATAACAGTGAATTACAAAGCCACAGAGCGAGAAAGGTACTTTCAGAGGCATCGCAGGTGGTTGAGTGCACTCAGAGGAGATGGGGAAGCTCACAGTGTTCATTTGTTATTAACGCCCTGTGTAAGCGTTACCTGCCTCAGGTGGGCAACAGATGGGAAATGCAGCTGAGCTACAGAAACGGGAATCAGGCAGCACACGCACGAGAGCTCAGCTTCCACCTTCAGAAACGCAAGGACAGCAAGTGCTCTACGCATGCCCAGCTGCACCTGCCTGTTCCTGGCAGAGCTGTGTACGTGCCACCTCCCAGCAGGGCCAAACAGGACGGAGTGCAGGTAGCAGCTCCTTGGCCATCCCCTAACGCTCAGCTCTGTGGGACACACCAGACACACTGACCTTGCTACAACACACAGGTATTTCTAAACTGCATTGCAGACAAGCCTGTCCCACTGAGCCGACCCTTATCTTCATGACATCTTCTTTTCTTATTCTGTTCAGCAGCATCTCCTCTTCTGAGAGGAAAAGACTGAGCCATATGGAAGTGCAGAGAGAACACATTAGAGATGGATTCGTTTAAAACATTTTCCATAAGCTGCTAAGAGAACGTAGTACTCCATGAACCTCAGTGAATGCATGTGTGGCAAATACCCAGACAGTGCCAGGAAAATCAATGCCTTCTGTTTTCCATGGAGAAATCACTTGTGGTTTTTACTACAAGTGATGACACAAATCTAATTTGGGATAACAACAAAGACAATTCTTGAGATATTGTATACTCAGATTTTGCAGTTAACATTCTTATAGCTTGGATTTTCTCTGCAGCGAGAAGTTATTACATCTAAGGAATCCCTTCTCTTACACCATATACCTCGCTGGCTAGCCTCGACTTACAGAGCAAGACGTTTACAACCACAAAGAATTGCTCATAAACTTTGAACAAAGTGACATGCATAGCTCTGACTGACAGCACCCAAAAAAGGATCACTGCCTGTTTTATTCATGAAAATGAATAAAATTCATGAAAATTTAAAAAACTGGAACCAGAAAGTTTTCTAAACTTCCTCAGAGGACACATCCGAAAGTGACTGCCCCTAGCTACAGACTTTACTTCCCTCCCATCCTTTCTGCAAGCCAGAGACCACAGGAATTCTGGTGTTTTTCCTCTGCCTTGTTCACCTTTGGATCAGGTCTCTGTCACAGGCAAGGGTAAATCCCCCAATTCCTTACACAGACAATACCACTATAACAGCATTTCTCACTTGGTGTGTCCATCCTAATGCAATGTGGCAGCCAGCAATGAGCAGGCACCGGAACCATAAGACCAACATCTTTCCACAGCCTCTTCCAGCATCCGTCAGCCCAGATGTGAGGACCTCTCGTTTAGAGTCACTTTGACATAGCTGACTGGAGAACGAGGCCATTCCCCTCCTTCCCTCTGATGCTGTGTTGCAAAACAAGACGTTTGGCTGAGCCCACCAATCTTACAACAGTCTATGGGGAATCCCACACAGTCTGGAGTACCATGGGAACAGAGAGCAAGGCTAAAAATATGCCGGAGCCATCTGTTCACTCTACAGTGATTTGTGGTGTTGTGCTGGAAACAAAGAGTTAACGTGATGAACTGTTTTCCTAAAACCACTGATTCACTCACTTGCTAAAATAAACAGGGCTGCATTAACGCCTTCTCCTCCACTTCTGCCAGACCTGAAACCAAGGCTTCCTGAAAAATAAGGCTGTTAGCAAAAGCTGTGACAAGCTGAAGTGAAGCGCGGCCCTTTATTGTCTCATTCATTAGCGTAAGTCAAATACAGCACGAACCAGTCAGAGCTCAGGTACGCAGGATGCCATCGGGCATGTGGGTGCAGCGTGCTCTGCCTTTAAACAACAGGGAGGAAGATGTTTGGGTTACATCAGGCTCATCCACAAGTGATGCAGCACGGATTCAATTATCAGAGAAAATATTTCCCCCCCCCTCTGCAGCTTGTGGTGTGTGTGATCTTTCCCATCAGTGCATAAAGCAAACTTGCCCAGAACAATGGTTTTCATGGCCTCCAGTTGTGAGACGTCAGCCAAATGGGATCTACTCCAGGAACAATTACCATTTTTGAAGTAAAACTGGGGAGAGAGGTGGGGCAAACAGTGCCAGCTCCTGAGCCAGCACCTTCTCTGTGCCTTTCTTGCTGCCACATCTGCAGTCTCACTTTAATTGCGGTGTTATCACAGGCAAAGAGCAGGCACAATACCAGAGACCAGCAGGAGGAGGCTGGAGAGGGTGAGGAGAACACAGCAAGTCCGAAGTATCCCTGTAGGTCCCGGCATGCAGCTCAGGCACCCTCTATGCCAGCTCCACTTGTATGAAAACAGTGCCCAAAGCCAGAAAGAAGCTACAGAAAATTCCTCGAACCAGAACCAAAAGCTAACGCGGCTGCCACAAGCACACTGCAGGCTCACACTGAAGGCCAGGCAGTCGCTGCAGCCCGCACAGCTCATGCAAAACAAGAACCAGGCCCTCTTCTGTCAGCCACATTAGGGCCCCATCGTTGCTTTTCCCCGACTGACACTTCAGGAACACAGCTAAGTGCCATGGCAGGCTCCCGAGACACGGCATCCCCAAGTTTTGACAGCAGCATCCTTACAGGTTGGGTTTCTAGCCTCATGGACACAAAGCAGGTAGCACGCTTGGTCATGTCTCGACTGCCTGCTTTATTACTTTCTCTCCTTACCACAAAACCACACCAACATACACACAGAGCACAGCGCTGCATCGCACACCAACACCTACTTTCCAACACAGTTTAGATCATGGTCTGCACTGGGGTCTGCCCAGCACGGCGCAGGCTGGGCCTCCTCCAGCTCTCCCCACCCCACTCCTGAAGGCAGCTGCTAGAAGGGAACGTGCTTGGCCTTGGCGTGCTCGCAGACACAGAGGATGAAATGTAGGTCTCGAGAGCTGATCTCAAATGCAAAAGCCCGAGTGAGCAGCAGTCCTGAAATTAAATTGAATGAAGGAAATTTCATGGCAAATTAATGCTTTGACGGAAATCCCAGGAGGAACGAGTACTGGATGAATCCAGCACAGGGAGACACACATAAGTTGAGATGAAAAACATCAGGCAGAAAGGTATGATTAAAGGAACAATCTTCCACTTAGCTGAAGAGAAAGATGCTTAACCTTTCAGAGAAGTGTGGCTAGGAGATAACATCCTTCCAACAAAACAAAGCAAACGTGCAGTGGGTACCACCGCTACGGGGGGATAATTACCGAGTACGAAACGCAGTTGACAGGTTTGAGCAGCAGCTGCCTCGGCTGACGTCAAGACCAGGGAAGCACAGATAAGCAGGCAGCAGCAGAGCACGAGTCAGGACTGCTGATGCCGAGAGGACAACGATGGGTCCCACCAAGAGCAAAGCTACCGGGGGAAGGAACGAGTCCTTGCTGCATCAGCTTACCCAAGCAGACAGATTCCTGACCACAGCGCTACCACAGACAGCGGCGTTAAATCTTTTCTAAATCCCCCAAGCCTTGTTGCAGCTGTCAGCTCCGGGCGGTGCAATAGCTCAGAAGCCCCTCATGCCTCCCTCTTCCACATCGTCAGCAATTCCCCCATCCAGCAATCATTAAAATTGCAAAGAAGAAAATTCTCGCTGTATAAAATGACACACGGAAATTTACGCTGCCCTTTGATGCACATTGGGAAAGACATTAGCGGGAATGATAATTAGCCAGAATTTTTGTGTAGGAATGGATGGACGAAATACAGAGCAAAGCCTGCATGCATACAAGATCTCTTTCCAGCCTTACAGGCCGCACAAGATACTTCATGTCACAGTACTTCCTATGCTCTCCATCCTCACGTCTGGTCGATATTAATACTTATTGGCTGGAAGGCTGAATGGAAACAAGATCCAAAGCGTAATACAAAGAGAAAGGAAATAAAGGTGCACAGCTAAGCTGGAATTGTACTTTTGTATTCTTAAAGTGTGCCCAATCCAACTCTTATCAATTAGTGGTGGTATTGTTACAATAACAGTGAGGGACCAGGCCCAGTGTTCCCTGCTCGCTGCATGCACTACTGAATTCACAATATCAGACCCAGAAATAATTTTCTCTGCTGGCACGTGATTTTATATTCTTTTCTTACCCAGAAACAGATGCACTGTAAAGAGTGCTGGGCCCAGGGACTAAGCAGGAATGGCAGATTTTGAAACGGAGACTGAGCTGCTGAGAAAACCCTGATCTCCTGAGTGCAAATTTGAGCAGGACTGCGGCATCGCTGCATGTGCAGTCAGGTATTAGTGTGTGTGGGCCCCTGCTGACGTGCTCTGCAACTCCGGCAGTGTGCAGCAGGTATGCTGGCCCTGGGATCACCCCGCAGAGGACCCCAGCTGGCTACAGCACCTCACTTTTTAGCTGAACAGAGATCCCCCCTGCTGCATTTCTCTTTTGTACCCAGGGAACCAAGCCTCACAAGAGAACAAACAACAAGCACGAACAATACCGCACTTCACAAGCCAGGGACTGAGCTGGTATTCAGCAGCCCTGTGCTCACGCTGCTCTTTCTCCACAAGGAAGGGTAGGAGTGGTTCTGATGACTTCCATCAGCTGGAAATCTCATCCCACCAGCTCAGCTAAGCAGGTCGTTGTTCCCAGAGCAGCTGTCAATCAAGGCAATAGTCATCAGAGAGGCATTTCTGTCCACCTACAGGTGGGACCGTAAATATTCATGCCTGTACACTCAGCAAAGGCGTTCACGAGTCTGCTTCTGTTGTGTTAAATTGTTTCTTCCTAAGGCTTTATAAGAAGTTCTGTTTTGGTCTTGCTCATTTCCACTACTACTTTTTTTTCAACCAGATTTTAGTAAGGATGTAGCTTAGATTTTCAAATCTATGGCTCAATGTGTATACATTTATCATCTCTCAGTAGATTTAATTTTGTGTATCTGTTGATCCCTTGAGACTGTTTTTGACATTGTGGTATCAGCATGTTAATTCGTTTTTCCCTACATTAAAATCAAACTTAACAGCCTCACCAAGAACATTTTGGTTTTTCTAGCTAATGTACATTCTCTGTAGGTATTGTCACAACACATCACCACAGAGCCCCAGACAGCGAAAACAGATTGCTTGGAAAGTGAAAGCAACCGACCCCTTCATTGCAGAACTGGAGTAGGTGCTGTTTACAGCAAATCAGGAGGAGAATCACCTGAGGTGGGACCCCCCAAGAAATGAGGTAAGAATTGGCCACTGGAGCTCAATTACCACCTCTGGCATAGAACATATCCTCTGTGCACTGCCAAGTAGTGGAACTGCAGTTCTGCTTTGGAGTATCTATAGAAGAGGGGAGAGGAACGGGTTATCCTTTTCAGTGGGACCTCACCCCACTTTGAGGCATAACATGCAGAGTAAAACATTATTTCTGAACCACCCGAGTCCCTTTAAAAATCAGGGCAAACACCCCCTTCTTGGCCTTTCATTTCACAGGCTCTTCTTCATTTCACAATTAAAAAGCTCTTGACAATTTATTAATCCCCTGTGAAATCCCCAAGCAGGCAAAAGCTGATTTCTGTGTGTTTGCCAGACCTTCCACGGTGCAACATCTCCGAAGACTCGCTGCTGCTGCCTTCTCTCAACCTGCAAAAAAAATGTGCTCGTATCTATTTTCCTCCAGCATAAAGATGTCTTGTAGGAGTTACAATCAAGAGGTGAGAATGCAGAAAGCACAGCAGATTTATACTGCAAGGCCCTCACCCAGCTGCATTTCACTGCACTGTGCTGGATCCGAGCAGCCTGTCCACCACTAACACCCAAACACATACCAGCCACAGAAACCACAGGGCGCTCACTCCTTGTGTATTTCCAGGGACACAGCTTCTTTACAAGGTAATTTACTAACAAGGAGGTAATTTGCTCTTCAGTACTAAGGCTGGGTGAAGCCCTGCAGCAAAGGTACATGTATGAAATGTGAGGCGGGGTGGCTGAGAACCTGAAGGTAAAAAAGGAGCTTTCTGGGAACATCTTTCAAAGGACCAGTTCAATAAAGGAATCCACACCAGGCAGTACATAATCAGCTCCCTCACCACGGAGTAAAGTAGTTTCATGGTTTATAACCACCTTGAGTTAAACAACCTGACATTTTTACACCTGTGTAACAACAGCAGTGTCTAGCTGACACTGCTGACGGTGGCACGGTGTACGAAGGCTCCCCAGAGAGGGCTGATGGACTGATTTTGCCTGATGTGCCCATGGACTGGGCATCTTTTAGAATATAGTTTCTTTATAATGCATCTACGGAGACTAAAATCCAGCAGGCAGGGAACCTCACAGCTGCAGCTTGGACAATATATAATATATAAGGGAAAATGCCAAAGAAAAAATGTACTCTTTCCAAAACGTGGTGCTGGTGCCTCAGCAGCCGAGGCTTTGCCCCTCAGCAGCAGGACAACACTCCAACCCCTGTTAAACCTCACCCCACAGCCTGACCTGGGAACAGCCACAGCTCCCGGAGCTCTGAATCACACTTGTTTGGACGGGATCCACACATTTTTTTGTAAGGTAGGAAAAACAACCTCGTGAGCAAGGTGTGGGGATATTAGAGACGGGCATCCTGCCAGCACTCACTCCTGGAGGGACCGGAGACAAACACAACGCCCTGGACAAACTGCACTGCGCCTCCGCCAGCCGGGCTCCTCTCTGCAGCTCTCTGCATAGGCGGCCATGGGCTGGAGCTGCACAACTGCTCCCAGGGGAAATGTGAAAGGGGTCCTGCAGGCTTCACGGTGTTCTGCAAGCAGCTTGGATGAAAGCTGATCTGGAACAGGGCAACGTTATTGCCATTACCATAGATAAATGTAAGTTGAGTCACAGTGAAATACTGCACCTGGTGACAGCTCAGCCTTGCCATTCTCTCTGGGTATGACCTCACATTTCTCACAAATCAAGGCTGATGCACTTGTATTAAGTGACCCAGTGCTGCCTGGGCAGGGAAGCAGTGGGGAGGGCACAAGGCAGCCACGGAGCTGTCACATCATCCGGAGCTCACATCAAGCAGCGTTGGTCAGGGCAGGGAAGCAGAAAGGAGCAGGGAACAGCTCCCGTGGCACCACGCTAAATCCGACCTTGAACAATGCCAGAAGCAATGGGCTTGACACAGGAACCACTTGTACTGTATTATACAATGAAAGGCATGCTAGAAGAGCTTAATGGCCGTAAAATCTATAAATCACCAATGCCACAGGGAGGTATTTAATGCTGAAACGCACTGCTGCAATAAATTTGTAAGCTTTGACAAGTAACACTTAGCCCCTTACTTGAAAGATGCTGGGAGGCATTGTTATGATCTAGGGCTTGAATCAAACTTGTCCTGGTGTGAGACCTGAACCTTCTCTGGCTGAATGTTGCTTTCCAGTGCTCACCATCATCCAGGTATGTGAGGGCTCTCCACCCTACAGGACATACTCCGCCTTCATTGGCACAGAACAAATCTCTGTACAGCCAAGTTTGTCACAGTCTCATTATGCAGGACCAGGAAAAAAGTAAAATGCTGAGAATTACAAATAGGCACCTTCAGACTTGCTGGTTTTTGCACCTTGTGTAGGTTTGCTCAGTACACTTGTACTTCTGGACTATCATCCTAGAGACCAGGAACACCGGTACAGACTTTTGGGGTTCCAAACCTGCACACAAAGGCTACAAAACAGGAGTTCACCGCCTCCACTGCTTTGCAGACCTACAGGGGACAAGGAGCCCCAGAACAGGACACATTACTTCTTGCTCAGAGTTGACAGAATGGTTTTACCCTTTGCTGTAATAGGAATCCCTCCTTAAACAGACCATCAGGGAAGCTCTGCAAATGCCTTTCAAAACGCAGCCACCAAACCAGAGTCTGTCCAATACAGAACTGAGCAAATATCTTTGGCCTCCTGCTGAACCCTCCCTGCACACAGGGAGGCTCCACATCTTTCTGGAACAGCATCAGCACAGATCTTTCATGACCTTTGCGTCCAGCAGTTACATTAGGGAAGCACCAAGTCTCTGCAAAAAGTAATATTTTGTCAGTGAAATAAAAAAAGAACATTTTTCTAGCCAGCAGTCAGAGCCACGGGCTGGCAGAGGGGACAATTCCCCTGCTCCAGGGCATTTTGTATCTTGATGATAAACTCCGGTGGCTAAATTACTTCTGGTTCCCATCATGTGTCTCACTGCTCGCTGTTTATTTACACTGCTGCACCGGTGAGAATACGAAAAGCTGCAATAACTGAATTACTGCTGTGCTCAAAGATAACGGTGGCGAGGCCTTTTAAAGGCTGCTGCCCAAACACTTGCTTTGTCTGGGATAAAAACGAACAAATAACACCTAAACAAAACAAGGATCTCAGCACACAGTGCACGCTGGATGTTAGGGGGTTTCCAGCACCAGAGGTCAATCTTTGTGCCAAAGAAACAGAAGATAACGTAAGAAGGGAAGAAGTACTAGAAGGTAATATTTGTATCCTAGCTACTATCAATTTTACAGAATTTGGGTGATTCTAGAGGATGAATGGCAAGCGCTGAGCTCAAGGGAAGCTGTAGTCTTACTCTGAAAGCCTTCCACCACCAACCCACAGCCTAAAGCTGCACAAAGCCCAAGGCTCACTGCAGGTCTGCTCACTGGGGAGGATGCTGTGGTTGGGAACTAAGCAAGTGCTCCTCACCCCATCCACACCTCCAGCAGCAGCAGCTGGGGAGACAGCCAGAGCTCCTGGGGGCTGAAACCCCCACCAAGGCTCGACTGCCCTGCTGGTGGGCACTGTAGCAGACAGGCCATGTTCCTGGGGACAATAAAGAGGCCTGAGACATGGTGAGAGGCAAACAAGCAGGATGGATGCACGGTAACACGAGCAAAGCCCTCTGCAGGCCAGCTGTGGTGTGCCTCAAGAAGTGAACAGGAACCTGTCACCTGGCCACCTCCTGGTCAGCACACGGGGTCAGCAGCGAGGCTAAGCTAATTAATGGCAAGGCTTTTTCACCCTTGGCTAAGCTTCTCACGAGCAGCAGCACTCAGCAGGAGAAGTGGGACTTAGTGAGGGATTTGACAGAGATCAGCAGCTTTATGGAGCTCTGCCAGAAGTTTCGCCATGTATCAGGAAGAAGCTGCGAACTGCAGACTCACTCTGCCAGTGTCAGACTGATGAAGAACCACAGCTCTGCTCGTGATTTTCTGTTGTTTCTCTTGGCACTAAAAAAAACTCTCTCCATAACGTGGGCTACTCCATTTCTAGGATGCTTCCCTCCTGCATCAGCTCTGTAAGTGTATTTTACCTTCTCGTACACCTGACCTTTCAGAGTAAGCTCCACCCTTTCTCAACTGTTTTTCAGGCATTTTCCCGTGCCTGTATGTCAGGACCAAATACTCAGCTGATTAAACAGGAAAACCTACGCCTCTCCAAAAGACACTTGCTGTGTGGGCTAATAATATTTTACTGGTTATACTACATGGACTGTTAATTTAAGGTCAGAAATTTAGTGTTAATGCAATGTTCTGAAATAAAGCCTTGCAGACCAAAGCCTAACGAGCTGTGAATCAGGTGCAGGCAGCAGCCTTTCAAGGTTTCTCATCTTGGCCGTTCAAACCTAAGGCAACACCGCTAAGATGTGGTCTGACAGTTCATTTTATGCTTGGATACTTTACATATTGACAGCAAAGGGAATCTGTGGCAGCCCCATCTAGACCCAAGGTGCAGGCCAGCGCCTCAGACAGAGCAGACAATCTGTCACTCTTGGAATAAATTACTTGCTTGGAGAAGAACATAACATGATGCTATTCTCAGGAAAATCACACTCTCTTCCTGTTGTCCTTTCATGATGGTTTAAGCTGCACACACTGACTGCTCATCTATGGAATTGTGCACACATCACTGTGGCATTTACTGCCCCAGCGTCCTCCTCCTGTATCATTCAAAGCTACTGTACAGAATCGAGTCCTTCCAGACCTGATCACACTCTGGTCTCAGGCTTCAGTTCTTCAAGAGCCTCTTTCTCTCTCCTGACTATCTAGGAGGCCTTGTCTTCTACTACGATCAGATGCCTGAAGCTGGGTGTTATGCTTCCCAGTTGGTTTTCCATCCCTTTACCATGCTTTTTTTTTTTTTTTTTTTGCAGTCTGGTCCCTCAGGATCTCCTACATACTGTTGTCCTCTCTGAAGCAAAACTCTTGAAACGCATGTAATACATCCAGTGGCAAGGTAGGAAAAAGTCTGCTCCTTGTCTAGAAGGCCATGGTTTAGCCTGGGTAGGAGCTGCTGGCCCTGCTCCAGCGTGAGCATAGCTGGGATAAAGGGAATTCTGCCTGAATCAAGAGCTGCAGACTGAAAGCCTAGGGAAAGCCAACTCAGACTGCTCGAGTACATTAAAGGAGGTCAGATGTTAAGTAAATACTCAATTAAGAAAGGAGGGCAAGTAATTAGTAAGGCTAATTCCGTGCCAAAGTGGTCTGGATGGTACACACACCATCATCCCAGCACCTCCTTCCGCACAACGTAAGCCTCAGTTCTTTAAGGCACAGCCCAGCTTTCAGGAGAGCTGTGTTCAGTCACCACGTCTGCCATAGCAGCAGCGTTCTGGTTAATGGTTGGCTTGCACGTCCATTCCCCAAACTCCCAGGACAGTGAAAATAAGTACATCGCAGCTGAGATGCTCAGCCACTACAGCAATGCACCCAAATCGGTGTGTATATATGGGGTTATATATTAAAATAAATACCTGTGGCAATTACGGCTCTCCAAGAAGTCCCAAGAGACCAAGCAAATGCTCGTCTGTCCCCACACCTATTCTCAATGTGTGTCCAGTGTGAAGGGATCTCATTACTAAAAAAATCAAGTGTTATTCTACATCAAGCACTGCAATAATACCACAGTGGGTAGCTGGCACGTATCACAGATGTACAAAAAGAAGCAAACGCCTTATGCAGTGTTATATAAAACCCATTAGAAACACCAAGCCTGGCTGGTTTGAACCTATTTGGCCTGCATTTATTTACTGCAACACTGCTCTCACAACTGATATTCAGAACTGGAGGGATTCTAAAAATAACCAGTGCAGGGAAAGAAAAGAATGGCAAAGAAATTGTTTTTTTGGCCTGGCCAATAGATTGGGCAGTAGCTCCCAACTCCCCAGGAGCTCTCAGTGCACTGCTCTGTTAGGAACCTGCACTCCCTAACGGCCCCATTAGGGACATTAGGCAGGCAATTTATGGAAACTCACCATGACCTAAATTTTCCCACAAGACATGCAAGAAGGGATTTTTCAGTTTGAGGCCAGGCCAGAAATTGTCATGTCTTGTGTCAGAGCTGATTCAAGATCTAGCTGTCAGTGAATTGATGGAGGACATCACCCTGCCATTATGACAAATATATGTAGCTGCTAATTCAGAACCAGGAACCCAGTCCCAAGCCTACTTAGCTAGAGGTCTCTCATATAAGCTGTAAAATTGGATTTAAAAAAAAAAATAAATCACACTTGCATGCTGCCCTGTGCTCCCCCAGAACAAAGCTTTCTCTTGAAGCTGATGCAAAAAAAATCACATTCTTGTGTGCAAGCTCTCCTCCTCCGCTGGACCGTTACCCTGGGGTCTGCTTTGAGTCACAGGACCCTGTCACCAGCTCACCCTGCCTCCTTCCCACACCCTTCCCATTTAACTAATTCTTGCACAGGTGCTGCACAAGTGAAGGCTTCCTGTAAAGCGCTAGGAGAAGCGATGAAAGCAATACAATTGCTCTGTGTAGATTAATGGTCCCAGCACAAACAGCACATTTTACCAAGCCACGGAGCTAAGTTTATACAGTACCTGGGAACAATTTGCAAGCAGACATAACACCCAGATCTTATCTGACGCTTTCATCCATCTACCTTGCACTGTAACACTGGCATTGACTTCTGGTTACTGCTGAGAAATGTGCAGATACGGCAAGAGCAGGAGATTAGGCATGAGATACCATTAAAGCTGACAGATGTTCTGCATCCCAAATCCTGCCTTCACGACCTGAGGATGTCCTGATGGAGCAACACAGCAGAGAGAGAAGTCTGTCTGAATATGAGCATCTCTCCCAGCCATCCTCTAGACAGACCTGAAACACAACAGCAACACTCCAACACTGCGTGCATTACATCAGATGCAAGATTTAACAATTAGTTGGTTAGAATAAGAGCAAGCAAGAAGAAAAATCCTCCCCTATAATTAAGGGTTTTCTCAGACTCCCCGTGTTATTTTTCTGCTAGTAAAAGCAGTCAGCGCAGTGCTGGGGTAACAGAGGATAGAGAGCCTGTAGCTCTTTCATATAATTACCAGTTGTCATCTCATCTGAAAGACAACCCCGCAAGCCTCCTGCTGTGTCAGATGTGAATTAACTTGTTCTTCTCTAGCAAGGACACTGCACGAGTGGAATGGCTGGGGGCTTTCTCCCAACAAACACACGACAAAGCTGCGCTCCCTGTTCAAACACAGGGACAGCACTAACTGTTTTGGCTTAGTCCTTCAATGGTACAGTCACTGACTGGCGCAGAAAAGCAGCTGCTACCCTGCAGCCTTTGAGCACGCTGGGCTTAGCTGCAGCCTGGGGTCTCCTGTGGCTGCCTCCTACACCTGCTCTGACCGAAGCAGGCTGAGGTGCACTGTGCTTCTCCAGACCTGCGGTGTGTGGACTGTCTGCTACGTCTCTGCAAGAGACTGCCAAAAAAAATGCATTCAAGTGCACTTGGGAGCCTTGAACCATGCCGTCAGAAATGCTGGCATTAAACAGTTGGGTTTAATTTCACACCACCATGATGTACTATGAGCATAATTGGGTTTCTATGATGTAGCCAATGCTCTCTGCAGTTAATCAGATCTGCACTGCCATCGCACAGGCTCCTGAAAATTGAACTCTGGTCTCGCGGGGTGCTCACCAGTGGCTCTCCAGGGCATCACACGGCACAGCAGAGTTAATGTCCCACACATCAGACCAACCTCCACAGGCAGCAGCTGGACTGCACAGTGCGAGCTGTGTGCCCTCTGCGTATGGGCTCAGCCCTGATGGAGATTTTGCCCTTTACGGCTTTTGGAAATAACACAGCACAATAATAATCAGCAGAGGCACAGGATATTGCAAACTCATGGCCTATTTGGAGGAAATAATGAAGGGTGAAATGTAAGAACTTGAGGAGAATGGAATACTCAGAGGGTCAGGTGGCAGCAATAAAACACCACATTTCACATTACTATTGCACAGAATAATTTATCAGACACTCTCAGTATATTGTAATACAGGCTCCGCTTCCCCACCCGAGATGTAAATTTGCATTTCATACCCATTGCTAGGCTGATAGATATCTGCAGCCAGTGCAGCCCAGTGACAAAGGCTCCATACATCAACTGTTCCTGGTCATCAAAAGGACAAAATTTACACACCAGACAATGTCGAGATAAAGCACTGATTAAGTAAGAGAAAGTCGCTGCAAATTCTGCTTAGCATTTTTCACTTCAATTCATAAGCAGAATGGACCGTACTCAGGACATGCCAAAAGAAGAAAGGAAATATGCCAAGGAAATCAGCACCTAGCACGCAGCCAGAATGTTCAAATTCTGACAGCAGAAAAAAAGGCAGCAGCAAATCCTCTGCAAATAACTCACCAGTAAAGATTTGGAAAGGGGAAAAAGTCTTCAAGCATGGGCCACTGTGAAGCTGAGCAAATCCAGGGCTCAGCAATACTCAAATCATGACAATAATATTAAATATCGACTCTCAGAAATGGTAAAAACGGACACAGAGCTCTGAAAGCTCTGAGCCTCCGGGTATGGAGGAGGTAGCCCAGGAGGCGACCAAGAACAACACCGACTACTAAAGGTTTCCCAAGGACAGCCAACTCACACTGCTTTCTCCTGCACCCTGGTTCCTCGCAGCAGGGCTGCCAGCTCCTAAGGAGATCTCCTGTGCACAAAAAGGACAAAAAAAAGACTGCCTCCTGTGCACAAAAAGGGTGAAGTTCCTGGTCAGGCAAGGAGCTTGGGCAGTTTTTCCATAACATCTGTTGGTACCTGCATCTCTACAGAGAAGCTAAAGAGACCTGTAAATATTTAAAATGGCATTTATTAATCACCTCCTGTTTCTTCTGTATAAATGTTATATAACTGCTTTGGGGATAAAGCTCCTTAGTTTTAAGCATAAACCGGTATGGCTCCTTTTACTCTTAACAGCACCACAACAGGCCCTATTCCCATCTCCGAGTGACATCAATCTGAATTTCATTAAAGCCCAGACAGTTACACCAGTGCTACAGTAACGGAGAACAGTTAGACGCTTGAAGGACAAATCTAAGGGAATTAAAATCCTAACAGAAATCATTCACCTAATGACATGACGAGAGAAATTCTGAACTTTTCCAGGTGGTTTTCCATGAGGTCACCGAAGCCTCTGTTTTCCTTTATTCGTGCTTCAGCTGTTCTCAGGAGCGTCTGAGGTCAGACAGATTCTCCCTGTTGTTCTCTCTTTTATGCCAATAAAAACCAGAGTATGAAGCCTCTGGGACTTTCAGCAGCAAAGACAAAAGGCAGTCAGCCTAAGACAAAACATTCCTGCTTCCATCTGAAATTACCAGTGAAATCTGACTACAAGGACGAAGGCACTACAAAGATTTAAACAAGCACTGTCTGCATTTAAAACTTTTAATTCGCAGCTCACAGGCATTTGGCTCCAGGTTTGGCTGAGCCCAGTACAGACAAAACCATGAATCTTGCATGCAGTCAGAAGCCTATCTTCCTTCGCTGCCAGACACATTTATGCATTCTGTAAAACACAGATTTGAGCTGGGAGTAAGGTTCCTGTCCTAATCAAGGAAAGAAAGCAGGAACAAGATGATCTGGGTTCGTGCAGTTGGTAGAAGTTACAAATTGCAGTTGTCACTGGTAAGAAAAAGAGAGCACTGCATAAAGACATCTACAGGAACTGTGGTGGTCACGTCCGTTTGGCCCCTGCTCGTTAGTCTTCTGCATCTAGCGGCACAGAGAATTTACAGAGATGCTTCCACGACACGCAAGCTGCTGTGCTGAGTAACGCATCGCTGCTGCAACCTGTCACAATATGTTGACAGACCTTCACAACGTGAACAGGAACCTGTTTATTTCATTGTTAATCCTCCTACAATCCAGCTCAAAGGGATGGCGTGTCTGTTTGTTGTTCCCAACGCGCAGGTAAGGCCCCGGTTTGAGGATTTTGTGTAGATGGGTGTTATTCTTTTCCCCAGAGCTGTTCATGCTTCTGAACTCCAGGATCTGAGCTCCTTCTGAAACCCCATACAGGACAGGCACATGTTCCGACCCTACAGACCCCGATACCCATGACAGCTCCTCTTTAGCTGAAAATACCCAGAGGAGCCCTGGCTCCTGCCCCAGGAACAGCCACCGTGTTCAAAGGGACCCCAGGCTGAGAACAGACTGATGGGGGGAAACCTTTCAGTCCCACTCCCCGTTTGCAGCAAAGCTCCACTGGTTTTACTGAAACCTGTCAAGTTGCCTACAGTCAAATTAATAAACTCATCATATGGCACACATTTTTCTTCATTTTCTTTTCAACTACTATGTTTTACAGTTAGCTTTTTTTTAGTCTGACATTAGTGGGTGGCAGACATGTTACTGCATTACAGCTTTTTTTTTTTTTTTTGGCAATTTTATCTCAGATTAAACTTACCTAATCTGAATCACAAATACAAGTGTGTGTGTGTATGTATATATAAATTGAAATCTACTATTGCAGCATTTTAACATACAGCATAGGGTTTTTTTTTTCGTAATGCAACCCACGCTAATAATAGGAACATCCTCCCCCCGCCCAAAATATAAAGTACAACTCTGATACCATTGTCATGTTCCTTTTCCTACTTAGGCTCTTACAGCCTGTGGATAGCACAGAGAGGGAACAGGACATATTTTTAGGACAAGCTCTATGAAAGATTTAACGGCAGAAAAGCGTATGACAACAGTCACTCGGAAGACTGCTGTCCCTGCACAAATCCTGCCAAAGGCCTCAGAGCAGGGCTGTAGGTAGCAAAGGAAAAAGAAGAGGCAGACACGGGAATAGAAAATAGACCCAAGAGGAAACAAAACCTGAAGGAAAAGATCAGCAACATGTTTAGCACATGTTTATTACACACTAGCATCTGCAATGCTACCCAGCGTTTTACATTACACATTCGTACGTGCGAACAGTTGCACAAGCACCAGTAACACTACTCAGTGCCTTAGGTCTCTGCCCTTACAGTCTGCAGGACTTTCCCAAGAAAGTAGTTCCAACAATTTGCATACTTGGGGAGCCAGCAGAGAATTTCCTGCCTAGATTTTCCTTTTTCTCAGCTATTTTGATTAGCCTGATTGTTCCTTGCTGTAAAGAGCACAGCTCTTCTACCAGAAACTATGTATGAAGCTCATGTTAGGTGTGCAAAGCCCTTGGCTCATCAGGAGTGTTATGCCTGGGATAACTAATTTCATAACTCAGCATTCCCGACAGGTGTCCAGTCTAGCCCTAAACATCTTAAAAAATTAACTACACGTGGCAGCTCCTTCCACTGCTTAGCTCTTCTGATAGCTAAAGCAGAATCAAACAATAAATTAAGCTCTGGAAAAGCCCCGTGGCAGTGAACAGAAATGACAGATTTCTACTCTGCTGTAGAATTTAATAAAAGGAATACGCTTTTTCTGTGGAATTCCAGAGGACACTAACACCATTGGAAAGCTGTCACTTTTCCTATCTCTTGTATTTTCAGTGTCATTTCTAAAGAAACCTGTTAATATGGATTTTCCCAATCATATGGGACTTCCTGAAGGAAAAAAAAAAGAAAAACAAAACAGAAAGGCCTTAAATTCAACAAATCTCTGCTGCATGCATTCAACTTGATTTTTTTATTCAGCTCCACTCCTGTTCAGCTTTTACCCTCATGCACACAGACCCCCTAACGTCACCGGGACGTGAGCACATGCCTGAGCACTTGGCACAACTGAAGGCTTTGTTTTTCTCTCTCATTTATTGTTGTTATCAGTGGTGTAAATTCTGCCACAGCTGTCAGGCCAGCCATCAGCGCCTGCCTGCTGGGGCTGAGCAGGAGCTGCCGTGCAGGCTGTACCTGCCTTCCTTGCTACAACGCTGTCATTAAAGAGATCTTTCCTTTAGAAACCTAGCTGCTTTTTGCTTTTTCTTTCCGCTAGTGGATTTCCAGCACAAGTAAGGCAGCATTCGCAGGCTCTGAAGTGCAGCACTGTAGTATCAGTGCAGCATCCAAGGCTCCTGACTGCGCCGTGAGCAGCTCACTGATAGCAGATGCATTCCTCATTTTGCCCCGCTCTAGAAAGTGATGACCATCAGCAGCATTCCTGGGGCCACGCACCAAGTTGCATAGGCAGGCTAATGCTTTTACACCTAAATCAGATGTGCTGCCAGGTGTAAATCAGATGTGCTGCACTTTTTGATTAAAGATTTTCACAGTGCTGCCAAATTTTCTCTTATCCAGCTATCTTGAACTCAGATTTTCAAATTAATTCCACAGAGGGCTTTGGCAAGAAATCTCTATTGCAAGCAAAAATAAACTAGCAAATTTAAAACACTTCACAGCTTTATTAGAGGCTATTCTTAACTTGGGTAACACCAGCATCTTTATTTAATTTCCCCACTACTCTTGTGAATGGCATTTTAAGAAGTAACAACTTCAGAATTAAGACGTTGCCCAGGAAGGTCTGATGAATTTCTTGTCCCCTTCCTGCATAAGCAAGGACTCTGCCATCCAAACCAATGCCATGACTCTTGCTGACACCAGCTTTTACCACTTCAGAGTTTGTGTCAGAGCAGAAGAGCCCAGGGGAGCTGCACGACCCAGCCCATGCAATCACACCAGAAGAGCCCATAGCCAAACTCCCCTACAGGAGCTTTACACCCAAAAGCAGACAAAGTCCTAAACTCACTGAGTGTCTCTGGTGTCATTTGTAATTTGGGGTGTGCTGAACAAGACATTTAAGAAAATTAAGTTTCAGGAGAGCTGATCATTCTACCTTAATAGAAAAAAAAAAAAAAAAAAAAAAAAAAAAAAAAGGAGCCTGGTGCTGCCTCTGCATACCTGGGGTAAGAAACTGCTCCCAGATTCTTCTAAAAGCCTCTGAGATTTCAAATCCCCTCCTGACACCTGTGCAACTCCATTTGATGTCTACAAATTGTGCTTAGAGGACAACGTGCTCTGAGCACTGATGCAGCATGACCCCACCCACCTTCCAGAGCTGCAAATTAGGGAATTGCAGCGGTGCAATTAGCAATGGTAAAGGGAAAGATGAAGCAGCTCTGCTATCTGCCACTCCAGACTCTTTTGTAACAACACTTGCTGAGCAAGAGCCCAGCGGTAGGAATCCAAGCCTCCATTTTAGATCTCCTACCATGTGGCAGACCCTGAATATTCATTACCTATTAGAAGCTTTGAAAGTGTAAATTCATCCCACAATCAAGTGAACTGATTTATTCACACAGCTGAGTCACACTCGTTTGCAGTCTCTGACCTAAATCCATTAATGCAGCACCAAAATAAGTCATGCTTTTTATGTTAGCAGTATTAGCTGAACAAGGGTGAATATTTTAAAATTGTGTGTGCTATCTCTTTGAAGCGGGGGCTGACACACAGCTCGGCATGGTGCTGAGCCTGCCTTCCCTGCCGCTCCCACGAAGCAGCGTGGATTGCTCGTGTTATCTGCATGCAGTGACCCATTTAGTCCAGATTTCACAAAATCTTCCCGGGAATCACATCAGCTCTTTAACGAGAGTCTTCAGAGTGCCAAGCAGCAAGAAACTTCACCTAAAGGGAGTAATAACTCCCTCATTAATCACAGAAAGCACAACAGCCATTTCCAATAGTGGGGAGGAGTGCTGTAATGAGAACGCAGCGTTTCTGGGTCTAGCACCTCCTGCATCTTCCCCGAGGGCTAACGCAGAATTTCCATGAGCTTTTGCCATACTCAGGAAGTAAAGCTGTGTTTTCAAAAATGACCCGAGCTTCTTGGAGCCACTAACTTTCAGTGGAAATAAAGAAGCATCAAATATAGCAACCAGTTTGGGGGGTTTAAGTTAAAAATGCAATCAATGAGAATTTAATCTTTTAATGGCTTCTCCCTTCCTTCCCATCTGATAGCCTGTGACATTGCCTGAGTTCATCACTGATAGCACAAATAAACCCACGAGCTCCTGCAGGAAGAATGAGTTTTTGAAAGGTTAGTTAAAGTTCAGTCCTGTGCTGAAATTGCCATCACAATCTAATTACTGCATGCACTGAGCGCACACTTCGGGTCTTAAAATCAATTCCCCTTCCAGGCTGGCAGCTTACTGCTCAAAACCAGTCCTTGCACATGGGTGGTATTAAGAGGCACACAGGTATTCAAACAGGGTAAACACTGCCATCCTGTTCCACAGCTTTGTCCATTTCACCTGAATTCCCTTTGTATTCGTTCACTGCTGGTGGCAATCTACCCATTTATTTGCTTCTTGCTTCCTTGTTCCTCCTTCCACCCAATTCATTTAGCGAAACCACCGGCTGGCACTGATGATGGCACGCAGTCAGCGCTACTGACAGCAGTTCCCCCCCATTAAGCAGGCACAATGACTAACAGACTGGTTGCAAAAGAGGAAAGTTTCTATCAGTAGCAAGGGTAGCATAGAACACACAGAAGAAATTGAAACTAAAGCTGAAGTGGGATTTGGGTAATCGGAGAAATACCTCCTGTGACTGACACACCCACTGTGCAGTGAATGATGTGAGTTCCTAAAAATGCTGAGTGTTACACAACGGGGAAAGGAAAGAAAGGTACCAGGGTGCCAGCTGTACTAGGTCAGGTCACACAGACACCTTCAAAGGACGGCAAGAACTCCCTTCCGGAGTCTCACATCTTTAAATTTCCCCAAATCAAAGGATAATTCTGCATCTTTGCCTCTACAGAAGGTGCTCCAGAGGATGCTCAGCTTGGTGCCCCTGTGGGCTCAGGAACAGCCTCTGGTGAAGCTACCAGCACTTAATGCAAGCCTCCCTTCAGACATCCAGTACCATACAGAAGTCTGGAAGATTAACTTCGTTTTCATATCTCATAGAACAACATAAAAGATAAGGGAAAAAACAACCAGACACAATGTTTCATGGCTATTAGCCATGGTAACCCTTCCTCCTGTAAAAAAAAAAAGGTATTTCAAATTCAGCTCTTCACACTTTGACTCCAAAACACAGATGCTAACCATTTCTTGCTACAAGAGCAGAGCCCGCACTGCTACCCTTTTCATCCTGTGCTGTAAATCCAGAGAATCGCTGCCACAGAATAGACCAACATCTAAAAAATGCAAGCAGTGGCAAGTACTGAATTAGAAGTGCCACCGAACAGAACACATTGCAAAAGAGCCACTGGCACTAATAAAGAGGGGGGGGGGGGGAAAGGAGCAGCCAACTGCAATAAACCCAAAGGTAATCTATAGCCCTGTTATCCCACCAACTCAGCTCACTCAAGCAGGCTTTTCACCCAAAATGTGTAAATCATTTGCGTTTACAACCACGTAGAGCTACTCCTCCAAAGCTCTATTCTCTTCCCAACAGGTGCTAATTTGCTACAACACAGCTAGAGCTAAGTGAGCACGATGGTTTAAGCTAAGAGCCCCCCACCACAAAGCACAAGCAATGACATGCCCACGGCTGAAGCTCTCCCTGAAGGAGGAATAACCTGGGACAATACAGGGAGGCCAGAGCATCAGGTGTTATTTCAGAGAGTCTCCAGCAATGCGAGGCACCCAGGCAGGGCTGGAGAGCTGTGGAACAGCAGTGACTGCAGTCAGCTCATAGGGTGTCCCTCGAGGCACCCCTGATTCTCATGCCTTACACATCCCTGCTGTACGGTGCCCTCCTCCTCCTCCCCACGCTACGAGGCAGAGGCAGGGAGCAGAAACGTGGCCGGTGTGTGTGCAGTGCTGGCCCAAAGGCAGGGCAGCTGCAGAGGACCTCCAGCCGCTGCCAGCTGCTCCCAGCGGGGAGGTGCATGGTGCAGCGGCACCCAGAGCACGCCAGGAGCACAGGAGGGATGTTTCCATGTACCAGGCTTACCGCGCTTCTGGAAACGCACTGAGAACGCCGTCGGGAAAGTAAAGCTGTTGCTGAGAAAAGAAATGTCGTCCACAGTAGTTATACCAGGTTTACATGAAAAATACAGCAAGAGGAATCCCTTGGGGCTACCTACACAACAAAAGCCATCTGCGTCTTGCACTTTTGGCAGAATCAATAGAGTTTGCAAATATTTTACCTTGTTAAATATGCAGAAATCCTCTGGATTACCCGTAGAAACAGCTGGCAAATTGGACATCAGGACAGTTGTGAAGTGGTAGATTACTGAGAATGATGGCAATGTGTCAGCCCGAAGCAGCACTGGCACTCAGGGATGTGCTCACCTCCACTGCCTCCAGCTGCACCACAGGTGGGTGCAATGGGGTTGGGAGAGGATAACAACACATCATGTAAGGTGGCAGCACTCCCACAAACCCCAACAGCAACAGAGCCTAACTTTGTTCCAGCAAATTACAAACCGTGCATCCCTGGGCTTTCTCCCAGCTGTAATTCCCTCTGAAGTTTGTCCTTTCGGAGGGCTATCATTTTGTCACTCATCAGTTATTTTTCTGGTTACATCTGCCTGTTATCTTAGCTGGAAGACTTGGTATTCTAATGCTTGACGTGCATAATTTATGACATATGCCACTTGCCACTGCCAGGAAGAGGCAAAAAGCAGACAGACTTTCACAAACACTCGTTTCCAACCACTGTCTGTTCAAACCAGTTTCACCCTCCAACAAGGGGCACTGAACTGTCACACTGGGAGCAAGTATCACGGCACTTTCCTGTGAACGTTCCCAAATGGGCAGAAGAGCTTGCGTGTGGCAAAGGCCATGCAATTCCCAGGTGGAAACTGGGGAGAAAAACTGCAAGAGTTTCCTCAGTGGAACCTTCCATGGTGTTTAACTGCTCAGTGAGAAGAGCAAAGCTGACATTCTTAAAGCTCCTTTCAACATCTGTCCCAAGCCATACCTCAACTCTTTATTTTTAAGGGATCTTAAAGGGAACTGAAGAATTAAACACACAATTCACTCTTCACACCAGAGTCTAAAATTCATGAGTTTCACCAGCGCCTGACTGCAGCAAATGAAGTCAGACTTCATTTGCTCAACAGAGACCAAGGGAACGATCACTGCAACCACAAGCTGTGAAAAGCAACAGACAGAGGTACTCAAGAGCTAAAATCCTACATTCTCTGTACCATCCTGCTTTAAAGCTGTTCCAGCTTTCTGTACAAACTCATGATATTTTTTTCCTAAAGATTATATTCCTCTAGTCTCTTTCTGACAGCTTGGCATTATCCAAGGTTTTGCTTTTACCTATTGCTCTATTTTCCCCATAGCTCTGGATAACTGTGAGCTGAACATAAGTCAAATTAGGCCGAGGAGAGATGAACCGAATGGCTTATTTCCTCTCCCTCCTGCAGCTCACAGGCTCCCTGTACTTGCTCGATACAAAACTTGGTAAATAACTGATTTTTCAGCTTTTTGCCCAAGTAAAGGAAATCAAACACGTTTTATCAATTTCTTAGAAAAAAATGAAATAAAATTAATGTGTGTTGAACAAAATTTTATGATTTGGGGCATTTTCACTTTTTGTTTGTCAAATACCTCAATTTATTTTTGTCAGGAAAAAGCAAGCTTCTAATGAAAACAATCAAAATATGCTTAAAACAAAACAAAACAAGAATAAAAAATAAAGTGAAATTAACTACATTGCTACTTTTTTAAGGCAAAAATCGTTTGCAAAACCCAAACCAGACTCAGGGTATGTATGGGACTTGCCAAAAGAGAAGAACTCACCAGCTTTGCTGAGACATTCCACACTGTTCCGTGTTGCTAAGATGCTAAGACACTGCAAACGAGCCAGCATTTTGTGTTTCCCCACACTGAATAAGCACGTAATTAATTGCCCACATACTTCCTACCACAACAATTTTATGTTGTCATCAGACAAGACTGCCAGCAGGAGAGGACACGCAGGTTTGAAGCGAGCTGCCAGTCCTTACAGCATGTTGAGATACTCCCATTTGGAGGGGCTTAGTGCACAACGATTACCTGATGGAAAAAAGTCCTTGCAACATACAAGGGTCACATCCCCAATTTCAACGGGGTCAGGACTCCTTGGGTCACCCTGCCAAACCTACTCTCATCGAGGCTGCCTGTTGGCCCAGTAAGGACAGCGAAATCTGTCTTCCCACATCCCATTCCTTTCATTAGCAGCCCACCTCCCTCCGGAGCGTGCAGCTGCCCTTAGCCCTCTTTCTGAGCAGGCTCTATTGTGTTTTGACACAATGCCACACAAATCCAGCGTGCGAGAGAATGCTGCAACAAAACACTTCTAATGAGAGCCCTCCAGCTTTCCACTGCTCCCAAGAACTAAGAAAAGCTCAGAAAGGTAGCCCTAGTGCTATTACTGGAGGATTCTGTACTGCTTTGGGGTAACAGGACACACTGCTGCATTTCACCCTCTGCACTATTACCTACTGCGCCCCAACATTATGGGGTTTAACTGGGTGAAATATGTTCCACTGGTCATATAGTTGCTTGCTACAAAAACAGCAAAATCACCGATATTTGGGACAGTTTCTCAAATCTATTAATACCATGCAAACATATGGGCAAAGCTGTTTATATCTGCATATTTGTTTGAGCTTTTTAATCACAACAACAGCAGTGTCATTGGAAAAGAATATCCCATGTTCCAAAAGCCATCTGGATCTCATTGGGGGGTCTGGTTCATCACGAGGTGGTGGAACAACACCAGAATGGCTTCACGAGCCCACTGCAAATCTTCATGAAAAACCAGGCACCAAGAACACCCAGAACAACCTAAGCATCGGAAAAAAACACAAAGCATGCTGCCACTGCAAATTTCCAGCATGCGTACCAGAAACATGCTCCAGTGTGGAACGTCACAAAGCACTGCCACAAGCTGAAGATGTCCGAAAAGAAAAAGGTTCCTTGAAAGCTTCCATCCAAGGACTCCTTCCACTTCTATCAACACCAGAACAGACACTTCCAGTATCTACTTTCCCGATTTCAGGGAACCTAACAGAGAAAGCCTCTCCCATCTCTAAGCTTTCTGCTTCAAACAAACAAATAAGCAAACCCCAGCAACAAAAGATCTGAAACCGTAATGCTATACCCAAAGTAAACTGTTGAAGTGGCTTTAAAATCTAAAGAGTAGATTGTAATTCTTCCAGGTCTGTGCCCTGTGCATCAATCCTGTCTCTCGCATTATTTTGACCCCACAGCTCACTCCTGTCACTCACTCTGGGGCAAAACATACTGTAAAACCAAACAGGACGCACAGCTTAGGAAGGAGCCCCGCTGGGTTTGGTTTTAACGGCACAGAAGATGTGAAAATAACATTCATAGTGGTACATAAACACTCACATTCTCTCCAAGTGAGGCCCTTTAATTACATAGTAAATACAAGGAACTGAGATGCATTACACAGCGCTTTGCTTACACTCACGCCACTGCTGTAAACCCCGTATGTTACAGCAGTAGTGTTCGTGTCTTGACATTTCCCGTTACCATTCATCAAATTCTTCACTCCCCACACCAAGCTAACTACACTCAGTGCACGGATGGGAATTCACTCAGCAGCTTAGGCAGGTATCTAGGTCTGAGATCACGGGCAGCCCACAGACTCATGTGTATTTTAAGATCTGGTAGAACTTCATTTCTAGCTCTTGAGCAGACACCGTGATTCAGTTTACTTCCATTACAAAACAGCAATCAGGGATTATAAAATGTTTGTTAATATTAGCATTGAAAGTAGATAAAATTAATATGAAATGATTTTGTAAACTACAAAGAGAATAATAAAACACATTTACTTAGCTAAACATTATGATGCAAATGATTTTCCCCACTATATTGCTATGCAGGTGTTGCTGTGGAGTACGAGTCACTTGTGCTAAAGTTCTGTATTGCAGATCATCCCCACAAATCCCACATGGCACTGTCCTGTTCCCCCCTAATATTTACCCTTCCTAGCAGCGATTTTGTCTAACTCACTTTTCAAAACTTAATCACATTACAGGAAGAAAATCAGTACGTGCTAGAAATCTGAAATCCTCCCTAGGATTTGCAAGAGCAAATTTCTGGAGAACACACTGACATGTCACAGACAAAGAATATCAATTTTACAGCTTAACAGCATGGAGCAACTCAGGAATGGGTCTGGGGAGGTGGAAGGGGGAGAGAAAAAAAATAGCAAAACCTAGTCTTGCTAGGCAGCTGAATATTTTAACTTCACCAGTTACATATGATGCCTTCAATACACTGTGCAAAGAATGCAGTACTGTCTTCTACACTTGATCTATATGCTAACTTTTTTCTTTACTTTTGCATTTTATAAGGCAACACTAAATCACTGTAGCTGTACTAAAAGCAAACACCGAGGTAGTCATAAAACAGTCATTTAAATAAGAGCATCAAGAATTGCTATTAAACTTGTTTGCCTTTCCTCAGGCTTTGTGAACTCACTATTTCAGATTGCTGACACGTATTGCAAAACACAGCAACAATCAATTCTTACCTGTGCACATCACCCCCCTCAGCTCTCACCTTTGAAAGGCAAACATATTACATAACAAATTAAACTCACGAGTGCACAGCAAACCTACAGCTTCTCTTCCCATAACAGTGGTTCAGAAAATGTTTGATTAACAGTAAGTACTAAGCTTGGTCTATGCCAGCTGTTTGAAAATACACGCTTAGTGCAAGGATATGCCAAAGGGCTATTTTAAACTTACTGCCGGCTAGTTTGCATGGAATCAGGAAGGCTACAGCAACAGAACAATCCATAATCCACGTACCCACTGCATCATTCCATAACTACGCATATTCCATGTCATTCTGAATGATTCGATGGTCTTTAAGGTCCCTTCCAACCCAAACCATTCTACGATTCAGGTCATCAGTATATACAATTTCAAGGAATATCACTTTTTAATACTACAGTATTTATTTCAATGTCTTGGTGCCAAAGTCTTTTTTCTCATTGATGGAGGTACGGCCAGAGCATGCTGCACATTACCAGGAACCTATGAACCAGCCTCTGTCATCATGCACACTGATGGAAACTTGCAGCGACTTCACTTATCTCTATGGCACAACTTTGAACTGCACCCCTACGGCTGGGAGAAGCCTGAAACTCCCCCAGTCCATTCAGAAAAATCCCAGGTTGTTATGTAGTGAAATTACAGCCCTGTCTTCACAGGAGAAGCCAGCCATGGAGCTGCTACCACAGAGGGGCTGTGCTTAGGGCACAACTCTTCCAGGTGTCCCTGGGGACACCTGAGAGCAAGTCAGAATGGAGCACGTCTGCCAGGACTGTCATTAAACTCAGCCAGCAGCCACAACTACTATCTGGGCACCATGCAAGGCTGATGCCTTTGGTTTCAGCTCAGGATGGTGATATTCATCACAAGAAAGCAACAACAAACAGCAACAAACATTTCCCTAGTCCAATGGTTTCTTTTGGCCAGAAAGTTTAATTTGTTCACATGAAACATTAATTTGTTTCCAGCTACTTCTGTTCTATACTACTAGAAAACCATTGATTTCAAGTAAATTACTGTCCGGTCACAAGAATAATTGATTTTGGCCTCCTGATTTTATTAGCTGCTCAAGTTCCCTCACAAGTGGAGGAGAGTCTGTCGACCTTACCATGACAAGGTTACTGCCTAAGCACCTGCACAGTTTGCACACCTCCCGAGGATGATTCCAACTCTAGAAGCAGTCAACACGTTTAGCATGCTTCACTTGTTGCTGAAAAATGAATGCAGAGTTTAAATAGAATCTGGCATAATGAAACATCAACTGGCACTACCCTGAAATACACATTCACACACTCCACTGCCAGAACTGGTGCTTGCTGAACACGTCACTCACAACGCTCCTAGACACTCAGCTGCTAGTACAACTCTCCTCCCAGTGAAAGGGAACCAGATGGCAAGCAACTCTTGGCATTTTTCAATGTTATGAGAAGTGTTTCTTCAACTAGTGAGCACCCGCCATTCAGTCAGGTCTCTTTGGAAACAGCCCTTCACATCTTTCTTCAGCTTCTTTCACAAACAGCCATTCAACAGGAAAGCAAGGCCCAAGCCTGTTATTTTTAAGCACTGAACCAAAATCTCTCAGTCTAGGAGTTTCTGTTGTTAGGAGAGATAAAGAAGCACTTCTGAAAGATGAATTTCATCTTGGGACCTGTTCCCTCTGAGTGCTCAGTTGATCATCAATGACCATGGAGGAAAATTAGTTGATATACCCTGGTTATACCCCAGAAGACGATTCTGCTGTTGGCTGTGCCAAATGAACACGGACTACTCATTTCTTCCTGCGGTTGAACCACATGCCGCGTAGGTCAAGGGTTTCCTTCTATTCTTTGTACGGGCTCAGCTGAAGCCTGGTGTTGCCACTGCAGCCTCCACTAGAAGCCAAGTCCTGGGCACATGAGAAGATCATGGCTCCGTGCTCCTCAGCAACAGCAGGAAAGAGAATCATGTTGGGTTGGTCCAGTGTTAAAAATGCAATGACGAAATGCTACAGCATAAAAGCAAACTTGCTAGAAGTGCTTCTGCTGCAGAAACACCTTACACGAGCAGCTGCTCCGAGATGATGGCTGCTCTGCTGCGGGTGGCTCTCAGTGACTGTAGGAAGATGAGGATTTCAGTGTGGGGGGGTGGGAGGGGGAAAGCAGAACAGTATGAGGAAAGTGTGATGGTGTGGTCTTAAAGAAAGGAAAAGCATCACACTATTAGAAGCGAAGGCTCAAAAGTTCAGTAAAATAGCAAGGAAGTTGATAAGAAATTTTAAAATTTATTATTCTGACTGTGCAGGTAAGGGCTGCTTTACTTGAACAGGAAGCTGCTGCCTTGCTGCAACATTTTGCCTTGGGGCAGTTTTCAGAGAGTTGTAGATCTTTCAGGAAAAATAAATTTCAGCATGTTGACTGCACACATGTCCAGAAGAAAAAAAAAATTAAGAAAAAGGAAATGAAAAGAACAAGAAAAATCAGAAAAGGTCAAAAACCCTACACAGTCCAAGCCCCACACGCCCTGGTTGGTATTAAGAATTTATAGACTCCAAACTTTGCACTGCTGTGGCTGCAGGAAGGTAGAGAAGAGGTGGAAACCTGCATGCATCAGGACGGCACAGCTGACAGCACAGATACTGTCTCATTTCATAAATATGACCCAGGGCTACCAGGGGTAAGAGTCACAATTATTCAGGCCACAAAATTACAAAACGGGATCCCCTCTGTGGCCAGATGAATTCAATAAATAGAAGCAGCAAATAACTTAGACATGAGGGCCAATCAATCTCTCACTGATGCCAACAGAAAGATTTCTTTTGAATGCAAAGGGAGCCATGGTGGATCAGGCCCAAGAAGCATAGCACGTTCGAATGTATAATTGGTGTTCAGTGACAATAAACACATTTTAGCGTGTTAAAGGAGAGTGCACGAGCAGTGTCTCTTCAGCTTAATTTCATGAGCTGCATTACCACACACAGCTTATTAGGTTCCTGCAGCTGCGGGGGTGAAAGTGCCATGTTATATGGGAGAACAGCTTCTCAGTGTCTCCAGACATCAGCTGCGATTCATCATACATAAAGTTCAGTTTTAAAAAGGCTCAAAGACAGACCGGCTCACCTGCTCTAATCTTTCTGCAGTAAATGTGTACTTGGAAAATTGATTCTGTATTTCCCTAACAAGCCTCTTTCGGTGATTTACTAATCACAATTACTCAGCTGATACACGCTCCTTTGAAATCAAGGGACTGCCAGCCAACGACTACAATCAATACAGAGAAGCAAAGGGGAACAAAGGGTTATATCTCTGATAGATGCATAGTTAAGACTTCTGTGTCCCACTTTTGCACATATCGTGTTTGAACACAGCCAGCTACAACTGCACAAAATAAAAAGGATGCGTTGCTCCCCACTGGTAATTCCTCTAGTGCCTGCCCAGGAAGCCAGCCCCTCCTGCAGCCTCGATACCATGCCGACAACCAATACTTTTCTACTGCCTTCACTGTTGAGATTACCGGTTTTGTCGTCTTGTCTGTTCCATTTTATATTTTAAATATTTGCCAACTAATATACTCTGATTTACTCTAAGCTTGAGAGCACCACCTGAATGCTCCCTTACATCACACAGAACCTTCCATAACCTTATAGATAGATTTCTAAGACCAAAAAGGATTGTTATGATCATCAAAGCCATTCTGCCACAAAACAGCCTGTGGAATCAAACTAATCTTCCTCTGTGCTGCAAGAGAAAACCACCAATTTACCTCCAAATAAATGCAGCATGCAAGAAGCAATCCTGATGCAATGCATTTGGCAATACCATTTAGAAATACTTCTATTAGCTTATATAAAATTATACAACTTACAAGAGACAAATAAAACTTGAAATCAATAAAGCTCTCTACTTTTATGCATTTCACCTCCTCATTTTGCTGGTTAAAACAAGAAACTCTAGTTTCTCATTAAGAAAACGTTTAACAGACCTGTGACTACCTACAAGCAATGAGCCTCCTGCTCTTCTGATTTCATTCACAAGCTGTGTTTCATTACCAGCAGTAAGCCAAAAATGAGTAATTTGCTCCGACAATTAATGTGAATTCACTGCAGTTTTGCTGCCCCTTTGGCATCCCTTCCGAAACTCCTTTTTTAGAGGCTCCTTGCGTTAATTTGTTTTATTATCCTTTAAAAGGCCAGCTGAGAGCAGCCGAGCCTTTTCCCAGTCCCAGCTCCACTCCCCAGCCCCAAACCTGCCGGGTGCGCGTTGTGAAGCATCAGTTAAGTGCACTAGCCCAAGAGGTCTGAGAGGGAAAGCGTTTCTTGCTTGGTTAGTTTGATCAGAGCTGCAACCCTTTACTGAATCACCTAAGGGAATTGTTTAATATCAAACACACGTCATTACCCCCCAGATACGGGTCCAAACCCCGCTCTCACGGATTTACAGGGTCCTGCTGTCGTTAGGGCTCCGCTGAGCCCCTTGGAGCTGCTTGGGGCTGGCGGTGGGATACCGGAGGGCTGGGTGGATCACCTGGGGGCTCCGCTCGGTGCCTCAGGGCTGCTCCTGGGGGCTCTGCTCTGCTCCTGGGCCGCTCCTCGTGTGGCTCCCCCGCGCCCCACTGATGACCCCCGCCGCTGCGGGCGGCCTGCGGGCCTGGCACCGCCCGGAGCTGCGGCTCGCTCCGTGCTCGTTCCCCGCTCAGGACCGTGCTCAGCCGGCACGGAGCAGCCCCCAGCTCGCAAACACCTCCCCGAAAGGCTCCGCAGCCCCGCCGGGACGGCCCTGAGGCGGGGTTGGGGGGGAAACATCAAGGCCGGGCGACTCCGGGACCCCCTGAGGGAGCCGGGACTCCGGCCTGCCCTGAGGGACGGGGGCTCCGGGACCCTCCGGGGGGAGGCTGCGGGACCCCCCTGAGGGACGGGGGGAGCCCGGGACGCCCCGAGGGGCTCCAAAAGGGTCGGGGCAGGTCCGAGCCGCCCTGAGGGAAGGCGGGGAGCTGAGGGGGGGCCGGCGGGGCAGAGCGCGGTGGGAGCAGCAGGTGAACGGGGCCGGGCCGGGCGAAATCCTGGCACCCCCCATCCCCATCCTCCTCCTCCTTCTCCTCACCTCCTCCCCTTGTCCGAACTGCAGCCCCAGGGCCACGAAGTGCTCCACCCGGATGAAGCCGTCCGCATCCTCGTCGCACACGTCGAAAACCTCCTTGAGCTTCCGCAGGAACGGCAGCAGGCTCGGCGGCTCCATCGCGGGCATCACCTCAGCCGGAGGCCGGCGGCGGCGGCTACACCGGCGGCGGCAGCAGCAGCCATGATCGCCCTCCCCCGCAGCCGGTGCGGGAGGGACCGCGGGCAGGGGCCGGGGGAGGGCTGGAGGAGAGCCGGGGGAGGGCGAGAGCCGCGGGCGGAGGGAAGGAGGGAGCGAGGGAAGGAGAACAAAGGGGCGGCGCGGCGAGGCGAGGGCGGCGGCGGCTGGCAAGGGGCGGCGGGGCCGCCAGGGGGCGCCGCTGGGAGGGAGCGGCGGGGGCGCGCGGCGCCCTGAGGGGACGGGGGAAAAGGGAGGGAAACGGGAGGGGGGCGCGGGAAGGGCTGAGGGGGCTGAGCGCGGGGTCCTCCAGGCCTGGCGACCCCTCGGTTTCTCTCCCGGTTGCCACAGACTCGGTCCTTCCCTTCCATCCCCAGAGTCCCAAATAAAACTGCCCTCGCTCCTGAGAAAATTCCCGGCCACTTGCTGTGGGGAGGCCCGGGCTAAAGGCAGAAAAGCGGAGTGTGACGAGTTGGAGGGTGGTAAAGGACAAGGAGGGCAATGGGAGCCACTGTGCTCGGGCTGGCTGAAGCACTTCTCCCCGCCTTTGGTTTAGGGCATCAGCTCAGCTGACGAGACGTGGCTGGGAAGGAAGGGATGCCCCTGCCTTTGCAGGGTTCTTCATAAAAGCCTTCTGCAACTGCTGCGCTGGGTTTTAGTTTGATCTTTCTGCTCTGTCCGTTTTTCTCAGTTTTTGGACCACTTTTTAAGCCCACAGCCATGAGCTGCCAGTGAGAAGACCAGTCCAGGTTCTGGTTCCTGCAGTGTGCCTCAGACCAGGAAGGTCAGGGAGGATGGCTCGTGGAGGATGTGACAATGACTGTACCTGGCTCAGGTACATACTGCCTCTGCCAGGACATCTTTCCCTCTGTGCTTACTAAGGACAAGTGACTGTCCATCACCAAGTGACATTCTGCAGCTGATGGATAAAGCTATCCATCCAAAATGGCCATGGAAGTGCAGCAGGTTTTGAGCTGAGGCAGTGTCCACTTGGCTTCTTTCAGTAGGAGAGGTTCTTATGCCCCTCAAGAACCCTGAAAATCCCATAATTAAAGCAAGCTAGTGAAATTCATCTCTTTTTGTGGTATCACTAGGAGCATTCTCCTCAGGAAGTTTTCTTTCTTTGAGCATATATCCCTCATCTCTGCTATGTGCAAATTCAGCGTTCAGGAAGAGGCTGACTTGACAGCTCTGTAGGCTTAAGTCAGCTGTCAATCAACAGCACAGTGATAGCACACACTGAACAGGCAGCACAGCTCCACATATAACCAGCCTCTGATTTGGTTCCAGAGCCCCTACCACCCTCCTTTAGTTTTACAATAAATACATAAGACTTATCCAGTTCCCTTACTGATGTACAAGAAGGTCTTTCCAGACCAGAAAAAAAACTCAAAGTGCAGAGATCAGATAAGATTCTTGAGAAGCAAAGAATTCATGAAGAGATGTGAAGATGCACGCAATCTGAAAGAGAAAAGGGAAGCAAAACGTTTGATCAGCAAACTTCTCTGAAGCTGTCTACATAGAGCAGGACTCTTAGATGTTGGGACATTTAGCTTTTATCTCAGCATAGGTGAATCACCTTCAGGTTACATAGGAATTGAGTTAAGCACACCCCTCAGGGGCACCTGTTTGGAGTATTCAAAAATCTATGAGCTGGTACCCTTCACAGCTGTGGAAAGCATGCTTTTAGGGTATCAGCTACTGTTAGTCTAACTGCTCTGAAGTGAAGTTCAGCACTTTCAAAGCTTCAGTGCACGCCTGTGTCGTTGTCCCACACTGTTTGCTCAGATTTTCTCAGTGTCTCCTTGCACCATCTGACTTGGTTCTTTGTCTGCAGGTGGGCACTTGTACAGTCCCAGACAGGGAAGTGGAGTAGCACAATATTATGGAAAAAAAAGCCAAACAAACAACATAGTAGACATCCATATTTGCCATGCTCAGATGAGTCTGTCTTATGAAATCCAGTTAATTCCTACTGTCTTTATCTTCTGATGGAGGAAAAAATAACTTGGTCCAGACATGCAAGTACGTGACAATGTAGATTTAGACCAAATCTGTCAGTATTAAAGTATGTGTTATTCTAGTATTAATTTCTAAGAAAAAGGAGGAACACGAGGGGGGAAGCTCCAGGTATAGGCAGTAGATACTATAGTTTGGGAAGTTAGTACAGAAGTCTGAGAACTGCCACACAGTTTGAATGACAGACAGAACTGAAATCAAGCTGATATGAGAGCTAAAGAGACAGCTAAATATTCTGAGCAAAGATCTGACAGCTGGGAAATGATCTGATGGTACTGAATACAGAAGAACTACGATGTGAGATCCTGTCAATAAAGGCCCAGGATCTGAAAGCTGGGGGTGCCTCAAGCATGCTAAATTTGGGACACTGAGCTAAACATGTGCCACACACACTTGATGGACAACTGCACTGGCAAGGGACATGGAAGAGGTCAATTTTTACTGCCAGTGGATGTAGCTGGCATTACTCCTTACTGATCTCTGCTTTTCCAGATCTCAGTAGAATACGCATGCTCGTACCACTAGGCTATTTTTCCTTAATGGTATATCAAAATAGCTGTTTAATCAGAGATGTTTGACAGCTTCTTCATTTGAGTTTTATACTATGCAGAGTAAGTATCTTATATGTTGTGAATCTGATCTTCTAAACTTGCAATAAGACTAGTGGTGGTGCTACCATCTTTGCCTGTTAAGAATGAAGAGTTCAGGAGGAAACATTTCATTGAATACCACAGGCCACAGATGCCATTCGCAAGATTTCTTTACAGTCAGCTGCTCATCCATCAATGTCACTTCCATTTATTTGGTGAATTGTAATCTGGTGTCAGAAACAGCATGTAACGACTGCATTACCCAGGACTGATTACCTTATCTACAGTTCTGGTTGCATTCCAGCAAACAGGAGCGACATCTGGAGACCTAGCCTCTCAGAACAGTTTCATAGTACAAATTCTCTCCGTATTATATATAACATCACTCAACTAAATATTGACTTATTTGACTTGCTGTATTTTGACTCAAATGCTGTTTTCCATCAACAACTGTAGCTTTGATTAGCAATATAACAGATGTGCTCTGCTAAGTAAAATGACAAAATACTACAAATTTTGTAGAACTTTCAACTAGCAAGGATCTTTGAAAAATTCTAGTTCCTAAAGGCTCTCACCATGTAAAAGTTTACTTAATGGTTTGTTTTTATATAGTGTGAACGGTATTGCTTGATTTCAACAGTACTCTTACCAGATCATGAATTGGGCATATGTGTAACTCTCTGCTAGATGAACCTAGCTAGACATCTGCAGTTACCTAAGCAAACACAGCAATGCCTTCTTCGTTTCTTCTTAACACACATACTACCTTCAGAGACATTGATGAAAAAGTTTCCAAATTAGGCAGGGAATACACCAAATTAGAAAAGAAGAACATGCTTAAATACAAATGACAGTGTAAAATGGTATGTTCTGGCTAAAGCAGGCTAATCTAGCTGCTGGTTGCAACTACAAAACCTCACTGTAAACGGGGGCTGTACCCACAAAGACCAAAATATCTGTTCTATTGAAGCTACTACAAAAGTTAATCTTCTGTACTGGCTCACATACAACCATTTCCACTATGAATTCATAGGATCAAACACACATTTCCAAGTGCTAATCAGGTTCTCCCAGGGATGGCACCAACATGTTCCCATGGTATTTGAAGGGCTGCGTACTCCACCAAGTGGTCAGCCATTTCACTGCACTTTTGTCACCAGCCAAGAGAATCGTTTTGCTGGCCACTTCATACAGGGGAACAAGGTGAGTTTAGTACCAAAAATTGTATGGAAAACAGATGACTAAATAGCGTGGGATGAAGTGAGCTATTTTCCTTTTCTAGTAAGTCCTACAATCCTCCAAATGCCTTGGGACCAAGTGTTTCAGTACCAAGTGGTACATTCCAGGAGCCTCCATGCCTTCTTTTAGGGAGAGGAGAGCACCCATCAGCTTTTCTCTGAAGAGCTCTAAGCAGTTGGGAAGGCTTATGTTTGCCTCAGATTACAACATGTGATGGCATCTGGCAGCCTCCTGGAAGCATTAAGGGTGCTAGAAAGCATCTGGCAGCTACCAGGCCTCTAGGTCATTTCTGTCCTGTTCTTCAGGTAGAGATCTCCAGTCTTGACAGGAGATCCTGAATACAACAAAACATTTAAGATACCTAATTGTTCTGTAGACCTGAGAACTTGTGAGGGGACCAGCAATGGGTCTGGATAAGAAGACAACCATGTAAAAAGGTAACCTAGTGTAGTAGCTACAGTCATTTCCAACTCCTACCCCAAAAAGCCCTGCCAAGAGACACACAAACATTCCTCTCTGGCTCTAGCAACCAAACAACACACCTCAGACTCTTGAAGGGAAAGACCATTGTCTTACACAAGTGACCTCTAAATGTCTGCACACACCCTCAATTTATTAAAATAAAGACTGCTATTTTGCAAATCATCTAGCAGCTGCTCTTGCCTGAGGGCACACCAACCAGTATATTTTCCTTAGGCTCACTCGCCCACAGCACACAATATGTGAACTGTTCGGTAAGTTGATCCTTACTGCTTTACATATACTTTTTAAAGTTTTGTTTACTTTGCTCTGAGATGGACTACACAACATCTGAATAGGTATGCTCCATCTGTGATTTTATTCTAGCTGACTACAAGGAGTGCAATTCCTGTATTTTGCTGCATTTAGCAGCAAGATCTGGGACAGAGTAGTAAAATTAGAACATGCTATACCATGCTAACGCCAAACAGTGATTACTTGTTGCATCTCAAAACAGATTGTGTGAGCTGAGTCCAAGTCAGCTGACTAATAGGAGCTAAAGGACAGAACAAAAATATTTATGCATGAGAATGTAGGTGCAGCATCATTACTGCTGTGACCATCGACAGATCAAATTGGCTGGAGGGTTAATGGTGATCAGCATAGTCTGACTGTGCCAATGACAGTATGTCCTATGACATTCTATGCCCAAGGGAGAGGAATAAGATTAGACCTATTGCACTTACTAAAAATGTGTTTTAAAAAGGTCTGGATTTGCATTGTTAAAGTTCTCGTGAACACAGTTCAAGCAGACAACAAGAAGGAGAGCAATTATTAGGTGCCAATAGTCCAGCTGCTGGACGACTGCACATGTTTACATAGCATTATGCCTCAGTCCTTGCTAAGCCAATGCTATCAGACTTTTCATGACAGTTTCAGTTGCTGGAGTAACTGGCAGGTTGCTATTTATTTAGGATTCTGACAGCTGGAACAAGCTGTTGTGCCTCCTAGCAGACAGTGATAAAGAACAGTCACTTTGTGTTCTTTAGCAGAAGTCAAATATGTCTGATCAAGTCTCTCCTTGACAGTATATTGTGTAAAAAATATTGTTTCACAAGACAAAAGGTCTCTGCAAGACTTAAAAAAAAAAGCTATCTAGAAAATGCAGTGAAGATGTTGGTTCTAGTTTGTATAGCCTTCTTTTAAAAACTATTACCTTTCAGAATTATGCTATTACTGTTCTAGTGACATTCTGCTTTTCATTCTCCAGCCTATGCTCAAAAGCTTGTAAGAGACTTCAGTTCGTTAGGACTCTTCTGTGCGAGATGGTATTAATAAGGCTTGAATTGAATTCCAGCAGAAATTTTTACTGGGTGTGCTTTAGATGTTAAAGCCAAGGAAAAAAACTTGAGTCATTAAAAGAGAATGAAAACAACACATGGCCAGATGAAAGAGGTCAAATCCTCCTCTGGAGGGGGGTGGTGGAAGCCTGAGGAATTTTGGATCCTAACTCAGGCGTCTCATCTCACTGAGATGACGGACTGTAGACCCTATTGTGCAGGTCTTCTATCCTGGCCAACTTCGTGTCTTCGGCTTCTAATCCAGCCAGGTGGCTCAAGCAGAGGCCTGAGGAAAAAGGAAGGAACATTCCACAGCCTCATGAAAAAGGCTTGCTTTCTGAAAGGAACAAACAACTAATCCATCAAGATGCAAATCAGTTTTAGTCTTGGTCTGTGAACAGACAAGAGAACATTCGGAGTAAGGCAGCTTTTTTACAAAAGCACAAAATCCTTCCAAGACAAAGGCAAAGGCTTATTGCTAGTTGTTTATGACAGAGGAGTTCCTTCTGGAAGAGTCATTACAAACAGCATTGAGGCAGCAAATCATATCTTTCTAATTCAAAAGAAACAACTCATTCAAGGAGAAATATGCCTTTTCATAAATGCTTTCACACATCATCAAGATCAGAGAAGCTGTGTGTCCAAGTACCAGTTGTTCCTGCCGCGGCTTATTTGTTCTGGACTCACATTCTGCAGTAACACAGCGCTCAGCAGGAGGCCATACCAGCTGGCCTCTCCTTCCCTAGTGCATCTGTTGGGTCACCATCCTGACCATTTTCAGGGCCATCTCTCCTTGATCAGACGGTACCTAGTATGGAGATGAGAGCACATGGTCAGCAGCTGCTGTAAAGAAGCAGGGAACGACAATACATGCATGCTCAGTTGCCTTGCAGGTATCGGTGCATCCTACCCCAATAGGTCTGTTATTTACCATGTGCCCAGCCTTAAGAATCCAGAAGAAAGCAAAGTTCTTATAGGCTTTGTGGAAAGCAGCTGTATCCGTGGATTCTGGAGACACATAAAGTGCCTTCCACCTCTGTTGGCTGAACTGGTCCAAACAGGGCCATTTCAGTTTCCGGATCCATGCCTCCTGGCCTGTTAAGAGATATGAGATTTAACAGAACGTTTCCATGTGCTCAGATTCTAAAAACAATTTTGCTCTGCCTAGAGGAATGACCAAGGCTGCAAACAATCCAGGACAAGCAGAAACAAACCAATGGAGAGGGAAGGGAAAAAGCAAACAGTGACAATGTATGTGAAATGGAGTTATGGTGATTTTTTATAGTTGGCTGTAGGAAATCTTCCAGCTTCAAGGTACCAGCCCACTGCTGGACTCCCTCCCAGTCCAGCTGTGGTCCCAGCAACAGCTGGATTTTTTCATAAGGCTTTATTTCTATGCTCAACACTAGCAATAGGCAGGTTTGGGTAGCCAAGTGGCACATGCACCTCTTACGGGCTCTGCAGCCCTACCAATTCTGACATGCTTTGCTCAAACACCTTGAATGTCCTGCAATGGAGGAGAATCAACCCCTCTTGGAAATCCAAAGAGACACTTGCCACATGGGTTACTGCTTCTTTGTTTGCTACAGTCACTCAGCAAGAAGAGCCTAAGAAAGACTCTTTTCAGATCCCTGCTAAAGAAGGTGGAAGTCGAGGCAGCAAAAAAACCAACTCCAGGACACCAAGGGGGGAAAGGTTTATCTTTAGCCTACCTCTGAGCTACTGGAAGAATTTACACATGAACTGAAGCTAAATTTTAGCTCAAAATATGATAAAATGGAGCACCACTAACTGCTAATCTGTTTTGACAGCCTAAATACTCTGTTTTCTGACATATTGATTGCCATGTTGTTCATGAAGGGCACGTGAATATCTAAGTGGGCAAAGAAACAAAGAATAAAGCCATCTGCAACACAAAAAGATGTTTATGCAGACTGTAGCTGCAGATTATCTGCATCAATAGAAAAGGCGAATGGAAGAGAGCATGGGCAGCACAAGGCGTTCCAGCAACACTTGGCCTGGCTCCCGCACTGCCACTTCATCAAGTCTGCATCTTGCAAGCAGCAAGGGACAAAGCCCTGCCAAAATGTGCAGGTGTCTACAAATGTTACTGAGCAGCAGGTGCGACCATGCTTCAACTGCACCCTCACGGACTAATTACCAACACCCTCACTGCATCTGATCTGGCACCATGCTCTCTGCTGCAGGCTGCTCAGTGAAGGCTGACCTGTGTTCTGCATCAATCTGTAGCAGGATATGGCCTTTGCCCCACAGGACAGGATTTTCAAGGCAGAGCAGGAGAGGAGAGGACAATCTCCAAATATTTATTAATTTATTCTCATTCTTCATTTATGAAAAACTGTACTTATATACACACACCTACCCAGAATAATTCAGTGGGTTATTAGCTACCTGCTTATGGGCTTCATTGAAACAAGAAAGTACTGATGTTGCATATCCATTTCCCAACACTATAATTATAATGGAAGTAGGGAAATTGCCTCTCTCACAGGGGTGTAAGCAAAACATAAGAGCTGCTCATTTATGACTGAAGTATTTAAGCACTGCAAGTTACATAGGAGGTTTTCAGAAGACATCCAGGTACAAGTGTTACTCGTGATGACATGTCCTACTCATAACCTGTTCTGTTCCCGACCTCAGTCACAAAGTCCCTTACTTACCCATGGTGTCAACGATGAGATCCAGCTGCCCGTTATAGACTGTAACATTGACATTGGCTGCTAAAAGCTGATCAACAATGTCAACGACAGGCTTCATGAAGTCCTCAGCCATGTTCTCGAAGACGTTTGTGGACTGACCTGGTTAGAAACAGAAAGGAGACAAATTTTAACTGATGAATGATGGCATCCCCAAGCTGGGACAGAAACAACTGGCCAGAGGTCTCAAAACACAGTTCATAGCTACATAAAATCCAGCTCTAGCACAAAGTATCAGCCTGTGATTTATCAGTCTGAGGAACTAAGGAGAACGAGAAAGCAGTCACACTCCCACTGGAGCTAATACAGCACTGTTGTTTCTAGCTCCTATTACACAAATACAGGGTGCTGGCATCAGTTCTTTTTGCTTTTCCTTTGTTTTTTTCCTCTCTCCTCCACACCATGCAGCAGTTCATGATACCATCCTTCTGGCAAAGAAAAACTGACAGAAATTCTTTCAGCAAGGCTGTGACAACAAATATCAGATGCTGAGATGTGGGAGATCATCTTCCACTCATGAACTCATCTGCTTGGCTAAAACAGATATAAGCAGCAGAACCAGAACCATGTCTGCTATCACTGATTTGCCCATTACATTTTCATTCGTAAGAGTAAGTCTGCTTCTTAGGATGAAGGACAATGAAAATTTAATGTGACTGCTAACTACCATAAAATTTCCTCCTTTGGACTCTAATACAGTGGAAGGTGATAATATATTCATTAGATCCACACTAGAAGATAGGAAAGTACCTCCCCATTTCACACAGTCAGGAATAATTTTTAGCTTCTTTCTGATGGGTCCATTCATCAATTCATTTAGGCTGTTCTTATGCATATTTTTGACGTGGCGTTGGTAAAGTCTAACTGGAAAAGAGAAAAAAATGCTTTGAGTAGTTGCACATTTAAGACAGCCATCCTGCACAGATAAGAATTTTCAGTGTTACAGTCACAGCCATCAAACTCTTCTAGTGAAAACGTAACACCATGAAGAACAATTTGTTTACTTTTACTAGAACCCCCTGAAGTCAACCCTTATTTAGGTCATGGGATAAAACGGGAAGAGTCCAACCATCCATTTCTGCTTTTAGCTAACACACTACTTTTTCAGTTTCTGTTTTAGCCACTTGGCACAGTTTCTTCTCCTCAGCAGACCAGTTATTTTAGAGTTGTAATGCTTTACTCTAGGGAGTTGACTGTGCTGTTCACCTTCCCAGCTGAAGCCAAGAGAGAAAGAGCTTGAAAGAAATTCAGTACACGTGCTTGTTTTCACACAGATGCATAAGCACCACGAAGCCAGAGAGTCTAATCAGAATATTTACATGAATGGGACGTTTCTGTATCCTAGCTTGAAGACAAATGAAAGGCATTAACAGGAAGTAACTTAGAGGTCATAACACTTGTGTCGCAATTACGCTACTTCCTTGGAGTAATCTGTGCAGAATGTGTAGGTGGAGGTGTAATCTATAGAGGGGTTACTCCACATTCCTATTCATCCCTATCTATGCAAGAGCTATCAAGTTCTGCTCAGGAGAATATCCTTTGGATCTGACGGTCCCATTTTAAGGATGTGCTAAACTGATGCTGTTCCCACTATCGGAGTTGATGGTAGGTGAATGCAACCAGAGCCTCAGAAGTTCAAGTACTTAAATCCAACTTACTGAGATGAAGATTTTCTTGTTCATTTGTGTTCATTTCTGGAACTTCCTTAGTCATGATGTTATAAAAGTTCACATTGTCTGTGTTCTGAAAACACAAGATAGTTTTTGTAACAGTGTTACTGAAACATTTCTCAGATCTGAGGAACAGAATTCCTTCTGAAAAGAAGAGGTAAGGCCTAAATAAAGGACCCTGTGACCTACCATTTGTCTACATATCAGGAAATTATTTATGGAAAAACTTTGGCTCTACATTTGCTTTGAGAATGGTAAAGAGTTTTCTCAAGTCTCTGTTCACATGTGGTTTGTGCCAGAGATGCTACTTCTCTAAAAAAGGTGTGAAGCTACAGAAAGCCCTACAGCCTGCAAATGACTGCAGATTCTCACAACTCATTACAGAGATAGTTACAAGTGATACTTTCAAATGCCCTGTTCTGCTAGATCTAGTCTAGCCCAATGCCGAGCTCTTGCTCGACATCCTCCCACCCTAAAACCCTTCAATATCCCAAATGCCTCCTTAAGACAGTGGTGATAGGTATTCATCATCCCTCTTTTGGAACTGCTGACATCTAGACAAGTCTGAGAATCATTAAATGACAGCTCCGATACAGACAGTAGACTGACTATGTCCAAAGAGTGATCAGTGTGATCACCGTTGCTATTAGCAAAGTTACTCAAGATTCTTGAAGCTCCCCTTTATTTAATTGTCAAATCTTAAAAGTTATGAGGCTCAGGTTAGGAATGAGCTCACAACATCCACCCTACTGGAACTGAAATGCCTGCACCCTTACAGTGATCAGAGCCAGAACGGAAAGACAAACATGTTTGAAGAGAAAGGCGAAATGGGAACCACAAGTTTCTAACAAGAAGTAAGAAGTGAAACCAACTGTGTGCAAAGCACTGAGAAAGAAAGAGGGGGGTGGGACGCAGCTCAAGATTAGTCTTTCAGTTTGAGGAAGCTGTAATTTTACTTGCACTAAAACTACAAATACAAGAAAAGATTGAAATTTTGGAGCAACCCTTTAACAGGAAAAATTAGAACAAAATTTTACCTAGTTTTTAAATTTGAACTTGTTAAGTACTAAGATGCATTTACCCACAGTAACAGAATATAATTTGATGTTCCTTTCCATCTTATGCTCCTATTGTACTTTTTTAAATAGAAGATTTAAACTTAACTTGAAATGTGTGCCTTCCTGGATGTAGTTTTCAACAGTCAAAACAAAGCTTTCAAGGAGACATAGCCTGATCAAGTTGAACGTAGGTTCTATAGAAGTCAGTGGGACTAGTGGCATGCTAAAAATTAGGCATCTACTTAAATGATGTGGTGGGTTGAAACCTTTGTGCAATACTGCAAGCCCATGAGGATTGCTCCTCCCACTGCCTCTTATAATCACACAGCAGCGCACAGCAAACAAACAGCTCTTTTACAGCAGCAGTATCATAAAACACATACTGGTGGAAGTGACTGGTCAGGGTTTGGAGGATGCACACCAAGCCAGTGCTCATAGAAAAGAAAACCTGGCATTGGGTGCTCCCCCAAGCACCAGCTATTTGTTAATGCTGTTAATATCTTGTTAATTCGTTAATATCTTACCTCTTCAATGACACCTTCAGCCTTGCTCCAGAGCTCAGTGGCCAGGCCATATTGATTTTTATTTATGGCATCCATTATTTCTTTAGCAACAGCAGTCACCTCTGCTAGACCATGATCATCAAGGAGAGACTAGAAGAGAAACGCAGTAGGACAGCTTTAATTATAATTCCACATTCAGTTCTCATTAACAGTCTCCATGCATGAGAGATTTTATACCAATTAAGAGCCAACCTTAAAATCAACCTCCATTTATACTATATGGTAGTACAAGTTCTCAGAAGACCAAGAGCTTAAGGTACTTACGGTGCTATAAAGATAGGGCCCCCAAGACAGCACCGAATCTAAAGAAACAGAACAGATTTCAAACATCTACATTTTTGCCATATGATTTCCTTTACTTTTCCTTTATTGTAATAGAAACGGTCATGACAAAAACCACACAGAGATACGTTACTCAGTGAAGAATTACTGTCTGCTCACTTTAGTCTGAAGCTTACATGCCATGGAGCAGTTTCTTTACAAATCTCAAGAACCACTAAGACTAATTCAATGCCATAAACATAAATTGGTGAAATTTATATAAAGCAACAGACATGTCCTTACCAAAGCATTCTCACCCCAGCACTGCAGCACATTGCTACAGCATGGGGAGAGAACGTACAAAGTCTAAGCATAGTCTAAACTAATCTATTTGAAAATATTTCAGGGAAAAAATAGTTATAGAACAAATCTTTTTTCTAACAGGATAATTTATAAGGTTTCAAGGAACAGATGATCCTTCTAAGACAGGCAGGAGTTGGCTTGATACTGTCCCATGTCACAAAGAATCTGTGGAGCCTACCCTTGCAAATCTTACTGAAGACCAAGAATCCTTTTCTTTTTTTGGCCTTCACCAGACACCCTATCTTCTCCAGGTCAGCAAGCACATCAGTTCCCTAGCACAAGGTCTCCTTGTGAAAACAGTGAGAAAACTTCAGTTGCAACTTTGTGGATCATCTAGTGGCCACATTTTATGTGCAGTACTCTTATCAAAACACCACAGACACAGTAGAGATTTGTAAGGACATTTCACCACCACCTCAATAAAAATGCAAGTGTGCTCCTCATTGACTTTGCCCTCAGACTGTTCATGACTTAGATATATTCTAAAGATACATTCAACCAGCTTGCAATACTAAAGTATTTATTTTTGGTGATTTGATTTACCAGACTCACTAGAGATTTAAGTCCCTTAAGGCAGGGCTGGCATTTTTGACTGTAGATACCCATGAAACGATTTTAAACGTACCCAAAGGAGAAATCCATGAGTCTCCAAGAGCAGTCCCAACAAAATTGCACTTTATACTTCCTTTTTGAACAGCCTTGGTGAGAAGAGGAAAAATAAAAACAAGCCTTCTTTTAGTAAGAAATTCACAACTCTAGAACCAGTTTTCCTTATGTGAAAAACAAAAATGGGTTATTGGCCTGACTTAGGCAAGAGGCACAGCGTATTCCAGGAAATACTAGTATTGTAGAATACCACATTTTAAAGTGAAAAGTGAACTACATCCCAACTACTTACCTCATGAAGCGCTAAGGCAATGCCAGCAGCCATTTTACCTCCGTAAGATTCAGAAAATATGTAGAATGGGATGGTCTGGAGAGAAAAACCACACAATGAAGCCATCAGACAGAGGGCAGAACATATCCCCAACCCTCTTCCGCCATCCCACAGAACCCAGGAGCTTGCTTGTCACTTCTCACTATCCAACACTGGAGATTTTTGATTCTAAGTTGCAGATAAGATTTCCACAACATACTGGTGTAATTACCAGGAGTTTTGAAGTGGGCACTTCAGTATTTTGGAACTAGGAACAGTCATGTTCCTACATGCTTCTCAGGTCACAATAGAAAACAACACACCCTTTTGATTACCTAGCTGGTGCCTAAGACAGAAATTCAAGATACCAGTTATAAATTGTGAAGAATCAGAGGCAGTGCTTACATCTGCAGTGCCTCGCCCCACCGCTGCATGCTGCCTAGTAGCAGACATCTCCTGTTCACCAATTCCTTTTGAGAACTATTTAACAATCAAATAAAAATAGGATTCTAATCAATAATTCAAATCACTTACCTGGAATTCTGTTCTATGTGTGAAAAAGTCTCTGAGAAAGACCATCATATCAGAGACTACTGTGGTAAGGTTTTTGGCAAACAAGCTGCAGTCATCCACATAACTGAATCCAGTGCCAACAGGATTATCCACAAACAAGATACTGGCTGCCTGCAACTGTAAAAGCGGAAAGCAAGTTTCTGTGAAATCTCAGTTCAGCTAACAGTCTAGCAGAGCACCACTACTGTAAACTATGGTTTTGATGCACAGAAGTCTAACAGTCACCATATCCCTGACCCTGAAAGAACTTGCCAAAAAATTAGGTACAAGTCCAACACAGGAAATGGTACAGGTAGGACTTGTCTGTCAGATGTCAAATATGCTATTGAATAGTGCCAAGTTGTATAGTTACAAGTGTTTACGTAAAAATCAATAGATCAGCACAGAGATAGCCAGCACGGCTCAAAGCAGTACAGCTCATACAAGAGAGGTACAACATGAAGTCTTTCCATTTCCTAATCTGTAACAGGAAAGGTGCCCAAAAATCCCAGTCATTCAAGGGCAGATCATCCATGTGATCTAGGGATCTCCAGAGTAGTTAAGGCTATTGGTTGTCTCACAGCACAAATATGTTCTGTTGAATAAACCTTCATAGGCAGCTATAATTATATTACAGCTGGTTTCCCATGAAGGTGATACTGGGCTTGTAATTACAATCCCTTGGTTATACGTTGCCAGCCACCCAGAAAAGCCTTCATGAGTGCATGCAATGAAGCAAGGATTAGAAATAACATCCTCCTAGAATTTCCCTGCTCTCCATTTCCTCAGACATGTGCAACTCACAGATTCATGGAAGCCCAGCTATATTCCACCAAATCAAATTAAGAGGCTACTTCTTCAGATCTTAACAAGGCTACTCATATAAGCCATTTTTATTAACCACATCATTTTAAGATGAAGTATCATAGTTCTATTTAAATGAAAATTATTCTGTGTGTGCTTTTGCCTACACAAGCAACAAACATTTTTCAATCAATTATTAGGAGCTGAACTCTCCACTATACCCAGGTTGTATTTCTTGGTTTCATTTCTTTGTCTAACGGACCAATCTCTTCAAAGTTCCCAAATCCGCAGCCTGAAGCTCCTGGACCTCCCTAAGGGGAAACAGCAAATGACAAGTAAATTAGAAGGCAGCATGGTAGAGACATGAAAGACAGGAGAACAAAAGCAACCCCCTAAGCACAACCTATCACGTGTTTAAAGAAGTGGCCTTTGCCCTACATGTTAACTTGCAAAGAAGGCTCTCTTCCTCATTGTCTTTTCATTATGCGTACACAAGCTATTTCTGAACAGAGAAGCAGTCATCCAGTTGTGAAAGCATCTAATGAGTTGCATGATATGAGTGCTGTTTGAAAACCTTTCCCCTTAATCCCCTAATATCTAATGCAAAAAAATAGGTAAAAACAGACGTTTGCAAGTGATTATTTTTTTCTCAGCATGTACAGCACATGCATTTCACTCTGAAAAAATAACATGAAAAGGGAAAGGACCAAATCAAGCGATTATATTCAACATTAATTTCTGAAATGTAATACTGGAAGTGAATGTGGAGCACACACCACTGACTTTTATGAGTTGTGATTGAATGGGACCAATCTCTAAAACAATCAGTCTCTCTGACTTGTTTCCTTACAGCAGTTATCCTACATCTCTGATTGTTTTGTCTACTCTCCCTCTGAACATCAGTTAGGCTGTAAACTCCTCAGGAAAGTTGCTGTGACGCCTCTAAGTACTTGTCATGTCTGGCACAAAAAGCACTACTGTTATTTGAAAGATAAGAACAGCTGCTATTTCTGCAGTTTAACTCTATGAGTAGTTGAGGGCATCACACAACTGCGGAATGACACTTTAATTATTTCTTGCTAACCTGAACGCTTCCTTCACAACATGAAGCATTAGAATCAGACAGCTTTGAACACTACTTCTGTCCAGCTGTAAAGTACTTACCACACTGAACCAGGCGCAGATGGAAAAAGTTCTTGACTAAGTGCCTTTACCAAGCCTTACCTGAAGCCACATTATGAGAGGTAGCTCTGTGAAGTCCTTGGTTGGGTTGTTTGCGTAGTAGAGCCACCAGAACATGTGGGCTTTACTTCGGACTTGCACATATCCCCACAGCTCTTTGGGCTCTTGGGGTTGCTTCAGCACCACACCTTGGGGGTAAGACAAACAAACACTGAATAAAACAACCAAACAAACAGCTAAGTCCAAAAGGTTCAGCTGCGGGCTTTCTCCCACATTTGTTCCACAACATTACATTTCAATCTCGGGTGTGATAATTAGAGGTGCTTCAATTAAAGAAATTACTGTAAGAATCATACTTACACGCCCGTGGCTGATTTACCATCAGTGAATGCGGTTAGGCGTGCAATTAGGCGCTCGCTTCCCAGCGCCTGACAGCGCAGCTGCTGCGGGCACAGCACCGGGCAGCCGCTGGGACAGGATTTTCACAGAGACACCGAGGGGCTGCGGTGGGCAGGGGGCTCCAGAGGCCCACCCGGCCCAGCCCCTGCCCAGCAAGGTCACCCAGAGCACAGGGTGGCACCCAGGCGGGTTTGGGTATCTCCACACGCGGCCACCCCACAGCCTCTCTGTGCAGCCCGTTCCAGCGCCCCCTCACCCGAACCCTTTCGAGTTCTCCCTCCCGCGGCTCCCTTCACACCCGTCACCCCTCGTCCCGCCACTGGCCGCCACCGAGAAGACTTTGTCCCCGTCCTCTTTCCAAGGTCCCTCAGGTGTTTGCAGAGCTCGATGCGATCCCCCCCCAGCCTCCTCCCTGGGCTGAGCGGCCCCAGCCAGGTGTCCCGTCACAGGACCGAGCCCCCTCCCCCCCCCCCAAACCCCCCATCCCGTACCTGCCGCCAGCGCCGCCAGCCCCAGCCCCAGCACGACCCCTGCCCGCTGCGGCGCCATCCTCCCGCCGCTGTCACGCGGGCGGCTCCCGCACCGCCCCTCCGCCCTCCTCTCCCCTCCTCTTCCTCCTCCTCCTCCTCCTCCTCCCGCCGCAACATGGCGGCGCCCGGCGGCTGCGGCCCGCTCCGCCTGCGGCTGCTGTTCGACCACCCTCCGCCGTGCAGCCCGGGCTGCGCGCTGTGCTGGCTGCTGCTGGAGCCCGGCCAGGCGCGGCTCGTCACCGACCTGCTCAGCATCATCCGCCACAGGTTCGGCTTCAGCCGCCGGGCCCGCCTCAGCCTCTTCTTGGACGGGGCGCTGCTGCCACCCACCGAGAGCGCCCGCCTGGTGCGGGACAACGACGCGCTGAGGTACGGCCGGGGGTGGGGGGGGGGGGGCACGGAGCCTGATCGGGGGGGCCCTGAGGGCCCTATCGGGGTCCCCCCAAAGGTTCTGCACGGTTTATGCCGGTACCGGGCTGGGCATCCCCGCCCCAAAGGCCTGCAGGGTGCCGCCTGACCCTGGTGTGTGTCTGTCTGCTTTTTGGCAGAGTGAAGCTGGAAGGGGTACTCGCGGACAGCGATGATGAAGAGGTGGATGATGAGTTCTCCTACACGCCAGACAAAAGCAAAAAAAGGCACAAACGAAAGCAGAAAGAGGAGGAATTGTCTAGGAGTGAAGATGACAGGCGTAAAAAGGAAAAGAAGAAGAAGAAACAAAGCCCCGAGTATTCCTCTTGTAGAGAAGAGGCCTCTCTAGATATTTTGGACTCTCAAAAGAAACACAAGAAACGAAAAAGAATGGACGAAGTTAGTGGGAGTAGACTCACAGAAGGTAAGGAAGAGAGCCCTACTGACCGATCTAAAAAACTTAAGAAAGCAGAGAGGGAGAAACAGTTGGCAACAAAAACAAAGGATGGAAAGCACACAAAGGTCGCTGCAGCAAAGGCGGCTTTAGAACGGAAAAATGACAGCTTTTCTTTAAATTCTGGTAAAAATAACACCAAAAAATTGACAACAGAGACCAGGAAAAAGAGGGTGGGAACTTCAGATTCCTCCAGCACGTCGTCTGACAGCGACAGCAGTGAATTAAATATAAAGCAAAATAAATCTTCCCATAAATCTGCAGTGGCAACACTTCCCAGAGACAAATCCCAAGCTGCTACAAACTCTGAGGTGAAAACTGCTGTTTCTAATAAAGTGACTGTAAAATCTAAAGCTGAAAATTCCACTAAGACTGCAGTTAGTAAGACTGTTAAAAAATCCCAGTCCTCTAGTGAGGATTCTGACTCAAGTACAGAGGATGAGAAAGTGGCACCAGCACAAGACAATACCACAAAGGAAAAGTCATTGCCTAACAATGTAGCAGCTGTAAAAGCCGGTTCCAGTAGTGCTCCCAAAGCAAAGACTTCCTCTTCAGAATCTGACAGTTCAGATTCAGAAACACTTGTTATTAAAAAACCCACAGCAAATGCTGGAATGAGTAATTCCATAGTAAGAAACAGTACTAAACTGTTGCCAGCCAGTATTCAAGGACCGGTCGCCAGCCCAGGTCGTGGAAGGGGGCGTGGAACAGGAGAGGATAACTTCTGGAGAGGACCTAGGGGCCGTGGGTTTCGTGGGATGATGAGGGGCCGAGGTCGTGGGAGAGGAGAAAACCCTGGCTTCTTCTATAACTACAGCAGTGAAGGCCAGAAACAGAGGCAGATAAATGAAGCTGTGACAAATACTTCTTTTCTTGTCCAGGTGAGTGATTTATGCAGTCATTGGTCACCTTTCTCTTGCAGATCTAACTGTACAAAAAATGTATAGGGTGAGAGTAGTTCAGAAAAGCAGAAATAAATAAGTAGGAGAAAGGTTGATGGGTTGTAACTTAGCGATGGATCTTAACTTAGCAAGTCTGATGTTTACAGTACTTCCATGTATCAGCCTGAAGGAGTGTTTATGAAACAATACTTAAGAGACTGTATTTTCTATCTCAAAGCACTCATACACGTACCTTACTATTCTCAGAGCTCTTACGTTCCTACATCACAAACATTGTCTTCCGTTTTTATAAAAACAGTAATCAAATCAATGGGTTTATTGTTTGTTTCACAGAATGCCGTGGAAGTCCCCAAGAGAGACTATAGTGTATTACCTCTTCTAGCTGCCCCACCACAAGTGGGAGAAAGAATTGCTTTTAAGGTAAAGAACTTTGAAATGCTGACTGTTACTGGGCTAAAATTGCTTCACTTGGGCCGCTCTAAATTTTGCATGATATGATAAAAATGGTGTAGTCCTGACAACCAAAAGCTTGCACTTTAGGATATGATCTTGCATTGTTCAGGGACTGGTACTGTAAAAGTATAAGGATTAAGAATCCATAAATTAATTTTAAACTTTTTTTTTCTTCCAAAACTTTTTTTTTTAAAGTTCAACAAGTGGTTCAGAGCGTAAAACTGCTTCCAAATGTTTGTAGGCTCTGAAAGCATTCATTCCTCTTGCTGTCCTTCTAACCTAATAGTTTCCCATACTATAGAAAATATTACAGGTTCTGTTCTAAAAATTCTTTTCTGACTTAGATTTTTACAAAGGTTTTGAGCATACAAATAGGGCTAGGTAATTCTGTCCTGAAGCTAGATAGGGCTACGAGGGAGGAGTTTGAGTGTTTGCACAGTGCTTGAATCACCTGTATCACCAGGCTTTTCCATTCTCTGGCAGCGCCAGCCTCCCATCTCCCCAGATAACAGAGCATTGCCTGTACTGCTGTAATAAAACTCATATTCAACGATATGAAAGTTTTCTTGAGCTGGCATGTGCTGGCTATCTGTTGCAGATCATGGGATCGAGATGAGCTGTGCTCGCCAGTGGCATAAAGGCAAAATCTTGGCTCTTGTTAAAATCCTTCACAAAAAGAATAAACAAATCCTTTTTTAAGATTCCACATTGTGGTTGGACTTGGTAATCTTAGGTCTCTTCCGACCTAAAAGATAATATTATTCAGTATCTTAAATGCATTTCTTAAGACTTGCCACATTTATACAGCACAAAGAAGTGTCTCTGCGGTTGTTTCAATGTGAATTTCCATGTACAGCTGTACAAAGACTCCCTTACGTGGCACCCAATCAGGTCACGAATAACTGAGCTTTCAGGCTTTATCTTCTCAAAGTTTCTCTCTATCCTGAGGATGGTTTCAAGGTTTATGTTTAAATATAAGAATGACATAAAGAAGCATTACCCCTCTCCTATGTGCAAGGAAAGTCAGTGTTAAAATTAGATGTTATTAAAAAAAAAATAAAAATCCCTCTGTTATTATTTCTCTCTGCGGTGTTTCTAAAATATTACTGCAAAGCTTACAATAAATAACAAATAATTACACTTCACCGCAAAATAAAAAAAGTAAAGAAAAATGAAATCACTGGAGCTGAGGAGACTGGATCCTTCTCCTTGATCTCATTTCACAGCCTGACCTAAACAGAAATCCTTCAGAGCAGTGAGTCCTGAAAGGCTGCCTGGGACTGTGATAGGTGTCAGGGTCTAGGAGTAGGAGACTTGGTTCTTGCACTTCCCTCTTGCTGAAGAAGCCAAGTCTGGGTATAGGTGGCATCTTAAAGGATCATAAGTTGTAACTTATTTGTGTTTCTTTCAACAGCGCTTGGAACTAACTGAAAATTACAGTCCTGAAATTTCAGACTATAAGGTATTGTTTTTCCTTCTCCCTAAACCCCCCAACTCACTGAAAAAAAATATTATAGGTGAGGTAAGACTTAAATATTTTGATGTTCTATAGTATTTTTCTTCTTACCTGGTTGAGTCTGCAGATGATTCCTTTTGCAGAAGTAAAAATTAAAACCTAAAACCCAAAGCTAGCTGAAAACTAGGTGAAGCTGTTAAAAAAAAAAAAAAAAAAAATTATTAATGATCATTAGTATTTTAGAGATGACAGAAAAGCAGACCTTCAAGTACAAAAACGTAGCTGTGTTCAAGTATACTGCTCTTTGAAGTCAAGGTAAATTCTTGGTATTGGTGTATGTAAAATTCAGTACCTACTTGAAATAACTTGGTTTCTTGGAAAGTACTGATTTAAACTACAAGGATAGTGACAGTATCATGACTGTATTGATACTTGTAACTGCAGATTGCTAAATGTTAATACCTTACAGATTTTGTATGTAGAGATAGAAGTATGTCTGTTAAATTTTTCTAATTGTGATCAAGTATCAGAATGGTTGTAATATGGAATGGTTATCCAGTGCTGAGATGTGTTATATCAGATTCTTTTCTTGTTGCCTTATACAGGAGGGGAAAATAATCAGTTGGAATGCTGATAAAAAACAGATCGAGCTTGAGATCCTATCGTCTTCAACAAGCCAACGTATGTACCCTGGGACACTGCATGTGCATCACCTGAAAAATAACTAATCTCGGGCACATTTCCCGCTCCATGAGCATTTCCAATTTCCTCCTGTTCTTTCTCAACCTTCCTGCCCCCTCCAAACTGCCTCTCCAAAAAGTCTATTTAAATCGAGAAGTTCTGATGCTTGCTAGTCTTAAAGAGCATGCTCTTATATGCTTGCAAAATGAAATTTCTCCAGTCAGTAACTCATTTCCATTGCTGTTTCATTTCCTGAAAAATTAAAAAGATTATGTAGAATTCCAGAGAACGTTTTAGGTCCTAATATTGTTATTTGTGAAGTCAGTGAAGTCACTGTCTCCACTGGATGTGAAACAGAGCCTATACAATGACAAAGTGCACTTCAGAGACCCAGAAATATATATGTGTATGCTGCAGTTGAGATTTATACCACCATTAATGCATCATTATCATATGAGCATTTTTCTCAAATGTAGGCAGCGTATTGTTGACAAACATTTTTCATGCGTAGTTTTACTAGATAATTACTTTAATTTTGTTGTGTAGAGTTCAGTTCTCCGTCAGAGTTTTGTTAGTTACAAACATTGCTGATATGATATATGTTTAAAACTCAAAAATAGGCTAAAGAGGGTTCATACAAAGTGGATTAATAATGTGAGGCGTGGGTACTGTGTTGTGGAAAAGCGTAACATAAATACAGAGTAATGTCACAGCTCAAGTGGTTCCTTGAACCTCTGGAGCCTCAATTATTGCAGCAGTTTAGACTAATAATTTAAAATTAACAAAACAAACCAAAACAAACAAACCAAAAATGCACAGCTGTGCTTGACTAGCTTTGCAAACATGATGAAAATGTTAACCTTTTGCTTCTTGTTCATGTAACTAAGAAGCTTTTTTTTTTTTTTTTTTTAAAGCTGCTAAAGAGCCAGGGAAATTTGATCTGGTTTACCAGTCTGCAGATGGAGCTGAGCTGATAGAGTACGCTGTTCCTCATGATACAAAGGTATGTGCATATCTTGTTCGCACTTCCTGCTTTATGACACTGTTCTTCTCAGTGGGATTCCTCTTATTATAATGCATCTGATTGAAAGCAAAAATAATTGATCCTTTCTAGCAAGAATCACAGAATGTGTATGATTACAAGATAAGAACTTCATGCGTGTGTTTTCAATTAACTAGATTCAAAACCAGTCATCAGACAGTGTAACCATTTAGTTTTGGCTAACAAACAATATCACAACTAGATAGAGCATCAGTTCTTAAAAGGCTATTCCTTTGAGGTAGCCTGCCTGATGCACAAGTAAGGAAGACTGAGATTCACTAAGATCACCAAATCACAGGAAGAATCTATGATCTGTGATCAGTAGTGCTGCTGTTCAAGTCCAGACAAAGTATAATGTAGAACAAAACTGCATCTGCCTGTATACTTCGTACATGCTAACTCTTGTCTGTATTTTGCTTTCAGATAACTGAAAGTTGGGATGCGCTGATAGAACCAAGACTGATTGTTGAGACTCGAGTTAATGGATCAGGCATTGAAAACGGAGCAATCTAAGATGTGAATACATGTACATAATCGTATGGACTTGTTTTGTGAAATACTGCCTTCGAATTCTGAGGGCAGCAGATGCACTGGTGAATATTTTTAATAAATGGTTTTGAAATGAAATTGATGCCAAAAGAAAACACTTTTTCTTAGGATATGTTTTTTATGTAATGCAAGAATGCTTTGTTTATTATAGGAAATCTTTAATATAGATTTGATTTTTTTTAAATAGAATCTTAGCCACACTTTTCATATCTCACAACTGTGAGCTGTAAAACTGGAACAGTTTGATCAAAAATACAAAATATGACCTTGTACTGTCAGTAGCTCCATTTAAATGTCTTGTTTTGTCTAGAGCAGTATAACTGCCATACAATGGCAGCTTGCTGTAAGGATAATTAAAGACCATCATTTAAAAGTCAAATAGTATTGATACACATGACTCTTCCTGTACGGCTGCAGAGCACGATACAAATGCCATGGCTTTGCAGTTGTGTACAGGGTTCACTTGAATGCGTCAAGAAAAATGTACAGACTTTAAGCTTCTGTAATTTTGAAAGGCAGATAAATACTATTTGTAACTGAGAATTTTGTCTGGAACCAGTGGAGTATTTCAGAAATCCTAGACAAAAATGTGTCCCTGTGTGTTAATCTGTGTACACTCTGAAAACCTTTTTCAGCAAACCCTTTTGCCGTTTCAGTGCTGAAGTGTCTGTACTTACTTTTTTGTTTCCTTTCTAATCATAGAACAGGTCATCATATGGTAGTGGTGCACTTACTGACATCTCTGCTAAATACCAGTGTTGAGTTAGAACCTTGTGCCCCTAAGGTATTGTACTTGCATCTTGGCAAATCTTAAAATTTAAGACTCTCCAACTCAGATAGTTGACTCTTAAGCAGAAGACATTTAGAAAAGACAGACCTGGGTACAACAAACACCTGAAAAGCTGCATGTCATGGTTTAGCTAGTATATATTCTGACTAATGCATGACTACATCAAAATATTGCACACCTTTGTGTTATTCCTATTAAAATGTCTCCGTTGTGAAGAAATGCTTTTATCAGTAAAATTAATTTGTGTTGCAGCTCTCTTTAGTTGCTGTTGTTTTATGTTAAAAATCTGATTCTAAATGTGGATATACTTGCAAACTGGACAAAGAGAACACTTCTGATACTAGTGCAATCACATGGAGACAGGATTAATTGAAAGATTACTTTTTAAGGAAATTGTTAATTTTGAATTCTTATAAAACTGCAAATATTACATGCAAGTATTTCACAGCCTGTTAGAGCAGTACTTGCCTCTTGTTCCATTGCCTACCGTGTATTTTGGCTATAAAGTAAAGATACAGCATCCTGTGAGAAACAGATCATGATTGAAAACAAATATACCCCAGAGAAAGGATGTTTTGAAGATAAAATCTTGAGTTTTATTTAACCATTGTTACCAAGTTAGCACAAAACTCCTGTTCCAATGCACAATTTAAATCAAGTAAATGCAATCTGATAGAGATGGCTTACTGCCCTTCCTGCCACACCAATGCATTTGTTCTTGACAGAACTAGGCACTACTTTCCTCATACCAGGCAAGCTGGAGCTGGGCTGGGTCGCTAAATGGGCAGGAAATGCAGAATAAGGTAGATGTGCACGTGAACCATAGAGGGAGATGGCGCTACTCTGAATAAACCTATTTTGTTTTCCTTCTGTCACCTTGCAAGCCCCATTGCTGAGGCAGCCCTGGCTATCAGTCACAGCAGCTCCTTGCCACCTTCCTTCATGAAACTTAGAATTACAGGTTTGTTAAGAAAAAATATCTGTTCATGTTTTTTTTTTTTTTTTTATAAACTCCAACCTCATGACTAAAAATGTGTAAGTTTGACCTAGCAGGCTACAGTCACAATGTGCAACCTGCTGTAGGCCTACAGACATAATAAACTTTTGCAGCGAGAAGCTGGCAAACAGAAGGTGTTGAACAGATTTTAAGAGACCCAGAAGTTTGCTGCTGTGACTAGAGACCTGCCAAAAATACAGTGTGTCAGTTCTTCAGGAATTTGGAGATACTTATAATTTTGATGGGGAAATTGTACCTACCTAAGCCAGTTCAAATATTAAATCCAAAGAAGTCCCAAAGTATCAGAGTGCCTATCTTGATGTTTGCTCAGTCATGTATACGGATGAATAATTTCTTCTGCTGTTCTTCTAACTTCCTGCTTCAAGCCTGAGTGGCATTTTAAATACACAATATCTGGGCAAAGGGTTAGATTTAAATCAGAACCACGTGAAGAAATCCTTGAGTAATTATGAGGAGGCAAACAGCTTCAATAGCTATTTAAATAGTAAAGTTCTTCAATTATCTTTAAACTTGTTTTTGGTCAACAGGAGTGGTTGGGTTCACTCAACAGAGTATCAAGATCTGGTTGATGATGGGGAAATTTAAATTGCTCATCTGAGCTCTAAACATCCCGTGTTCTGCTCCAGAAGCAAAGTTAGAATTGTGAGAGTATATATTTAGTTACCCTTTATATTTGCATACCTTTGCGTTAATAGATGTCAGATGAGTGTTGCAGAAGTCAGCGAGGGTGCCGAGCCCTTGAAAGATGGTGGTGGCTTAATGCAAACGAGGCCAGGAAGAAGTGCTTTTTTTTCACCTAATGAAAAATAAGAAATGTAAATATCAACAGGTGCTTTTTGGTAAGGCCCACTGCAATGCACCACTGTAACAATGTTCTTTTGCAGTCATTGTCAGTGACCAGCTCTCAGATATCTCCAGGCGTTTGTGTCCCCTCAGGCTCATCACAAAGTCCTGAGCTGCAAATCTCTGCGGAGCTGGAGGGAGCTGGAGGTAATGGTGCAGCCGCGCCACATTTCCTACAAACTCATCCACCCTCAAGCAAATTACATACCTGGTCCCTGAGCTCCTCTGTCACAGCCAGGTTATGCTGTTATTACAGAGCACTTAATCAAATTTCCATACTGTATCTCCTGACTAACTTCCTTCTGTTAGTTTGAGGAAGAAGCAAAGCGTGGAGGGAAAAAAAAAAAAAAAAAAAAAAAAAAAAAAAAAAAGAGAGAGAGGAAATGCATTGAGGTGGTTTCTGCGAGCACACAGCCCTAAGTTGGGTGCATTAACGGGAGCTGCTTCGCCCGTGCTCGGTGTGTAAAACCAGACGGGGCCCTGCTGGGAGCCCCCCGCTGTGTGCCCGCCCCGTACCGGGGGGGTCCCGGAGCCGCTGCCCCCGCTCGGTGCGGCCGGGGGCCGGTCCCGGAGCCGCCGCACCTCCCAGCGAGGCGGGGCCCGGCCACGTCGTTTGCCGGAAAACCTCGGTCCTGAGTTTCGTTTCTGGGCAGCCGAGGAGCGGCGGCGGTGGCTGCGGGTGGCACTGTCGGGACGATGGCGGCGCTGACCCGAGCCGTGTCCGAGCCGAACCTGGCGGCACTGGAGGAGGATCTGACCTGCTCCATCTGCCTCTCCCTCTTCGACAGCCCCGTGACGGTGCCGTGCGGCCACAACTTCTGCGCCTCCTGCCTGGACCGCACCTGGGCCGAGCTGGAGGCCGGCTTCAGCTGCCCTCAGTGCCGGACCACCTTCCCGGGGCGGCCGCAGCTCCGCAAGAACACGGTGCTGTGCCGGGTGGTGGAGCAGCTGCAGGGCTGCACCGCGGCCGAGGAGCAGCAGCAGCAGAGGCAGGAGGATGAGGATGAGGAAGATGAGGCGGTGGCGGAGGAAGCGGCGTCCCCCGTGTACTGCGACAGCTGCCTGCAGGCTCATGCGGCGCAGACGTGCCTGACCTGCATGGCCTCCTTCTGCGCCGAGCACCTGCGGCCTCACCATGACAGCCCGGCCTTCCGCGACCACCAGCTCTGCCCGCCCGTGCATGACCTGCAGCAGCGCAAGTGCTCGCAGCACAACAAGCTCTTCGAGTTCTTCTGCAAGCAGCATGGCATCTGCATCTGCTCCCTCTGCCTCCTCAGCCACAAGCTGTGTAACGCCAGCCCCCTGCAGCAGGCTAAGGCTGAAGCTGAGGTGAGCGGGGCAGGGGCAGGGGCAGGGTGGCTTGGCTCGGTCCAGGCTGCAAGCCTCCTGCCTGTCTGTCCTTCTGAGGTCTGTCCTCCTGTGTGAGCCTGAGCTCTTCGGAGGCTCTACACACCTCACCCTGCCCTCACCGAGGCGAGGAGAGGGGTCTCCAGGCTGGCGTCGGGGGGTTGGGTGGCCCAGCCTTAAGCCGTGCTGGCTGGTGAGGCTCCTGGTGGGGCTTGGCAGGGAGCCGCTGGCTTACTGAGAGCCTGTAGGCACCGCTCGCTGCTGCTATGTTCTTAGAAAGCAAAGAGCTATAGAAGTACCCTAGAGCGATCTCAAGCACGTGCTAAGGAAGAGCCAGGAGCAGGTTCTCCAGGGAGCAGCAGGGAAGGAAACCTGGCTTCGAATTGTATAACACAGCTAAAAATCAGAGGGTAGTTGAGGAAAACACTGAAAAGTTAAGTGAGACTCAGTGAGCACCGGTATGGCTTAACTGAAGACAGCTTCCCTGACTTTGCTTAGCAGCATTTTAAACTAAAAGAATAACTGACCAATAAAATTATTGGAGTGAGAGGTGAAGAGCAGTGTTTACCTAGTAAACCTAGTTTTAACTAATGCTCAAAGTCCAGCCTAAGAGATTAAGTAAAGTTTATTTTAAGCACGGGGAACAGCTTTGCTGATGAACAGCCCTTATCAAGAGAGTGACTCAACAATGTCCATCCTGCTGCTGGGAAAGGCGGAGCCGCAGGGAGGGTTCTGGCTTCACAAACCAGGCATGTGCAGGAGAGCATTTTTACATTCCATAAGGTTTAAGGAGCAGTGAGTTTTAAATCAGTAGTACTAAATGCTTACAGTGGTTATGCAGAAGTTTCTATAAATACAGTGACTTCTTTTTCTAAAATCTTATCTGATCTCCTCTACTACAGACAGCACTGAAGAAGAAACTGACAGAGCTGCATAATCACAGTGAAAAAGCTACTCGAGCGATGAACTCTGTGAAAACGAGCCAAACCCAAACTGCTGTAAGTGGGAAACTTCCTGTTCTAAACACTGTCCAGTCGCTTGGTGTATGCTGGCTGCTGAGCATTATTGATGCTCGTACTCTTGTGACAACAGCTGTAGTATCGAGATTGCATTGCCAGGAGAAGATCTTATTGGGAAGGAACAAAAAAGAGATGTTTTGGCAGAGCCAGGCAGCTCCATGGCAGATGGGAGCAAATGCAGCCACCTTACAAGGGCTTTATTCTTGCATGTGCTGATGTACCCAAGCGGTAACTGGGCTCGAACCCATCCGTTCCTGTGCACCAGAAAGAGTGCATCTGTGTAGCCTAAGCTGAAGCATGAGTGGGCAGTTATAGCTGCCCCCTTGCTGAAATGTGGAATGGCTCTTTCCCATAATTTAACACAGCCTGTCCTTGCTCATACCAAACGATTGGGGTTGTCATGTGCTGGCTGCTGGATCAGGTACATCTCACCTGTACCGTCCTTTCTGGACTGGGTGGTGGGGACCAAGAAACTGCAAAACTGCCAGAGTAGCCCTTCTGTGCTCCTCCAGAACACCTCTTGGAGGATGGGGAATAACTCTGTATTAACTGAAGATGCCACAAAGCACATCGCTGACACAGGAACAACTCCAGCCGTACAAGTGGGTGTGTGGTGCCAAAGCTGGCGAAGGCCTGATACAGTTCCACTTCTTCTAACCGCTAGATGGCACGGCAGGCCTGGCCTCTGCCCAGCAGCCCCCCGCAACAGAGGCTGAGAACTGTCTTGATTTCTTGGAAGTAAATGATTTTTCTTTCCAAACAAAATAGGAATGCATAGCTTTTCTATTGCTAATTTCAAGTAATTAGTTTAGATGTTCCTCAAAGACTTTCATTTTTTGTTTGGTTGGTTTTTGTTCGTTGTTTTTTTGTTTGTTTGTTTTGTTTTGTTTGTTTGTTTTTGTAATAGCAGCAGCACTTTTTCCACAAACTGTTCTTTTGAAACCAGTGTCTATCTGTCCTTGTTTGCTTCAGGAGACAGCTGCCAGAAAGCGAGATTTGATGAGAAACGAGTTTTTGGAAATTAAAGCTTTGATTGAAGAAAAAGAAAACCAGATCTTTAAAGTAATCACAGAAGAAGAAAAAAGAGTTTGCACTAAGTTTGATTACATTTATACTGTTCTGGGAAGTAAGAAGAATGAAATTCAATCTCTCAGAGACCAGATTGAGATGGCACTGACAGAACATGATGACGTTCTGTTTTTAAAGGTAATAAGTCCTCTAGATGCAAATCTAATTCTTCAAGTTTCTAGAATGCAGAATCAAAAAAAACCTGCTGTGGCAGTCCTGCTCTCCAGCCGCTTTATTCAAATGACAATACAATCGTGCAAGAACCTTCTGTAAAAAGGTGTACTGATAAGCACACAAATAACAGTGAAAGAGCACTGGAACAAACTTCTGTCCAGTAAATTGCAGCCCGCTTCCTCACCAGCTTGCCTACTACTACTGCCACAAGCAGAAAGGTCACTGAATGACAGAACCCATCTCTGTGAGGTGTTACATCTCCATACTGCGATGAAGTCTAGTAGATCTTTCTCATTGCTTCAGGTATCAGTTAGAAATTACTGCTTATGGTTTGCTGAGTTGTTGAAAGTTTGCCATGGCTCATGTCTGACTGTCACCTTTGCTTGTTCGCATTTGAGCTGAATGCACAAAACCTACTCCATTTAAAGTAACTTGGTTGTATTTGTCTACATCTGCCACAGAAGGTGGTCTGCATGAGATGTTCCATTTCTCATTTCAGAGAGCAACAGCACTGCAACGAGCATCAACAAAAGATGTTTTTGTGCCTGTAATTGAAATGGACCAAAACTTGATACATACTGCTTATCAGTCTGCCATTAACCTTAAAGAAACTGTCAAGCTTACAGTGAGTCAGCCTAAGGAGAAAAAAACAGAAGGTATTGTATCACTTAGAGAACTGGCATTTTATGATTTGTTCCTTTATGCCTTTGAGCTCAAGTGAGAGATATTCTCACTGCAATTGAAATATCATTTAAAAAAACCAAAACACAACCACAACTAGTGCAGCAAATAGAGCTGGTTAATATAAACTGTCTTCCAACTTCTGTGGTCCTGCATTTCCAAACAAAAACATACAGTCTGCTCTAAAGTATAGGAGAACAAAATGTGCTAGTGTTTCTTTACTCATTACTTACCCAAGTATAGATCACTGGGACACTAAGCTGCTCTGGCACAACTTGGCCTTTATTCCTTAGAGTAATTTACATTTTTATTATGCAGCAGGGTTGGACACAGTCACAGAATCACAGAATGTTATGGATTGGAAGGGACCTTGAAAGATCATCTAGTCCAATCCCCCTTCCAAAGCAGGCACATCTAGATCAGGTCATGCAGGAATGTGTCCAGGCAGGTTTTGAATGTCTCCAGAGAAGGAGACTCCACAACCCCCCTGGGCAGCCTGTTCCAGTGTTCTGTCACTCTCACTGTAAAAAAGTTTCTTCTCATATTTAAGTAGAACCACCCATGTTTCAGCTTGCACCCCTTGTCCTATCATTAGATATCACTCAGAAGACCCTGTCTCTGTCCTCCTCACACTAACCCTTTACATATTTATAAACATTAATAAGTCACCCCTCAGCCTCCTCCAAGCTAAAGAGACCTGGCTCCCTCAGCCTTTCCTCGTAAGGAGATGCTTCACTCCCTTAATCATCTTTATGGCTCTGTGCTGGACTCTCTCAAGCAATTCCCTGTCCTTGAACTGAGGGGCCCAAACTGGACACAATATTCCAGACGTGGTCTCACCAGGGCAGAGTAGAGGGGGAGGAGAACTTCTCTTGACCTACTAACCACGCCACTTCTAATACACCCCAGGATGCCATTGGCCTTCTTGGCCACAAGGGCACAGTGCTGGCTTATGGTCATCCGGCTGTTTACCAGGACCCCCAGGTCCCTTTCCCCTACGCTGGTCTCCAACAGGTCAGTCCCCAACTTATACTTGTGTCTGGAGTTGTTCTTGGCCATATGCAAGACTCTACGCTTGCCCTTGTTACATTTCATTATATACATGTATGATATGTGGATATCAGGATATTCAGGATATGTGGATTTGAGGGGGAGACATAAAACACCCTGGAGTGATTGAACTACCCAATTGTAAAGGCACTAATTGTATAAATGTTGTAGAATGAAACTCTACTTACGGGGTTAAGCAAAAGTATCTTCTGGACTGGGGCTTGGGTAACTTCCATGTAGTTCCGACTTTGCCAAGTATCACTTAAGTTCTAATCACATAAATTCTAATCACATGCCTGAAAAATATGATTGAAAAAATGTCCTTTTTCATGCATAATTGTCCTTGGCAATACAAACCATAATGTAAAATATTGATATTGCAGAGAAACAAACAGCTAGGAAAGCTAAGCCCCCTCAAGCAGCTGCACTAAATAGACCCGTTCCTGGGAGAAAGCCGGTTGGACCACGTAAGTACTAAGGAACATCATCCTCTCCTAAGGTTTTGCCATTAAATAAAGAGCTCAAGCAGTACCCAAGAGCTGCTCGCTCTAGTGGGGATGCAGCAATAATCTGTAATGAGCACTTTTGTGTGGGAAGGGGAGGATGTTTTATGCTATTTAGCGATGGATGTCGTGTGAGCTGTAAAGAAGCAAACTGCATGGATACAATGGTGCATTAGCCCCAGCGTGCATGTGTGCTTGTGGTGTTGTCAGCGCAGGCTGTAAAGCAAAGGAGAGCTTCCCTACCCTCTGGTTCTTGCAGTACTTCACTGCCCTTCTGCCTTGCAATGCAATGGAATATTTACTTTTCACTTGTGCAAAATGTCTATGCTTTTTTGATGGATTTGTATGTAATGAATCCTGCTTATTAGCTATTCATGTTCTTTTTTTTTTTTTTTTTTTTTTTCCCTTCACAAGAGCGTCCGTACAAAGAAAAAAAACCTTGCCAGGTTCAAGAACCTTTGCAGGAGGAGGCAGATAACCGTAAGTGGTGATTAGCAGTGGCCTTACTTAAACATCTTGCTTAAAGTCTAAGGCTGATGGAGACAGTCTTCGTGGCAGGGTATGCTCAGGTCTTTCAATGCTGTTTTATCCAGTTACTGGTATTCATGTGGCATTCTGGCCTCTTTGGAAGATCTTCCATGTTCTCTTTTTCAACTTGATCTAAGTGTTAAGAAACTAATTCTGTCACTTCCACTGAGCTCCTGACATACAGTCCTTTCTGTTCATGAGTCCTGTGTGGAGAGCGCTCAGAGTGGTTTGCTGTGGATCACTTTACACAGTGGAAGAGCAGCTCCTGGTGCTGTACTAACAATTCTGTTCTGAAAAAGAAGCAGCCTACGTGTCTCATGGGAATAGGGTGATTACCACTTCCTCTAACATGTTGCATCCAAAGGTAGAAATTAAGCTCTTTCCAGAATTATGACCCTAAGAAATAGGAGGCAAATAGTAGGTTGTGCTTCACGTGCAGCATTCCAGTATGTGTGTATTTCTGCGTGGCTTCAGCATGCTAGACTGTCAGCTTTATTTACTGCTGTAGCTTCAGAAGAGCCATGACAAGAATATTACAGCTAGCGTGGAGACAACTAACAGATATTTTTTTTTATTTTTTTTTCCAGCGGACAAAAAGTTTTCCATTTCATTTGGTAAGTTCAGACTTGAGGATACTTATTCTAGTTTTCATTGACTACTCTTAAAATGCCAAGTAGATGATCACCGGGATTGGTGTATTAGGCAAAAGTTTAGCTGTTGCCTCTGAGGAGGCTCTTCCTGGTCACTGTGAGAGCTATCAAGTACTGAAAGAAGTTGCCTGGTGGCAATGGGATTTTGACAACTTTACAAGACAGGGAGCAACCTGAGCTAATATTGAAGTTAGCCTTACTTGCAGCAAGGAAGCTAGACCAGATAACTCAAGATCCACTCCAGCCTAAGTCTGTGTTAAGCATGCAATGTTTCTTCCCAAGTGGCCAAACTCTCTTTTATTTTGTCAATACAGGAGCACCAAACACGGCAGCACCAAGCACGGCAGCAACAACTGCAGGAGCATCAAAAGCTGCAACTGCGGCTAATACAAAAGATCTTATTAGCAGCTTTCTTCAGAAAGACAGAGAGGAGCTTTTGCAGTGTAAGATATCAACATTACACTATGTAAAGATGAACTTTCTGTGCTTATTGCACTGGTGTTATGTGACCTTTGTAGTTATCTGAAAGTTTTTGAGGGGGCTTAGTTAGCTAGGTTGCCTTTGGGGGGTTATTAACTAGTTGTTACAAGTTAAAGTTTTGAAGGATAAGGAGGAAGAAAGTTTACCTTACTAAACAGTGGTTATTTTGCCAGATGAATCAAAATTAATATTCTGTATTCATGTATTTGCCACAGTGTAATTGAAGTTTTCTTAGTAATGACTTGGGTTTCCCCTCCAAATGACTGCATTAGGGGAACCTAGAAATGCAATGAAACCCACTTGATTTTTCTTTGAAATGAAACGTAGGCTCTTTCACTGCCAGATCAGTAATCTCTCTGTGCAGCCAGTATACATTTGGGTGGCTAGAGAAATTTGTGGGGATGCAGGAAGGAAGGAAGGAAACCTGTCCCTCCCTGTTTGCCTGCTCTGCAACACGGAGCTGCAGTTGAACCCAGCAGCTGTTACTGCAGCCCCAAGAACTGCCTACACTGCAGAGGAAAGCTGAGCAGGGAGATAAAGATGTGTAGGAACATGTGTTGCCTACACAGGACTGTGTAAATAAAACTGCATTGCTCTTTACTACCTTCAACTGATTCATGTCTTTACAGATGCTGCTAACATCACCCTGGATTTCAACACAGCTCATAACAAAGTGCATCTGTCTGAGAGATACACCAAGATGTCTGTCTCAGACACCCCCCTGAATTATAACCACCACCCTCAGCGTTTCACCTATTGTTCCCAAGTGCTGGGGTTCCAGTGCTTCAAGAGAGGCATCCACTACTGGGAAGTAGAACTGCAGCAGAAAAACTTCTGTGCCATTGGCATCTGCTATGGCAGCATGGACCGGGAGGGGCCAGACAGCCGCCTGGGTAGGAACAGCAGTTCTTGGTGTATTGAGTGGTTTAATTCCAAAACTTCAGCCTGGCATAATGATGTTGAAAAGAATTTACCCAATGTGAAGGCTACCAAGATTGGCGTGCTGCTGCACTGCGAGGGAGGGTTTGTAATTTTCTTGGCCGTTGGGGAGAAGCTTAACTTGATTTATAAATTCAAAACGCAGTTTACTGAGGCACTGTACCCTGCCTTCTGGGTATTTTCAAGTGGCACTGTTCTCTCCCTCTGCCAAATGAAAAAGTAAGGTCTGATATCTTAATGTAGTTTGCCTGGGTATTTACATGCAGATAATCATTCCTTGCAGTAACTTATCTTAGTAGCTATAACACGTATTTTACAAATTCATGAGCTATTAACTTGCCTGTCTTAGTCAAAGCAGTCTCAAAAAATGTTTTAAGGTGAAAATCAATTTTTCAGCAGTTTGGAGTATCTGATGATTCTTTGGTCTGAATTGCTAAAACCTTTAGATAGTAATTTAGTAAAATGTGGATGATAGTAAAAAAAACCAAAAACACACAGTTAAAGGGTTTGCAAAAACCTTGTCTGTCCTTCCAAAAGCAGTTATCATATGATCTGCTCCTAAAAGGCTGCAGTAGCTGTTGTGGCTTCTGAAGTTTCCTGTAAAGGATCCCCAGATGTAGTTTTCAAGTCTGTAATAGCCTTGAGTCTGGGTAGCAATACATGAGAAAGAAAGGAGGAATTCCTTGAGAAATTCAGGTTTCAGGCTTTGAGGTTGGTCTCAGTTTTACCTTAATTCTTTCTCTATATTCAGTCCATTGTCTGTAGTCCAGATTTACAATATACATGTTCTTAGTGTATGATGGCCGATGAGATGCTGCAGAATGAACTATTGAAATCAGTAAATTCAGGTCTTGTGACAGCTATAAAATTAAGTATGACAAATCTCATCAGAATGGAATGCAGATATTTTTAGAGTTGATGGATAAGAAATGGTATCAGAATCACCAGGTGATGAATTGCTGAAGGAAGATGTCCTGCACAGTAGTAGTGTGGATCCTGTAATAATAGAGTTCGTGGGTTGAAGCAATCTGTCTCATGTTCTGACCCAGAATATGCTTTACATTGAAGGCTCTTCAGTGTTTTGTGTGTTGAGGAATTCAGGGAGCCTATTTTTGGCTTGCATAGGAGCATAAATGTGCTGTTCACTTTAGTTTATGACAGGAGACCCTGCTTTCTTTTCCTCATTGTGAGGCAGGATATTCTCTGCTGGCATATTTTTAGTTGCTTAGTTGGTAGAGACTGGATTTCCTACAGTGTGGTTATGTTACTGGGACTCTGATTTGAGGAGCCCAGTACATAGAGAATATTTCCTCTGTGTGTGAAGCCTGCACACAGGGGAGTCTTTCGAAACAGAGAGGGAATTAGCACAAAGGAGAATACACTTCAACCCCCACTGGAATGGATTTCTAATTCTCCTGGTGTTCTTTCCTTTGGGTTGTAGTATGTCTCCAGAAGTCCTTGCCATGTGTAGAGGACTGTACCTCTGCATTTCTTAATTACAACTTTAAAAGAATTAGTAGGCAACCATGGTACTTGGATCTCATAGTTATTGGGCCTGTATCTTGGTGACATCTCTGGACTTACCATGCCAGCTCTAATTTCTTGGAGTAGGTCATGAAGAACAGAGAGAATTCCTGGACTCTGATAGGACTGAGAAATAAAACACAAACCTACAGCTGACAGCTTGAAAGGGAATTGTTGGAATGCTCTAAGGAATCTCTGACTACATTTCATATTGATTGAAGTGGGAGACTTATAGGAATTTAGGCTTTGGTGTCTCCGTTTACTTGGTTTGTAAACTCTCAGTACATTGTCACAGGTAGCCCAAGTCCAATAGGATGTGTCTATCTGTTTGGCCAGAATGGGATATGGAATTGTTGCTGGATCTAAAAGTGCAATGGCTGTCTTTGGAGTGGTTGTCCTGTCTCAAGGGTCCCAGCCTTCCAAAGCACAGTCAGCACTAAAACTGTCAAATTAAGCAAAACATTTTGAAAGGTGAGGAAGGAGGATGTGTCCTGTTTGAAGCAAAAAGTACACTGAAATATTTTTTTCTGCAGTTCCAGTTTGTCAGCTGTGGGGACATGAGCAGTTTGGTCTGAGAAATCTTGTCCCTTTGGCTGCCTCACCATAGCATAGGGCTGCAGACCCACTCAGTGGGGTGCTGAAAGTGTACGACATCCCCCCTTCATGGCTCTTCACTTCTCAAAGTGCCCCAGCAACTTGTGCAGTGGAGAAACGCCACCTCTTCTCGACTTCTGTTGCTTGCTCTTTGACTTTCAAAGGGGTGTCAGAGTTAACCTTTAAAGTCTTTGGGCTTCTTTAGACATAGTGTGGAGTGACACTCAACAGTTGGACTTAATGATCTCAGAGGTCTTTTCCAACCTAAATGATTCTATGATTCTGTGTTCAAGCTAACAAGAGAAGAGTTCTTACTCTGCCACACTGGATAGGGGTAGATTCTGTAAATGTGACATGGGTGTGTAACATGTTAAGATGTGTTCTGGTTTACTATGGGCAGTGAAACAAGCCTGCCCCTGCACTAGTGATTCCTGTTTGGTTTTGTGCTTTGAATGAATTAAAATAGTAGAATGAGGGTCAGTTAATTTAGAACAAAATGAGAAATGCACAGTTGAGTTGTCACACTTCTGAAAACTGGTATTTCACTTAGTTTCAGAGAATATATCCTTTGCATATATAAAAATGGTGGGGGCAGATATATCATTAGAATAAATTATCAGTTACAGCATGATAAATAACAACTAAAGTTTTTACTCATCCAGTAAGAGTATCAAAGCTGTACTGGTTCGTAAATGAAATGTAGACACGAGCATAAATTTCAATTACACTTCTCTTTTTAATACTGCAAAGAAATTGATTATCCAGTATAGGAAGAGAACTAATTCTGGTGTTAATAAAGCCATGAGTATGTGGAATGATTTGCATACTAATGTGTAAGTGATGGTAACTGGATAAATGCTTGCCCACTGAATGCCCTAATCTGCATTAATCTCTTCTTCCATTAAATAAATCAGTAAAATACTGTAGTTAGAAAAATAAATGCTTACGTAAGTACAAACCTGATGATTGTACTGGTATCAGCTATGTGCTTCAGTATGTATGTTATATGCTATTTGATATAGATGTTTCAGCTAAACAGCCTTGTCAGGGCAGTAGACATGGATTTTATGCCATCTGCTTTACTGTTGTACCTACAAATTTTCTAGAAGATGACTTCTGATCTTTTAAATTTTCAAGTGAATGAACTGATATTTTGAATTCAATAAATATTCTTGGTAAACTCTAACTCGAGGTATTTTGTTCAGTGCTCAAAGTTGAAGTAAGCAGTAAGGGAGGCAGAAATAGATGCTATCGTATGCAAAAGGAGACCAGTTATTTGTACAACTCACTAAGTTAGACAAGAAGTGGGGAAGAGAGAAAAGGACAAGAGCTGCATGTGCTGTGGTGTCCTCTGGATTGAGACACGTGCCTGAACTACCTCTGTCTCCATCTGAGCTACACACCCTTTACTAGTAATGGTTTATTCTAGCTGAGGATGGGATGAACATCCCCTCCAACAACCGCACCTGTGGAGACCTTTTCAGGTAAGCAAAAATGCCACTAGTTGGAAGAAGATAACAATTAAGAACTAAGTGTGTGTAGTGGGACAGTTTAAAAAAAACTTAGATGATCTCTAGTATTTTCTTGCTCAAGTGATGCCTGGAAGTGGCAATGGGTGATGATTCAGGTTGGGTATCAGAAGAAGGTTCTTCGCTGAGAAGGCTGTTGGGCACTAGAATGGGCTCCCCAGGGCAGGGGTCATGGCCCCAAGCCTGCCAGAGTTCAAGAAGCATCTGGACAATGCTCTCAGACACAGGGGCTGATTTTTGGGTGGTCCTGTGTGGAGCCAGGAGCTGGACTCAGAGTAATTCTTGAGGGTCCCTTCCAAATCAGGATATTCTGAGACTCCTAATAGCAGTCAGCAAGGTCAAACTAAAGGGCTTGTGGCTTGCAATCTGCCTCGCCCTGGGACCAATGGAAAGCAGACAGCTCAATAAAGTTTTTAAAATTAGCTAAAACAAAGGCACCTGTAAAACAAGGTACAAATTGACTTTGCCACTTTTCTCTGAATGAGTGTAGCTGATGAAGGTTTCTGGGAATAAATTCTCTGAAGAGTTCCTAGAGAGTCAGTTACGATATTGCTAGATCAGGAGAGGCAGACAGTAGGAATGCTGTAATTCACATTAATAACTAAGGAAAAATACAATCCTCATCTTCCCTTCACTAACTACTTGTCCTATGATGTTCTTGGGATTAAGAGGTCAATTAGGTCTGCCACACTTTGGCCTAAGCTTCCAAAGCTTACACAATTCCAATACAAATAAAGTATCTTGCTCCCGTGTAAACGTGACTGACAACAGCCTGGCTCTGGAACACATACTGAACGTGGAGAAGCCAGCATGCACCTTACTCATAACCAGTCTGTTCTCTTATCTAGTATCGTTTTCTCTTCATTTAGCTTTATGACCTTTTCATAGTAAAAAGAACACAGGAAGGGGACTGCAAATTATCTGGGAACACACATGAACACATCTGTCAAGACATTTCTTAATGCTTGTTTCTCTTCCTACATTAAAATAGGACTGGGCTACTGTTCAACTGACTGCTTCCATGCCCAGTTCTGACTCCCTCCCATCTATTCTCACCCCTTCCTGATCCCCTCTCAATGGAGGGGCTGCTACTGCTCAAATAATGTCAGTTAAAAACATGTCATGGTGTGGTCATTGTATGACTCCTATTCAAAGTTCATGTCATTTAGACTTTCATTGGCAGCTATTTTGTCCCATTAAAAAGTTCAAGACAGCAATTTGTGAATCTTGCTCAGCCATGTAGAACTGAGGAAAAAAAGGAGTTATTTCAAAAGTCAATTAATTGTGGTCTGTCACAGTGCTTCTCATTCAGTTTTTTCCAGGCCTTGTCACAGGCTCACATCTGTCAGCCCTGTGTTTCCCAGGCTGCTATCAGATGCCGTTACATTGAAAATAATGGGCTTATTCACACCATTTACTGGACTTCATGTAGTAGACACATTTGTATATCATTTTACGGTGTAACAATTCCATTTACATAAAATAGAGGCAATTATGTGAGCCTGGCCAAAGCACTAAGCAAGGGTGGGAGGAGCGACCATTAAAATAATAAAAGCTAATTGAAAAGAGGCAGATAATTTAGGTGAAAATACCACCGTGAGCAATTCTTGATCCTAAATTAGTTCAACAGAACTTTAAGGATCCAAGTCCAAGTATTATAGATCCAAATATTTTGGATGTGTTTGAAAACATTAAGAAGTTTAATACACAGTGTAAAAAAATAATTTGTATTTTTTTAGAGTACTAAGACTCTATTTCAAAAATCTAGTAGTTCTTCATGAAGGAAGGAAAGTCTTTTTTCTGCCTTAGGGGCAGTTTTTCCCACAGTTTAGAAGCAGCTTCCAGATTTGTCTGTAAAGGATTGTTGTGTCCTAGGAACCTGATCAGGAATAGCATTGTTGCAAAAATAATCTAGTAGTCAAGTCATACATGTACATTCATTTTACATGAAACTGATACTCAGGCAGTTTAACAATCCTTAATCTTGGCACTGTTACTGGTAATGAAGTCATAATTTGTTTGCAAATTCTCAAGGTCACGGTGAAGAGGGCTGCTGCTCTATGGCATGCTGCAATGACAGGTTTGATGGCATACCTGGAGCCCCTTTATTCCTTGTTGGCCCCTGATTCATTTCAGGTACTTGTCTCTGTACTAATTCCTTGAAGACAGAGCTATGGCTTTCTCAGACACTAAGAGAATTATATATCCTGAGGCAAAATTATAAATATGGTATGACTATTAATTACAAGAGCATTCACTATGTATCTCCAACGTACCGCTGCACTGTAGCAAAGCCAAAACACATCACTTTGGAATAAAAAAAGCGTTTACAAAAAAAAAAGTACTCTTGAATCTGATTCTTCACGAGTATTTTGGAAGCCTTGCTAAATTTCAGCAGAATGGGATTAGAACCATTAAAAAGCGGGAAAAGATGGAGTCTTGGTAAAGGTCAGAAAAAGAGTGAAAAAAAAAATACTCCTCTTCCATGCTGAAGTTAAGCCTAAAGATCTCAGTGGAGAACGAGCTCTGAAGGGAGGTGCTAAAACCTAGGATGTCAGATAGAAAACACATGCTGCTTTCTCAAAGCCATTTTCACTGTCCAGCTGCGAACAAGTGCTAGTGATTCTGAACTGAGTTAATTCTGCAACGTGTTCAGGAGTGTCTCCCTTAATCCTTCTCATCCCTAGCCATCTAAAACTGCTTTAAAATACAGACTCTCACTGACAACGGAAGGCATTAGGTATGTGAGTCAGGTAAAGCTCAGCATAAACCCAGATTTCAACCCAGAACTTTGACATGCAGCTCCTGGGCCTTCTCACTACAACTCCTGACCCCTCTGAAAGCCACAGCTTTGCCATTTCACTGTGACATTTTACTTTGTTACACCAACAGGGTTCTTACACTTCTGTTTGAGACAAGTTGAGTTTACAGTTCAGCTAAAAATATTGAAACGTTTACCTTTAAAGTACTAATAGAATTGGAGAAAGGGAGTGAATGAGTCACTGCTCTAACAAAAAGTATGAGCCTGTAGTCATGCAATTAATTTCCTACAGAACAGTGTGCTGATAATTCAGTGCACTTGAAACTACGCAGAAAACGCAAAGGTAGACATAAGGAAAAGACCAGCTGCATTCAAAAAGGGCCAAATTCACTTGGGTGTAAGCCAGCCAAGCCACGTTCAAATCAGACGAGAAAACTTAGCCCCCACTATCTATTCACAAACTTCTACTTCATAGTGTTGGTCCAGTCATTCACCAACTCATTAGAGATTCTTACAGCTCTTTTTTGTCTTTCAATGAAGTGAGGAAACATCCTGTCTATCTTTTGATTCTCAATCTACACATCGGGCACGAATCCAGCAAAGAACAAATGATTAAGTGCATAAAGACCCCACTGCTTTATGAAATGTTACAGAGCAGAAGGATTATGGAAAAGGCTTCGCTTCCTTCCTGGAAGAGGCCGAGAGACTTAAGCCTGCAATGCTAAAGGGGAAAATGTTCAACAGGTTTTCCTTAATAAAAATATTTCACTGGGTTAAATTTAATCACAGTAAAGAAAGAACATCACGTGTTTGCTTGCAGTTGCTCACAAATGGGTTGAGCATAACTTACCCCCCCTTCCCCATAGTCCATCTAGCTCAGATCACAGGGCTTGCACTAATGAGAGCAGGCACCCAAATCCCACCAATAATTGCCTCGTGCTGCCTCAGCCCTCCTCTTATGAAACAAGTGATATTATTTCACTTCAGATCCAATTTTCCTACACCTCTAGTTGGAGAAACTGATCCCTAAAGCTCAAAAGAAACAGTTGTATTAGGCTTCTGGCACCCTTACTTTGTTTTTAGGTATTCCCTTATTCCCTGAAGGTTCCCTATGCCCTTGTAATGCTGCCCGGCCTTTGTTTACCCACCACCAACGCAGCCATAATGTCAGAAAACCACAGGAAAGGAAGGTTTCCATTCTTTACTACTAGGGATCCCTGGTTATATTCACTTATTTTTAAAACTCTCTGCTGGGTGCAGTACAGACTGCTTGCATAATTTATTTTCTTTCACTCTTTCCAACTTCTTGCTGCCTGATAAGACCATAATGCATACATAACTGCAACTGTTGGCTCCTGTTATACACAAGCTAACTCAACAAGAAAGAGTATTCCCTTTACCTTTTATTCTGCTACACCTAAGAAACTGTAGCTAGAAACTGTAACACAGGATGCAAGGGAAACAAACATTGCTTGCTGCCCTGTGTAACTAAGAAACTGCACTGTATTACCTTAGGCTGACAGTTTAAACCACCAGGAGACAAAATTAAAATGTCCTGCTTGTTGTTACAGCTCCTTGTTCCAATAATGGTTGCCCATCCTGTATAAGGATAATAATCTTAATAAAGTTACTGAAATTAAGTAGTGTGTAACCTGATCTTATATTGCTCTTCAAATACATCCCTGCTCTTCCACTGATTCTGATTTTCCACCTTTTCCAGCTTTATCCCACTGTTACTCACGCCTATTATCTTGACATTCTGTCTTGAAGTTGGAAGAAATTTGGACCTAGGGTAAAGAACTGAAGCACTATGGATTTTATGAGTGTTGGCACTTCATATATCACAGAAATTCTCTCTTAAATATTCATATACTTGTTCATCTTTCTAACTGCATTTTTGTCTGGTCTTTGCTTCCGAATCTTTTCCTATAGAGAAAAACATTTGGCTCCCTCAATGGACTATTTTCCAAGAATGGTCTGAGCACTTTGAAGTAACTTTCACCTAGTTTCCTTTTTTTTTTTTTTTTTCCCCCCAGCTCTTCTCTTTCACTTTCCTATCTATTGTTTGTTTTCCCATTTGCTAGCAAAGTGGTAAGGAAGGCCCCTAGGGGAAGAACAATGCGATGCTTTTACTTTCTTTTTTGTTCTTTCAGAGTATTTGTTTAAAATCTGAAACAAATTCAAACTAAAAGATTTTCCTCTGCCAAAGCTTTTTGTCCCAGCACTTGGAAACATTTGGGTATCTCTCTACAAGTTACTGGTGTCACAATAGCGATCTCAACTCCATGCAATGTATGGAGACTACAGTGAAACAGAATTAATATATTCAACATCCACAAGCTCTAGTAATCTCTTCATTATGGATCACTGATTGCAGGAATTTCATGTTACTCATTACAATGCAGACAAGCCTGCATAGCTGTGGATTAAATTACCGGCTCACATGCACTTCAGAAGTATGTACCTCGTATGATATTTCACATCACACTGGGTTATTTCAGGTTTTCAACCAATTGTTAACTGAAGTACCTATTTGTTGGAAAAAGAACACATTGTTTCAAAGGGACAATGCTCCATGAAAGCTAATATTAATTATAGTATTGATACTATTGAGAAATCACTAAGGACCCTTTAAAATGAAAAAAAACAAAACAAAACAAAAAACAACACACACAACAAAAACCATAACACACACATTTGCTATGTACAAATATAGCAAATATACAAAACAAGAAATGCAGTACCTAAGTTCCTCTAATCTATACCAAGACAGAGATATCTCTCACATTTTCTCTCACATCTACAGTGCAAATACCAAAGAGTACCCCATTTAAAATCTCAGATGTAGCAGTGATCTCCAGCTCTCAAAACCATGTACTTGGATACCCCTGTATATCCGCTAATACTTTCCAAGAGCCAATTCTCTTAGCTCTTTCCTATTCTGCACTCAACAATAACTAGAGCTAGCTGTAGATCCAGTACCATGAAAACCTAGCATTACGTTCCAATGCAGACAATGCTACGACCTAAACTTCTGATTATTTCAATGCATTTCTCGAAGAGCTTTCCTCATCTGGTAATGATACCAGTCCATATGAGCTTAGTGCTGTATCTCTCATTGGTCATGTGGAACAAAATCAGATACTATCAATTATGCTGAAATCAACAGAGAACTGTGGAATTACATCAGCTGTGATCCTGCCCCAGAGGGTTTGTTAATGTTTCTACTAACATACAGAAGGGGAAAAAAATGGCAAACCTACCAATTGTTTGAAGGTTTAGTAACAAATGCTAACTATGGTTTTAGCTATAATCATAGGAATGTGGAAATGATGAAGTGGTGAGACACCCAGAAACGATCTCGTAGTTAAGAAGATAAATAGGAATCAAATGGAAGGGAAATCAACTGGAGATGGGTGAAGAGAGGAAAAAAAATAGAGAAAAAGCACATAGTAAGTGCCCAGAGTAAAGATGGAGAGAATATCTTAATACTGAGCACTAGCTGCCTTCTAACTACAAAACAAAGATAACCTTTTCAAAATTCACAGTTATTTTTTTGAGGCAAATAAGATTTGAAGAGGGAGAAAGTAATACAACCCAGTTTATGGATTAGTGGTCAAAGTTTACAGGGCTCACAGAGCCATTATCTCCAAGAAATTCTCCAGGCTCCTGTTTTGGTGAAATTGTTAGCTTTAGCCCTTGGTTTTAATGCTGTTTCAGATTCAGTATCCAAAAACAGGGGTGAACTTTTTCAACTCTCATGTCCTGTGTTACTCCTGTCAATTGAGCTGAAACTCGCATGGGTTGGCTCTTCTTTCTCTGGCAGCATGGTAAATGAAACTGAAATCTTTAAACCGAGGAGCACAGCCCAACCAGGCTTCGCCAAAATGTTCATTTCCAGTGAAAAGAAAATCTCCAGCTCCCTTCTTCACCTTGCACTGTAGCAGGGTTCGTATAGGGCCTCGCCATTCACCACTTGCTTCATCCTGCTGGAAAATTCTGTTTTTCTGTCTGTAGACTTTCTGGACGTTGACATCAACCTGTGACATGTGGTTCTCAGAATCGTGGGAAACATTTCGGATAGATCCTTTCACCACTAAATGTGAAGAAGACAGGAGTTGGTTATGGAGCAGCAGGTAAGTAGCTCATGCATAAGGAGCTCACTGAATAAAATAATTGGAGAAATAAATCTGTTGCATGGCTCGCACTGCAACCACCTACAGGCAGACACATTTCTGAGCATACATTGCTTCCTGTACAAAGGACGGTCCAAAGCCCGACACAAACAGTGCTATGTGCTTGTAAGCATGCTTTATAACTGCTCAAATCGACTATGCTTGCCAAGAAACGTATAACTTGTTTGATAATGCAAATCAGCAGTAAAGAATAAAAAGCACAGGAAAAGAGGTCAGCTCAGGGATTCGGTTTATGTTCCAAGTCAAAGACTGTCACAGACTAACTCCTTCCTGTCTCCACAGGACTCTCAGTTTTCTTCTTTGACAGCAGTAAAATAAATTGATTTAAGAAGAATTAGAATATGACTCGATTGGGAAAAATAAGAGCTTGTTAAACACTTTTCATTTAAATGTTCGAGGTTTCTTCCCTCAAAAGAAAACATTATCCATCCAGAAAAAGATACTTTCAAAGTCAATGAACAGCATGCAGAACTCTTCAAGTGACTTTATTTGAATCCCTATTTAAAATCATATAGATTCATGTACCTCTTTCTCCCAAAACAATCCCATTTGGGCTTTGGGCAACTGAGGGGTTGTCAATGAAACTGGAACTTTGCCATACTTCTGCCACAAAACTCTTTCATTCAGGTACAGAGAACTCGACAACAGATGAAACAGAAAGAACGTATTTCTGAAATTTCCAAGACCTTCCTATCTAACTCAATTTCCAAGGAATCCAGGATTTTGTGTAACAGATGTCTCTGCTCTCCATCTCTCTCTCTGTGTAATAATTTTTAATCAGATGCATCCAGGTCTATTGACAAGCTATAATGCACTTGTTCCTGGTGCTCCAAGTTGCTCCTGCACTGCTCAGGGCCTAGTGACAGAAGACCTCCATCCTGAGATTAACTATAAAGCCCCTATTCACTCCCAGTGTCATTTACACTTTCATTAGCAGCTATTTTCTCTAATCAAAAAAGTTGATGATAGCGATTTGTGAGCTCAGGGCAAGGAAGTCAGGCCATAAATAGAGTCAGTTCAAAGGGCTATTTCTTCTGGTCTGTTGCTGCTCTAAGTGTAAATGCACCCCATTGTGCTCTGGGCCTCCACATCTGTCAGTCTCTGGTTTTTCAGGCAGTACAGGGGAGAGTGCCTTGCATGGGAACTGATAACTTCATCAAGTAGAAACAATGGGACAGATTGCATCAATTAATTTAGATGAAGAAACATTACCAGCTAAGGAGCACTATTTAAGGGAAGTATGCTCTGTGCTCTGGTTTTGTGTTAGCACAATGATGTTGGGGTGTGAGAAAATTATCTGTAGTGTTTGAAGCACAGCAATCTCTAGGAAGAAGTAGGAAAGCAGTTGTTTCGTGTTTTCTTTTAAACACTGAAAAGAAATACAGCTAGGGACTATATTTACACCTGTTCATAGGCACATTTACAGCAATACAACTGTGGCCATGTGGAGATACAGCTCTACAGCTTCATCTTTCGGACTTCTGTCTCTAAGAGGCACAAATTTTAATGTGTAAAATTATGGGAATAAAACAAATAGCAATCCACAGGGAAAAAAAAAAAAGAAAAAAGATAGCGATATTGCAATTGAAGTAAAGAAAATAGGAAGAGTTTTTAATGTACCACCAAATCAGCATTTTAACTGCTTTGTTTTCTCATCAAGCCTGAAACTGAAACAGTATGTCACTGAAGGAAGTTGAAATCACCTGAAATCCTTAGCTAAACTACAAACAACTCACTACTTTTGTAGAAAGAGAACTAGGAAGTGTGCAAATTGTGAGGAAAAAGAAAGGACATATTCATCATCTGGGAAAAAATAGATTAAGGGAATAAAAAGGAATGTAAATAGGATGCATAATTTGTGCATATGTGTGTTATCTACAGGCATGTGACTTTGTTATATGTGAGAGTCAGCAGTACACTTGTGAGAATTACTTTTAGCTCAGTTTTAGATCACAACCTTTCTGCCTGCAGGAAATGAGGACCTTGAAAGGAAGCTTCTCCCTTTCAGGTTTCATTCCCCTCCCCCAGTTCAAGTTGTTTTTCACAAAGATATTTTCCTTCTCAGATCAGAGTGCATAGTCATGTCATTACTTTAAGAAATCAATCTAATAAATCCAAATAATCAATATATATTTATAAAGTCAGAATGACTTCTCTTTAGTCAGCTTACCAAAATCACTGCTGCAAATAGCCATAAGAAGTTCCACATTGTCACAAGGACGGCACATAGCTTTAAAAAAAAAAAAAAAAGCCAGTCAGTTACAATACAATACTATGCCTCATTTCTAAAGGGGTTGACATTGACACGTGAGAGGAAATAGGGCAGAGGTACTAGTTTAAAGAGCATTATGATCAGACAAAACAAAATTCTTGTTACGCAAACACAACCAAAACAATGAAATAAGCACAGAGGATTTCTAATAGTCATTGAGTGACAACGTGGCCTGACAGCCTATAATCCCTTTAACAACTCATCAAACATGCAAAAGATATAGCAGAAAACATGAGCACCTGGCACATTGCTACCCTCCACCATTTTTGAAACAAGGAAAAAAAAATAGGCATCTATGCATGAACTGGGTCCTATGATGACTTCAAACAACACTTAGCTCCACAGTCAAGGAACACTCTGGTATCGCTTACTGAAACAACATTAGCAATCCAGCATGGATGTGGTTGAATTTTAGTTATCCATACACGCATTAGATATCCTGCTTGTTATTGAAAGCTCCTGTATCAAGTATTGAGCAGTCAGGCCAATAAGCACTCCCTAAAATAAGCGTGTTCCTCAAGTTAATGCCACAAAGCTCTAGCAAACAGCAAAACCATGCGAAGCAGTGGCCTGAACAGGTTAACAAAAGGGATATGACAGTCCAGAAGTGCTATGGTTGCTCTTTTATTTATTCTTCCCCTATTTTACAGGGCAGTTGCTTACTATTGTAACGTGGCTTGAACACTCCCCTTATTTATCTGCCCTTGGTTATCAGGTTTGACTTAGATATTATCTACTGGGGACAGTGAGAACACAATGGCAGCAGTACTTGGGTCCCAAGCTTTCAGAACCTGAATTGAAATGAGCCCTCTTCATACATAAATGGTGTGGGGGGGGGAGGGCACAGATGCACATAAATGTTATTGAGTGCAAGATTTGTTTGTTTACGAAAAGGAACAAGAAAGAAAGGTAAATGAAATTTCAAGCAACTTAGGTGTTTTTAAAAGACTGAATTTTCAGTGACCATCTTGGAGAGACCTTAGGTTCTTAATGAATTTAAACCTCTCCTAAATATGGTATTTCGACTCCTAAACCACACAGATGCTCTTTGTGACAGTACCTCCCAGGGGCTGGAGTCACCCTGATTGCTCTGCATATATCCACGGCCAAGCTAGCTGCTAAAGAAGGGACTGAGTTTCTCTTTATAATGCAGTATTTGCTCCTGTGCCTACCGGATGCCCCTGACAATGGAAATCTGAACACAAATAGCTGGTTATACTGCACCCCTGTAACACTGTCCATGAGCTGGCAGAAGGATTTCCCTTGCCATGACAAACCCCTTCATCCAAACCAGCTTCCATCACTAGATACAGGTGCTATCTTGGATCCACCCCAACAACGGAGCCCTAAAGCAGACCCTTCTCGTACCTTTGACCAGTGTCATCTTTTTGAAGTCAGGGCCAGCAGCACTCTGGTTGCCCAGCAGCTCATACTGGAAGCTGGCCGTCCGGCGGCTGATGTCCCTCTGCGGGCTGGCCTGCAGGAAGAGGGCCACTCGTTGTGGTGTGTGGGCGCTGAAGCAAGACACTTGGTGGGGTCGAGCCCCTCCTGCCTCGCTTACCACCAGATGCAGCTGCCCAGCACGTTCCACGTAGATGCTGGCACCCTGGAAGTCACTGGCTGGCTTGATGCAGACGGTGGTGTGCTTGGCACTGGACAGGTTGGGCTCCAGAACGACACGCAGGGCTCGCGCTGGGTACATCCATTCCAGGGAGCCCTCGGTGCAGCGCAGGTGGACTTGCTCCACTGCACGGGAGCGGGGCTCCCAGCTCAAACCACTGCCAAGACAACACCATCAGTCCATCACTAACGATATCCACAGCACAGGTGGAATATCCAGCAGTTACCGCCCAGAGGTAAGGGTGGTGTCTGTGCAGCTAATGCCCTCCAGCTGTGCCTTTCCTCCCCGGCCTCTGAGGACCTGCTGCAGGTGCAGCCCCAGTGCCACGGGACCGCTCGCACCTGGTGCTGCACCGGCTGCAGAAAGGAGCCTCAGCCCCCTATGCCCAACCACAGGTCCACACCTGGATATCTGCAGCATCCAGAAAAATATTAAATTCCCTCCGTGAAACAGCAGCAAAAGCTTGGTGTGCGGTAGGTCTTTCTAATCTCTCTGGAAAATCCCACCTGGGGGCAGGTGAGAGCATGGACTCGCAGTAGGAGCTGCACAACTCGTGGCGTTGTGTCTGAAAACCAGATTTAAAAGCCTACATTTAAAAGTTTTGTTTTTAATTTATTATTATTTTTTAATGCTGCTGGCAAGAACTCATCAAGAAAAATGGTTTTATCGGAAGCAGGCTGAGCACCAAGCCGGTGCAATTTCGCTGCCTTCAGGAGAGTTACTTCTGGCTGTACCGCCCTCAAAAACCCCACCAAGCTCCAGCAGCAGCCCTGACCGAAGGGCACCGACCACGCCAGGCGCTGTCCCCTCGGTGAGGGCTCCGCCAAGCATCCTCCTGCCGAAACGCCGGCGCTGAACCCTCTGGCGGGGCAGAGCCGAGGCTCGCAGCTGACTCTCGCCACACGGGGCCGGGGCCGTTCCCGCCGCTGCCCCCCCGGCCCGGCCCTGAGGCGAATGGCGGCGCCCTGAGGCGAACCCCGGGGCCGCGGGCTCCAACCTGCCCCTGCCCCTACCTGCCCCTGCCCCTCTCCTACCTGCCCCTCCAGCTGCAGTAGTCGGCGGCACCCGGCTGCTGCCCGCCGGCCGCCAGCAGCACCAGCAGCAGGGCCGGGAGGAGGCCCCGCTCCGCCTCCATGGCAGCCCGGCCGGCACCCCCGGCGGACAGACGGCGCGGCCGGGCCGGGCAGGGCTCTAGGGGCGGCCGGGGGGCGACAAGGGGGGGGTCCCGGGGCCCCGCCACCGCCCCCGGCCCCGCCGCGAGCACCCCCGAGCGGCCGCAGCGCCCCGTGCGGGACTGGCGGCGGTGCAACAAGGGCAGATTTGTCTTGCAAGTATCTTAACGCCATCAATAACAGCTTCTGAGCGCATTCCAGGAACAAACACAAGTCGTGTCACTGTAATCAAAGCAAACAGTGAATGATTGATGGAGATTCAAGAGTTTAACTCCTGCTTTCATTATTACCTTTCAGGGCTCCGCGCACAAGAAAGGGTGAGGGCCTGTGATTATCATACCAAAAGGCAGGCCGGGCCTGCCAGTAATTAGATTTCTATATGCATTGCACTTTCCATATTTTCAGTGAACGACATCGGGAGCTGCTCTTTTGCAGGTCTGAGAGACCGAGGCTCTTTTCTGCGGCTCTTCAGCGTGGAATCGGGATTTTGCAGCAGGGCCTCGACAATGGGCCCCAGCACTGCTGGGTGGCACAGGCGAAGATCCGCGCAGCATTGTCACCAGGGCTCCATGGCCATCTGTTACCTTGTGGTGAGCAGCACGCTCTCACATTGCCCCCAGCCGCTCCAGGAAACAGAAGCAGAGTTTGTGCTGTCACAGCTCTGCACTTATGGCTTTTCCTTAACAGGAAGACATAGATATCCTGAAAAAAGTTTTAGCCCTCAAGTGCTGAAAGCTAGACTACTTGAACGTTGTTTGGACCCCAACACAACCACTTTACTTTTCATTATCAAGTATTTTACAGTTTTATTTTTATTTATCACAGAGCAGATAATCTCAGCTTTGACTTGCACTTCTCTAACACCCCACAGTTCCCCACACCTACCTGTGGTGTGACTCGTTACACTTCAGGCAAAACTGGCTCAATCTGGTGCTGTGCACAGTTCACTCCAGCAGTTCTAAAAACATTTAAAAATGCATTAAACCTAGATCTTGTATTAACATTAGTGTCAGTGATCCTCAGTGCTCTGTGAAACTATTGTCTTACTACATAAGAGAAAAACCTGCTATCTATGCTTTGACCCAATCCTGAATGGGAAACAACACACAAATAGTCTTTAAAAGGTTTGATTGTGGCATAATCTAGGAGCTAAGAGGCCAGAGCCCATTCTCTCTTTTGTGCAAATTAGATCAGGGAACAGAGGAGAGGATTTGGGGAACAGAACTGACACCATGATAAAGAGCCCCCCCCAGGAGGATTTGTTCACTTCCAAAGGCTCAAACTAACCCATCTGCTGCCATCAGGAAAAAGCATTGAGCCACTTGATCTCTGAACTTCTTCCAGCAGCAGTTTTCCCTTTCTGTGGAAAGCACTGCATGTGTTTTTGCTGACTTGTGTTCAGCATCCCTCCTGCTCCAGTTTATGTTAATACCACGTAACACCAAAACATCTGCAGTTAAAACCCTTATCTGTAAAGAGCAATTTCTAAATAATACAGTTGTACCTATCTTCCCCTTTGGCTAAATAAAAAGCACACACTGTTCTAATAACCCTAATAACTAACAACAAAGGCAAGATAGAACAACTGAGACATTTCATTTCACTACTAAAGTCTGTGTTTTTTAAATTATTTTAAATGGTTTTTAAATGACAAAGTATCTATTATAAAGCCATACAAACTCAACTTTTCCCCTCAGGTAAATACCTCCACACAGTACAAAACCCGTCTCCTTCAACCCTGTTGTAACCCATTTGAAAAAAAGCTACAGAACCTTTTAAGTGATAAAATTAATTGTTTTGTAAGACTCAAGCAGGAAACTGCTAGCCATTATAAAAACTTGTGAATGCTTACCCAGGAAGGATGCCCCATATACACATGTAATAGTTTATTAAAAAGATGTAGCACGCATGCTATGTAAGAAGCTGCTGATCCAGCTCTGCAGCCCAGCACATTGCCTCAGACAGAATGAATTTTAATGCTTTGGGCCATTTATGTGCTGAATGTTTCAGTTTATTACCTGTAATGAGGAGGCTTGCTGAACAAGCATAAAGGGAAAGGTAGAAACTGAAGGAAGCTTATCGTACTCCAGCCCCCTAAAGCCAGGCAGCAATCTTCATCACTAGGTTGTTATGGATTCAAAAACTCGCATTTGCTTCTGTGCATAGTGAGGAACAGGAAAAACTGAGTTTAAATATTTTAATCCACACACTTTAGTCTACAGAGAAATACAGTACAAATAGCAAGACAACAAAAAGATGCATTAGGAAATCTAGTAACAGAGTCAGTACTGTGAAAAATCTATAGTTGCAAACTTCTATGAAGAATACAGAGTAGATGTTTCTCAAAAGAGCCTTCTGGGAGCTTAAGTCACAAGAAATAGGCCACAATACTATTGACTAAACACAAACGTTTTCTTCAGTTTCACTTGTGTTAAGGTGGAGTGCTGGCACAGAACCTGATGGAGCCTATAGACAAAGCTTGGCCCAACTACTCAAATAATACATATCACCTACATGTAATAATTTGAGTAAACCTGTCACATTTCACATGTCAATGCTAGTATCACCTGCTTCAGTAATAAGGGATTAAGCCAGTAAGAGCACAAACAAAGCAGAGTTTTATGCAAAGTTCTAGAATCATACTTGTTGTGTCTACACAGCAAATAAGACATTTCCAAGCCTTTGCAAGTAGGAGTTGTACATGAATACCTCCTTATCCTCCCATTTCTACCTTCCTTCTTTTAACCAAAGAAAAAAAAATTGTATTTGAAAGCAGCGTGATGTAAAGAAAAAATGTAACAACTTTTGTCTTTAGAAGTTTGCATTGGAGGTTCAATATTATGCTGCCTGGCTATTTCTTTGCAAGCAAGATCTCATGTACGTTACTGCTACGAGCATTCAGCTTTGCTCTAAGATTTTGTTTTCTGAGAAGAGAGGTGGGAAAGGTGCAAATGGCTTTTGCTGAGGTTGGACACTAAGTAATACATGTGTGTTAAACTGCACCATAGGGAAACAACTGTTCTGTCAAGTGCAATGATCATTCCTGCGTTAGGGCTCTGCAGCAGGGAGAAAACAAACAAAAAAAACAAAACACATGAAAACAAAACACTAAATGCCAAATGTAATCTTGGTTGAAAAAAATGATAAAAATTCTACCTTTTCATCTATTATTTGCATTTCAAGTTCATTTTTTCCCCTTTAGTGCAATTTCAGAATACACATAAACACATTCAATGCAAATTCCAAGTCACAGCATCACAGTATTTCCAAGCTAAATAATAACTTTTTTTTTTTTTTTAAATTTTAACATGCTGGTATTTTCATTTAAGTAGTTATTAATTTAAAGTTACAGCTCTTAAGAGTCACATTTTTACAGTATTCTAATCACTAATTACTAAATAGAAATAACTAGTATACATATTGAAGTTACAAGCTACAAAAATAAAAATCCGTTCTGTTTAACTATAAAAATCCTATAAAGAGAAGATGGCTGGAGGTACTCGAAGGATTACAATAGTTGGTAGCAGACAAAATGGCTTTTGAGGGATGTAAACTTTGAAGACACAGAATGCAATAAACTCACAACATTAGTTCCCACTTACTCTTAAGAAAAAAGTGATTTATGTTGAAATCTGCAAACAAGTTTCAAATAAACAAATGAAATACATACAACAATAGGAGTATACAGCACAGTAAACAAGGTAGCATTAATGAAAAACAAAGTAAAATTTTGAATACATTCATACTTTCAAACAGTAAAGACCAGAGCCTCAGCGAAAGCAAGTCAGCATAACATCACTAGGTTTAGTTGAGGCATGTGGCTTTACTCCAGCCTAAAGTCTCTCCCTGAGATGCCCAAAACCTGAACTGGGTATTCAGCATTCTTAGTGAGATATTTTGATCTGCCATGCTTTTAGAACTGCAGCCTAAACAATACTGAAATACTGAATGTGTAAATTCACTCAATCTATCTAATTGCTAAATGAAAATGTGGTCTCATTTCATTCCCGTGTTCAGGAAGCAGCTACAGTTTCTCAGAAAAGAAGTCAGAACATTTTAAAACAAGTGTTTCACATTCATCAGGATCAGTGATGCTACTAGCATTTTTAAATCTAAAAAGATATCCTAGTCTATTCTTAACCAAGAACAATCTTGTTTCTTTTAAAAAAAGAAAACTGCTAATACTAGATACGAAATACAGAACAAAAAAGGATTTTCAGTTAGAACACATGCAAAGATTCTTAAGTGTCCTACTCTTATGCGTATATTAACCAGTTAGGCTTCAGTGCTGCTCTACCAAATGTATTTGTTCCTACGTAAAAAAGAAGCATTGTAGCATTGATACTGTTATGCTGTTTACAGCTAATGTACAGTGCTTTTTTTTTTTTTTAAAACCAGTTAGATACAATAATATACACTAAAAAGCTGTGAGCATCAGTGCATGTAATGCAGATCCAGAAGAAATTGGCAGAACCTAAACCAGAAATTACTAATTCTGAGAACCTGTGTAGAAAGTGGAGATTCATCCCCAGCAGCTAAAAGCAAAAACTGTACTTTCAAAATAGGTCTGGAGGACAGGGAACACTACACCTGATGTGCCCATTCTAATATTCTCCAGGTGTCAGGTGTCAGTCTGAGTAAATTAGAAATTAAGTTGACTGGAAAGGGCAAAAAAGGTGAGTTACAAATATGCTGTATGAAACCATTCCAATTTGCGTTTCTGACAAACCAGCTGGCATAAAGTATAAAACAAACAGAAGAGAAGCTCACTATCCTGTTTCAGCAGAGCTTCTGACACTGTCCCAACTGATGTTTTTAGCTAATACAAACTAAAAACGAGAAGTTAAAATGACTGAGGGGAAAAAAGTACTTACTGAATAGTTGCAAATTCTGTCAAGACAAGATGTACCAGGGAACAAACTCCCAATCTGAATCAGCTGAAATTATATATATATTTTTTTTAAACTTTTGATATAAACATCGCTCTAAGATGACAATTTTCTCCAAGCGTGTTCAAACATGGTAGCATTTTCTTGTGCAACCAGGAGAAACTCAAGCCTGTATTCCAAGAACAGTACTTAAAGCTTCTAACTGTAGTAAACAGTGTTCCAAGTTACTCAGTGCCTAAGAAAAGCAAGACCTGAAAACACAAAACTATGAATGGGCAACAGAAAACTGAACATACACAGTTATCACATGCATAAGTTAAGCTATACCATCTTTACATTAGGAAAACAAAATGCAATTCATAACAGAGCTGACAAAAATATTCAAGTTTGAGCATAAGTTGAAATTAATTTGAAACAAATCTCACAATTGCAGTAGAACGAAAACAAAGCTGAATGTGGTTGCCATCCACCTCAGCTGTTTTTAAAGACAAAGAATGCACCTTTGGACTTCAGACACCTTTTTAAATAGTCCATACAAGGATAAAGATACGAAAGGCAGGTGGTATTTGAAACAGTTTAACCTTGCTATGAATTGCTCAAAGTAGAGGATAAAAAAAAAAAAAGTAAAAACAAAGCCTATGACAAATCTCTATGCATATGAAAATGCACACACATACCCCCTCTCAATGAACACGTAAACAAACTAGGTTTGAGTAAGGCAGGAAGCTCACGCACAGAAAGACTCTCCAAATAAGTTAAAGTTTGCTGTTTGCATTTCACAGGATTGAGAACCTACAATAAAGGAAATTATCAGCATCTGACCAAACTTCTGTTAAGGTAGCCTATACTCCAGTAAAACTTAAAAATAGTTTTAGTGAATTTGCTTTTGAGTGCTTGACAATATATGTTATTATTCACTCTATACATTTTAAGCAAAGTTATACTGTATGAAGACTGCCAGAAGAAATTATTCATTATTTATCACTATTTTCCCCAATGTTAGTCAGTAAGAGGGCATGGGAGAATCTCTCCACGCAGGGCATGAGCTCCAGCTGCAGAGTACCCTCTTCTGGGTAAAGGACGTACTGCAGTATTTTCAGGTTTCCAATCTGTTTTCAGAAGAGCTATCTATACAGTTGCTATTTGTACTGGTGCTTTATGCACCTACAACATTAAAAAAACATGTAGCAGTTTTAAAGCCACAACACACATGACAACATTAAGCAACTACAGCTATATTATAAGTTAGAGATGTTCATTTACGTCAGCATTAGAATCTGGGAGCCTGTGTACTATGTTTGAGCTTTCTCAAGTTGGACTAATAACAACTTTAGGACAATTTGCAACATACTGGAAAGGAGGACACATGTAAATCAAAGGATGGTGTGTTGGACACAGCAAGACTTCCCAAAGACTTCCTAGCAGATTCTAGTGCTAACATCGTATGTTTAAAAAGACTTTTTTTTTGGTCATGCATATGACAATGATATAATTATAATAGAAGGATGACCACACATCTGCTTAGGAACCGGATACTTACAGAATATTCTCCATACCATAAATACAATTTTACAAGAGGCTTTCCATGCCTAAAAAGGCTACACATGCTGTCTACCATTTCCTGCATTCACCAAGAGTCAAACTTTTTCACTTCCACATGCAAGACGGGGATGATGATCTGTCCAATACAAACAAGACCATTTCTCGGGGGTTCTCCTTCAAAAGTGCTCAATTAGATACATTTGCATTTCCCAAAGAGTATTTCACACATTTAGGACAGGATTCATAACAACCTGCAGTAAGTGTGAGGATCTAGTCTGCACAAATATAGTACAATATCACTGGTACACATTCAGACAAAACAGATGTGGAAAAGTCAGCTCACCTACTGGAGGAAAAAAAAGGAAGCTTTCAAAGTCTTCACGTCACATATTTTTCAGGATGTTGGGAGTTTAAGAAGTGAACGTTTTGAACTGTTAAAGATTCTTAAGCTACAAAATAATTTGAATAATCATCTGATCAACTTTAGATAGCTCTTTAAACTGCATTCTGAATAGTTTAAATTAAGTATACAAAATACTGCCCTTCATAACACATACCCTGCTTTTCCAGAGACTTGTCAGTTGTTTGTAAACAATAGTTACATAGCACAGAACTTAAGTATTTTGGGGATGCTAATGTCTGTAAATTATCCAAATAAAAATAAATAACTAGCAAGACTTTTGAAGCTACAATACAAATTGAACCTCCATAACAACAGCAACAAAAGGTTAGGATACTGGGTTTATCTAACATTGCATGTTTTTGCATATTTTAAATACATTTTATATAGACTTAACAATAAATTTGTTCTCTGTATTTACATACTATAAAATAATTAAGATGAGGTGTGGGAGGCTAATGAATATGGAATTTACAAGTGGCTTCTGTTTTACAGTTCGTTACACTCTGGTCACGTATCCAGACAACTATAAATTCACTGGCAATCAGTAGTATTTTAAGATCTAGCACGTACACTTTCTAGAGTAAATACCATCAGTTTAAAAATGCTCTCCAAAGATGATTACAATTGAAGATTCTAAAAATACTAACATTTCCAAGGCTTAAATAAATTATTTTAAAATATAAATAGTTCCTTCACTGTTAATGCAAACTTTGTTTTACAGATTGCTGAAAAACAGTTTCATTTTACAAAACCTAGAAACACAGTCTACTTTACCCAATGGTTTCGCTTTCAGTTAGCATAAAAAAAAAAAAAAAAAAAGTGACTGGGGCAGTTTGACAAAAGCAGCAACATTCAAAGCTATGATCAATGCCCCTCAACTTCTCTTATGATCTTAGCTTATGCAATATACATTCAGCGTAAATTCTTTTCTTATTCAAGAATTCAACTGGACTTAACTGAATTATTAGTTACAAACTTCAAAATCTTAACTCACATGTCTCACCTGCTGCAGGCTTAAAATACCTCTAAGGGAAAACTAAAAAGGAAGCAGGTTTTTACTTCTGTTAGACATGAAGATGTTTTTACCTGAGAAGCTTGGAACCTGAGAAGCTTCAGATATGTCAAATTGACCGTTTACTTGTACTGGCGTGTGTGTTCTTAACCTTTACTACCAGTATAGGCCACTAACCTTTTCCTGGCCCAGTATTCATATGAGAAATGAAGATTCAGGCCGAATTATCTTTGACCCCCCTAAGAGCCAGTTAGAAAACAAATTTACCCTCCACACACATCAAATGATACACGTGAACAAAAGAACTTGCTAACCTCTGCAAACCTCTCTCTCAATCTCCACAATTCAAACTGAAACAGTTAACAGACTGACTTGCTATTGATTGTTTCCAGGTAACAAAGCGAGATCTTTAACAAGCCTCTTAAAAAAAAAAAAAGATTTGCCAGCTATCATTACTTCTTTAAAACAGTCTTTAAAACACAGCTAAAACAGACAGCTCCAAGTTTTCTTCCAAGAAGCCTCCTCTAGAACTGTAACATGTTGCTATTTACAAAAACTAGAATTAATCTCTTGCTGACTGAAGCAGTCAGTCACAGGATCATTCAGTGCAAGTCATGGTACAATTACTTTGATGTTGTATCTTGGGTACTCAGGAATACTCCATCTATGGCTTACAAAGCCACTGAAAAAGTCATTCGCTAACAGATCCTTTCCAGAAACCTTTGGTCCAAACCTACCTTTCCTTGCTAGCTGCCTTTCCAAGAGCCCCCACATCTCCACTCTCCCAGTCAAGCCTACTAGGTATGTACTGCACACACAGGTGCACAAAAAAGTTTGTCCTACTTCCAAGAAGAGATGGCAGACAGGACCAGCAGGCCGTTGACAGAAAAAAAAACAGCCCACATTTTACTTGGTCTGTTTTTCTGTTCTGGAAGCATTCCTGGAGAAAATAACAGGTGGAAGCAGGCTGAACTCCAACTGTTCCCCTTTTCAAGGGTATCAAAACTTATGCATACTATATTGTATATGTGCAGAAGATCTGATTCCACAACAAGGAAGGGCTTCTGTATCTGGTCCTTCCCTGACAGAGTAACTGGCTCCTCAGCTAGAAAGGCTGGGTACCACTATCAACCTAAAAGGCAAAGCAGTTGTGGTAATTCAGCTGTGAAAGTTTTCATGAATGTGAAAGCACGGCTTTTTCCTCGACCCTAGTTCATTTACAAGTATGAACCTTACAGCACAATTCTTGATCTAGGTTAAGTGTTCTCAGTGCTTTTAACGGGCTGAAGTTCTTCTTTGTATTACATTACATTCCACAACATCTATACCTCTTCATCTGTCTGTTCTCTCACGTGCTCTTGCTCAGACACACTGGAAGCGTCGTCATCTGTTTGCTCACCCGAGTGATACAACATCAGTGCATGTGTCTTATGAGTTATGGTAACAGTGCATGGCCCCTGAGCCCACGGCTCTCCATCCACCTGCATTGGCATCTTTGAACTCTTCAAGATCAGCTAGTATTAAACAGAAGAACACACAATCACAGCAGTTCAATGTAGCTCTGAAGATACCTTTTATAAATACAACGTATTGATGTTGCACAGTTCGAGACTAGCCAGGGAGAAACTTAATACATAATTAGTTGTACTCATAGGTTACCAACCACAGCAACAGAGGATTGCTAATTATAACATAATTAAATTTATTACGCAAAAGAAGCATCCTGCTCAACTGCAAACTGCAACTTTAGAACATAGAGCTGAGTGCTTGAAATTGTATGCTGCGTATTGAAAAAAAGATTAGGGAAACAGGTTTATAAATAGTACTTACCCTTACTGTATGTGCCTGCCCTAGACGAACAGGATTTGCTAGTTTCACCTGAATCTGGGCACAGTGGAAAGAACCGTGAACTCCAACAACCTCCAGAAGTCCATCATCATGTCTATGAATTAAGAAAGCAGACCTCTTAGTGATGTTCATGAACTCTGAAATGCCCATTCAAATATTAGTCTTTCCTCTGTTACTATAAAAAAGACAACTGTTAATCTACAAATGTTTGAACTATTTATTTCCTGGTGAATAAGTCACACTGAATAGAAAGCGCAGCTGTACAAAAGCAGGCCAAGTACAGAACAATACTCTGGTTGGTACACCCTACACAGTTACTGGCGATCACAGATATATTATTCTCCAAGACTCAAAGTGCATATTTAAGGCCTTTGGTGGATTTCCACTTCAGAAATTTGAAAATTTTTCTGTCTTGCTGTCTTTTTAGGCAGTTATTAATCTACAGGAAAATATTTTAATTGCCCCCACCTTTTTTTTTTTTTTTTTTTTTTTTTTTTTTTTTAAGATTTTGGTAAAGAACTTTGGCCAAATAATTTTAGAAATGCAGCCTCATAAGCATTTTCTAAAGAAGGAAGTCACAGGAGGGCAAGTCTCATGTGCCCACAATTCATCACTGCTGCAGCCAACTTACATCCATTTCAGACTATAAAAGAACATGTCTTAATACAAATTAAAATATAGAACAATAATAAGGCAACAAAAATTTGACTTCCATGATGTAAGTATCTTCTACTTTTTGAAGGCTATTTTCAATAGTCTTTTCAACCCTATTGCCTAATCAGGCCAGACATTTTGAGAAGGTCAAACCTGATGCATGGGATGCACTTAGCTCTTGTTAGTCTCTAACAAAAAGAATCCTGACTTTCAGACAAGACTTATTACATAAGCATAGCCTACTGGGGGGAATTGTTTACACTACAAGAACTGTTAAAAAAAAAAAAAAAAAAAAAAAGAGGTATTGCATACCTTGCCAAGGGATAAGGTTCATCACCCATTCCTTCCCAGAGCCTACAGCCACCTCCCCAGTATCCAATGTTCAGGACAATGATGCCTTCCAAATTGGGCAACTCAATTCTCTCACCATCCAACTCTAGCTTTAAAAAAAAAACAGAAGTTAATTACCATGAATGAAATTCAGTACTTCAACATAAGCTAATTATTCTCTTTGTCTAATAGGCCTCCACTTGAAGAAAAAAAACATCTGTGAGCAAAATTGGGCCTGTACAAATATAACATTTTCTTTCCATACTTAAAAAAAATGACTTCTGACTTCACAACCTGTAATCAGTTAGATAGATAGTTAAATAGAGAAAAGAAAAATGAACTGTCACTTATTTAAGTCTCTAGTCTACTACAGATTTCATCTCAGTATCTGTATTTGAACTCAGAGATCTGAGTCAAGACCAGAAAAGTTTTTAGTAATTTTCAGTAAGCTCGAAGGCATGAATTCCACAAATAAAGTTGCAGATAGCAAAGAAGCCTGGAACATCAAAAAAATTCCAGAGTCCAGAGCTATCCTCACACAAGTATCATGTAGATGTAAACTGCACAGTTTTTTTCCTTTCCTTTCACAAGATAAATTTCTCTACTTCCCCGACTGTCCAAAGAAAAAGCAAGTTAAAAAACTTACCTCAACTTTCTTGTTAAGATCTTTACATTCTTGTACTAAGCAGTCTTTGGTTCCATAAAAAAAATAAACAGCCTGCAAAACAAACAAAAGGAAAGGACAGAAAGGACTGTTAAAAGAGACAGTTAGTATGAAATCTATTTTAAATGCTCATGTATAGTTATGGTTCTTCAAAGCTTATCATCTAAAATACATATGTAACATTTGCACAAGGCAGCTGTGCAGAGAAATTATATCACTACAGTTCATTAATATCTGAAGACATTTTGTTTCAGAGTAATGCAGTCCCTGACAAAGAGTCCTAAGGGTTGAAAATCCAATAGAAATTAAGATGAAACTAAGATTTAATTGCAATAACTTCTGTCACACTATGCAGAAAAATAATCATGCTGAGTCTTTAAAAATAGCCTTAAGTTAAGTCAGCAACTACAAGGTGAAAGTGTCACTTTACCGAACATACCTTATTAATAATTCTGCTGGAAAACAGAGACGGAGTCTTCTCACGATGAGCATGGAAATTTAAAGCCATCAGAGCATCAGGTCCTACAGAAAAGTAGTTGTTCATTGTGAACACCTGTAAGAGAGAATTTCTATTTATGGCCTTCTGAAATATTATTAGGATTTAAAAGTCACTATGTTTAATGGGAAACAGGTAATCAGAAAATGATACAGATATTCCATAGAACCCATATTTATAATCACAAGCCATACCTTTGGTTTCCTTAGGTTATAGTATCCTTTGTTTGTTACCTGAACTTTCCACCTGAAAAACAACAGCCATTATTTAGATGCACGGCAGGCAAACTATTCTCACTTAGTATCAAAGTTGTAGTTAAGAATTTCAAAAGATTCAGATTTAGCTACACTACAAAAGAGTTGAGCACTTCAGAAAAACTAAATAAAGACTAATTTTGGACCTTGGTTATTCTGCAGTTCCCTAATCCACTGTGTACTTTACATATACTGCTTTAGTGGCGTAGCAGTAGACCTACAGTAATATTTGGCTAAATAGAATTTGTCTTTTCACTGTTACTTACCTGTCTAGTTTGATTCCATCTGCCTCCATGACATTTCGTAAGATTTGTTCTACAGGGACTTCTCCAGCATAACCTGCACCCCAGCCCAGTGTATTAGACAGGTCATTACCTGTTCCCAGAGGTAAAATAGCAACTTGTGGAATAAAGCGTTCTTGCCCCTAGGATACAGAAACACTACATATTAGCTCTATTTTTAGCATCATTTTCTACCTTCTAAAACCAAATGTTCAAGTCTGATAAACAATCTTCAGATCAGCTTGTTACATAGTGCAGTACAGCTGGCAGTATTAGTAGAGCAGATGGCCCATTTAAGTACTTATGGTAGTGATAATGTACAGAAAGGAAATGTGAAGCCATTGTGAGGAGAAAAATTAAAAAAAAAAAAAAGAAAAAAGGAAACAATGCATTACTGATACTCAACAGAGCATCCCCTCAGAAGAACGAAGCTTTGGAACTAAAAGCAGAAGCCTGAACTTCTCATCTGATTTCCTAATTTTCTACTTGTTGCAACCATGGGTATGGGTAAGTTAATAACAGTATTATTGCATATATCTCTGGGAAAGTGCTCTGCAATGAATGCTAAGAGACAAAAAGAACACACACGACTGTGGACCATAATGAGCAACAAAAAGGCTTTTAGAAGACTGATGTTAGTTCTAAAAAAACTGATGCATGTAATACTAGAGCATTTCAACTGTGGACAGAAATTCACGCACCCAAAGTAAAGTCAGTATCTAAGTTTCTGAATTGCAATATACACACACAAATTTATCTGTCATGAACAGATTGAGCAGATGATAATTACCTCTGCAGATCACACAGCAAATATCAGAAACAAACATTCAAAACAGCCACTTTAGCAAAGATCTTTGCCCTCTTTACCAGAGAAGCATGAACAATTGTTTCAGACATACTATAACCTTTGACATTCAGCTGTGAAAAATACTTGGAAAATGTAGCATTATGGTTACTACTTTTCAACAGGAGGTTTCTGCCAGGCAACCTGGATTTGAGAGTCAAGATAAACGAAGGGAGCACAATCTACTGCTCATAATCTTAACGGTATCTATGTAACTCCAATGCCTCAGTTGAATATCTGTGTTCTTTGCTACCAGGTTTCATCAACTATATTGGCTCTGGGGACAATATATCAAGTGTCCAAAACCAAATAACCACATACCCATATTAGTTAAGCTTTATAGTTCTACTTTGTTCTATTTCTACTTTATCGGTACATAAAAAGTCTCAAAGAAGCTCAATTTGATTGTGCATGGAGTTGTAATAATGGCCTTCAACAACAACATTTCATGCATTAACATGAAAGCAGCATCAAGAAAATAAAGCTACTAAAAACGCTGCAATTGATTCACAGCCAAAACAGACAAAAAAAGAGATATTGATAAAGGAAGACATTCTTTTATCACTAGAGAAAAAGATTACTAGGTAAAGTACAAGAGCCCTGGTAGTTATTCTTTACTTTCAATCTTCTCATGGGTTCTTAGCAGTACTCTGTAAATTGGATTATCTTCCCTTTCAAATCAACACCAAGCATACAGCATATTTTTTCTATTTGCTGTTAATGGATGAGTGCAGACTGATAGGTTCTTCAGAATACACCATAAGTAGTAAAAGCACATTACAGCCCTCATTTATGCACTGGCAATATAACCACTGTAGCTGGCAAAAATTACGAGGTTATTATAAAAGTGCTTTGGGATAAATAAACAGCAAGTCAGCATTACTAATAATGGCTACTGATAGCAAAATAAATCTGTTTAGACAAAGAGGAAAGAACAATGTATAAAATACTCTGCATCTGTTCTTTTCTTGTTCTACAGAAAAGAACAAATTTAAATACATTTTTAATTCTAAAGCTTTTATATATTTTTCTGAGCTACATGAAAAGATGCATTATTACAAGCTGTTTTTGCCCTGATAAGCAATTCTGCAAATATTTTTCTGTATGCTTATTCAGGAAGATGAAAAAGATAAATGCAGGTAAAAGATTAAAATGTAATAATTCAGCAGCTCCAAAACTCATTTCTCCAGCTCCAAAACTCATAACATATCCTTTCATTTAAAACACAATACCTTTATCTTCATCTCATCAATTGCATCCAGGACCCAGCCTACTGTACCATCCCCACCACAGACAAGAACCCTGACAGCATTGCAAGGCAGCAAGGTACAAAGTTGGAGTGCTTTAGCAGGCGTAGTTTTGCTTAGATCAAAAACCTAGAATAAAGGAAAATAGAGAGTCTCATAGGTTCACGAAACATGAGTCATGATTTGCCTCGTAGATAAACAACTTCAAGATGTTTATTCTAATGTAAAACAAACATTCTCTATTTATAATATTACATAAGCAATTAAGCTGTTTTGATTTTTATGAGCAGGATGTGACCTGAAGTCACAAAATAGCTTCAGCTGCTTCACTAGGAATAAAAGCCATTGATAAATCAAGCTGACCAAGTCCTAAGAAAAGTCTGTATCTAGTAACATTTTCATGAGTTTTGTTAAGATGAAAGGCTTCAGATAAAAGTTACTTTAAAATATTCAGGATACGAAGAGGTTTATTTTATAAAGCCTTACTGGGATGTATTTAAAACAAATGTGTAGTGTTTTCTGTTAGTCTGTATTCTAAGATTCAGTTTTAAACTTCAAAGGGAGAATATTAAGGTACAGCCAGGAAATCCAAGGAACAACTAATTGCCTTAACGTCAACATCCTGTGCCATCTCAAGTGGACTTAAAAGGGAACAACAGCACAAAACAGCAATTGTAAACACCAATATTTTCACAAGTAAAGTGAGGATTTAAACACATGTTCCAAATTAAGATTTAAATATTGCAATTTCTAAAAAAAGTATATTGTTAATAAGTACGTGACTATCAAAGCAGAATTACTACGTGTATTACTATAAATAGAAGACTGCACAACTATTAAAAGAACCAGAAAAAAAAACATGGAAGTGGGGGAACCTCTGAATTTTTATTCTGCACACAACCTTATTCTTTCTAAAACAACAAACTGCATGAATTTGTTTCCTTTACTGACCTTCTAGAAGATCCTACTACCATTATTGAAGCAAAGGGATGCTGATTCTAACTTAAACTGTTATTTAGTTATAGTGGTTTTTCAATGTAATTACCTGAACAGGGTTCAGCAGAATTTTAAATTCTCCCAGTAAAATCTCACCCATGTTGTTTCCACTACGAGTATTAGCCAGTACGATTACCGGGATCCAGTGTTTTCTGCCATAAGGTACTATCTGCAAAAAGATGACGATAAGTCACATAAACACTGCATGTTTGAAAATGTCTAAAGTCTTGCTTCATAATCAGTTCCCTCCAAATGCTGAAATGAGGAAGTTACCAATTAGTCTGATGTAGTCAAAACAAACAGATATTTTCAACACAAAGGCTGAAGATTTGTTCTACAGTGCTTAGGAGAACAAATGCTACGGTGTTATAAACTCATTTTTTGTTATGTAAAAAAAAAAAACACACAACAAACCAAAACAAAACTTCCTACATCTTTATCAAGTTTTCCAGTTTCATTAAAAAACAGAAGCAGAAGCCAGACAATACATTTTAAAAACAAGAAGCAGAAGGCAATTACCTTTTCATAATCGGTTCTTTTGTCTTTACGTAGCTGGTTGACTGTGGACAAGTAGTATGGTGGAATAATTAAGTCTTTGAATTCTCCAAATGTACATTCCTCAATCTTTAAACAATCCAGCATGCAGTCATCATGTACAGTGCACTGACACCATACACATCTGGAAAAAAAGAAAAAAACAACTGAAATCCTCAAACAAATGACACAAATTTTGCTTATGTATTTTAGAAAGAGAAACTAACTTCTAAGAATTACTTATGTTTACATGTACTGTTATAAGTGATATTTTAAGCACATTTTAGAGAAAAGCATGCATTCTCTGGAAGTTGAAGTGACTATGTATTGGCTACAGAAAATTACATAACTTGATCATGTCCTCAAAAGTCTAGAAAAACAGTTGAATTTGTTAAAATAAAGATACCAGTTTTAAATTAACTCTGATTTTTGGTGTTAAAAATAAGTGCTACAAATACCGTATTGCACTGTATGCAGCAGTTACACTGAAAGCTTGGATGAGAAACTGAACTCCTATCCATTCTTGGAAAGCACATACTAGAGTTCAGTTTAATAATTTCAAGTGTTACTAATACCATGAATTGACTTTGGCGATAAATTTCCCCAAAGTGATAATACCCGTAGGTCTGAAACCTAAAAGGTTACACGGTACTGAGCAAGGCTTATGGGATTTTGCTATGCAAAATTGCTCAGCTTTTTGACCTACTCTAAGAGCTGCCCTGGCAAACAGACCAGAACAAGAGGGAACACTGCAATACCTCCTGCCAGCCTCTGCAAAATGTTAATCTTCATTTGCTACATCCAAAGCCTTGGTTTAAGCAGCTGTGAAAGCTATTTTTGGAGTCCTTCTGCTTAATCCAGCACACAACTAGAGAAGCGATGATACTTGCCCTGTACTGTAGACAGTGATTATTGTCAGTTATTTTCTGCTTCTTTTCTCATTCTTCCTCCTTTTGCATTCAGAATCCTGTTTCTTTCCTGCTCTCATAGACATGCTCTCTCTTTCTCAAGGTTTTGTTTCTGACAATATGCTCACGTATAATGGAATTCGGCTAACTTACCATGCAATTTCCCAGTATCACATAAATGTGGAGCAAAAGCAGACACCCTTTAAGAATGCAGAGGTCACACTCTACACAGGATGTGCACCACGACCTCTATGTTCTAGCCTAACATGTCACTATGTGCCATGCCGACAACTTTACAAGCAGCCTTGCTAATGACAGTATGAGCCTTTCAATTTCCTAAAACTTTTTTATCATTCTTACTACAAACCGTAACAATGGATTATATTGCAGCAACTTTCATGAACTTCCTATTAGCTTCTTTTGAGCAGCCTTAAAAAGGTAAAAAAAAAAACAAAAACAAAAAGCACCAGTTATAGGAGGGTTGTTTGTTCTAGCTGCACTAAGCAGATGCCAGTTTTGCAGAGATGCATGCACATTTTGGCAATCTGAAATGCACACTATGCCACTGATATTGCTCAGGCTATTCACTGTACTAACGACATGCGTGTTAGAGCCTTTTTAGAACTGTCCCATAAAAACATAAGCTCTCTTAGACATTGCCTTTTAGAGGTAATTATACGCTAGCTAGCACATCATTATGGAGAAATGCAAGCAAGACAACAAGTAGACCAAAGATGCAATATCCTGCCCTTAACTTATGAGTCAGGTAACCCACAGGCACCCACTTTCATTTTAGGTTCTCTCAAATTGTTTTTGTGGCGATGTGTTCTAAAAAGACTGCAGTTAATTAAACATGGATGTAGCATCACACTTCCACATACAAAACCAAACTCCCTTGCAGTACCTGTAGTCGCAGAGCTTGGGCTGTGTGCCACACTGTTGTTTGCATACCACACAGTAGCTGCAGAGTGGGACATTGCCTCTGATCCAGTGATGCGGCATAGAGCTGCGGGCTCTACCATCGCTCCTCATCATAATTTCCTTGCAGAGAAAGTGCTGGTCAGCCTTCTTTAGGCATCCTTCACTGACACGCAGCCCACAGCAGTTGCAGAAAGCACCCTGGAGGATGTGCTGAGCACACACGCAGCAGTAGGAGGGCTGCCCAAAGAGATCAGTGTAGTGCCAGTCGTGTTTGCTCTTGCGAAAGATGTCACGTATCAGCACCTGCCGCCGGGACCGCTGGAAGCTGCACCACAGCGTGATCAGCACCGGCACGATGACGGAGCACAGAGTCCAAAACACCAAGCTCCAGTCCGCGACGACAGAGGACGAGGAGGAAGCACTGCTTCTGCCCTCCGTGCCCGCCATTCCTCGTCCAGCTCGGTCTTCCCAGCCTAACCCCTCAAGAAGACAGCCAGGCGAAGCCGGGAACGGCTGCCTGGGCCCAGCAGCCAACGAGCAGCTTCGTGAAACATCTTCTAACCCCTCCCTCAGCACCTCCGTGCCCTCAGGGCCGGCACCCAGCAGAGGGATGCCGCTGCTGGCCTCCTACCAGGGGCTCTGCCTCCGCCTAGCACAAGGCCGGCCACCCCCCGACCCCCTCCCGCCCCCAGCACGGAGCCCCCGGGGGCTGCGGCTCCTACGAGGGCCCCGCGCCTCCCCTCAGGCCCCTCGGCAGGGGAGGCCCAGCCCCGGGCCGCCCCCCCTCAGACCGAGACCATGCGCTGGGGGCCTCCGCCGCCGCCCTCCGACCTCCCTCGCCCCGTGCCCGCTTCCCGCGGCTGCTGGCGGCCGCTGCTGGCGGCGGCGGCTCCTCGGGGCCGGGGCCGGGGCCACACGGGGCCGAGGGGCTCCGCTCCGTGCCGGCGGCCGCCGGGGATGCGCGGGGTGCAGGAAGCGGAAGCGGCGGTTACCAGGCAACGGGCGCCGCCCGGAAGTGGGGCCTGGCCGCCACCGGCTTTGTCGCGACTGTCGCGACTTGTAGAAAGGGGCGGGGCTTGTCGCAAGCGGTCCCCCCCCGACGCTGGTTCGCCCTTCGCTGAGTTTTATCCCTTTGTTCGCAGTGTTTGTCCCTTCGCTGCCCCATCCGTAGCGGCTCTTTGCTCATAAATTCTTTCACGTGGTGCTGGGAAGCTTTCCCTGGAGCAGTTCTAAAAATAAAGCAATGGTTGCTATTAATAGAAACTACAAGTTTTTTTCAGCTATGACAACAAAATACTTCACAGTTACTTAAATCCATACAGTACACATCACATCTCTTGGATTTTAGGTTATCAGTACCTTAAAACATGCTGGAAATGCACGCACCGCACAGTTGGACAATCCTTATGTTGACATTAACACGAGTTCCGTGACACGATGGGATACAGAACCCAGGAATTGCCCATTGTTTCTTTCAAGGCCCAACTACTGAGCTGCTCTGCTTTGTTTTCGTCACCTAATTCGACTCTGGTCCAGTCCTCACACCTGTGGCACCCCACGTTAGCTCACGGCTCACAAGCTGATACAAACACCCCGGTACCAATGTCAGCAGCTGAACTTAGCCAGCCCAGTGAGCTGAGGAGAGGTCTCTGGTGTTCATTGGAGCCCCTGGTGTTCACCACAGCTGAGCTCACCCTGCTGGTTTCTGGTCCAGCAGCACTGACAGCACCTCAATCTGACCCGCCTGTCTGATTTCCTGAAACTTTCTGTTTCTTAGTATTGTTGCAACCCACAGCTTTCACCCAGGTTTCGCTGAAACTGACTGGTTTGCTCAGAAGCCTGTGAACACAGAAAATGCTGCACAGACACAACTGCTTGAACACTGCTTCTCCAAGGAAAGAAAAAAGGCAGAAACAAGAAGCCCTGCTCAGGGTCTGGGCTGGCAGCCTGTGGTGCAGCAGGGATGTGGATGTGCTGCACCTTTCCCTCTGAGGGGAAAGGCTACTTGCTTATGTCCTTTGTATGGGAGCCGCTGATGAATTCTGACTGTTTCAAAGGATATATTCAAAGGGATATGTATTTATTTCCCTACAAATTGGTGATGCTGGTGCCCTACGTCCAGAATAGTGCTGCTCAGATGTATGGCCGGTGACATTTCTGAAGGTAGAAACTAGCTCTCTGGAAACATCTGTTAAATTCACATTCATAGTTCACACTGTATTAAATAGTGAGGTCATTTATAATCCCATTTTCCACTAACTTGTCCTGAAAAGAAGAATTATATGAGTTTTCATTTCTATGATTCTATTAATTTGATGAAAATCTCTCTTTGTATTTCCACGGTGGTAGTTTGGCTTTGCTAGAGTTAAATCAGGTTAATACATACTTCTGTGCTGGAGTAAAGTTAGAGAGAGGAATTTTTAACAAAAAGCCCCTTCTAAGATTAGCATTTAGTAATAGGCAATTGTGTCTTTTAAAAAGCGATTGTTTTTCTTAGGCACCTGAAACCATGGCTTGCTATGCTAAATGAAAGGTAATGTGTCCTATTTTCACAAATTTAAAATATCCAGCATAACTCAGAAACCTGAAGTGGAAAAATAGTCTTCTATTTTCTTTCCCTCAGGAACAGAGTTATGCTGAGAATGTTTGAACAGATAATAGCCATATTCAAAACTTCAGGCCAGATGTCTTCAAAATCATACTATAAGTCAAATTAGTTAAAGCATAAACAAACATTTGTGACTGACGTAGCTACTTCAAATAGGCTAATGCCTCAGTCAGTGTTATTCATTTTGGAACAGACTGAGAGAAAGCAGAATCAAAATGAAGAAGTTACTTGTGTTTATCTTCTTTCTTGTCCTCATGACCACTTTTACAGGTAGGAGTTTATATAAAATAAAACTGTATATGTATGTAACTATAGAGTATAGCTGCAGAGCATATTAGCATAATATTAGTAATTTGTATTTTAGTATCTTCTTATTTCATTTTTAATATTTAACTATTTTTATATTACTGCTTGACATGATTTGTTTTTTAACAGTTGTGCTACTGTATTAGATATTCTACTCTCTGCATTAGCACACTGCAGTCATTTATTCTAAAACCAAAATGCTTTATTTTATGAGTTTACAATTTTAATATCATTTTACCAAGGTCCTGAAAGTTAAATGTTCAATTAAATCTCTCCTTTGCAACAAATTCTAACTCACTACTTAGACAAATAATTCTAAAAAGCAAAGCAATGCAGAAAAGAACAAAGAATTGGAAGAGTTACAAATGTTATTGGTTAGATGGTGCTATTATATTTTCTCATTTTAGATAGTAACATTAATATGTACAGTTTGTTTCATACTGATAGAACCAAACTATAGAAAGCCCAAGTTAAAAAAATGGTTTAAAATTCCACTCATATCGCCTGGAATGCAATATCCCCTGGGAAGGGGCTGTAATGAAAGGACACTTTGTATATAGACAAAAATAAGGTTTGGAGACATTTGGTTTTACAACTGACAGGTAAAACATTAACTTTATCATAATTTCATAACTAATTTCTGCTTTTCCTTAGACACTTCACCAATTTTGACTGAAAAGGAAGCCAAACAGATTCTGAGAACTCGTCGTGAAGACAGACAAAGAAAAGCTGGTTTCCCTGATGAGCCCATGAGGGTGATTTATGATATTTTTAAATTACATTAACTATATTAAAAAAAAAAAAAAAAAAAAAAAAGAAAGAAAGAAAGAAAAATGTGCTTAATATTAGATTTCTGTACATGTAATTCTAAGCAGTAAGTTATGAATGTCACCTTTTAAAGCAGCTGAGCTCCGCGAAATATTAAAAATCTCCTTTGCATTCTTTCAATTACTGTCACGTAGCATTCTGAAAGTGCTGAACATTGCTCAGGAAGCATATGCTTGCAGAATGTGGAAATTATTTATCACGGTTCAAAAATGCCGATTAAATTATTGAGAAGAAAGTGGCTTTTCATTTCTAGAAATGTGGAGTTCATCAGGTTGTTCCTGAAAAACTAAATAACAGGAAATGTCTTCCACTTACAGTACATTCTGCACTCAAGGCAGAAAGGAGATGCAGGTGTCAGCGGTCAGTGTGGAGATTGAGGTAGTTTTAAACTAGCTGTTAAAATCACTTACTTTCATTCACTTTTATATGAATGCTACAGATTGGATAGTTTGTTACGACATTGTAGGCATTTTTAGCTGCTAGCTTAATGCAACAGCATTATTTTTGCAAGTAATATTTACATTTATTAATTTCTAAACTATTTTACAACAAAAGAAATAAATAAAAGAATTTAGAAGGCTTCTGTTTTACTTGCTTTGACAAGATGTAACATATAATTCTGCACTTCTCAAGAGCCACTTAAAGTATTTTAAAATTAGTGCCTATTTCTTTCCAAAGTAAATAAACCGTGCAAGAATTACATGGTTCTGAAGAGGCAAAAACCACAGAAGCCAGAAAGCACACAATAGATTGTGCATGTATGATGAATACAAGGAGCTCAGTTTAGCAAGGTGCTGAATGAACACTTCTGAACTCCATAGGGCATGAAGAGCACTATACACCCATAGGGCATGAAGAGCACTATATACCTCCCAAGACTGAGCTCACTATGTGCCAGGCTTGCGGAGACAGCAAGTGGTTTTCTCTTTCCTATAGTTAGTGGCTGGCCGTACACCACATCTGATTACGTACTTTGTCAACTGTGATGTCTAAAACAAATCAAAGCTGTCACAAGAATATTATACTATGCTTGTTAACAATCTTGTACAAGTAATGCTATACAACAGAGCCAAGAAACAAGTAGGCATGGGCTTGACAGCTGACAACATTCAAGATTGGGTTGGTTTCCATGCTGTTGTTAAGTAAGCCTTGTAGTTTTCACAAATTGGTGGGAATACATCCCATCCATGCTTATGTTTGGTATACCCCCACGATTACATAGTACATTATATAGTAAATATCTTAAATATAAAATAACTAAAACAGAGAGGATGGATCAAGTTACATTCTGTATTACAGGCAGTTACACTTGTACATGTGGAGAGTAGAGGGAATTAAGGCTAGAGAAGCATTTGATCACTGACCTCTGCTGCTATATCCTGGCCACTTTCCATCCTACCATGATTGGACTGGCATACACTTTGTTGAGCTCTCTTTTGATGAGAAATTCCAATTGATTTTTTTTTTTTCTATACAGCAACACTCTCTTTCTGTAAGAAAACCCAAACACAGAGTATTTGTTTTTCTCACTAAATGTCAAGATTTTCAGTAGAAAAGGAAATATCTTTCAATAAAAAATCCATCCCCCCTGCCACGTTGAACATAGAGATTTACCTCTGTGAATGAAGGGTCATGGCCACTGTATCCCTGTGCACACTTCTACCACAGTCTCAAAGAGAAAGACTGATTTTGCATGGATTCCTTGTACAGAATGAAGTTAGTGCTGGGATGAACCTGCCTCTCTTCAGCTATTTTAAGCAAAAACTGTTTGTACTAGGCCAGATCATGCTGAGCTAGGGAATTTAATTTGCAATTCTTTGTGAAACAGTTTGACACAGTGCTGTTTCACTAAAAATGCCTGTTCACTTACAGACAACAAGATTTGCCATCTCTTATTATTTAAAAATGTCATTTATGATATTAGCATATTTTAATCTTCCTTTGACCGAGGCCCTACTTTTATAATGTAGCATCTTCACGGTCGTATAGTCCTGTTCTATTCAAGTTCATAATGCAGATTCACTGAGGGATTTGAGCCAAGTTCCTTTGCATGGTGAGGAACACAGAGCACAGTATACGGCAGGACACCAATGCTTCCTGCTGCTGTTCTGTGCACCAACCCTCTGAGCAGCTCAAAGAGCAGAGAACTGGATGACAGCAGGAATACTTGGCCACTGTAAAAGGTTTACACTACAGCTTCCATTGCTACAACGCTCAGTGTGCTAAGCAATGGGGTATATTTTGAAAACAATATATCTTATATACACAAAGGTTATAAGCCCACATGTATTGAGACTGTAACTTTTTTAAAAGCAAATTTTCTTTTTTTTGTCAAGTTTTTGGCACATGGCTCACTTAATTTGAGAAGTTGTTGCTTACACCATAAAGCCTATATGTTACTATGGAAAATTCACATTACTTATCTATCACACAAAGACCAATCAGCACTGATGGATAGTGCTTACTGGACCCCCTCAGAGAACTGCCACATGATCCTATAAAGATGTAATGTTTTTTAATTAGCAGGAATCAATTTTCAAAAGAGGATGCAACAGACCTGTCTGTGAGACTCCTTCTGTACCCTCAGGACCAACAGAAGTTTCTGTGTAGATATGCCAATAAGAAATGTGCATGTGGAATTCTTAATTTATGAATATTATTGCAAAATTCATGCTCAATGTGTTTACTAATACGGCTGCTGATGTCAACCATTAAGTATTGCTACATTGGGACAAACTGACTCATAACCTCATTTCATTACGTTTGATAATTTTCAGGGGTAAATTCATTGGTCTTGTAAATGCTGTAAAATTATCCTGGTTCATTGGCCTGACATCAGACCTGAGTGATTGCATAATTAAATTACATTTTCTTGTCTTTAAATAGGAGCATATGCTTTACATACAGCGCTTGGAGCAGAGATCAGAAGAACAATTCCTTGAACACTGGTTGAATCCACATTGCTTCCCACACTGCAACAGGGATTTAGTCCATCCAGTCTAACAGTTTTGGCTACCCCACAATTGGTATATAAATATATATATATTTACAGTGCATGCTTCTTTTATTCTGCTAGAATAAAGGCAGAACCATGAACTGGAAGAGGAGAGAATAACCAATGCCTGGAGGAAGCACCTTGCACTGAAAGGTGTCTGGCAATAGAACAGAACAGTGGCAGGAAACATAAGAGCTTCAGGCATCAGCTGTGCCCATGTAGTTCTGTTCATATTAATAAAACATTTGGTCATGCATTTATCTGCTATATGGATATAAATTGGTGACTACACAATGTTCTTATTAACATTGCTTGACATTGTTCTGGTTTCTTTCCTGTCTGCTTATGCTTTTTTTCCAACTATTTTTCATTTATTTAAGTCTTGTACTTGTTCACTTAGCTTTCAGTAAGACTGTGGCAGGACGAAACTCATAGTCTTCATCCTTGAGATATCTGAGATACAATCTGACCCGCTAAGAGTTGAGCTTGTTCTTCAGTATCTCATCTGCAATAATCTGCTGACAGCTGATTTTTTAAAATGATTTTTTTAATTTAATTTTAATTTTTTAAATATTTGAATGCTTAGTACACATGCTGGTAAGCATTAACACAGAACATTTTCATGGTGCTTGTATGAGTTACCAGTTCTGTTTATCATTTTCAACATCAGTGTAATAGACAGCATAATTTGCTTTACTGCCTCTGTTCATCATATGCATCATAAAATTAAATGGGAAAATATACTCCAAAGCTCAGCCAGAAAGCAGACACCACTCATAAGCCAATTGGTAACAATATGCCACATGCCAATAGAATGTCGTGCACATTAGGTTTGTGCTATGGTCATCCTATTTTTTCCTTGTGTATTTTGCACGCGATTATACTTATCACTACATTCAGAAACTGTGAATCTGGGGTGGGTAAGACAGGTGTAAGCTTGTAAAATACAAGTATTAATCCTAAACTCTTCCAATTCCTAATGGCTGTTTTGGATGCCAAAAAGGAAGATATAACCATATTTGTGTATTTCTGTAACAGGATAAGCCTTCCCCCTAACATTCTCTAAACAGACATGAAATTTGTCACTTAGAATTATCACCACAAAGTGACGCTATATCACTCACAGTTAATTTCTTAACACAAAAATTGCAGATTTAGGGCCATACTTTAAAAAGCACTTAAGCATTAAAATACAGAGATGGTATCTGTCAGGGCTGATCTGAGTCGAAAGATAGAAAGTTCATCTGCTTAAAATTCAACTAGGCATCCACCTGTACTTGTATGTATCTAAAGTTCTTTGAAAACTTGGATGTTGGGGTAGGCTTCAACGGAGCTACGCTAATCCACAGTAAGCCAAAGGTCCAACGCTTATTTAAAAACAAAACCACAAAATTCCCAGACCTTAGCCCTAGGAGGTAAGTTGGCAGTTTTCAAAAAATCTTCCAGCTGAGACAATTGAAAGCTGGCTCACTTCTACCCGGCTCACAATGAGGTGAAGAATTGTTAGAAAATTGCTTAAAAGATTTGATGCCCCTTGTATGTTATTAGTGTGGTCAATCTCTCTGTGTGTTTTAGTTATATTTTCCATTTTTTTTCTGCAGGTCTCTTCATGGTCACTGAAGAGGATATGTATCATGATTGCGTTAAGGACAAGGTTATTCCTGCATTGGCTATGTGCTCATTGTAGAGCTGAATCTCTTTGCAATACAGTACAACCCTAGTGATATGGCAAAACTGCCAAACATAAATGGCTAGATATATTATAGACCAACATACATATTCTACCAGTAGGGAAAAAAAATATTGCATGCATAGATAAATAAATCAAAGGTTTCCTACAAGTTCTGAGGTATGGGCAAGGAAAACTCACCAATTAGTCCTCAAGTAAAGTGAAGGCCACCTTTCTGGACTTTGGAGGAAACATTACTTATAGCTTTGTAGGTTAAAAAAAAACAAAATTGTATGAAGACACTGATCTATGTTTCACTGCCTGATGAGTATTTCATGTATTACTTCATAATAAATGCTTGGTTCAAATACATTTTCAGATGATTTTGTTACACTACATTCCCATACTCTATGCTGAAAAAGATCACTGAAGTGAGGTATTACAAAGTGATTTCTTTTTGTATTGCAAGTATTTCAAAGTGAGGACTTCCCACGATCAGTAGGTGAGAAGGAAGAAGGTGTAGTATCATTTTGTAGTTTCTCTGTACAACTTTTCCTACTATTTTATAATTCTGCCAGATCAGCCACATGTATCTAGCCATCCCTTTTCTTCCTGTGTGCCTTTAAAATTTATGCCTTGGTATAGAATTTCTTGTACAGTTAAACATATGATACCTGCAAAACAACATAAGAAATGTCTTGGTGGCTTTTACCTGACAGTTATGATTTGTAATGGCAATAGAATTAGTTATGGACAGAACAAAGTAACTTTCAGAGTTCTTCACTGCAGTCACACTAAGAGCCTGATCACAGGTAACAAAATAAAAAACAATCCATTGAAGATACATATGATAATTACTGCATCAACAGAGCATCTGGTAGGCTGAAATAGAACAACTGTCCTTCCAGTAAGACAGCCCTCTTGGATGACTCCAAGGAAATAATTTAAATCTCAAAGCATCAAAGGCTTACTTTCCCCTAATGTCAAGATGGAATCATAGATTAAATCTGGGAGTGTAAAAAAGTATAATCAGGCTGCTATTGTGTGCTCCATTTATAATACTCTATGCCACATAGATCTCAATTTGCCTATCTCCATAGAAGTTAATATCATTAGGGGAAATCCTGGCTCTGTTTTCTCTTGACTAGAGAAAAAAATCACGCTGATCCCAATTATGCCAAATTTCACCCAGTGAAAGTCTATTTAAGTACTTGTCTGAAATAACAGAACACCCAGCTAGTTATATTCAGTCACAGGTTAGATAATTAGTAAGGTTAAATTGTAGCTGCTAGGTCTACCTCAGTAACACTTAGCTAATCTTATTGCAAATGTGGAATAGAGATTATTTACTGTTTTTAAGGATGAAGGGATCTCATATGAATCTCCATAGAAAGGCTAAGTATTACTATGCCTAACTTACAGGAAGAAAACTAGGAATAAGAATTAAGTGCTTACAGGTCCCTCCCTGTACTGTGCTCTCTCCCACTTTGTAAAGAAGAAAAAAAAAAGATGTTGTTAGTATTGTTTACTTCACATTTGCCTCAGGCTGATTCATCTGGCCAATAGGCTAAAGAGCCAACTCACATTTGCACTCAGATTCAAATCAAAACCATTACAAGTGTTTCTAAAACTCCATCACTTACACCTCACAAAAGTAAATGCTGTCTTACAAGTAGCTGCACTTCTGTTCTGTAGTGGAACAGATCATTGAAGTAATTCCTGATCCGTCAAAACACGGACAGCAAACGCTGTATAAGAAAGTTGGAAACAGAGAGAGTAAGGGGTAAAGAACTTAATCAAGATATTTCATTTTAAGACATCCATCTGTTCTGCTGGATTTAAGAAGCCAAGTTCTCCATTCATACAAACTAATTTAGGCCCTATAAGTAAACAGAGAAACACTCCTTCAACCTACATGAGAGACAGCCAAAGAAGAAGGCTGTTACAGCACAGCTGATCTTTGGAAGATTGCTCAGCACTGGCAAACACTGCAGTCTAAAGAGACAGACAGCAAGATTATGACTGCTTTAGAAAATTGTTGACAGTAAAATAACTCAGACATCAATTAGCATAAAAGGTTAACACTGCATAAACATTATACTTAGTTTTATCTACAGAAATTATATAATTAAACTTTTTCCAAAGTCCTTCACCATGGCTGCTTCATTGTGCTGTTATTCTCTTCCTTTATCCAGGTCTTTCCCTCAAGGCCATGCTGCACTTGAAATCGTCTAAAGTTGAGCTAAATAAGTGTATTCAAGGACTAGCTGAAAGTTTGTATTTGTCCATGTCTGAAATCACGGGGAAAAATGATAGATTTCTTCGCATGCATGCAAGCCATTAGCTTTTCTGCTGGGTGAAGATTTTTGATAATCTGTATAACACTAAGTCATTAGAATTTACATCTGAATGCCATGAGAGGGTTTAATATAATGAGGAAAAAAAAAAAAAAAAAAAAAGAACAAGTGTTCTGCAAGTTGTATGCAGAGGATGGGAAAATTGGCAGGGTAGTTGATTTCCAAATTCTTTTACAGAAAAGTGTTACAACAGACTTGGGAAAATCTTTCACCTATGAAAAAGATAAAGATAGCATTAGCTTTCATCACTGCCTGACTTGCTTTATATTTAGTCTCTGATAACATTGTCTCCTTTCATGTGAAAAGCTGTCCACTAGATGCCACTGTTTCTGCATAAAACTGCACCACAGCCCTCAACGGCCATTTGATTCGAAATATTCTGCATCCCTCCTTCTCCCCTCTTGATTTTTTACTCCTTTTCTAAAATGTTCAGGTCAGATGACTGAAATTAAAAGTCACAGGGAAAAAAAAAAGACCCTTTAGCAAATGGTCAATTTTTCTCCCCTTTGCATCCAAGATTGTAGTGAAAGTGGATGTTACTGTAGTGTCTGCCTCGTTATATGGGAGCACCCCATTACATCATAGAAAGAAACATTTGGAAGTTTTTACAGCACACATTGTAGAGGCTTGTGACTTTTTACTGTCTGTCATTAAAATACTTACACTAGGAATGGATTTTTGTGTCTGATGTTGTTCTTCACTCTCACAATGACTCTCATTTGATCTATTTTCAGTAACCCCAAACTGTAAGCTGCAGACAAATTATATAGTGAAAGCATCACCCATTATCTTTCCACCTTTGTTATCTTTAGTAGCTTAGGGGACTATGTGTTAGGTTCAGTACCAAGCAGTACTGAAAGATCAGTCTATGCCCAGGGCTTGAAACGTAGTACCCCTCTTAAAAAATGGTAGATAAATAATATCAACTTTAATTTACATATGCAACAACCCAGCAAAAAGAAACAAAGGCTGAGATTTTAAAAGCATCAACTTCAGCAAGGCCAAGACTGAAAGACTTCATCAAAGCCTGATAAGTATTATATGAAGTAGCTATAATATTGCTACTAAGCAATTTGGTAGTTCAACTAACTGGTTATTTCCAGAAGATCACCTTACCTTGCAGAAGAACATGCACTAGAAGTACTTAATTACTAAGACTGGTATTTCCAGAATGGTCGCTGAAATTAAGTCAGTAACTTTGTTTATTTGAAATCCACTTTCACAGTGGTGAAGGTAATGAAAAATGCAAAATTAAGATTACCGGTTCGTAGTTAAGATGATACAGTACTTGCCCACTTCTCATGGAGGCCAAACAGGTGAGTATACTCTTCTACCTACGATGGCAGTACTGCTTCTCTGCAATATTTCTGAAAAGCGAACATGAAAGAATGAGATAAAGCAAATGCACATGACAATTTGAAATGAAATGGTGTGTATGGAAATGTTTCCCTGCAATACTTTGGGGCTTCCCCCCCCCCCCCCCCCCAGTAGTTAGAGACTTGTTTTGAATGTTAGAATCTGGTTTTGAATGAAGACTTCTGTTTCTCTGCCTTGATGAATGAATACAAAAGTAACCTCTGAAACTGTGAAGGGAAACTGGATTGATTGAATGTGACCACTGAAGTAGGAATCTAGCTTAGATTCTCAGTAAAAACAAACAAACAAACAAACAAAAACTTATTTAATGACTACAGAGATCAGAGTGGACTTCAGAAGGTTATCTGAGCCTTTTATGGTCTACAACAAGTAGAAAATCTTGTGAGAACTATGTGTCTTGAGATTTCTGGTATGTGATTAGAAATGCTGAGTGATCTGTCTCCGTCATTTTAATCCTTTTTCAGGACTGGGAGTAAAGATGTGTACTAAAATGAAAAACAGTAAAAACAGAAAAGGTTCAATGAACTTTGAGCTGATATAACTATCTTTATTGTAGCAAATAAGCAATCCAGCACAGTGTAGGCTCAACATGAAACCATAGAACTTCCTTTTTTTTTTTTTTAGGGAGGGAGTTGTTCCAAGACAAGTGACATACCCTGTTTCCAATTCTGATATTTATGGCCATTTCTAAGGAGGGCCAGGCTGAAGTCTGGGGCAAGAGGTAGCATGGGACAACATGGTGTTCCATAAATTGCTGCATTCAGCTCTGCTGACCATGCATGTACAGTTATTCATTTTTCAATTGTAAAAACCACAATTTCAGTCTCACGGGAAACAAATCTGCAACAAACTTCATATAAAAGCAAAAACAAAACAAAGAAATAAATGAATAATATTTATATCTATGCTTATTTATGTATACAAATGTTTACAGATATTTTTATGTAGTTTAAGATACAGAAATTAAGCTTATGTTTTAACAGTGGATGGATCTGAATTGCATGTCAGCATTCCAGATGCAGAAATTACAGTTTTCAAGAGCCTTTTCTGCCCAGAGTTATTCATTCTTAAGTCCTGAGTATTTGGATGCATTTTGGTGAAACACAAAGTTTTGCTAACATGAAATCTACAGCTCTGCAGGGGATTTGGCAGACGGTTAGTGTTTGGTGTTTTAGATAAGAGCCATAGCAGAAACAAAATCTTTCATTTTTACTTTTTCTCCCTCCTTCTCTCTATTTACCATTTGATGCTTTAGAGATGCCCAGGGAAAGTGAGAAAAAATGTTTTCTATTTCACATTGCACAGCTGTGGCACTGCTGGAGAAAAAACATTTTAAATATTAATATGGCTTTGGGACTAAAAGCATTTCTAAAAAGGCACTTCAATGCAATGACTTTCAGCAAAGTGAACAGTCACAAAATAGAGTCAAAGATCAAAATCCCTTCTGCTGATAGTAAGGCAATTTATTTATTTTTTGATGGATGCCTACAGAACTCGTTATGTGTGATTGTATCAGATGTTATGTGTGATTGCTTTCCACCTGAATAAAGAATAGTTCATAGATGCAATAGTTTATGACAGCCTCTGGAGTCAAAAACATCTTTTTCTCACCTCAAACTTTTGGAGTGAAATGGACTGTCTCAGTTCTCTCTCCATGCCAGCTTTAGTGAACCAGGAATACTTCAGCAAAGGTTAGAGCACAGCCTCTTCCACCTGCTAAATTCTGTAGTTGTGGTTAACCTGCAAATTGAGACTTTAGTGTTCTTACCCAATGCTACTAATGCGTCTAAGGGTGTATACTGTGGTTATCTCATTTAGCTCTGCCACAAGCCAGCCTGTGTAGTAATCGTGCCAGCTGCACCTTGAGGTCACCCACACCAGTGGTACTCACAGTATTTCATCCCATCCAAAAAAGAAGCAGGGGCTTCCCTCAATGAAAACAGCTTGACAGTAGATTTCAGCAGAGGACGTTGCTTTAACTTTGTCTAGGATCCATCCCCAGGAGGCAGGGTTCTAGCACAGACAATACAGTGACGGGGCTTACTAATGGCTGCAGCATTATTTATGCACCCAGACTGCTGACATACCTCCAGTTCTGCTTTGAAAAGGAACCATCATCCTTCATGGTCTGAAATTCATGGTTGCCAGGGGGCAGAAAGAGGCCACTTCCATCATTTTGGTTGCTCATCTATTTCCTATTTACCAGGGATGACAAATGTTCAAGCCACCTAGTTAATTTATTCCCAGGCTTTTAATTCTGCTCCGTGTGCTTTGCTGTTGAAACCACACTCTCTCAAGAGCAGGTCTGAAGTGAACAGCACCTGTGGCTCCAGTCTTTCAGCAGCAGGACACACGTGCCCAAAACAACTCGCCTAAGCAGAGAGAGAAATGGATTACAGCCCTGTGTTACACACAGTAAATCACTAGCACAGACAGAGAAGCACAGAGACAACAGAAGTACCAAAACATGCTTTTTTAAAACATGACTCTTTAAATTAAATAAGACAAGGAAATATATGAAATGACAGCAAGGTCACTTTTTCCTTAACTATTGCTCCGATTTAAGCCCGCACATGTCTTTCATTTATTTTCACCTTTGCTCTTCGGCTACCTCAGACTCGTAGGAGATGGTTACAAAGCATTATCAGTGGAAAAGGGCTACAAATGACTCTAGGTATTTATCAGCTTACGCCACTTCTGGTAATTTCCTTTTATTTTTGTAATTCGTTTTCAGAAATGCCTAATGTTCCCTATTAAAACTCAAGTTCTACTACAGCAAGCAGTGTACAAACATCTCTCTGTATAATGAGGCTACATATTATGTAGGCAAACTTACTAACTGTAGATTGCAGTGCTTGGTTGTATTCACCCACGTTGTGACAGTGCTGATTAGATGTTGCAAACAATTGTAGTAGTTACTGAAAATCAAGATCAGCATTTACCATAACATCAGCATTCCAACATTGTTCACTTCATTTGCCTCATGACCAGATTTTACTGCCTACATACCTCTCCTTCTGATCTCCTTTGCTATCACACAAACAATGCGTGCCACTGCTCAAATTGATTGTTATTAGTCTGGGGTACTTAGGAACTATAAATACATCACTTCAACTGGCCTAAAATTTTTAGGGTGGAATAATGAACTGCACGATCTACACATATTGTTAAATAAAGTAACTTAATTTTGCTCAAATTAGCACTAAGTGTTTGCATTTAACTGGAAAGCTCCATAAATTCTATGTTCTTATTTAGAACCTTCAGCTAAAATTGAAGATGCAAACATCCAAAAATCCAAGCTCACATTAAGAAACCATGTGCCACTCAATGAATGAAGACCTAGCCTCCCCAAACCCAGGAACAGGGCAGTCTGCATGTATGCGGACATGGAAAATTGCTTTGCCAAGGTTTATGTAAGGAGAATAGAATCCACAATTCTAGAAGTGTCATAAAGTTTGACATGCACTTCAAAATGTGTGCCTGTTTCAAAAGCATGTTGGAACAGTTATTCTCTCCGCCCCTGATGAGACAGAAATGTCTTTGCTTGCAGCTTTAATGCCTACTCAAGAGGAGAAAAAAGGGAATTGCACTTTCTGGCATTTTGGAGAACATGGGGCAAAGTTGGAAAGAATCCACGTGGAAGAAAGCTGAGGGGGTGGGATAGGAGGGAGTTAGGGCTGGAAACAGAAGACCTTTCGTTGTGCTTTGATTGAATCAGGTGAGGTGAGCAGGGACAAACAGAGGGCTGGTTTCTGAGAGGACAGAGCCCCTGCCTACGGTCTGTGTGGAAACAGTCTCTCAGCTTTGCTCTTTGTTCTTTTGGCTTAATTCAATCCGGGGACAAATCGCAGTGAAACTGGGTGTGTGTATGTGCAGGCGTGCATGTGTGTTTGGGGGGGTGGGTGAATGGATGGGAAGGCGGACACAAAAAGCTGCCCCTGTGACAGGGCCCAGGTCTGACACAAAGACCACCAGTGACCCTGCTTACACTGGGGCTGCCCAGCACAGCTGTCTGCTCGTCTGTCTGTCCATCAGTCGGCGACAGCCTGTCAGGCAGGGGGTCAGCCCCCCCGCATCACCTGCCTGCCTCACAACCACCTCGTGTGAAGGCATCGGGCCTGCATGCGGCTGTAAGCCTGCCTGCCTTGTGTCACTGTGCTGCTCCGACGCGTTGAGCCCAGTAAAGACAGGTTCAAACTGACAAATGAACCCCAAGAAGGTTTCCACTGCCATAACAGGCCAAACCAAACCTGCCTATGGGACAAAGGACTTTCACGGTGAGACTGTGCCCGACGGGGAAGCCTAAGGCAGCATGAAGTCCATACCCTCATCTTCTTCCTCCTGCACTGAGGATCTCTTGGCCCACACTAGCAGTGCCTCCTTCCGAATCTCCTCCAGAGCTGTTGTCCTGTCTCACAGGAGGAAAGCAGATGAATTGGCAGAGAAGGGGCAGTGGATGCCAGGCTGAAGGCACCGAGGACCTGTCTTTCTATTGCATTTGTCCTTTGGTTATCTATAGGGCATATATTATTCCCTCTGGAAGCCCCTGAGTTATGGTCCATGGACCACTGGGAAGTGATCTACAGAAAATAGCTAGCATAGCAATCTCCCTTTTAGTCCATATCATACCAAATGAGGGACCACCGGAAATTTTGTTTAAATGTACATTTGTTTTCTCTGTTGCTAAAATAAGACTCTCACAGTTATATACAAATACCAATAGGCTGATGTAAAGAAGACCCAGAACACTGAGTTTGTTGGCTTTTTTTGTGTAGTGTGGGAGTTTACATTGTGTTGGATGGTTCTTCAGTTTGATGTTGCTTCTACTTCAAGCATTGGGAACTGTGCTTAAAAGGAAAGTGGCTATTCTAAATTAACTGATTTTTTAATTGTTGCTTATGTTGCTGTGTCCACTTACCTCCACTGTCTGAGCATCTTTCTTTGTGTTTTGATATATGACAACAGTGCAGAAATACAGCATTGTGGGATGTGAAGTGGCTCAGTGGAGGAGGATATAAACCAGATGTGTAACATATCCAGTGTGTGCTCAATGTACCTCCTGTGACCTGTCTAGAGATGATACAAATACAATCATTTATTGAGACAAAAAAATGGAAATTAGCTCTGAGAGCAAGGAGGGAATATTACAGACCAGAGCAGCTCAGAGAATACAAAATCATTTCAGGCTACCAAAAAAAAAGAAAAGGAAAAAGAAAGAAACATCACAATTTTTCTACAATTTTGTAAATAAAAAAGAAGCTAAGTGTCTTCCCCCCATATTTTGATTAAAACCACAAAGACAATTCTCTGAGGAGACCTCCAGTTTGTTTCTTAAAATCTTTTGTTAAATTATACGTAAATTATCTCAGACAATGGTTACAATAAAGCTGCAAGCCTATCACCTTTTGTCACATTATGTTTTATCCTAATAGTGCAAGCATCTCCCACAAGACCAGACTTTAGTAAAATGATACTACTCCCTATGACAAGTCCTACCAAATTGATTTCAGAGGTTGCATCTGAAAATAAAACCTCATTTCAGGATGATTTTTTTCCTCCAAGGGATTTTCGTTTGAATTGCTAGACTCATTTGTTATAAACCTGGATAAACTGATGTCATGGATATCAATGGCTGCTAGTCTCCATTACAGCAGGGGAAAAAATATGACCTATCTGTGTAATAGTTTATACCCAAATTCTGCTAGAGTTACCAAATGGGCTGGTTTGTGGAATACAGGGATACTAATGTTAGCGAGTGTCACCGACTCTTGCCTATTACAATTGAAGCAATGGTAGAGGGATTTGAAACCGGCCACTTTTCATTGGTATTTTGAGAAATGTTGGTTTGTTTGTTTCAGGCAGTGGAAGCTGCTGGCATCTGAAAGCAGGCATGTAAGGCTGTCCTAGAAACGACTGGTGCTAGCTCACAACTGCAGGTATTAAAAGCGATACTGGATCTCAAGACAGGTCAATGTAATACCTTTAGTCCAAAATTCTACCTCATTAATACCTTGTCTACCCCCTAGAGATTGTTTTTCATTAATGAGATTTTAGGTTCCTTGGAGCCCATGTCTCAGAGGAGGCTGAAATGTGGGGGGTTTGTTAAGCTGTTTTGCACCAGACAAATGGATTCAGAAAGGTGCATCAAAGCAGCAATAGTTGTCAGCAGCTCAGTGATAAAACTGAAACAAACACAAAAAAAGGTGCAAAACACTGGCCTGGCAGATAGATGTCTTTCCAGGATGAGTCCTCATTACTTTGTTCTGTTACTGGGTCTTTGTCTGCACATTGCTGGTCTCAAGTCTTGCGTTAATGTGCACAAACAAGTTTATTTTGATTTTTTTTACAGTCCCATTGTATTAAAGAAGAAGTCACAGATGCTACAAAAGGGATTATTGTCATGAGCTTGAACCTGCCCAGCCTGAGCAGTGGCTATGAGAACATTTCTCTTGTGGCAGAGTTTGGGAGTGTGAGTTTTCCCTTTCTTCTCTCACCTTGGCCACCGGCGCGGCAGGTCCCAGCAGTGGCCCTCCCTGTTCCCACACAGACGGGTGGGCTGGGAAGGGGAGCTGAGGAATTTTGGCTTGGCACCCCTCACGTACCGAGGCAGCCAGGCGGCAAGGAGGGGAACACAGTCGGAGCCAAGCACAATGCGAACACGGATTGCTTCTTTTGGAAAGGAGCAAACCCAGGAGCCACAACTGAAGCACTGCTTTGCTGTTGGGATAACTCAACCGTACACTGCGTTGCCCCTAAGTCAGTCCAGTAAAACTAGGACAATATTTCACTAACTTGGGAAATGATCTTTGGGCCGTGTCACAGAACTGAAGTACTCATTGTTTAGATAGTTTGGAAAAAAATACCTTGTTTTTCTTTGGTTGACTGGTCTCTGGAAAGTTGAGGATGGCATGCACATTGTGGTAAAGAGGAAAAATGAGCACAAACAAGGAATTTGAATTAATTTGACACACTGGGAGTAGTACTGCTGGGAAATTGTAGAAATTGCAAACTGTAAAAGAAGGCAACACAAATAACTCTGTTACTGCTGATGAGATGGACAGAGGATTCCCAGGACAAAGCATGGCTGAAAACTGTAAAGTGCTCAGTGGCTGCTGAGAAATGGAAAGGTGCTCCAGAAAAAGGAGCAGAGGAGTTACCCAGGAATGTGAGAAGTTCACAGCCTAGCCTAGATAGTTTCATCTGTGTGGCTTGGATGCTGCTAGTCTAATCAGGCTATCCTTCAATGGCCCTTTGGGCTGCTACTGAAAAAGCAGTTCTTCCACTCCCTCTTCCCCCAGGCACTCATTTCTGTGCTTTCTTATGCCAGCACAAGCATTCATGTGGCTGTACTACCCTAAAAAACTAATTATGCTTTTTTTTTCTTTTAATTGGGTTGATATTCAGCTGGATCAGTTCTGTGGTCCAGCTCGCTGCACAGCCACATAAACACTGGTGCCAGACAAGAGTGGGTGAGAAAAGTGACTGGGTGCAGAGGAAGAGGGGAGAGAGGACTGGAACCACCCCTTTCAGCAGCAGCCAGATTTATGCCAGATTAAAGTGACCGTGTAACCGCAGCCTCTTTGAGTAGCCCCCTTAATTTCATTTGGGGCATGTGAAGAATCAGCTCTTACTCCTACCGAGTAAGAGCAGCACAAGCAGGCTTTTATCATCTGATAGGCTCACATTTGCTAAATTTGTGATGTGCTCCATGCTCTGCCAGAATTTTTGGAAGGATCTGTGGCAATTACAAGGAAACCCACCTAGGGACAATATCATTCCAGTGTAAGAAGGCTGGTATGTATGCAGCCACTTCAGCAGCTCCATCTGCTATGAAAGCAAATGAACTCAAGAGCAGACGAGAACTGATATGTGAAGTTACAGTGTAAGTCTGACTGCATAAATTAAAAGGACGGGAATGCAATGGATTTTGAATAGGTTCTTTCACATGACAGTGTTCTCCTGGAATCAGAGGGCAGACATTGCAGAAAAAAAGAAGCTTTACGGTGTTCTGAAATAAATATTAGTATTTTTCTTAGCACAGAGGAGTTAAATGAAGTAGCAAATCAAAACACATGTGTGTATGCATATACATTAGAGACAGGAAGCATGGACTGTAGCAAAAGGGGATTGATGCAGAATATCGACTAATAGAGAACACGGACAGAATATTGACTGTGTTACAAGTTTTCTGCTTTACCCAAGTTGCCTTCTTTCTGGGCTGGAACTGGCAGACATGTGAAGGTCTGAGCTTCCAGCTTGGAATTTCAGCTTCCCTATGCAACCCCCTGCAAACCACTTTGTGGAAAGAGTTTTGAAATGGTGCACCAATGCTTCCCTGAATCAGCGGACAGCCTGCAAGGAAAGGTCTATGAGAAGAACAGCTATGGTCATATGTTCATTCTGATGCTGGGCTAGGTCAAAGCCTTGGGTTAAATGGCTCTTGTACATACCACCAGGGTTAACTAATTCACTGCTCTTCAAAATAGATATAAAAATAACTGGTTTAAAGTTGTGTTTATTTGTAATGTCCAAAGCAAACAGAACTTATTTTGAAGGCAAAGCCTGAAGAAACAACACTAGCTGTTCACCCAGAATTCAACCCCGAGATTTTGGAGTTGATGGGAGGACCTGGGAACGCAGAATGTAGTCAGCACCGGGCAAGGGTAAGTACAAAAGGGTTAATGCTGGTGTTTAAGGCATTCATTGCCTCCCCAGTAAATCTGCATCTGATAAATGGTTCTTCATAACCCAGTGTTGCTTATATATCTATAAAGAGGCAAGTGTTAATTTCAAACCCAAGCGTAAAGACGTGGGGCCAGTATACTACCCAGTCTGCCACTATCATTCTCCCCAGTTGAAATTCTGGCTTGTGATACCATGAGGTATTGTGAAATCACAGTTACCAAAATAAAATAAAATAAAAATAAAAATAAATCCATTTACATCTGTACTCACTTGGATCCACCAGAAGGAAAAAAGACTTAACTTGCAGTAAGGGACATTTGTGGACCATCTGCGCATTTATGTACTCCTAATTTGCACCATTCTGATTCATTCACAAAACATTGCTCCTGCTGATGTGATGGGTCTTGGTGCTGCCTGTGCAAGCCAATGCATTAACTTGTTGCCATACTGCTGCCTGTTCGGCTACGAGAATTAGAGTAAGAAGTCATTTTAATGCTTTCCAGTATACAGATGGGGGATTGACTTAGCTGCTCCAACATTATACCTTTGTGTGCCATTTCCAATAGGAAAGCACCACGCCAACCCTTCCTGTACCCGCTTAACTGGTGGCCATTCATTTTGCTGAAGGAAGACAAAATATTCCCCAAGCAAAGGCATCTCTCAGGCTGAGGACGAGTGAAATGCTGAGTCGAAACTTCTAGGATTTAAACCCCTCTCTGCTGGTCATCTGGAAATGTTCTTACACTTCCAGACACGGCAAAAAGACCAGGCACCTAAATATTTATGGAAGCTTCTTGGAGAATTATGAGCCCGACCACTTCTTCCCCAGTGTCATTACAGTATGCTGTCTGGCCCTGGAGCGATGGTAATGGTTCCCCTACGGGTGACATTGCTGATGCTTTTGCAAAGTGCTTACTTCACTCTCAGTTAACAACTGCTCCGTTCCCTGGGTGGCTGGCAGCTGAGCTCTCCAGCCACCCAGTTACAATTTAGACAATATTTTTGCAGGAATATAAAAGCAGAATAAATCAGGATGTGTTGAGATCCAAGGACTCCTACAGGGTCTCCAAGAAACAGCATAATGCTATTTTAGGTCACTGTAGTAATGACACCAGTACCAATGCTGGTAACAGAAATAATTCCATGCCCAGTCTGCAAGAGACTTAGGACTATTTATAAAACTGCCACCTTTAAAAACTTTCCATCTGCCACTATGAAAGTAGCCGTGTCTCAGAGTGTTTATAGAGAACATTATTTTTTTGCTGTTTTCTTCCATTTTTATTTAGGATTTGTACAGTTTATCTCCAATTTTAATGAAATGCTTTAGCTTTTCTGATAGTCTGCTATGAGTTCTGCTCTTAATCTTGTAGGTGTTCATTTGATTTTGAGCAACTGAATACTTTAAGATTCAGTTTATCTTCTATTAATGTAATTTCAGCGACAGCTTTTAGGTTTGTTCTTTCACATTTACTGATTACAATAAATTTATTAAAGTTCGGAATTGTTTTTCTTTCAATAATAGTACAGATCAAAAGCACTGCAAATCCAGTCAAATTGGTTTTCTAGGAGGACATACATGTTAAAACTGAATCAAGGAAGCATGCTTTCACTGAAAAGATACCTCCAATTCCCTATAAGCTGAATTCTTGTGACATTCGGAATGGGATATTTCTGGTATAGTTTGACTACAGCCTTTTTTTTTCCCTAGGCAATTACTTCTGAAGCATTAACAAGTTTTCTCTGCAAAGCTGTCCTCTCTCAGCTGACCAGTCCTTCTCTTATAAGCCTGGTCCAAAGCCTTCTGAGGCTGATTTCCATTCCTTTGACTCAGACCCACCATCCATGTCTCCCAAACTTCTGCGACAGTAGAAATTATTCACCCTCTAACTGTCTTATTAAATTTCAGCTGGTCTTGGCTACCAGCCTGCTCCAAGGGTTGCCTTGTCAGGTTGCTTGTTTACCTTCACCAAAACACCAGAAGTAGTTTAAACTGAAAACATACCAGTTTGGAGTTTCATGCAAAACATTCAGTCTAAATGAAAAGAATGATTTAAAAGAAAAATACAGAACGCTGCTGCAATCCAGTGTGTCTCTGCCATCAATAAAAGATACAGCTAGTCACTTCATTCAAAACAAAACATGCAGTCTTTCAAAATACCCTCCCCGATCAGACCACCAAAGCACTTAGCTTCTCTCCTTTGCTCACCAAATATTTTTATGATTTTCCACAAGAAACAGCCAGGCAAAATGCTAATAACCACTCGGCGAGTATGGGAGTACATCATGTCTCCAGACACCATGAAAATAAAATAAATCACTAGAGAAACAAAATTTTATACGGCTTGTTTTTTAAATCATGTTTTTTCTATAAGGCAATGATGAAGAGAAGTGTGAACCAAGCTAGGGAGCAAATGGCTATTCCTACTTAGATCTTGGAGCACTGTTATTATCAGGAGAAGGCCATCTCTAGAAGCAGCCAAGATGTTTAAGATCACTGGCCATGGTCTTCAGAAGCCCTTTAAAATCAGAATGTCAACATAAATGGCTGTATCTATACTAATACATAACATGCACAATTTTAACAATGAGGGCAATTAATCACTGTGGTATCTTATCTAGGGATGAACAAGATTCCTGTTACAGTCTTTAAATCAAGACCTGGCATATACATGTCTGTGTCATGCTGCGATGTAAAGCAGAGACTTGAGAGCCATCTTAAAACCACCTAGCTCATACTGACATGAGGCCAGCATAGTGCAAATTAATAAGGACAATTCATCCTGTTCTTACTTGGGTAAAACAGACCATCCAGGGTTCAGCTGGACTGCTCTCTGTCCCCACCAGCTTGTTTACAGCTAGCTAGGCACCTTCACTCTTCCTGTGGTCTCCAGTGGAGATGTAGCCTGGCTGACTTCCTACAGGACGTGTTAAAGTGCCACTGGATGTTCTGGGCTCTATGGAGACACCACTGGATCATGCTGACAGCCTGGTAGAGAGCCCTTCTCCAAAGAGGACACAGACAAATAGATCAGCACTACCACAGAGATCACTCAGTGATACGGACAAAAAGTTTCTCCCTCTGGGACTGGCTCTGGGTCCCCCCAGACCCCATTGTGGTTTGTGAACTTCAGGCTACGCAGGGAGCCAAGCCCGTGACCTTCCTTGGTGTCAAGGTTCACAGAGAAGCAGCTTCCTGGGACACCCGGTGAGGCGCACAGCGCCGTGTGCCTTCATGCCTCGTTGTGCTTCCAGCCTAAGCAGTGTCAGCCACTACCTGGGAAGATCCCTTCTGCCTGTTCCTCCCCCACATGGCAGAACAGACTCCTATTTCAGCATCCATTTCTATTAATACACACTGGATATTCCCCCCCCTTCCTCCCCAGTTCTGTCTTTCAGTGCTTGTCCTTGGCTCCCCTTACCAACCTGCAGGACAAACTTTCTGCCTCTTCTGCAAGGGCCTGAGCCCAGGAGCCGTGCCGAGCTGGCACAGCAGGCACTTGAGGAGTGGGAACATTTCAATCCCACTTTAGGATTTGCCACCAGAAAGCCAGGCACACACACACTGAAATGCTGCCCATGCAGTACCGCAGTGTCTTCTATAAGAAAACATGGATTTCTGCCACAAGACAGACACAGCAGCTAGTAAGCTATTCCCTGCATTCTTCTATCCCCCTGGGCACCCTGTGTAAGGAAAACCATTGATGCTTGCCATCAGATAGACACACAGACCAGTAATAAAGTACCCATGATTCACTGCATTTTTATTCCTTGGGGTACTTCTGAAGAGGGAGCTACTGATTTCTTACTTATGTTTAAATGATTTGTGAAGGGGAAAAAAAATCTATTTTATAGCCCGTGCCGTTAGCCATAGGGGAATCTGTTTTCTGTGAGTTCTGTATTTCATGTGACAGATAGCTTTCCTCTAATCACTTATCTTTACTTTGGTTGTTTTAGGAAGCTAGAGTTTTCCCTTATCTTGTAATTTTGATCAGTTAAAAGTTGCTGTCTATTGGGTGAAACATCAAAGCCCTCCCGGTTTCTGCATTTACTCATTTCAATAGATTTCCCACCATGAGGGACAGGATCTTTAAAGCCTCATCATTTACAACACGGTAGCCCTCTCCAGTCCATACAATTACCCTAAGGATCACGTAAAAGCAAAGAAGATGAAGAGAAACAGACATGCCGAGTAGGCGCTGCTGCTCACAGCTTCCGAGCTCCTGCACAGAGCAAGCCCAGCACGTGTGGAGGGGAACTGTCAGGGGAAGAGCAGCCAGGACGCCCTGTGCTGCCAGCCCTGTGCTGGGGAGGCCACAGCCGTCACCTCTGTTCTCCAAAGCAGAAGGACACTGCAGGTTCTGCTGTAGCCAGGGGCTTGGACACCACGGAGACAGCCACAGCGCGGCAGCCTAAATAAAGATAGAGGTCTCCACGTTCTGCCAGCAAGGGGAATCCTATTCCCAAGACAGACTGGAGCCACATCATTGCATAATGCTCTAGAAAGCACATCATCTCCTGGAACTCCCACGGCACGGCACGACCACAGGGCATATTTTGGTGAGTGGTGTGAATATGGCCCTTCTTCGCCATTTCCTTTCCATATTAGTCACATTTAGTCCTGCTCTGCTTGCTGCCTCTGGAAGTCTAGCATAAGCCCTGCGTCTGGTCAGGGAAGAAAGCAAGCAAAGCATTTTCTGTAGGCAAGAATCCACAGCTCAAAACCACCTAATAATACGTCTCAGTTCTTCCTGACTTGGTAGTGTCTGTGCTGGAGAGGCCAAGGTTTGCAATAGAAGGAGTTGGCCAGGACAAAAGTGCACTGGCAGAGCTCTGTGGAGGCACTCACGCAAATCCTGCCCACACTACATCTGGATCCATCCAGGGCTTTCATGATCACTGGGTTTGCCAACCTTTTTTTTCTTTTTAAAGCAAACAATCAATAAAGGGAGAGAAAAAAATTAAGTAGCTGCTTGGCCCGAAGTTTGCTGCTACTCAGGAACTTCCCACATTGTGCTAAGTGAAAGCAAAGCAGGAAGTGTACTCGTTTGGGGCCCAATTCGCACCCAAGTCCTTGGCCTCTGCAGCATCTGCTCTTTCAGGGAGGATCAAATGCTTGGATGTGGCTGGTGAGCTCTTAAAGCTGCTGGGCCAAACAGGCAGAGTTCAGGGCTGAACTGGCTGAGAGGCAGCCTGTTTCTGCGCATTTCTCAGGGAGAGGTTGCTGACAGAGTCCTTCAGGAACCCAGGCTGGAAAATAAAGCTGTTGTTCATGCAGGGCAGTCCTTCTGAAGATCAGCAGTGGAGTAGCAGCTTTCTTCCACGTGCTAACATTTGCTAGTGCCACTGCAAGGTAAATGGCAGCCCTGCACTCAGCTCTCACAGCACAGCACCCACACCCACATCACACCCACAGACTTCAGTTCTACCAGGCTGCCCAACCAACCTTAAAACCCCTTAGCAGGGAGGACTCCTTATTTGACGGACGCAGACTAACTTACGAACCACCTGGGGCATCACAACCTTTCCTGTTGTCTCCAGGCAGGTTTCTGTGTTACCTCCTTTACCTTGAGAGGACAGCCTGTATCTTCATCGGAGTTATCGGCACACAGAGACCTTATTCAGAGGACTCCTGCTTTTAGGACATAGAAGCAGACACAATAACTTTCTTGGTGAAGGTGAAGATAACACCTTGTGGAACAACAAATTCAACACCACCAAATATTTCAAATATTTCTTCTATATAGAAATATTCCTTCTCCTTGCTGCCAACTGTTTACCATCGTCTAACTTCAGTGGGAACAGCCTCCTTTTCACAAGGCATAATGAGTTTGTCTTTATGGGGCATTACAATAAGAGATCTTCTGAAGATTATCTCTTATGTGCAAATTATTAATTCAAGGTAAAGATCTGGAATCATCCAAGAGACACAGAGGCTGCCTGAAGCAGAGGTACAGATCCTGGAACGAGCAACTAAACACCTCATTAACTGAGTTTCATACCAGTTAGTCTGAGTGACTGAAAATTTCCAACACAATTGAAACCGTGGTTCTCTGAATTAATGTTATTTTTAATAAAAGGAGGCGTTGAGTTGCCTTCTTTGGTGTGCATTGTGGAATGTTTCTAACTTCGCTACCAGACACGGCTGCATTTGAGTGATATTTGTGAGGCACTTGGAGAAGAAATGTGCTATATAAAATTAGAGATTATGCCAAACCTCAGTGTTGGATTAATACGTCTGTATGAATTCAGAGGATGAAAAGCCATCTTCCATTTGATGGCAGGGTGTCAAATTCCATGTTAGTGTAAACTGATGCAGGCAGTTAATTATAACAAAGTCATTCCAGTTATACTGACAAAGAATCTGACCTTGGTCCATTTGCCTGAAATGAAACAACCAAAATCCTGGGTCTGAACATGCCAAAACTCTGTATTTAAACTGGCATCTTAGTTTTGCTTTTTGGGCTTATTTTTGTTTGTTTGTTTTAAGATGAATCTTCTTATAGCAATAATATATTGCTATACAAATATACTGCAATAAATACTAGCAGAGAAAAGTCACAGATCAGAAGAAAATATTATTTATAAATTACAGAATTTTAGAAATGTTATTTTTTTTTCAGGTGAAAGATTTGTATGCTCACCTGAAATTGCTAAGTGAGCACATATGGCAGTTCAAAGAAAGAGTAAGTTTCTCTTCAACACTAAGGAATTAATTTCATGTTCTCAAACTCTAAATATATCCCTCCCATGGTTTGGTAAATGGCACACTGTGAAAACTCACTCCCTGCTAGTGCATGAAATTAGGATGCTGCAGTCCAGCAGCATCGATTCTCCTTTGATTAAGAAGTGAGCAGTGCAGTAGCACTAATATCTCAAGCCAGATCCCTTCTGCTACAGAGGACCCAGCTAATACAGACCTCAGCAAACAGATCTGTGGGACCATTTTCAAAGTGGTTTCAGTGTCTCACTGGGAGATTTTTGCTGGCTAAATTAACAAAATTCAGAGCATACATTAGGTCCGTGACTCCAGTTAATGAGTCCTTTGTTTTATTAGATGAATGGGTAAGAAGGGTCATTTTCTAATACACTTTTTCCCAGCAGAGTAAAATATCCACCACTGAAAACAGCCATAGGCGATCCATTATTTTTTATATTACTCATGTAAGTTGCTCCTTACAAATAATGAACACTCATAACTAAGCACTGCTCAGAAGAATAAATGACTAACCAGATTTTATCAGTACACAAGCTAAATTCAATGATTTATGAAGAAATCTTGGTCCCGTCTAATGGAATTTTCCCAAAATAAATTCATGTAAACAACTTGCCACAAAGAGGCAGTCAGTGCTGGTTGGTATGTGTAAACAGCTTTAACAGTTGAGAATATAATCTCCTTGACTGCTGGGCAGTCTGGGGAGATTCATGCAGAGTCTCCGTTCAGAAAACCACCTTTGGCTCTGATCCTCCTGACATCATAATGCCACCCATTTCAGTAGTTTTTAGCAAATGTTACTGTCATCATAGATGGGCAGAATGATTTTGCCTCTCAAAGCCAGCACAATTTTTACAGTCCTCATCAGAATCTCAGGATGCTATTCATGTGTAGGACTAGTGGGAGGAGGTGAGAAATGGAAAAAAATTCCAGCTCCTGAATAAATGTATCACAGTGTGTTCAGCTTCCAGGGGTGGATTATCAATACCTTTTTACATCTTCCTAGAATCAAGCTGAAAATGCATTTCAGCTGTATTAATGGGTCGCAGTCATTCTTAACATGTTTCCATGGGAACTTCTGTTTTCATGGTCTCTAACTGCAAGGTGAAGTCAGATATTTGATAAATTATCTCACTGATGTTAATTAGTCCTGCTGGAAGATAACACTGAAAGCAATGCCTGTAAACTAATCTCTGTGAGTGGCTCAAACCGATTTGGACTGGTTCCCAAACAACCTAAAGCTCAGTTCTTTCAAACTGAACCACACCATTTACAAAGTTTGCATCATTATCAAAAATGTTTCCTTCTCTGCCTTAACTCATCCTTAAAAGCAACACATCACAGACAGCATCGGTTCTGTTAGAATAAGAACCAAAAGGGAGCCTGGCTGAGTACCAAAACTGCAAAAGACAGTTAGCTTTTGCTAATAGCTATTTGTAAATATAGCATCATTAGCTGTTTCTTGGGGATGAAAGCTACAGTACAGCATGTTCCACTGCTCAATGGAAGAAGAAATCCTACACTACACACACAGATTTTATGGGCACTAATAAGTACCTTTTTTAGCTTCGTAGAACTTTGGAGGCTTTCTACATTAGCCTGGTTTCCCAATATGTCTGCTAGGTGGATGAAGACTGGTGTATTTTAAAAGGGCCTAGTGATTTTACATGCCCCTGCTGGGTTGCCTAACTTGTGCCAGCCCTGAGAACAGCCTGATAGCTTGAGGATTTCCAAAAATCTGCTGCTTTGAGGTATCTCTGCATAACACCTCATCAGTCTCTCCTCAACTCTGGTCAGTGACAAAAAACCCTCCCCAAACACTCCTTGCTCCTGAAGTCGTCGCTGAAGCCAGACAGGGTGCTTGCTCATAGAGATGTAAGATTTAATTTTCAATTGGAACCAAATGCTGCTGGTAGATAGTTGGTGGTTGTGATCTTGACCGGGAGGTGACTGAAGTGGTTCTTATGACTTTTATGTAACTCTAAGTTAGACCAGTGTCAACGAGATCAGTATTTACTTCCACTGCCTCGCATGGCCACCCGATCAGCTTGCTCTCATGTGAGCTGTGAGCTGTTTTGGAATAGATTTGCTTGAATATTGAACTTGTCTCAAATTTTAGGTTCATTTGGTTAAAACAGAAGGAAGTATCTTTAGCCACCTGAATTAAAGGATATTATCCATGCATGGCTTTTACATTAGAATAGTTTCGTTTTGAAATAAGAACAGAATAGTTCAATTCAATCATTGGCACAAAAATAATACCACTACCAGATAATGGAGACTTCCTAGGAAAGATATACCTGATGTCAGACAGCTTCGTAAGTAGGCCAGCAGCCAGTTCTAATGGAAAAACAGTCTGTGAAGAATTCCCAGCATATTATATTCCCAAGCTTTTTAGAAGCTATTTTCTGGCTAATCAAAAAACAGAAGCTATGTCTTCAGCAGATATAGAATAACACCCTTGCTGAAATACATCAGCTCAAGATCTGGCCCACAGCATGTATTTAAGATGTTTAGCTACACTTGAACTCAATTCTTTTTTTTTACCCACCTAGCTTTAATCAGGTGTGACTGCACTTGAAGTCGATATGTTCAAGGCAATGTGAATGAAATGGGAAGTGAAGACAGATCAGAATGGTGGCAATTTACAGTGACTTTGCTGAAATGGATCTGTCAGGAGTAAGGCAAGAGAGAAGTCACACCTCTGTGCCTTGCACATACCATTTGCATACCCGTTGGCCAGCTTATATCCTAGAGCTCAGAGCACTCCAGACAGAGTGGGATCAATCAGCCCTCAGCTGCAAGGCATGCAGTGAACACATGGAATCAGTGCCGTTAGGTTTAAAGCATTCTGTGCAAACATGGATTAATCTACAAAAAGAAGTTAATGAAGCATGAAATGCGAGTGGTATTTTTGTAGCATCTGGGCTATAGAGGACTGTAACTGTGATAACTTTGAACCTCCCTCTTGGAAAGCTCTTTTCCTAGTCTCCTTTTTATAAAATGTTATTTGAGGTCATGGACATGTATATGGAGACGTTGTACACTGCTGAGAACTGCGGATGTGCACTAGCTTAGTTTACCAATGCAATTATTTCAGTCCCTTTACAGACTATTTGCTAATCTTAATACTATCCTGAATGATTACATGTAAATCTATGATTAACTTTATACATAGTGTATACACAGAAATAGCACCAGATCTTCAAATCATTTGGGATGCTGATTCCACGGATAATGGAACTTTAGTGTTGGACAGCACTGAGTAGCACATTGGACAGGAAGGCAGGACATAGCAGTGCTTACAACTGTTATCTAAAATGTAAGCTTAAACTTTTATATTGCAGAACGATATAGTTGATAAACTATAGTTCTAAAGATCATCTGTGACTTGGGTCCTTATTATCTGCATTTTATGGTGGTAGAGAACCTCATCATATACTATAGCTCTAAAGGGCAAGTTGGAATTTCTAATTTTCTACTCAAATACCCAACTCCCTAGGATCTTTTGACATCTGCAACATAAACACCAGTGCTGTCTTCACATCTACAGTGCAGCGTGGCTGAAAAATTGGTATTCTTTAGCCACTGCTATCCCTGGCCATCAGTGGCCATGAATGAGTGTCTTTCACAGCGAAACCTCTTCTTTATAGACATGAGTGCCATTTCTCGCTATCATAACTTAGCCCGCAGCTATCAGTTAATTAATGACCCGTTACAGTTTCACACAGAAGCCTTTTTGGAGAAATCATCCTGTTTATACTTCCAAGTGGCCACTCCTGCAGCCTTTTCCTCTATAAGTAGCCCCACTGACTGGTGAGTAAACGACACAGGACCAAGCCCTTAGGGAGTTAGTTTTGGAATGAGCTGACAGCTCGAGGCAATTCACTGCTTGGTGTGTTAACCCGATTATGTTTGACATCTGAGGTCAGCTAGATCATTGGAAATGTCCCATTGCTGATCTTCTGAGGAGTCTCAGGGTTTCTCTCCCCTGACAGCTGGCTGTTAAACCGCCTGTCATAGATGCCACAACCAGACAAATCTCTTCCTGCAAATGTGGTTCCTGGAGCTGCTACTTTGTGCAATTGTTTCTTATCTGTACACAAAGCGTCTTGCTTTGTCTAATTATTGAGATGGCACCAAAAGCTATTAACTATAAATTCAAAATCTTAGACTACTTATCTGAGCTAGCGAGAAGATCAAAGCTTCTGCATGTTTTACGTAGGTAGCTGGGTATATAATGTCACTGAACAGGAGAAAAGCAGTCTAAAAAGGGAAAAGTAATAGGGAATGGCATATACTGTTTTTTAGCATATGTAGCTTTTAATACTTGTCTTTCTCTTACAAGAAAGAAGAATTTATTTCCTTATCTATACTACTGCATTAGGGCTATTTAAAGCAAATTCCAAGGCATTGCAAATTGTTTAATTTAATTTCCATCCAACTAGCAGAGCAGCCATGGGGAACTCCAGGATAATGACACTATTTTGAAAGTCTTAAAATGCAACAGAAAACTCACTGAACTTTTATTTTTCTCCAGTTTGCCTCCTGATATTTATGTCCTTAGGGAAAGCTTGGGTCAGACTATAAAGCTTTTTCCCCCAGAAGTACAGGGGCTACTGGAAATGAAAGCAGAGCTTCTTGTGCATCCACACGAGACATGGCTCAGGGCTCTAAGCAAGGCACCAAGCACTGCTGGACTTCCAATAATGTGAGGCTGTGGATGCCCCATCCCTGGAGGTGTTATGTGAAATGAGTTTATGATATGATTGACCAGCACTGTATTGATTTCAGCTGCGTGATGCTGAATTACACCAGGCAAGACAACAGTCCCTGGGTCGTCTGGGAAGCAAGAACCTTGCTTCTGCTCTACGCCCATGGCAGGCCTGCAGGCCAGACACTGCTCACAGCTGGACGTATATAAATGTCTCGGTGTCGCGGCAGAGCCTGCAGGAGCTGCTCCCAGGCCTTCTATTCAGGTTCTCACTGCTGTAGGCCTGGACACCTCCTGTGGCTTGGCCCTGCCATGCCCGTACTGCGTGCAGCCAGGTGAGCTGGGCTGCTCCGTGCTCGGGGGTGCGACACGGCAGCGTGGGGAGAGGCTCAGGCACATTGCAGGGACTCGGGAATCCTCCTGGCTGGGCTCCAACCCCAACTGCATGCACGGGCAGCAGCTCTTGTGCCCTGGGGATGCTGCGAAGCGGAGCCTGGCATGAGCAATGTGCGGGACCCCGCTGGTGCTCCTCAGAGCACAGGCCGGAGGTGGAACAGCTCCACGTGTCAGGTAGGGGTAAGCCAGAAAATTGTCCCCTACTGCTAAAACCACCAGAGGCCCCAGGAAAGCCTCGTGTGGGTGGTTGCAGCTGGCCACAAAGTGTCGCTGTTACCCCAGATTTTGGAGCAGATCACTCATCTTTCATGCTACAGCGTTAGGCAGTTGAGAACACAAAACAACTGTCCCCTTAAAATGAAAAATATATGTATTTATCTGGTATCATCTCTTTGTCTTTCCTTTAAAATGCCCAACTTTTTCTCCCCTGTCCTCCCCTCCTCTTTTCTCTTGGGAAACAGGATTCCTAAGCTCCGCTTGGAACCAAAGTTCAGATTTTTTGGCAGCGAGGAGGGACTCAAATGAGAGCTAAATTAAACCTTTTCAAAACTTCCCCAGCCAGCCGGGTAGCAGACAAGAGGCACATTCCAGGACCGTGTGGGAGATCTGAGCTGAGGCAGACAGCAGAGGCAGAGGTGATGCTTCCAGCTCGCACTGAGGTGCCGACCCGTCTGCGCTGTCCCAGCACAGCCCACACAAGGGTCGGTGCTACCGTCCCCACAAAAGTAGGAACCCCCCCCCCCCCCAGATATTCTCCTGGCCAGGCAGAACGTTTGTTGATTCCATAAAGCACAGTACAGCAGTGGAGCAGCACACTGGGATTACGGGGTGGATTTATGGAAGTTTAGTACAGATGACAGCGAGCAGAAGCAGCAGTGCTTTCAGTTGGGCTGCAGTCTGAATTTGGGGACAACACGGAAGGCCACACAGAAAAACCCAACAGAAGTAGGCATCCTTACGCCTCCCTGATTGTCTGTTCAGGGCTGCTCATAACGTACAGAAGACAGGTTTCTGTTTGGGTTGTGGGCAATGACATCCTCTTGCCATTTCTGTCCTGGCCTTTTTAAAGCAGCTTTGAAGCAGGGCTGAGCAGCACATCCAGCAGAAGGAGGGTTTGAAGAAAAACAGCGAAAAATGTCTTCCTAGAACTGTGCTGAACTTCTGCTGAGAATGCTTAGAAAACTTCAGCTTTGGGAAATTTTACGTTTTGTTACAATTTCATAACAGTAGGACATTTATTTGGAAAACATAGAAATTACTGGTTTTTTCTAAGCTTTATACCAAGATTTTCCCCAAGATCAGAGAAAGGGACTCATTTCCATCATTTCCCCATCATTTTTTACACACTGGTTCACTGATTTTTTTTGATCAGTGGGATGGAAACATTTCACGCAACATGGGGTCTCACTGCACCGGGGCCACAGCCACATTACACTGACTGCAACTGAGCCACACCTGGGCATACCAACAAAGGAGCTGGTCTATTTTATCCTATTTTCATTGTCTAAATGTTTTTCTATGAACGTTGGAGAAGAATCACCATTACTGGTCGCTAAGAACAGGCCAGACAAGCATCCAAAGGCTTGAGGTTTCAGAGCAGGCAGAGGGACAGGACTAGACTCTTTGGGTGTATGATTCTATGGCAACACCACAATCTCTGCAAAACTGTATGGTTTGTTCCCAGAACCATAAATCTAGCCTGGCATCATTGGAAACTCAGTGCTAGAGACCTTGGTTTAATTTCAGATTTACTGCAGTAACCAAAACTGAACAAAGTAAGCCCAAGTCTGAGCCTCCTACCTGAACCTGTGATTTGTGGAGTGAAAGTTGTTTGCATTTTCTGGTACTTACAAATTCCTACTGGATCAGAAATGTCACAATCATTTTATGTCATGGCTTACAGAAAAAAACAGGAGTCAGAGCTGTTGCCCCAAACAAACTCTTGAGTCTTAGTCTGTTGGTGGGTGATGAAGGAATAGTGCAGTGCACTAATTTTTGTTGAATTATCTAATGTCCTCATGTAAATGAAAGACTGTAGTGTCAGGCAGTAACTGAGCCTTTAATGAGAACATTAATTTCTGCTTTATGATTCAGCATTTTCCTTGATGGTCCCTACCAAAGTTAAGAAGGGCAAAAATATATGCAGCTTTTTATTGACTGATCCCAAGCCCCGTGGAAATGTCCTTCATCTTTAAGAATTAAGGTTCCATCGACTACTGTACCAGTAAGTGAATTAAAATGCATTTACTTATTTTACTCAAATTAATCTATCCAGTTTTATAACTGAAGTCATAGTCAAGTCCACATGCCATTGCTGAACTCTTTACTCATGGGGTCTGCATACACTAAATAAATATTGGATCCCTAATCAATAGGTCCAAACTAGTGAGTGCCATAAGGCTTGCTGGTCAAAACTGGCATCTCACTGCACTGTCTTAAGGCTACCTAGAATTTGAAATTACATTTTAAAAACTGTTTGATTTTTACCACATTTAAAGTAGACAATCAAACTGTCTGCAGCAAAGTGTATCTAAAGAGTTCATACCTTCCAATTGAAAAAGCACTGGACAACCTCTTAACGAGATAAGAATCTAATTATATATGTTTAAAATGACATTTAGAGGCCTCAGTACTTTTCATACTTGGTCTCAGATCTTAGAGCTGGCATCTGTTTCTCCTTTTAGTTAAGGAAAGGAAAGACTATTTACATATTCTTAGGAGTATATCTCCAATTAAATCTTTTTCAGAACTGCACTCTCAACATCTCATATTAAGTTTCTTGGCAGACAAGTATCTTTTTCTTTAAGAGATTTATTTATTCAGTTGGATACTTTTTTTCATCCTTTGCCTGGGCATTTGGAGTCTTCAGCCTCACCATCCTATAAGTAGAAAAATGACCCTGCTCAGAAGTTTTAGAGCTCTGCTCCAAAATTTATTCACCTTTTTAGTGATGTGGCTTCATCTAGTGACTGCCCTTCTAATAATCTGCAGCAGTAAAGTGGAGTAAATTTAATCAGGGATTTAGAAATTGATGTTATTGTCAAGGACCAGCAACCAAAGCAAGAAACCAGATTACCGAATGATAAATAAGACTTCCACATTTATCGTTCAATGAGAGGGGAAGGTGGGTGGGAAAGAAGAGCAGCACAGGGGAAATGCATACTTGCGGAGGACTTTCAGAAGTCACAAGACAGTCCTTTTATAACAAATCTCTTCTTTCCAAAGGAAGCATAAACACTTATTTCTACCCCCCAAACCATAGGTACTGTATCCCATTTCCTAGCTTCCCTAATGAAATCTGTATGTATTTTCTATTTAGTTTTCAGATAACGGAGCTGTCTGCCCAGGTGTCTCCGCAGAGACCAAATGATTATATTCGACATCAGCTCCCTGGCGTCTCATCCACCGCCTTCACAGGGTAGAAGAACAGAAGCATATTCTCACTTCTCCAGATATCTGACAAAAGGATGTCTTTTGCAACATGCCAGGAAAGTCAGATCTGGACTACTTTGGACTAGAGTAGGAAGCAGATTCCAGAGTATTTCAGACTCCTCATAAAAGATACTCTGTCAGCACCCTCTGAGTAATGGAGCGGGGCGGATTCCTCCCCCTCTCGCAGCGCTGCTGTTGACATCAGCGCCAGCAAGACTCACTGGGTCTGCCCTCGGTGGCACCACTGTGAATCTCATTGACCTCTGAGTTATTCTTCTTTTGCACAACACTGGAATCCAATTTACCAGAAATAGATATTCAGGATTTAGTATCTAAGATCAGTAAAGAGAAGCAGTCTTCGGCCTGTTAGATCTAAACTGCATTTCCTTGTTATGACAAAAGTCCAGATTCAGTCCAAGTCCTTGTTAAGTCCAGGCTCAGCGTTGGTAACACTTCGCTGGTATCCAGCCTTGCCATCCGTACAGCACACAAGCAATGCTATCTGCATTTTCTGACCAATACATGGACTTCTCAATCTGCCAAAGGTACCAGGGACCAGGTTCAGGTGTGCAGCCTCCATAGCTGTGCTCCCTTCACAGGGGGGGCCACCAGAGCTACAGAAAAACACGATTCCAGTATGCAGCTGTATAGCCTATAAATCTGACCTGCATTTTCATCAAGGACTTTTGCTCTGAATCGCTCTCAACAGGAACCCCTCTGTTCTCAGCAAAGCAGAATGACCATTTTGGTCAGCCCTGAAGTTCAACAAAGTTTTTTCAGCCACTCCTCAGCTTCTGCTTTATGGGAGCGAGGAAATCTTTGTGGTGCTCAGGGACAAACGAGACCACATGATGTCAGTTTAAAGCAAGTCCCTGGCTAAAAAACAAACAAACAAAAAACAGATTAAACCCCATGACCAAAAAGTCAGCTTGATACAGTTTATCATTAGTTTTATATAAGCTCTGGTCCACAAACAGGAGCTGGAAACCCTTGCCTCAACGTGATGCAGCACATCGATGGCCTGTTCAGAAGCAGGAGGCCTGGAAATAAGCTGTGAGTGATCGGTGCTTTTACTTCTCTTCTTTACTGCTGATTTCAGGGCAATTCCCTCCATGTTACGAACCAGATGAGATTCTGTCTCCAGAGCAACACAGAGGCTGTAATTCCACCCAGGGGATGGGGTGTGGTTTGCAGACAACGATAAACCACGGCACATCCCCTCTTGTGGTTCATGATGTCATTGGAATGACTCAATACAACTACAGCCTGTGTCAGTCTGCGTGTATATTATTCTACTGAAATTAAAGCTTTTGAAATAGGAGCTTATTGTTTTTAATAACTTCAGTTATATAATTCCTTTCTCATGTTAGTGCTTCAATAAACATTTCTCATGTTAAATTTTACTCCAAACCTATCCTTGCCAGTTTTAGGCTCAGAGCTGATATATTGGAATAATCCTCTTCGTTTTAAGTCCCACAGACACTGCGCTGTTCACATGATGTCATTCTGTGTATATTCCTTCATTTACTACTGGTGAGTCATTATTATCGTAGCTAATAGAAAGAGGATTATCTCTTTATTAAATCAAAGGCATGGCATTTTGTTGTTGTTGGTGGTGTGCCTCCTTGATTTTTAACCCTTTCAATTACATGAGTCAGTATTTTTCATCATGGGCCGCAGTCAGGAACAAGAACACAGCTGCTGCTAGAAGCTTGCAACAAAGTGGTCAGGGAAATTAAGGTGCAATTCCTTCCTCAGTCATAAACCTCCTGGGTGATCTTGGGTAAGCCACTTGGAACCAAAGCAGCAACAAGTGTCTAAGTCTTTGAGAGTCAGGATCTTAGTCTGACACCTTTTAATTCATAAAATTAATCTGTATCTCAATGGCAGTGTTATGATTATAATATATTACAAAGGCAGCAGCAACACTCATAATAAGGCTTTAATATAAATGAAGTGATCAGCATTGTGACAGTCAGAAATACGGCTAGCTGTGAAAGATGTACAAACTCTACCATACAGTTCAGGAAGGCAAATATTCATCCCAGTAATCTTTTCTAGGGAGCAGCTCTCAAGCAATAGAAGTTTTTTTTCAGAAGGCTGCAGAGGTATGAAGAACTAAAAGATTAGCTGGAGAAATTAAAAACGTCTGCATTTAATACAGAACTAGTGAGAAACCTGATTTTTTTAATAGGAAATTTCAATGCTTAAAATGTTTTCATTCTAAATTAAAATGACATATTTTCCCCAGGAATCAAGATTTCTAAGGCCTTCCAAGATTTAGAAGTAGCTTACTATTTGGCTTAAAGTTAAATCACTTCATTTTGGCAAAGCAAAACCCATTTCAGTATGATTATGTAGAAACAATAAGGTACCATACTAAACGTGAATACGTGTTACTGAATATCTACACTTCCAACCTTAGCATAAACTTAAAACCTAAACATTAATAAAAGTGATAAATTCAAAACAAAATATTTCAACTTCATAAAATCTTCCCTCAAAGCCAAGATGCTTCTTTTTCTTTCTCATGGAAAAAATTGCCAAAATTGATACCCTCCCTGGAGAAGCATTTCAATGTTAGTGAAACTGCATTTATCAGCAGAAAACTGCTCTGTCAAAAAATTTCAAAGAGCTCTCTAATTTAAACAGTGATTGCTGCTGCGATAGAAACAAAAGCTGTCCGTTTGCACTATTGCAAGAAGAATGATTCCAGAAAGCAGCTCCTACACTGGTGATATCTCTTTACAGTAATCTCAAAGTCTCCATGAATGGCTGGTACGGAGGCATTAGAATGGCCTGCCATCAATCGTGGCTTTCTCTGCTTTAAAGCAAGAGATGCCAAGTCAGCCATCACCTTAGAGGAAACAGCAGCTGCGGGTAGAATGCACAAGATTGAATGAAATCCTACTGGCACATTTCCTTCTCTTATCTACCCTGAAGCCCATTATCAGACAGCGGATTATAATAAAGAACACAAGGTTGAAACAATTATCCATAGACGCATTTGAGGACTCACAAATCTGCTAATGTTACTAACAAGCTGAGTTACCCATTGCAGAACACTTCAGCACTCCAGACGAAGGCTTAACTGTTAATGAAACCTAAATCTCAGCTCCAGAGATAAATTTCAAGCTTCTTGTGGCTTAAACCTGGAAGCCAATACATCACGGAAACTTTTAAGAATTATCTAAAGAACAAATAATGTTGGTAAGTCGCCATAATGAAATCTCGATTTCATGTCTGAGGGATCTAAGAAGCCAACATATTGTCACCGAAATAATTTCTTATGTTTTTGTGATGGCATGCCAAAATCCACCATTAAAATACTGTGGCAGTGGTCTCAGAACCAGGATATGAATCCCTTTAACAGGAAAGAACAAGCTTCTGGATTCCCAGCCTTACCAGTATTTTAGTGACTGGTGTCAATCTGATACTGAGAAAGTAAACAGCTTTAAAGACGCATGTCCTCAGAATGATGCCACTTCAGTAACTAGGAGCCAGGAAATCCAGGTTTACAGTTCACTTTTGTAACAGATTTCCTTCATGACAATGGAAAGGCTTTTTCCCTAAAGAAAATTTAACTTTAAAATTATATTGAAGTTATTTTATCATCATATTTTTTTCGTATTATGACACTGTTTATAAGAGGTGCTTATTTTGGAATAAGAACGCCTTTTCTGTTAAATAGGTACATACCATTTTCAAAAGAGCATATGCTAAATGGGAAAGAGTGGGGGAAACAAGGCATTCTTATTCCAGAAGTTATCCAGCCAGATCTGAAATGGGATAACTACAGTGGTATAGACAAGCTTTGAGACAAGCTTATGAGACACCTTGGGCCCAGGCCACAAAATACCTTGAGGATTAGGGTCCAGACCTTGAACTTGACTTGATACTCTTGGAAAGCTGGGGCAGAAACCAATGGACAATTTGGTATTCTCATTGCAGTGGTTCCTGAGGAAGTGCATTACAATGTGATCAACAACAAAATCTCTGTCCTTCAGCACTCTATCTGTACAGTAGGTATATGTAATGGGGATAATAGATATCATACATATAACCAGACACTACAAAAGCTTTTTGTCAATCATTTCTATTTAGGCTGGAAATATCTAAAGATTAATAAGCTTTGTGTATTACAGAAACACTTAAAGACCTCTTGATGGAAATATACCGATAATAAACTGTATCTTAACAGATGCTTTCTTTAACAGACAACTGTACTGTGCTGAAGAAACACCGCACTTAACCTCGACTGCATAAATCAGTCATTAGAAGCTATTTCCCCATCTCCCAATTTCATATACAAATGTAGGGATTTGTGTGAATGTCTACAAAACGTATAGGTAGACACCATGCTGTACTCGCACAAGCTCACAGGGAGCTAAGGCACTCCCCACTAGAGGGGGAAGAAGAGCAATTGCTTTGGCTGAACGCATGAAACATAACAATCAAAACCACAGTCAGGAGAGTAACATACAATTCTAAATGGAACTTGAAAACTTGAGAAGTCATTTAAGGGAACCACATTAAATGCTAAAATGTTTAATGGGACCCATGTGTCTCAGGCAGAGAAAGAGAGTGAGAGAAATGTAACAGAGGAAATCAAGGAGACAATATGTCTGTGCGACTTGTTCTAATTAGGGGCACAGTGCTGGTGAGGATCATTCATTATAATTTAGTTAAATCTTTAGCATGGCAAAGGCACCTCTGTATAGTGGTATAAAACAAAAGACCCCCAGTCGTAAACCAAGTTAAGGCCCATAGAACAGAGGTTAATTTCAGTCATTTGTGAATGCTAAAGGCAGTACATCACATGAATACCAGCACTTCTTTATTACCGCAGAGTTGTGCTCCAGCTAGCAGATGTCTGCAAATTTGGCATGTGGGGGGTGGTACTGGGGAGGGCAGTGGCGCATTGTCTCCAACTTGTCTGTCGCTTAACTGAGTAGATCTGTCTGTTTCTTTTAGCAGGGGTGGGAAAGGAGTTCAAAGAAAGAATCAAAACAATCCATCCATCCAAGCTTTGGAATATCTGAACTGAACCCAAATATCACCAAGCACTTCCCAATCTCTGCTTTGAAACAAGAGAGCGGACGATGATTTGCAGCCGTTTGGGATGATTTACATGCACGCAGCATGTGTAGCACTTACTGCAGCGTTATTTTAAAACTTATAAAGCATCAGAAGGCTGAAGGGGGTCAGGTTCAGGTTTGTGACACCAGCTTGCGTCACTGCGCAGCAGAGCCACAGAACTTAAATTCCTGTCTGAATTTAAGAAGAGATTGGACTGTGCACTTAGGCACATGGTCTGAACTTTTGGGTAGACCTGTGCAGTGTCAAGAGTTGGACTTGATGATCCTTAAGGGTCCCTTCCAACTCAGGATATTCTATGATTCTATTCTATGGTACTTCCTCAGTGCAAATCAGGGCCACAGCAGACCCAATTCACATCACATTTGCCATTGTGTATTTCAGGAGTAATTCTATCTAAATATGGGTCAGATTCTTAGCTGGTGTAAAGCAGCTGAGCTGCCTGCATTCCAGTGCAGATAAACTAATTCACACGAGCTGAACGCCGGCCCAGCAGAATTACGTTGCTGTAAATCCAGTGCGAGATCAGAACGGAGTTAACCTGGGTTAGCGCTGGTGGAACTGAGAACAGAATTTAACCCACAACATTTTGACACCGTTCCAAATATTTGTAAAACCCATATTAATTTTGAGTGTAAATGTGCCAAATTCACCCTGGTGTCATTCAGAGTCCAAAAAAATTACACCCTAGGGATAAATTTGGCTCTGCATATTTAATCTAAGTACACGGCATCATCCCAGCAAGGAAAGCAAATGAGCAATAAACATAAGTTTGCTGTTGGATGTTGTCTCTCTGCTCCTCAGCTTTCTAGTACATTTTGTTTTTGGAGCTTACTTAAACGAGCAGTTTATGGTTTGATCAAGCCCTAAACAGGAAACCTAAAGGGTTTATAAAACATTGAGTGTTCTCATTACAACTGACCTAAAAAACTCCAAAGCGGCAATCTTCCTTTCTATTATACCTGCTGTTACTGTGACGGGAATGTTTTCTAGTGGTTAACGCAGACGTCAGGGAGTCAGCACTCTTGAGGTCTGACTCTCAGCTTTGCCACTGACTTGTTGTGTGGGCTAGGGGGAATCATTTAAGTCCTCTGTGCGTGAGTTTACTTATATGGTGTGGGACAATTAATGATCGCCAAAGGGCTTTGGGTTCCTCAGATGGAAACAGAAGGGTTAGTGTTCAGAAGTATGACAGGAATGCCCTCCCCTTTTCTACGTGACATTAGGGTAACACACTAATCAAATTACACCATAAAATAGCCATAATAAACATTACAGTACCATAAAAACAACAATACTACTACTAAGACATAAAGATAATAATACAGAGTGATTTATAAAGCTGCTCACTACAACGTTGCCAGGCACCTTAAACGCAAATCTGAGTACATCTTGGACCAAAACTGCTTTTGATGCAAGTGGAACCTCACTGAATACTTGAGAGCCACTGCTGAAGCAGTGCGGATCAACATGATGCCGCTCCTATTAGGAAACTCCAGCAGGTTTCACCAGAAGAAGCTCTGGCCACTTACACACTTTCTGGATGAGAGCAATAAAAATTCTGATAAAGAATACTCAATATAAATAAATAAATAAATAAACAAACTTGAAAACATAGATGAATCGCCTTTCCCTGGCTCTAGAGCTCCAATCTCCCACAATTTTTGCAATAAGGTCTGGAGGCAGTGCTCTTCACTGTCTTTTTCAAATGCAGTGAGTTATTGTGCTTCTTGCACTTGTGTTGCTGTGAGATGGCAAGGCCCCTTTTTGCAGGGATAGAAGAAATCATACAGCAAAGATGGAGAGTCAAGGTTACCAGCTCACAATTCAGGTTGTATCTAGCCTTCCCCTGCTCCTCCCAGTGCAGAGGTTACCAGCTCAAGCTGGCAGCACCTGGCCAGGACAAGAAGCACAGGACAAGGCCACCATAGCAAAGAGGGGGAACTGGGGGCATAGTAACAGGACTGAAAGTCCAGTCTCATGTTGCATCTGCTGCTGCCTTAATACAGGCGCTTGGACAAGTCACAACATAGTCTATTTTAAACTAATTCTGCCTCCATGTGCCTTTGAAAGAGGGATTATGAGAGCTGATGTTTGCAGAGTATTTCAGTGATGGACACCGCTGCGTGCTGTGTTCCTTCCCCAGTGACTATTAACTAACCACTTCACAGTGCTCGAACTCAATGGGCCTGTGCTGCCTTTGATCCAGGCAGAAAATATCATGACTGATTGTTTTATTTAAGACTTGATAAAAGCAATGACATGGGCTTTTCCAGGAATTATTAAGCCATGTATACATATTACATTGCCTAAGCTATACTATTTGGATGGGGAGATACCAATCCCAGATTGATCTACAGGTGTGTCCCGACCAAGCTGCTCACTTGCTTGCTGCCTGACTTGCGAAGTAGACTATTTCTAATTAGAAATGACCAAACGTGAATTGACTTGATATGGTAACTTGAGTTCAATAAATAATACAAATCTTTGATGTAAGGGGCAAAGTAAGTGGTACCAACAGGAAGGCCGTGATTTAAAATAGCAAGAAATACCAGGAATTAGAAGCAGGTGATTTGTCCAGCTAACCATTAACAACAAAGAAATGATGTAAAAACTGTTTGAATTAAATGAAAAGAATCTGAGGCTCCCTTTTCCAAATGAGGTAAATGTACATTAAAAAAGCTTTTAGCCTGTTTGAGTAGGTAGATGATCAGTTCCGGAGATGAGTCCTATTTCCAGCTTTCCTATCAAGCTACTGCATAAGCCATAGCCCCCTGTACAGCTCTTAAAAAGAAAACTCCAATTCATTTAGATCACAAGTTTGAACATCAAACAGCCAAGCAGAGCGGTGATAGAGCTACAGCCAAGGAGCACTACAGGGTAGCTCAAACAAGGAGAAAAAAGCCCAGAGCTGAGCTTAAATGGAGCTCCTGGAGCTGTGAGTGGAGTGGGGAGTGTCCCAGGTGAGGCTGGTTGAGACAATGCAGGCTTGCTGGTGTCCTTGGGGGCTTGATGTAGTGAATATTTGATGTTTTTGTTGGGGGAATTATATAAATCAGAGCTCAATGAAAAATAGGGTTAGCCATTTTGTGTGGGAAAAAAAAATAGTATATTTTCTTTTTTCCTCTAAAATTTGGAATATTCAGGGATATTTATCAAGTTAACAACTGGCTAAGGAACAGGAAAAAAAATCTCATTTTCATAAAAAAGTACTGGTGGTTAGGATGTAAGCACTCTTTAACCTATTTATACTGAAATTAAAAATAAATCACAGTTTGTTTTTTTTTTTGGAACTGTACTTTTTAAAACAATCCTTTGTTGAAATGGAAAAGGAAAAAAAATCCTGGCTTCTTTATACTGGCTCCTATGATAAAAGGTATGCTCCGATCACTGGCCTCTGAACTGGATACAGGGCTTCCTGCACAGCTCCTGCCAAACCGGGAATTCTCCCAAACATGATAATCGTTTGTTAGCAAGATCATTACACCAGCTATTTGTAGAAAAATCCCCTTGCTCTAGATAGTTTACAAATAATTTGATTGGCAAAGTGGGAAGATTTATTAGAACTATAGCCTGGTATTTCAGCTGTAATACAATCCAGTTTTGTCTGGTTCCTCAACCTGGTCATCAGGATTCTGGTCCAGAATAAAAGAAAAACATCAAGGGGAGGGATGGCATGTCCTAAGCAAAGCTAGTGGGAATAAAGATAATAAAGCCTCAATGTAGAAATATTAGCATACACAACTGGTTGACTGAAGAGATCTGTACCACCCAGGAACAAATGTTATGTTTTCCAACATACAAAAGAACATAAGTAACATTTTCCATCTTGGCTGCTCACAGTGAGATATTCAGGCAATGTTCAAAGTGACGCAGTTTCCCAGATATCTCAGAGGAGACACATGCTTATGAAAATCACGGAAATCACTATAAAGCAGGGCACTTTAAATTATGATGCCTAACTAATCTGTCCCTAGGTGTCAGCCTCTGGAGGTAGACAAGCAAGATAAGAGCACAGGTGGGACATGATCTTGCCTGTTGTAATGTTGGAGAGTACGTGGAGAGTCAAGCTAAGTTTCTGCCCAGCTAAATAACATACATATGAGTAAGACCTTGCTCTCTCACAAGGTTTGGAAACACTTTACAAGCATATATGAAAGCTGAGGTATAATGAAATGTTATGATTTAACCATTTTTAGACACTCTGAAAGTGCCCAAACATATATAACAGCTTCAAACATATAACAGCTTCAGCTGCTAAGCATGTGCTCTAACCAAGAGACAAGTGCCACCCTCCGTTATCTCATCAGCACGCTCGGTCTTCTGATCTCCTCCGTGTGGCCAACCATCATCATTTTGGGGCTGATAACGTAATGCTGTACTATTAACCACGCAGTAAGAGTAGCGGTTCAATTGTTCAGTTACAGGTATCAACCAGATCTTCAGTCCAGGGCAGATATCACTGTCCATGGGAAAGACACTGCTGTTTGATCTTCAGGTGTCAGATTTGGTTGGGTGGGCCACAAGAAAGCGTCAGCCGTCTGTACAGCCAGCAAGGTTGTGTGGTGTGTGCTGCAAAGAACCGAGAGCCAGAAGTCCCGGCTCTGACTCCGCTGAGGACTCGCTGTGTGAGTTGAGGCAAGGCTACTCTATCATTCTTTTTGTTCTCGGTAGACTGACTGATTCTCCCGTTGAAATCCAAGGGAGTCTGAAAGCATTTAACTGCCTCACAAAGATATGTCATGCGATCTAACATTCTGAGCACAGAACTGGGAGCCAGGAGCTTTTAATGGTGCCTGTAGGGATTGGAGCCAAATCACTTAACCTCTTTGCTTCTCAGCTTCTCATCCATAAAAAGAAAACTATGCTTGTGTTGCTGGCTGGGGTTTTATGAGAGTTAATTCATAGACCTGTATGGAAAATGATTCCTCCTCTGCTGCAGAAATGTAAACTTTTTATTTTAAAACCCCAAAAATGAATAGTGTCACCAGAAACTGAGAGTTTGTAAACAGAAGCTTAAAATTTTGGCTGAATTGTTCTTGAGGGAAATACATTTCTCCTGCAAAGGCAGATCTCCATTGTGAAAAGATGGCTTTTTTTTTGGAAATTCAATTTTCCACTGAAAAAACAGTTTTGACAAAATATTTTTGATCAGCCCTAACATAAGCGAGCCATTTTGCACTTCGAAAGTGCTGCGCTTGCAAAATACTTAGCAATCCTCCCATTGACAGCACACCCAGTGCCAAATAGTTGTATTCCCCTTAGCACAGTGAAATCATCAAGTACTTGCGGCTGATTTGCATCGTTTTTAATTTGTTTGAACAAGCCGGGCCAGATCCTCAGCTGGAGTCAATTAGCAATGAAGCCGAGGGCAGAACGCTGCCTTGCACCACGGCAAGCTGCGGCTCCTCGCCTCGGCACGGCGGCGGGGCCGCTAGAGGGCACCGGCGGGCGGGGGGTCGCCCTTGTCCCCGTCCCCCCCTCCCCATCCCCGTGTCCCCGCGTCCCCGGGGGCTGTGGCGGTGCCGCCCCCCTGTGCCGGGGGCTCCCCCGGGTGGCACCGAGGGCTCCCGCAGCTGCCCGGCCGGCGGGGCGCGCGTCGCGCCGCTGAGCTGCTAAGCTGTCAAAAAGTTTCAAACTGCTCCGAGGAGAGGAGCCAATAGAGCTGCTGAAAAACCTCATTCTGTACGGGATTTTTTTTTTTTTTTTTTGCTTCCCCCAAAACTGCGCGTGTGTTTGCGAGCCAAGGCCGGCGCGCCAGCGAGGCTGGGAGCGCGTCTCCTCGAGCGCACCTCGGCTGTCCCGCGCCTCGCAGCGAGCCCAACGCGTGGCTTTCCGCCTCGCCGGCCTCTGCTGACGACAGCCCGGGTGCTTTGGTGGCTGCTGGGCTCCCAGAACAAATTGCTGCGTGTTTCGGGCTGCCTCGCCAAGCTTTAGCTCACGACGGTAGGTTACTCACGCACGCCTGTTCCCATTGAAGTTAATAGGGGAGCATTAGCCTAGCACGAACGCAAGCGGGCTGCCTGATGTAATGAGCCGCTGCTGTGAGTAAGGCGCTCAGCAGCCAGCCTCTAATTAGAAGATGCCTGGCTACTTGGGAAGAAAAGAAACACGGTTTGTCAGGTCAGGAGAGAAAGGCTGCCTAGGTTCATTGCGTTTGGGGGGATTCTGCTGGTGTTAGCAAAGGAGGCAGGAAGATTTTGCCAAAGTCTTCCTGAAGTATGGATACTGAGTCTTAGCTGATAGTAATAGGGAAAAATAAAACAGACAAAATAAAACGCTGCCTGACACTAAATGCAGCTCCCATCCAGATGCAGTCTCTTGATGAAGGACTTCCAGCTAAAGGCTAGAAAGCAGCAAATAAATACATCCTTCCTCCTCCACCCCAAAAACATTTTTGTTCCGCCTTTATACAAGCCTAGCCTCATTGTGTAGGCTTTATACTTAAATTTTGTAAGCTCTTAGTTTGCTAGCTCTTAATTCTTCACACAGATTCCCAAATTCTTGTGCTGATCTGTGTGGCTGGGCCTGTGACTGCAGAAGCGAAGCATGGCATGGTTGGGTGGTACAAGCTCGCTGTGCAGCTGAAAGGCCAAGCGGAGCCTCGGACCTGTGCTCCTGACAAGCTGAGCCTGAGTTGGAACCAGCACCATGGCCACAAACTTCATCTTGTGGTCCCTTCCAGTCCCTGCCAGTCTGTGATTCTGTGATCTGACAGCTGCTAACCTTCAGTGCCACAGCTGCCCTGGCACCAGGCTCGTGCCTCTGCAGCAGGCAGCCTTCCTTCCTCGTGCTGCTCCGCCACTTTGGGTTCTGAACAGCATTTTTTTGCTTACCCTGAAAGCAGCACGGTGAGAGCTCCACAAGGGCTTCTGCTCTGCCCAGCACTGGGGGTTTTCTCCTGGGCTCTGTGGGGGGCTGCAGGTGAGGGCTGAGCCCACTCCTCGCTTTGCCCTGCAAGTGCCGCATTGCTCAGGTCCTTCAGTGCCTCCCTTCCAAGCCCAAACCAGCATCCACAGCTGCTCCCTGCCTCTCAGAGCTGGGCTAGCATCAAGCATGGAGATCCTTGACCAGACATGACTGGAGGCACGCAGAGCACACTTGCCGTGACACAGGGGAGCCGCCCCGCTAGGCCTGCAGGACAGCAGTGGCAAGCCCAGCAACGGGAAGGCAGCAGGAATGTGGATGTGGTGCGCAGGAACGCGGCGTGTACGCAGCCGTGGCTGGCTGTCACTCTTCCTCGCCACTTCAGGAGCCTGGCACAAGGCAACTACCACCAAGGCTCATTTGAATAATTCCCACATACATTCCAGATGTTGACCACATGGCCTGCCTTTGTAAGGTTTAAAAATAAGGGGTGGGGGAGGAAAAAGGGTGAAGCGTGTTTTTTTTCTTCAGTGTCCATATTTGTTTTCTACACAGATGTTTGTAGTTGCACAGAATAAATAAGCATAAATCAGCCCTCCTTTTTCTTTATTTTTTATAAGTGCACTATATGATTCACATGGATGGAACCTGCACACAGCTCAGCGGAGATGACAGAGCTAAGCCGCAGACTGTTGACATATAGTAAAGGGCGATGTATTCTTTTTAGGGACAAGAAAATCTTAAAATAACCACATTGATCAAAAACACAACCAGGGCCACTGCTGCTCCGCTCCCTCCCTTTTCAGACAGGGAACCTGACCCTGTCTGTCTGTCCACGCACCATGTCCATCCCGCCTTGGGCCAGGCTGTGCCTTAGGCAAGGATGAGGCAGCTCTGCAGGGAGAGGGGATGCTGATGTATGAGCTGGGCCCACTGCCCACATGCACAGCTCCTGCATCGACAGCCAGGTCCAGGCTGGACGCGGTGCTGCAGCCCTGGGCAGTGAATGCTTGGGGATGTGAGCTCAGGGAGGTGAGCTCCTGCTTCCCCCAGGAGCTGGGACGGGTCTTCAGTGCTGCTGCCACAGGCGGGCTGTTAACAGTAATTAAGCTCAGCTCAAACACAAGAGAGAGATTCCTTTCCTCTACATGCTCCCTTCATTCCCAGTTCTCTTTTTTCCTCCCCAGTTCAACCTTTCGTAAGTCAAAGATGCAAACCAGTATCAGAAGCTTAACACTGTAGAGTGGAAATCATTTCCTTCAAGACTGCAATACTGCGTCTCAACCTGGAGAGGGTGGAATGGAATATGACAATATCCCTGCGTGCCACCTCCCCGAAGTACCGTCTCTTCAACATTTATAGCACAGGAACCCCCAAATGGTCCTTTTAATAACATACAAATACTACTTGCATTTTCGTCGCTCTTTCACATACCAGCAGGATCACAAAAATGTTTTGGCCTCGGGAGCATTAGCTTACAGGGGAAATCCCTTTCTTCCCTAGCAGTGACTGAGCCAGTGGCAGCTGATAAAAGCAGGGGCAGGGACCAACATAAGCACAACACTGCAGTCATTATCTGGCTTCCTCCTCAAGTTGCTAATGTAACTTTTATGCTGAGATGTAGCTGCTGAGTGCAGAAATGGATGAGGTAACTGTGCCATGAAGGTGGAGAAGGATGAAGGCAAGCCCTGCCAGCTGCGCCATTTCATCCTCTCTGCTACAGGCAGGTTAGCCCGGCTGTGTTTCTACAGGGGCAATTTTTTCTGGCCACATTCATTCTTTTAGGGGCATGTGAGGCTCCAACATTAACAGCTAGTGCCCAACGCTATCAGCAAGAACACAATATTTTGACTAAAAAACCCCTCTGTTCTGTTAGAAGTACAATGTGTTCTTGATCAGCTAGAGAAGACCTACTTTAAGCTCTCATCCCATTCCTCTCTGATTCTTGGTTCATCTGCTTTGGAGGCAGAAAAGGTTAAGGTGATGCTACTGAGACTTGGATTGCTCATCCTAAATAGCCTGAGAAAAACTAATGCTTGGGCTGCTCATACAGTCCTTCTCCATCCTGCTGAGTCCAGTAAATAAGCTACACTATTAGTCACTGTAAGTGTGAGAGTCCCTTTCTATATAACAACTCCAACCACAACTTCTCTAAAGACATTTTAATAGGAGGAAACTACAAAACACAACCGAAACCGCAACTTCTGTCAGAACATTAGGAAATAAAGGTCATAACACCAGTGATTTTTAAAATATATGAATCATAGACCCAAGGTCTTTCCATGAATCATAACAGAAATGTGGAGTGGTGCGGTGTATTTCACACACACACACACACACATACGTACGTGCACACTGGTACTTACTGCTGTTCTCTACGATGAACGAGATGTCTCAAGTCTGAACTAACACCAAGGCAAAAGGGGTCAGAAAGAGCTCCCCGTGGCCATTCAGCTAGCAGCAGTATGGCTGAAGGAGGGGATGGGAAGAAAGGCCTCTCTCTAGAACATCAGGTATTGTCTCCCCTTCCCAACACAAAACATTCAGTGATTCTATGACAATTCTATGGTTTGTCACAAAATACAACCAGGGAGATGCAATTAGTTCTGGAAAATACCACGTTGCCAACATCAGACTAGATACACTGGAATTAAACCCTTCAGATAAATGGATGGAGCTAAACATAGATCTTCATTCCCTCAATGGGGGGATTAGGGTATAAATAACACTCAACAATATGTAAATTAACCTATTCCAAGCTCCTCAGCCTGGGCTGGAAGTGTGTCTGACAAGTTGGGAAAAAAAAAAGAGTCAGATAACTCCTGCAGAAAGTTTCTGGTATCCTCATTTGTCAGAAGACTTCTCTGGTGAAGGCTGACTGAGCTGTACCACTTATATTCAACGTTCACACTTCGGGATTAGCATTCACCTTATTCAACACAACAGCAATTATGACTCAGAATGGGTAGATCAATCTTCATCACTTTGGGTATATAGCCCCTTTAGGCACAGCCTCAAACAAGGGGTTCAGCGTTAATCTCACTGTCTTGAAGATAATCCCCAGGGCGCTCGTGACTCAGAGACACACCTCTGAGTCACTATTCTTTCATTACTTCCTCTTACTCCTCTGGGGTAGAAACTTACTGCTGGTTTACACCAGCAGCAAATTACAACATCCTGCTGTAACGCTGACCTTGCCATTTTGGCTAGTGACTCTAAAATTAGAGCCAACATTCATTCTTCACTCTACCTACTGGAAGAAGGAAGTCAGCTGATGAGTGAATCCTGTTTACTCCATCACACCCAGATCTGAAGCTGTAGGGTAAATTTTCTGAGTAGCCCAGTTCATTGCGATGGAATTATCTATCTGTTGAGTGATGCAATGCTCAGTCTTAGGTAGGATGGCAAAACATGGTTTATAGCTTGTGATCATAGAATGAGATTACATGAAAAGCACTTCAGTGTTGCAAGATATAACAAACACCTATTATAATAAAGACCTAGGAAAAACTAGAAAATAACAAACACTGGGCTCTCCAGTTTGCAACTCACATTGGCTATAAGAACTATCAAAAACTGCATCCATTGAAAGTAAGCTTCTTGCTTTCATTCTCACCTGAAACAGCTGAAATTCAGAATAGCTCAAAGTGACACAAATCTTGACTGTATCTGAGATCAGATCTCCATCACAGACCAGTCCCTAGAGACCCATGGTAGAGTTTTATTTAGCCAAGCCTGAGAGGGAAAAGCTATCTTTCTGTGTCACGGACTATCACCACTCTAGCAGATGCCACTGAATCTATTTCCTTCAAAGTAATGAAGTGAGATTGTTTATGTGAATGTTTTCAAAGAGCTGAACCTGCAAGGTCCTGCTCACAGTTCAGGAAATAGCAGAATATAAATCTGTCCAAATCAGCCAGGCTCATACAAAATTCAATACTGGAACGCAGCGACACCAGCAACATCTTGTTCTTTTGGTGTAATGACTGTTGATGCTAGGATTTAGGAGGATTATGTCGATTTAGGAAAAAGAGGGGAATATTAATATACAAAATTGTTAAACGTCAAATCAAATCCTTTAATAATATGTGTGTCTGGTTGAGGATGGGAGTGCTTTCAAAACTAGCTACAAATATTCAAGAAATCCATTTGGCAAGTTCAAGCAAATAGCCCAAATCAATTATACACGCAGTATTCTTAAGGGGGCACATTTTCAGCATAGTATGTGGAGAATTAAGCCCTCTGCTCCCATTATTGTTAATGGGATTGGCGCACCCAATTTCTCATTCACATGGTTGTAAGTTTAAAGCAAACAAACAAAATTATCACTCTGATATAACAGAATGTTTTCATATTTTCCAGTCTTTCCTGCATAGCATAACTAAGTTACTTTTGTGTTTTTGAAGAAATCTTAATGCGTACACAGTGGGTTCCCTGGCCCTACACATACTCAAATGGAGATGGAAGAGTGCAGAAACTGTTCTTGACAGTTATGTGGAGAGCTTCAGAGAAAAATTCAGGCTAGAAAATAAGAACTGTATTTTGTGGGAATTGTTAAATATTAGCATCTACTCTTAAGCATTGTTTGCAGAACAAAAATAAGTCCTTCTGAATTTCCATGTGCAAAAATCTGAGAAGAAAATGAAAAGCTAACAATTCCAGAGTAACAATTAGTGTAAAGCTACTGGATAAGCTTTAAATCTCTGAATCAGAGGGATTAGAAGCCAGTTATCTCACGTTCCAAGCAACTGTCTCAGCTACCAATCTACTATTTTGAAGCGGGTGGAAGGAATGACTTCTTTCACTCTGTTTCTCCACTTTTGATCTGAAATTCCTTCCTAAATATCAGAATGTTGAATTAAAATTAAGTTTTTCCTACTCAGGAATCTGTTTGGATAAACTGGTATTGCTCTATGGAAAAATAACGATTAAGACAGCTGCAGCTAGTGCTAGGCCTTGCTTTTTGCAGAGCACCCATGTCATACCCTGAGTCAGGAATCCCTGCGGTCTCTCCACTGCCTGCAGATCACTGAGGCGTGCCTGTTTCTACTGCCTGGAACCACAAAGATCAAGCTGGCATCCTTAGGTGCATCTAGCTGTCCTTATCATCACAGCAATGCATGGGCAAATCTGATTCCATTTTTTAAATAAGGAGATTTGTAATGCTCTCATCTGCCCAACTGTGATTAGTTGGATGAAAAGAGATCAAATTCTCATGACCAAAACTCGATGGCTTCCTCCAACAAGTCATGCAGCACTCTCCACTTTGCAATATTGCCTGTTGGTATGTGTTGGACAGCTGCGGTTCTTTGCACCAACACCCATGTATGTCTCCAGACTTCTTCACTGTAAGTGTACTATTGCTCGAAGGATAAAAACGCATTGTCTATTACTGTGGGAGTCTGCTTCACAGTTAAGTGCTCTACAGAAAAAGCACTCCAGAAGGGCTCTGTGGACTTGGCAGAAGAGCTCTTCAAATTCCACTACCAGAGTTTTGTTCCTGATATTCTGGCTACCTCTTCTATGCTGGGCTCCTATGGATTCAGCTTACAGCTTAACTGAGCCTCCTCATTACACCTGTGTAGTGCAGTGGACAGGGTACTAAGACATTGTTAGAAAACGTAAGCGCTATTTCTGGCTTATTTTCTCTGTGCTGCTATGTTCCCTACTCCCTCCTTCCCCTTCCGTACATGAGGTCTTTTGTAAAGCTTCTCACATTTTATTTTACATATCAGCCAAGATCCTTTGTAGCCAGGTGAGTGAGCTTACACCAAATTATCACCAGCATTAATTGACGAAGGACTAGGCCTCTATAAGCAATGCTTTATGTAGATCGGAATTACTGAAACTGCAGTGACTACTTTAGTGAAGGCACAAACTATTGTTCGGACATCTTCTGAAGCTCACAATGAGGAAAGGGCAGGGAAGGAAAGGGAAGGATCCAGAAATTACTTAAATACCATGTACTTCAGTTTTGACTCAGATTGTTTAAGAACAGGGTGTAAAGCTAAGGACTGGTTCCACAGATGGTGTAAATTGGCACAGATCCGTTTACTTCAATCTGAGATGTGCTCCTTAAAGGTCAAAACACCTGGAGTGTGTAAATAATTAGGTCTGTGGGTCAATAAAACCTGCCAACTTGAAGTAGCTGTTGGGCTCTTTGAGTTTAAGCCAAACATTGACTATTCATTGGAGAATGCTCTTCACACTTACTGTGACATTGGTGCTATCGCAGGGAAATATTTTCTGATGGTCAGTCTTTACACTTTCACAAAGAGCAAATGTTATTTTTTTTTTTATCATATCATGAAGATTATTCTTCACTTACAAGGTTTTACATTGAATACACACCAGTGAAAGCCGGGAGAAGTGATGGAAGGCTCTTCATAGAGCTCTGCCATGAGCAATTGTAAAGCCCATTAGCAATTCAGTGCAGACAACATAACGTGCACCAGGAAATGAAATCTACAATGTCAATTTTTTAACTTAATTAGAGTTTTCCTTAAGATACGAAACCTACATTCCTGGAACATTCTTGATAAGCAATTTACATAGCCATTGTCTTGCAGAACATGGTATGAATAAAGGCAATGTGTAATGATTATAGCTTAATCATTGTGAGATCCATATATTCCAAGCAGTACGTGAAAGTCATTTACATAATGCCCTAGAAATAAAGATGCTGTCTAGTAATCTGGGATTATAAGGCTAAATATTTAAAAGGGAAAAGAAAATGTGGGAACAATATGTATATTTTTATAAAATATGTACTTGCAGTAACCACATTGCTATTTACTGTGGATGCCTACCTTGCCTAACATTAAATATTCACTGGGAATTCTATTTGTGGTCAGAAAGACATTGCTGCATTTTCCACATGTAAATAGCCACTTCTCTATGAAGTGGCCTAAAATCTGCGCTGAAAATAATGCAGTAAGTACTTCTTGGTACCACTGGTCCAAACAAAATCTTGCAATTCACGATATTCTAATGAGCATCCAGCCTCTGCTTTAAAAGTGCAGGTGTAGCCCCTACCTCAAATCCCACTACAGACCATCACCCTGCAGAAGCCAGTTTCACGTGCAACCTACTCCTGTGCCAGCATCGATCCTGGTGTCTGGAGAAGACCTATCAATTACTCTTATGTTAGTGGATCAGCTTGTTTTCAAAAAATGTCTCAGCAACTGTTCTTTATTGGCCTGACCCTACAGTATTAAACAGCATTATTTTTAATCTCCATGGACTCTCATTAGTCTTTTCATTAGACTTTTCATCAGACTTTTCATTAGACTTTTCTGGACTACCAGGACTCTCTAACAACAAATAGCATTAGCTGATGAACCGTCTGAGGCTTGGCTAATTCTGGTCAAGCAGCACAGACATTATTTATACACTGCAGTTTATTTCTCTTCACGTAACTGTAGCATCATTTCATTCTGTCCAGAGCCCCAAGAAGCCTTTTTGCCTTCTGATGGTAATTTATATCTATTACAGCATTATGAAGCATTATGTAGCTGACCCAGAATTATAATTTCTTTTAGAAGAAAAAATATATCTTACAACAGTTTATAAATATTTATTGACCTGTGTTTGCCTTCTTGTCCTAAGGACTGTGTCCAAATGTAATAACCACAGTAGTGAGAAATATATTTTTAAATATAAAAACTGCAGATGACTATTCTAATGTCTTCAGGTAAATCCCAAGGCCAAGCCTTTATGTATAAACACGAAGTGTTAAGAGGGCTGGCAACTCTGCTAATAGAAAGTATGTGCTGAGGAGAGGGCCTATTTTATAAAAATGTGACAGGCATGTAAATGAAATAGAAATGAAATGCTGAAGACTGTCACCGCTAAAAGTGCTTTTGAAAGAATTTTTTAAAGGGTTGGGGCTAAACTCTGGCTACTGAAAATTTAAGTTTAACTGATATTGCTACTTGAGATTTTATCAGCAGAGGGATGTATCCACTGTCTAAAAATAGGAAAAGAAGGACTAGAACAGCTGTCACGGGGAATTTCGCTTTCTAGAAATGCTCTGTTGTGACAGTCACCACAAATACAAGATCCCTCACCAGAGAGTAAAGTCTTTGGGATGTCTGTGAGAGAAATGTCAAAGAACGAGCAATAGTCAATACTATGTGTTCAAAATCATACTGAGTAAAGCTGAGCTGTGCACATTCCGAGCTAGTGTAACTTCGTGGTTTTGGTATTGATAGCATTGAAAGCTGCTTGGAAAAATGCTATGAAGGTGGAGCAGGGTGTAGGGTCAGGGCAAGGTTTCTGAAGATGCCCCAGACTTGTGTTACAGCCACAAAAGTGGAGGTGCATTTCAGGCCTGACAAGGAGTGACTGGGCCCTACGCTGGTGTTACAAGCAGCTATTCCTATAATCACTTCAGGTCACCTTGTCATAAATGGCCTAGTATTTGTCATGAATCACTCTGAACAAACAAAAAATAACAGCACTCACAAGGAATAGCCTGTAATGACTAACAAGGGAATCTTTTTTATTCCATGAATTTCTAAGGCATGCTTTAATACAGATAGATTAGGGATAGACTGATTTCTAGCTGCTAATGCCTTGAGTCAAGTCTCTGTCATGGTTACTTCTCCTGTCTTCCTGCTTCTGAAGCTTTTTGACTTTCATAGGCAACAAATGACTTCAGCACACACTTGACTTTAAGAAGGTTATTCACACCCTTGAGGTTTTTCAGGTGCTGAAACTCCAGACCCGCTCCAAGTGACAGGAAGGTGAGGCTGCTCTCTGTTTGCTTGGGTGCCAAGCACAAGGCTCCTGGCCCAGTTCTCCTGATGCCAGCACAGCACCATGTACGTCAGCACCAGAAATACCAGATCCTTGCCAGCCCCTCACGCTCCAAAGGAAATTTCCTCCTGGGCAGCATGTGACAAAACAGCCACGCCATGTGCCACCGATATCATGTGAGTGGCCAGCCCTCTCTCCAGCGTAAAATAGGTCAAGACCGAGATGCCCTGGCAGAGCCACGCAGGGAGGTTTGCATAACACCTAGCCCCCTGCATCTGAATCCAGCCAGCATGATTAATCGCTCACTTTCATGAGCAGTAAATTTACCCATAAAATTTAATTAAAAAGAAATCTGTAAATGCATCCTTAAAATAAGGCATAAAACACAAATGCCCATTAAAGGAGTGACATAAACACCCACTCAGAGCTTCACTGGGGAGTCAAGGAGGAGGGTTTCTTTCTTTGTTGCTGTTCTGTATTAAGTTTTTAAATGCTGTTAAAAATAAGCATCAAGAAGTATTGTTTTGAAGGGGTAAATTATACACCTTCTGAAAGAGGTCTCTGTCAGCTCAGTATCCCAAACTGAACATGCTATTAGGCAGACTAAATAGTAGGCACAACACAACTTTGTATCACCAGAGACCTCTCATATATTTGCCTAGAAGCTAACAGACTGAGGTGACCAAGCCTTCTCCCTACTGTGTTTTAAATAATAATTACATTCCTAGGAGAATTCAGCCCCAAATGTGAAATGTTCCAGCCAGTCTCTCCAAAAGCAGAGGAGCCAGTGCTGCTCTCTGAGTGCTGCCATACCCAGCAGAGGTGAATGGTGCAAGAGCTGCTCCGCGGGGCACCTCTTCACACCGCTGCTGTGCAGGAGGGGCTAACCTGGGCTTGCTGTCAGGGTGGTGTAACGGAGCTCTGGTGTAACGAGGACGAAGCCACCAACATAGTTAGGAGACCTTTTTTGGCCCACTTGCCTCTCCCTCCACTCCTGAAAAAATCACTGAACTTTGTACTGCTTGTTTGTACTGCTCAAGACATCTGCAAAATAAACTTTTTCATAGATGATTTATATCCAGGGAAGTTAAAAACAAACTGACCTTTCTCATCCATCAAATAGTCCAAGCTTGTTCTTGTATCCGATTGCCTACTTAAAACATCTGACATTGCTCTTTGTTACGCATGGATATGCTTTTGTATGTGTCCACTTATAGAAGTTATGGGAGGAAAAGCAGTGAGGGGGTTTTGCAAGATGTTAGGCCACTTAGCAGATGGAACTGCTGGGAAAAATCACCAACTATTTTTCTGGAAAAATAATGTTACATAAGCCCTTCTGTAACTTTTTCTGTTTCATAAGTAACCTGGCAAGTTGAGTAATTCACATTCTGGGTATCATTCTAAAGAAATATTTCTAATAATCCTCTCTGTGTACAAAGCAGTATTGCCTCATCCTGGTCTGGCATTTAATCTACTAGTTACTATTTTCAGAAAAGCTATTTCCAAATCCAAATAAAAACAACAATCTTGCACTTACATAGTGCCTTTCATCCTAGAAGATTCCAAAAAGCTTTGCAGAATTAAAACAAAACAGACATATTGGGCACAAGGGTGGCTTCATTCATCACTGAAATGCAGCCAGCTCTGGGGTGAAGCATGGTTGGTAGCAACAGCTCCGAGCAATACTCTAGAGCAGGGAGTACAGACTGCCTGATTCTGTTCTTCCATATCTTAATGCAGCAACACGGGGTTTTGTGATGTTATTTGTCATTTGCACATGATGGCAAACATGCCAGGCTGTAGCTGAATAGCAAGTGGAAGGAAAACTTGTCCACATCCATTGCACTTTCCTGTTTTCCTGGCCCCCGAAATCCAGAGACGTTACTGCTCAAAAACTGTCAAGAAGGGAAAAGAAGCAGAGACTTGACAGGCTCCTAAGCAAAACAGCTAAGATAACAATATTTAGACATCATCCCAGTAAAAGTCATGCACAAAATAAAAATTCAGCCTGCATTCTCTTTTCCATGGAGCTTTGTCTGCCCAGACATCTGCAGACCACCCCGGGCAGCACAGAACTGGGAAGGTGTACTGAAGGCCAGAGGCAGCACAACGTCGTGGCCACACCTTCTGTTGAATCTGTGATCTTTGGGATATCCTTGACGCCACTCCAGCAGGGGCAAGCTCCACTATCACTGGAGCAGTGTGGGAGCATCTGGGAGGCAGTCGCCCCCCCCATACCTCACTTGCAGCTTCAACACAGCCCGCTACCAGCTCAGGGCTACCTTCAGCACCTGCCAGCACACAGAATCAGAAATCTCAGCTCCAGCACAATCCTTTATAACCAGAAGGCTAAGGCCCATTTTCTCTCCTGCCCAACTTGTGCACGCGCACACACACACACACACACACACACACACACACACTTACCAACTTGATAGGGAAATATTCTGTGAACTTTTTTTTCCAGGCTATTTTTCTGCTGCCTCCAAGTGTCACAGCATAACTCAGTCAGGCTGTACCAGGATCCAGAGCTGGCCATATTATAATCTCATTTAAAGATACGAAGCCATAATTAGTGAACTCTGAATAACCATTCTGTGTTATGATGTCTAATTCTTGTCTTGGCTAATGCGAATACAGGGGAAAGGGTATAATCTTATTTATATGTATCAATGAACTGTATATATGTCTTTATGAAATCCCTGCAGTACTTTTGCCTGCACAATTTAATCTGTGTCACCAAAACTGCACATTAACTGCTTATACTAAGTTGTGCCTTGATTAAAAAAAAAGAAAAAAAAAAGAAGGAAGGAAAAAAAAGCATGAATCTTGTTAACCCTCTTACCAGGCTAATACTTCACTGAAAATCCCCTTGGTTGTAATGGGTTTTTCTTTTTATACATACTTTATACTGCACCGTATTACAGTGGCTTTTTATAAACACAGCACATGAGGGTAAGAGCTGGAGCCTCAGTTAGCGCTTTTTTGTACCCTAAATCTCTACCAAGACTGTTATGTAAATGCTACTATTCTAAAAATAAAAACAAAACAAACTATCAGGGAAATGTTACATTATCACTCCACATACTGGGCTATTGATGGCAAACCAGGGCATGCTATTTGTAGGTCAAATAAAACTCCTTACAAAAAGCATCCATCTTTACCTGGTCAGAACTGCCTCACCACAGTTTATGGCCCGAGTTCAGGAAGCCTTTCAAGTGTATCTTTAAATATACGGCTGTTGTATCAACAGGTCTTAAAGGTTATGCCTTTTCAAAATTTCACTGACTTTAAATGGGATCTTAATACACGCATAGGTGGTTTTTTGAACTGGATATCCATGCTTACACAGATACTGGACATAGCAATATGCTTAAGACATTTACAATTTTGACTGTAAGGAAATTCATCATTCCCAGCTCCCCTTGCATTCACAGCTCTCCTGATACATCCTATGCTGACAGTGCTCACAGTAGTGTCTGTGCTACACCATGTTTCCAACAAAGGGAGCAAAGAGAGATTAAGTATTTTTTCATAGATTTTAGGCCAGAAGAGAATTTTTAAAATCTCATTTACTGTAAAGCACAGCCCAAATAACTGCATGCAATGGAAAAATCATTACCAGCAGCTTGTAGAAACTTCAAGGATGTAGTTGTATCCTTTCTGACTAGAACTTGCAGCTTACCCTTCTAAAGAAGCTGCTCACGCACCCCTCATTTTATGGAAATTTGCTTGGGCAATGTTTTGTCAGGTACTTAGTGTAATTGGGAGGGGGAAAAAAGCTATAATAAATCTAGGACTATAAAATCAAGCGTCATAAATTAGTTCACCTTGATCAGCTACTGCACTCAATTACTCCAAATGATTACGTTTGCTCCAGGCAATCTTTGCTTTGGCCTTCAGGAACTGTGAAGGAGCAGCCGAGCAGCCAATGGCTCCTTTTCTCTCTCCTCTGGATGATTTTGCAATGATTAGGGGATCCCCTACAGGGTGGGATGAGCTGCTCTGGACAAGGATGTTTTGCTGTCCTCTGAATGGGTACAACTCTGTAGTACAGCGACTGAAAACAGGCAGAGTGCAACTGTGGATGCTCGTGCAGTGGTGGGCACAGACTTCCTGGGCAGTGCTGATGGCAGGAGGAACCACAACCACTTCTGCCTAGGCACGGCTCTGGCACCAGGGTGTGAGTCCGCACTTGACTTCCCCAGGTTATTTTTGCTGTGAAATTGTTCGCTAGCCCAAAACACTGTATCCAACAGGGAAAAGCCAAGGGTTTCCAAGCTGTCAGTGGAGCTGTCAGAGGTGTGCACCCGTACTGGTGTTTTACTGTGTGTGTCTGAAGATTTGTTGCTCAATTATGATGGTGACACTAACAACAGCTTTCAATACCCTTGGTGAATTCCCTGGAAACATCTAGATATGTGTCAGCTGCATAATGAGAGCATGCGCAGCAATCTGGAAAGTACTTCAAAACCCCCACACTATGGTGGTGGCCAAACACAGCAACCACAAAACAAAGTTCTCTGGAGCCATATAATTTCCCTACTACTTAATTTTGTACTTCTACCATTCAACAAACAAAACCCACTGAATATGCTGCATTTCAAAGACATCAATTTAATTGTATCTGTTAGAGCTAATTAGGTTTTGTGTTCAAGCAGTCCCACCAAAGACTTAAAATCCCATCTGACTGGGCACTCTATAAAAGCACAGCACCAGACCTAAGCATTTCATAATGTCGGATGAACAGTGAACTGCCTGAGGAATGCTGTAGCTGAATTGAAAATTGAAGTGAGCTCTCCCCAAAGGCTGGTGTACTCTTCTTGGAAGAACAATAGGTACCTTCCATTCTGTACTAAGCCTGATGACATAGACCCATCTGTACTCTGAGTGTCATCTCCTAACTGTCTTGGGAAGTGAAAGACCATAGCTGGTTCTTTTCTCAGTTTATGGGAGATAAAAAAATCTTTTCATAGTGCTCATGGAACTTTCCACAAGCTGAGATATTCTATCTGCACAGCTATTATTCTAGAAGAAAATACGTCAGGCATTTTCTTAAAAGTTTTAGTATTGTTCACTCATTTTTCTTTTCTTTTTGCCTTCAATTCCTTTCTGTCATAAGAATAAAAAAAATCCATTCAAAATGGAACATTTTCTTTAATCCTACAAAGAAGGACTATAATTGATTCAACTATAAAATTTATAGGCATGGAATCAATGCTTATTATAGTCAAAACATGCCAGGTCACTTCTTTGTGGCTGCTTTAAAGCTGTTCCGTTAAGTATAATGTTAAGTGAAAATACTTTAGTCTAAACATGAAAAGGTTAGATTATATTTCATCTCTACAGCTCTGCATGACTGTTAGTATCTGATTTCAGGGTTTCACACAGAAGACCCTCCATTGTTTTCTTTGTACCTTCTCTCTGGGGCAAAACTAGCTTGACAGTCAGAGTAAGTAGCTGCTATAATGTAGATATTAATTTAATTGGGAGCTGTATTATTCCTTAAATAGTTCAGACTTTGTCTTTGCATTTTGATGGTCATGAAAACAGTAAAAAACTGAGTATGAATAGAGCTTAACCATGGCAATGATGGCAAATCTTTTCAGTCCCTTAATTTTCCTGTTCTCAGACACCTACCTTCAGGGCTAATTGAAACGATGCAAGTGTTACATTCAGCCACAGACACTCCTGTAACTACAGCTCTGCTCTTCTGACTGTATTAAACATTTCTGCACACTTAGATTTTGCAATTAATCTACTAAACATTTACGCAGACAATTTTTCTAAGCAGCACAGTGTTTATAACTCTTCAGTTGGCGTAAAATAGTACAGTAATATAAATCTAATTGTGGAACATTTAGCAGTTATATTTATTAGAGCAAGATCCAGACAAACAGAGTAGAGAACCTCAAATTGAGCAGCTTTCCATTTCCTTACTGCTTTATTATTTCACCTTCACGGCGTGCCTGGCGTATGTGTAAAGCTCTGAAACTAAGCTGAGGCCAGCTTGTGGCTACACGGTGTGGCCGTGCTCTGATGCAGCAGCATCTTTAGATTTTAGCTCCTGAGCCAAAGTTTGCTCTTGGCTCAACAGGTGTAATTCTTGTTGAACCAAGCAAGAATTCCACAGATTTAAATAAAAACAGCTCTTGGCCCATTATGCACTTACATACACTATGCCCAGGGGCCAAGACACATAGAGCTGACAAGTGATTGGGGGTTCCTCAAGAGCGTGAAGCTTTACTACAGAGGACTTAAATAAAGCAGTGTTTCAGACAGCAGGGAGCACATGCCAGTTTCATTTGTCTGAATTTCGTCACTCAGAATAAAGGCCCTTAAAATCAATAGTCACTTTCCAAAAAACCAAACCTCCAAAATTATAAATCCAGCAGTGTCAAAGCCTAAATAAATACATACGTCAGCTGCCAGGATCCTGGATGTCAGTTTTCAAGGCATGTATTGCCCCAGACTAGTCTGTAAATAATTTTTATTTTTATTCGGGACTTTAAAACCACATCACTAGGGGGCTGGACTTGTGGTTCTTCATTTGCATATTCTATGTTTTGACCTAAATTGAGTTAAATGCAGAGGGAGAAGAAACGAGGGTCAAATTTCATTAACAAAATAAAGCAACTCGTGTGAAATCAACGTCTAGTGATGGAAAAATATGTGACCAAACTAAGCCCTTCACTGGTTATTTAACTAAAACAAGGTCTCCTTAATGACAAACACTCCCATCTTCAACTGCATCACAGACACTAATGGAAAATCTTGGCATCTCTCATTGTATGGGAATACGAGGCAGAACTGGTGAGGACTTTTTTCTGCCATCCCCTTGCCAACTGTACATTCCATCTGACTGAGAATTACTGATAATTTTTGGCAACTTCGTGGCTACAGAGGACTCTTCTGTACAACTATTTATTTATCCAGGACTTCAGGAATTTATTTTTAACAGAACTTTAAAAAATGCTGTAAACACAAAATACGCTAACTGTGTTAACAAAAGGATTCCTACACCACTCTTTCTCTTTTTTTTTTTTTCCTTTCCAAGCATGCTGTGGGGCCAAGTTGCTCGGTTGGTGTAAGCTGGTAGAGCTGCTCTCCCTGTGGTGGACGCCTGCCAAATTTACAACAGTTGAGGATCTTTCCCAGTAAAGCAAAATGTGTATAAAAATCCTAACAGAAGAGTGTATTTAGATGTATGCATATTCTCTCCTTAGTGGTGGTACCAGGGAGCCTTTACCAGCCATGTCCCTGCAGCTGCATAAGGGGCACAGCCCCTTGTGTGTGACAGCCTACAGACAGGGAACAGGCAGAGGACGTTATTCCCATTTTACAGGAGAAAAGCGGAGGCAGAAAAGCAGTTGATAGATGACTGAGAGCATCTCTGAGGCTGTGGTTGTGCCTCACTGGCAGCCTGCAGACCACCTGAGTGCAGTGGTTGCGAACGTGCCTCGCAAAGCCTGATAACCCACCCGGCACTGCGGGGTCCAGCACGATGGAGGCGCTGCTCCAGCCCTCCACGGGCTGCCCCTGGCCACAGCCCTGGCCTTGGGAAGTGAGGGAAGGAGGGAAGGAAGAGAGAACCGCAGGCAGGCGGCACGGTGTCTGTGAGGAGGGGACAGCAGTGACACGGAGCTGAGCTTGCTCGAAGTGGTTTCAAACCGCCTGTTTGTCAGCTGGCTTTTGTCTTCTACCAAACCAGACAGAGCCGACTCCAGTGGAGCCCTCGGCCACCTCTATCGGGGCACGCAGACATCCCCGGTTGGATCGTGCAGCTTGTCAAAAGCCTCTGACAGCGCCGAGGATGGAGCTCTGGCCTCCTGCGTCCCCATCCAGAACGCAGCCTCCTATTCCCTAAATGTCCTGGAAAATCTCAGGACCAGATTAGAAACTATTACTTTCACCACAAAAAATTCAGTGACAACTTTTTGGTTTTCAGTGACAGAAAGCTGAAATGTTTTAGTTTTGAACACAGTTCTTCCCCTCCGCTTTTGGGTACTGAAAACCAAAGAATCTTTACAAGCAAACCTGATTTTTTCCTGGTTTGAGCAGAAAGTGTGCTACCCAATCAGAGCCTCACAATATTTTCAGAATCTGAACCTGAACATTTTCAGATGTATTCCCGACAGAAAAAAAAAAAAACAAACAAAAAAAAACAAGAACAAGAACAACAACAACAACAACAAAAAACAGCCCAATTTTTGATAAGACCAACCTTTCATTAAAAATCACAGCAGAGGAGACAATTATCTCTGTTTCCTTCCCCTTTGCCACCTGCCCCGTGGGCAGTGCAGAGGAAGCACTGGCCTGTCCCAGCAGTACTGCTCGAGCACGGTATCGAGTGTCCACACCAAGGTGCCTTGCACGCAGTGGGTTCACCAACCTTGGCCTCCTCAGCCTCGGTTCCTCGGCAGCTCCCTGTCTCCACGGGGCGGTGGGTGAGCACCGCTGGGCACTGCTGCAGGACACGGCGGGTCCAGCGCAGGCAGGATGGCTGGGCCTTACCCCGGCCTCGCTGAAGGAAGGGTTGGGCTGTGAGTTTTTTTGCATTCATTTAACTTTCAAGTACTCCTGAACTATTTGTGGTGCATTGTTACGAAGTTTGTGTGAAAATTCGGTGCAGGATTTAGAGCAAATAAGGCAGTAAGCAGGCGGTTAACGGTGCTCTGCCTCTCCTATGCTCCACTGCAACCAGGAACACGAAACCCCTCAGCCAGGAATCCAGCTCGTCTACCTGACTTAACTGAAGCTGGGCAATAGAGCTGGCTCTGCTTTAAATCTCCCGTGGTCGATTTGTAAGTCAGTCAACGTTACCTTTGCTTTGAATTAAGAGTACATGCACAGACTATGACTGAAGCTCAGCACAATAACCGAGCGAGCCATGGCTGCACCAGCACATGCCTTAGTGCTGAGTAGCATGGAGGCTGGCTCACACGGGGCTGTGTCGAGCTGAAGCAGGAAGAGCATTATTTTACAAAGGGGGAAAAAAAAAAAAAAAGAAAATTTCTCCTTTAAAAGATTTAATTATTTTTAAATGTAAAATAAAATATCCATAAAGTAACCCAAAGAAATTAAATGTTCCCTTTGAGGGAAATTCTCTCTTTTAAAAATTATCCCTTTTTCTAATAAACTAGTAATTTATGTAATCCATATAAAACCACTAACACTCATTCTTCTATTTTTAAATAACATTGGAGAGTTTTCCCAAGGCTTATTTTATTTTTATGAGAAGGATTAAAAGTCATGATGGGCCAGATTCTTCCCCACGTCTATCTGCTGACAAGTAACACGCTCCTGCCGTAATCCCAGGGACTAGCAGCTGCGGATGCGTCGATGTGCCTAACTTACACCACTCCACTGGCTGCCCAGGAATAATAGCAGGCTGACAGATTCACTGCTGCGAATGCAACGCCATCTGATCTGGAGATTGCTGAACAAGCCATAAATCAAGGGATCTTTATGTCTCTAGACAAACATTTCCAGAAAAACAGGGCTAAAGGATCTCTATAAGGAGCTATTTGTCCTATCCAGTCTTAATATTTTTATTGCTTCACAACGAGCCTGCATATGGTGATTTGTCTAGACTGCCCAGATAGAAGGAAGCTTTATCCTTTCAAAATAAGTTCATGCCGCATCCCTATTTTTTACCCAGAAGAGGATGATGGGAAGAAACTGTGGCTGAGTCCCCATGCTTCCTGGGGCTCGCTCTACCAGGGTTATTGGTGTGCCCCAACACATACCTACATGTGCAGAAAGCACAACCCATCCAGAATTAACCGCACATCCGTGACTTAACAGTGCTTTAGTTTTGGATGTAGTTTAAATCTTGTATTAAGTGCAGCAAGGCTCGGTGAATGCACGGTACTCGTAACAAGACAGCATCTTAGATGGCACTGCAGACACAAAGCGAGGGAGCACAGCATCCTTGCGCCACTCAGATGAGCGCTGCATGAAGTCTACTCAGATACGCAAATCCCTCCTGCTCACTCAAACTTTCCCTCTGCCCCTTATTTCTCACTCAAATAATTCAGATGTTTTAGCCCTTCCAGACAAAAACTGGACCTCTAAATTAAAATGTCATCTGTTAGTAAAGAAACCAAGCTATGTTTTTCATTCCTGAGAAAGAACTCACTTATGCTTATAACTATAAGTTGCTAGTGATTAAGCAACTGGTATATTTTCACACTCATTAAAAGAAACATGGTGTGTTCGCTTTTCTAAGAAAAGGCATCTTGTTTGTAATACTGTAATACATTGGGAACACCTTCTAATTGGCTTCTAGTGCCCCTTGCCAAAATTCAGACACAAGTTTGTTTATTTACACAAGGAAAAAAATAAAACATTGTATAATTAGTTGAGCAAAGGACTCCTAAATTCAGCAACTCAGAGGTATGCAAAACTGACAAACTTTTTAAGATTCCATTTTGGTTTATGAAATATCTCAATAGGTAGCCCAGACTGCATCATGGCTATTGTAGCAATGTGCTGCTCAATGTGCTGTTTGTGTCGAGATGGAAAACTTTGACATGTTTGATTTTTATGCAAGTCAATTAACTTGTTTTTTAAAACTGTAAGGGCATGCTTTGCAAATAAGATTACTTACTATAAATTATGAGAACATAGGGCTCCATTCAGACAAAAATGTTACACACCCCTTACACATGCATAAGTCTGCAGAATATAGTTCTGCACCCTGACAACCTATTCAGCTAGGGGTAGGAGCTTATTTTGGTCTATTCCATGGGGGCCTTCCTAAAAAGATATGAACAAAAGGGGATAGAGACTTAATTAGAATGTCTCTCTACACCCCACCTTCCTTTGCACCACCCAGGCAATTCCTACAGGCCAAAACCTCTCCTTATGTGGTGAAGGAAGAATTTCTTTTTTCAGTTAAGTCAGCCCACAGCAGAATTAGCAATGGTATGTCCCCCTAACCACAGTACAGACAGACATTTGGCCATTCCCACCTGTGAGTTCTACTCTCAACACTCACGCTTAGGCATGGTCTCTTGACTGACTGCAGTCATGTCCATCTGGTAACATAACGCCCATTGTGCTTGGCCCCAGCTCAGATGGGACCCTTAAACCAAGACAGTGGGGAAAAGCTGTCCCTGGAAGAAATGACATTGAGCAACAGAACCGACACGCGACCAGCACAAGTGAAGATGACAGGGGTATTGCAGCCGGCAAGAATCATTTTCATTTACTGCAACAGGCGTTTAGTCAAGACTTCTCGCTTGCAAAACAGATTCTTCGATGGGTGCACGAGAGCTCAGGATGTCGATTTGGCATTCAAAACACAACATAAAGAACTGCAGATATGTACTTGGGGCCTGAAGGCAACCACAGTGCCAATACATACACAAAGCAAATCCAGAGACAAGTATGAGTCAGAGAAAGAAAAACTGCAGAATTTTGTCCAGGTCCTTTCCACTTTTACACATGCAGAGAATCTCTACCTAAGCAAATCATCCCACTGATTACATATGTGAGGAAGAATTACTTGCATGGAGAAAGGTTACTGGATCTGGTCCCTGCTCTATACATGTTGGGATAAAAAGCCAACTCTTACTAAGTCCAAGATTCGCTCCTATTAGTTCTGAATATTAGGTTAAGGCACAGGAGACCACACAGCAGAGTGCTTTGTCTTCCTTGCCAGTCTGTCTAGGTAATGAAGTCATTTTTATTTGAGTTTGATGTTAGATTGTTGGTTCTAATTTAAAGTCTACAGCACAGATAGTCTGTAGTGCAGATTACTCATTTCCTTGAAATGTCTTTTACCTATACAAAAAAGTTAAAAACAGGGAGAGAAGCATGAGAGGATTAAGGGACAAATGGCTCACCTCGTCCCCTGGAGACGTTCTGGGAGAACTCTTCCCCAGCCTGTTTGCTATTAGAGCTCATTTTCAGCTTTGAGTGGCAGCTTCTACCCTTCGAAACAGTTACACGCATTCTCGGGAACACTTGTGTGCACATTCACGTTAAGAAAAAGACATTCAGTCAAAAGACCTTCCAAAGTTAGATTCCCATTATTGTGTTCAGAATCAGGGAAGATGCTGGTCTGATTCGAAATCAGCCATGTCATGTACCAGAACTGACCTGCCACGTAAGGAAAGATACCTCCCATTCATCAGGAGAACCAGTGTGGCTACGTGCCTCTGAGCAGCCTTACAATGTCGGGTCAACTGTTGTTACTGGCAAGACACTGCTGTGGAAAGGCTGCAAGAGAATCAGGGACTCATCACTACCAGTATGTGTTGCTATGGACACCATTGAAGAAAAGCAAAATCATTTGAGAAGGAAATAAAAGACTCTTTTCCACCAATAGTGACAGCCACTCTAATAGGTTAGTGATCCTGGTGGAATGCTAATCAACAGCACATAGAGAGTTGGAAGTCATGCAACTTTTAATATGCCTAGTGAAGGAGTATAGAAGTAAATTCATGTAATACATGGCTACGCACACAGGATTTATTCTAATCCTTAGTAGTGAAAACACAGGCATCAAATGTTAATGCCACGGATAAATCAGATAGTATTTCTGTCTTACAAGTCTTTCCTCTCCAGGATCTCAGCTGCAAGCCACATCCACCTGAAGAGCTCATCCACACAGTCCCACTGAACCAAACACTGAAATGGAGCTGGACTCCTTGCCTGCACAGAACTGAGCAGCTTGCCCGACACCAGCACAGCTCTGCTGATTTACAGCAGCTATGGATCTGGCATCTCATCCAAGCTGTGAGACAATCTAATTTTTCCATTCCTCACAGCTCTGGTGGATAATTTAAATAAGTGCTTGGAGGCCACCAAAAATAATATATTTTCAAAAGTTTTGGTGAACTGAAAAGAACTACTGGCTTAGGACTATACAAAATGTTGTGCTCAATCTTATTGAGATGGATTTTTGTCTTACATAACTTTAAAAGGAATGGATTTTTTGTAATAGAATTGAATAAGGGCTTTGAAAATGTAAAACTATTTAAAATAATAAAAAAAAATCAACAGGTAGTACTCTGAAAACATCAAAACAAAATATGTAGATTAACAAACAAACAAAAAAGTTTAACGATTTCCAAGCTGGAAAGCAGTCACATTTTTCAGCTGATATGAATCTGTAAAATGTTACATTGCCACTAGGTCACCATTTTTTGCCCCAGGAAAACTGTTAAAAATATTTTTCACAGCTGTACAAGTAGATAAATCCATTGACCTCAGTAACATGATTCACACGAGCAGGGCCAGAAGCATTTACTGTTTTAACAGAACCTAAAGTACTCCAAGCAATTTACAGCAGAGATAGAGAAACAGAGGCATTTTCTCAAATCTAATTCAATCTAATTTCATTTGCAGTACAATGAAACGAATTCAAAATGCTAAGAAGAGGGGCAAGGGTTACAGAATAAACTAGAGGGTTGCTCAGTAAAGGCTAAAGGGCAGCAAAATAATTTGAAATAAATATTTGATTCACACATTGCAAGTACTTGAGCAAAAATAATGCTCAAGAGTATCTGAGGCAGGAAAAAAATGAGGGTGATTGCAATAGGTCTCTTTAGTACCTGCAGTAGAACTATTCAGGAATTCAAGAGCTTCAGATCTATTATTCAGTGCCATGGTAAATGTTTTTTGTTTTTTTTTTTGTCTTTCAAAGAAAATTAGATTTACTAGACTGTGCTGCCTATGTGTCTGTATTCTCTCTCAGTTATGAATATTAAATTCTTGATGGTGATAAAAAAAACACACTATAGCTATATTGGGAAGAGAGATCTAGTAGCTCTGCACTACGAAGGTGAGCTGAAGAATAAGCTCAGCTCTTACGAAAAATCGGGGAACTACCTCAGCCAGCGGGACAGCCGGACAGGCCGGGATTCAGGACATGCCTCTCGGAGCGCAGCTCGGCTTACTCAGAGTTGATGTCACCTGGCTTGCAGCACGCAGTAAGACAACGCGCCCCAGAACTGGGAGGGTCAGGGTAGTGCTGTCCAGGTTTGGCTCCAGATCGATTTGGCAAACAAGCTCCAGAAATTCGCTTTCAAGACATAAATCCACAGGAAACCAGGTTTCACATGTTCCATGGCTTAATATATTATAAATATTGCTATTTCCCCTCAGTGTTCAAATTATTGTTTCCAATGAGCAGTGCAGCAGGTCACTGGAGGTTACAGCAATAGCTGGCCCAGACTCAACCACAGGAAGACACCTCGCACACTTGGGAAATACATACGTTGCCTCCTGCTCTGACAGCAAGTCTGCACAGAAAAGAGAAGCCTCCTGCTGCTGCCAGCCAAGAGTTTTCTTCAGATCAAGTGGCAGCACACTGCACAGACACTACAGATCCTGCTGCAAGATACTGACAGGGATTGTTATGCCAGGTATTGTAATTAGCAAAATACCTGCTGTGTTCGGCCCCTCAACACCACTGCTTTACACTAGGAAGTGACCAAAAGAGTACCTTTAACTGCAGACTTTCATGTCAACTCTGGCAAAATTGCAAATTGCAATTCCTGGAAGTTCCTCATGAGTTCAAGAATAGGCAGTATAGCTTCAGAATTCATTTATTTTACAGGAAAAAAAAAAAAAAAAAAAAAAAGTGACCAAAAAAAACCACATTTTGCTTTGCTTTTACAGAAAGCTAAGGAAATTCCATCAAGCTAAACTCACAAAAGAAAACTTGCAATTTCATAAAACATCTGCTATTTGGTCAAAAAAATATTTTAATCACGATATCATGACCACCTTCAGGGAGGATGTGCTAACAGACAAAGAGAAACTTCAGTGACAGCTAATTACTCTGCTAAAGGCAGAAGACTTTTAGGCAACAAGAAATAGGAAAAGGGACTTCTGAAAATACTTCATTTATTTTATGAGATTGAGGTCTCTGATCAGTATAAAATAACTCCATCAAAGTGGATACATCTATCCACTCCATCTGCAGGAGCTGATGGAGAGCTGAACTAAGAAGGGAGGGGACTCAGGCACTCCTTCAGCCTGTGACGGCAGCACCCACGCTGGTGGGAGACAGGAAGAGGGAGAAAAGTGAAGAGAGGGTAACGCTGCCTGAGCTCTACTTCCCTCATCCTCCCTTTTTCCCTACAAATCCATCCTGGCAGAAGATATGGCTTAGAATCTCATTATTTTGCTTTATGATTTCTCTTGCCTGTGAGAAATTGTAAGTCCACTTCTTTTTCTCAGGGTTTCAGAGTGAAGATTTGAAAATGGGATTTTCTGCAGCTCCCAGGGAAGTTATGTACCTAAATCCCACATTTTTTAGTGTGCATCTATTTCTGTCAGCTCTTTTTGATTTTTTTTTTTTTGGTAAGTCTTACATTAACCAAGTACAACCTTCACAGTATCAGATACAAACTTCAGCAGTAAGGCTACATCTGTTGTTTTTCACCAAGTGGAATATAATCATTGACTCCTACTAGGATGTGTGAATGTCAGCAACCAAAACTCAAAACATAGTTGTGTTTTTTTTTTTTTTCTCCAGTAGATGTCTGATTGTTGAATAAGATGCCGAATCTTACACACCCAGTCCTGAAAATGTTAACCTTAAAGTCTGTTGGCATCTCTCAAAAGCTGAAAAGTAAGAGAAACCTAGTCTGGCTGTCTGAAAAGTTTCATTCAGATTGCTTTAAATATTTTGTGGATGATTACAGTCTGAACATTTGACTACATGCCACTTCATTAGACTTACCCATTTTTTTGTTCATACCATAGATGGGAAATTAAAAATGATCTCTTTAAAAACTCTGATATTTAATTTCCCATAAGATATGAGAGATATTCAGGGCAGTGTCTGGAAAAAAATTAGGATAATAAGGTGTATAAATCTCTGCTTCATTTGAAACAAAGCATAAAAGCCAACCCCACATTAATTTTTTTGCTGAAAGAACTTCAATAAGTTTTAAAGTAAGTGTTTCATTTACTGCCACATGCCACACATACATGGCAAACAGTTTATACAAACCACAACACTCAGCTGTTCCTGGTTAGGTAAAACAGCCCTCCCCTGAACACCCAAGCTGCTCGTGGTTCCCTCGGGACTCTCCGCTGTAGGGTGCTGGGAGAGCTTTCATAGAGGTTTGACTTTAATCGGGTGAAGAGTCTTTCAGAGGAAGTACTCATGAAGCCCAGGTTGAGTGTGTGGTTAGGGTTTTGTTGGCTCAGACCAAAGTGCTCTGCACGAGCTATCACACGCCACTATCCCTGGCCTGGTGGTCTAGCAGTAATGCCTTCTGTGCATTGTTCCTAGTGAACCTCGTTGACTTTTCAGCTAACTAGGAGAATGCTCCACCGTGTACACATGCAACGTCAGATCTGGCTCCAGGAAGCTACTCAGTGAAAAGGAGCTCTTCACACCCTTCTGAAGCCAACAGCCTATGAGCAGAAACAGCAAGACAGTGAATAGGTATCTTAAGAGTTCCTAAGGCCACAAAAAGATTCGTAATGTAGCACTCGAACTTAATTTAGGGCTTGACTATAACTAAGATAGTACAGCTTATTTACAAGACCTTCAAGGTCTGAGTCAATGAGCTCATTTATTGTGCATGTACTACCTAGAAAACAAAATTTTAGCCACTTCTTCCAAAAGGACATGATGAACTTGGAAAGGCACTCAGCTTTTAAAGATATTACTTCAGTTGTCCTCACTGGCCTATAAGTCCCTCAAATAATTTGTGCAGGTTTACCATTATATATATGCACTATTTTTTAGTTTTCTGTTGCTGTATGAAAGACACAAAGTGCCCTTGGAGGGTCAAATCTATGCAAAGGTCAAAGTAAAACTGACTAGATGTGTAGTATCTCTCAAAGTCCAAAGCAAACAAGGAGTGGGAGTGAGGGAAAATTATTTTCTGCCCATTTTTCACTCACAGACAATATTATGAAGTGTTTGGAATACCAGAAGGTTCATTTTGAAACACAGGAGTGATGTTTACACCAGGCCTTATATAAATATGTGTTGGTTTTATGTACTTGTTTTTCCTAATACTTGAAGTTCAACTCAGCTTATGTGTTGCTGAGAAAAGGTGCTGGATTTTTTTATTGCACCAAACAGGTACAACACAGCAGCTTGGCAAGCATGTTCTGAATCACAGCCTGCTCCATCCTTTGTTCAGTGAAACGTGTGGTCAAAGAGCTGCATGACTGGAGTGCTATGAAAGGGTAACCTCTACCCTGAGCCTGGCAACGTTGCACTGCCTTACCTAAAGCAGACCAACCCAGCAAACAGAATGTAAGATTAATTTACTGGGAAGTAATTTGCACTACACTGTGTAGCAGACACTCCTGATTTAACAGCAGGGTAGGCCCTTGCATTTGCTGCATCTTCCTCTGGACCATGGTTTGCCATCCAAGCCAGGTAAAAAGATGCCAGGTGTATGTCAAGTATAAAGATATTACTGTGAGAGAAGGAAAATGCTATGTACTGTTAGCGTTGTGTCCATGTAAGGGGCTGTTTATATTCTCCAATGTTAACCCCCACCCTCTGCTCAAGCAAACAAACAAACCCCCCAAACAATACACCCTTATTGCTCCTAAATCACAAACACAGATCAAAGGTCCTCATTCCTGTTCCATTTTGCTCTTCTGATTGAGAAACCTTGCAGGCATGTCAGTTCTGGTGGTGGCTTTGTGATCTGGATCCCGCTTGGTAGGATCTACGCTGAGACCAACAACTCATTCTGCACAGCCCACGATGCAGGCATCAGATGACTGTGGCTTTCAGTTACTACCTCTGGACTGAAGCCAGAAGCCTAGCGGTGAAAAGCTCTTTATACCATTACCAATCCCTCGAGCCACCCAGTCCTTCTCCATTGCATACAGGTTTTTAGTGTTGTGCCTTAAGAACTGTTCTGGTTCTGAGTAACGTTCTTTGTGATGGGAGTCTTGCCACTCCCCCTCTCATGAGGGGAAAAAAAAAATACAAGGAGGGAGTGTGAAACCTATTTTCAAACCCTGTTATGATTATCTGATGCAGCTCGCACTCTTGGACTCTAAGAGAGAGACGCGAGTCCTGGGGAATCTCTGCCTTAGGTGAGGAGCTGAGATGTGTGTGCCTTCAGCCAGAGCTGCTGGCTCTAGCTGGTGGGAGCTCTTGCAGCTCTTGCACCAGTGCAGCCACGCAGTGCCAGAGGAGGCCCTGACAGGGACGCCTGCTCAGCTTTCCGGGACATCTGAAGGCTCCCCAGGCATAAGCACATGTGCAGGTTGGTCTGGTCCTGAGCGCTGCCGCAGACCGACGCTTAATGGCAGCATAAATACATCCCAGAGAGGGCAGAGGGCTCCACCAATGAGCCCCCAGAACATCTCCTCTCAGCTGCTTTCCACCCACAGTATCCACCTAGAGAGCCAGAGGCTGAGTACTGCCACCTCTGCAGAGCCTCTCCTGCTGCTCACAAAAGTGAGAGGCTCGCTGTGAAAGCACCTGTGCAGATTTCTCTCCCAGTCCCATTTCCCTCCAACTCTTCAGAAAGCACATCACATACAGCTGCAGCAGCTTTTCCCGGCACAGGACTAGCTGCAGGAGACTTAACAGTACTACATTGGTACCCAGCCCTCACGAAAGAGCGCTGTAAGCTGCTGATCCTGCAATAACACCTCGAAGGATTTAGAGTCTTTAATGTTGATTGCTGAATATTTCTGTTCCCCTCTGAACCATTCCAACAGTTGTTTCAAGCGAATGTATTCATTCCCTTCCTTTTAACCATTGGAGCTTCTTGCTTGGTCTGGGAGCAAGGAAGAGGGAATGAAAGGGTCTCTTCAAATTTGCTGTAGCTGCTCTCTTAAAAGAGAGCATTGACATAGATTCTGCAGCTCTCGCGTGTAGTAAGGCTCCCAGAGGACTTACACGCACAGAAAGACTGCAGGATCCTTGTGGGTACTGCAGGAAGAGTGTGGCTATTCTCCTCCCCACGCGATGAGAGTATCGTATCTATTCCTAGCATGGATCTACCAGGTGGCAGCATTCCCCTGCCAACATACCTTTGGTTTGGCTTACCTTGAAAGCGATGATGTTACATTATATGATGACGTCATTATATTTATTTCAACTTTCAATGAAGATTCCTGGCAAACCTCCGAGCTGGAATATCTTCTTTTTAATGGATCCAAGATCCAGCCAACATGGTGCAGATTACATTTATATAACACAACCCAAGTAAGGTGAACTGCTAGGAATTTTTTAATGGCTGTTGACATTACTAAATTAAGATTATTTCTCTGTTAAAACTATGGAAGAGGAAAAACTTGTCCAGTATTTATACAAACACTGCTGCTCTAATTTCTCGCTGTGGTTATTTTTGTGATGACTACACCATGCAGTCAGGCAATCTCAAGAATATATCTTTGTAGTGGTATTTTGAAAAGGATAAAACAAATCAAATATATTTTTTCACTTAAGTACAAGTGCAAGGACACCACCCTCTAATGGCATGTATAACAGTTTTCTGAGTCGGTTTGTTTTCTGCACACTTTCTGGACTAATTTTGAATGAGCTTATTACAAACTTTTGGACAACTTACCTCTGGTCTGTATTTTCATCCTTTCATCAGCCGTGTTGCTTTTGGCACTTTCAAATTAGCCTACAACTCCATACCTTTCAAGATGTCACATGCTTTTTCTGATAAACAGAGGTATAAAGCATTTGAGAATGCTGCATAAGCTCCTGCTCTGCACTGGCAAAGATAATGCCTTGGGTGCTAAGCCCAGTACCACCAAGGAACCCCCCCCCCAGACAGTGGGGCTTACTCTACCAGATTTTGAATTAACATGCGATAAGAGAGCACACATTATTCTGGACAAAACTAGCTACAGAGACAAAGGAGGCAAGTCCTGTACACTCCTCACAAGGAACTGTGGCACATAGGTTAACGGACTCACTCGAGGTTACACATTCTGTGGGGGAGGTGGAAATGAATTAAAATTTCCAGCATTACACTTTAAGACACTAAAATTGCAAAAGAAACCGAAGAGTAACTAAAAGCTCAATTTCAACCTTTCCCTTCTTTTTTCTTCCCCACAGTGGTCTCTGTGAGGTCTTATGATGCCACTACAAAGATGAGCAAACAAAAATTGGCTGTGTTATGAATTGATTTCAATTTAAAAGAGCCATAATTCAATTTTGCTTTAAAAACATATTACAAAATCTAATATTAAAAAGATTTGCATAGAAACATTCATCAGAAAGATATTTTATTTGTTTGGCTTGAAACACTTCCACTACAAGCCAAACATTTCAACACTAGGGCAGGAGGACCAGAAAGTGAACCTGACCAGAAACAACGGTGAAAACTACTCGTTTATTTTTGCTCTACCAGCTGACAAAATTTAGTTATTTATTTAAAAAAATAAAATAAAATCACAGGCCCTGTGGATAGTGAAACTTGATTTTTTTTTAAACCCAAAATATTCTTGTAAATGTGTTAGTACCGGGGCATTATTAGTTGAGAAAGGCTGTATGTCCATACACCGTCCTGACTGAGTGACTACCAGGTTAAGAAACCAGACAGATATGGTGATAGATTACCACCAACGCACTTATTTGACACTCACGTAACACCCACAAACACACACATCTCTGCACACGTGAAGTTTAAAATCCTCAAGCAAACAGGCAGAGGTGGTTTCCAGATGAAGCCTCTGTTTGCCCCATTGCTCGGATCACAGACAGATAAATCACTGGGTGAGTCCCTCCCTATGTAGTGGGAATATTACTTTAGTGAAGTTTGCTAATGGGGCAAAGGACCTTGTATTGTAATCCAGTGACATTTTCAACCTTCGGAGAACTTTTGTTGACATTCCCGAGTCCCTGGCTGCCATCCCAGCATGAAATAGTTTCTGTTCACATAATTCTCGTGTTTACCAGTCATGAAAAACTCTTGCTTTTGGCTTTTTTTTTTTTTTTTTAAATAAACTTTTTTTTTTTTTTTTTTTTTTTTTTGCAAGTGAAACTCTGTCTAAAAAAATATTGGCCCCAGGCATAGAAGGTTTTGCATAAATTCATATGTGATGAATGGCTGATTTTAATGTTATTTGGGTATTTGTCAGAACCTAACAAATATACATGGTAATGGTGGTTCATAAACTTAAACATCTCAATATCCCCTTTCTTCTAGAAATAAATTACGTTTGTTTGCCCTGCCTGGAGTCCTAAGGTAGCCGACATTAGGAATATTTTAAATGTGATCATCCATCCAGCATGTCTTTCAGGCGCCACGAAGATTAAATGAAAGAATCATAAGATGAAGGTCTTTAACTTTTAATCCTTTTACAATGAACCCTTAGATAGACATGGGGGCAGGGTGCCTTCTATGTGAGTAATAATGCCTCTGTTCCTCTTCACTAGGTTAATGAATACCCTAAATGTCCCAAGATCTGATTTTTTTTTTCAAACTATTGAAATTAAAAGCAAAGAGACTGATGGTAAAACGTACCGAAAGTGTGCGAGAGGGAATGAATATGCATTCAGAGATAGGCGGCACAGAGAACGCAGGGCTGGGCTGCGTCAATGAAAGACCCGCGGGTTTACAATAATTAGCATAGATTCGCTGGGAGTTTTTTTTTTTTTAAAAAAGTTTTTTGATTCCAAGATAAATAAGGAAAAGGCTTTCTGCACTGTCAGGCAGCCTTTGGAGAGCACGTGGCGGGGCTGTTTGTGCAGTGCTATCTCCGAGATCCTACCGGCGGCTCCGGCAGCGCGCACGAGCCCAGCGCTGCCCTCACAGCGCCGGGGCCTCCCCGCAGCGCCCAGCGGAGCCCGGGGCCGGGGGCGGCGGGGCCAGGGGGCGCCGGGCGCTGGAGCCGTGGCAGCGGCGTCCCGGGCCGGGCCGGGCCGGGCCGTGCCGAGCCGGGAGGTGCAGGGCCAGCCGGGCCGTGCCCCTCCGGACCGGGCCGTGCCCGGGAGGATGCCCCGGAGGCCGGCGGGTGCCCGCAGGGTTCCCGGGTTGCCTCCGGCCAGGAAAACTGTGCGAGGATCAGGCTAACGCCGTGTGCGCGCTGCAACCCCCCAAAGCCCAAGGGTCAAGTTTCAGCAGTGTCCCACCACAATGGTAGGTGTGAAAGACACGTGTCCCGCTGTAAATGAAATGTCAAGCGGTTACAAAAAAAAAAAAAAAAAAAAAAAAAAAAAAAAAAAAAAGCAGCAGCCCGAGGCCGGCGGGCGGTGCGGGTCCGCCCCAGGGGCGCGGCGGGCAGCGGGCGGCCCCCAGCGGGGCGAACGGGACCCCCCCGGGGCGCTGCGGGGCTGGGGGGGGTCAGGGGGGGATCTGCTGCCCTCCGGCACCGGCCCCCGGCACGTTCCCACCCCCCCGGCGCCCAGTGAGGGGAGAAGAAAGTGTCCCGTGTGTGCGTCCCCCCCCCGGGGGCGGCCCGAGCAGAGAGCAAACAGACTGCGGACGGCTCGTGTTTTAGTGGTTGACTTTAATTCTGCGCTGCGCTTTTACTACAGGGATATAAAGAATAAATAGCAGATACTCTTCATTTACATAGGATTAAGTCATTCAAACTGTTCTCTCTATTTACAATAACGTTGTGCTCTAGGCGTTTATTCTTTTTTTTTTTTTTTTTTTTTTTTTTAATCTAAAGTCCGTAAGGAGGAAGAAGAAACACACACACACACACGCTTTCCGTATAATGGAAAATAGCTTTAAAACGTTTTCTTATCAAAAAGTTTGGTTTGTATTTTTTAATCCTTTTATTAAAAAAAAAAAAAAGAAAACACACAACAGCAACCCCAACCTACTTCGCCAAAGCGAAGCAACTTCTCTCTGGAATATAAATACCAAAAAAAAAAAAAAAAGATACATTAGCAACGATCAGGGTAATAGTCTTAAAAATACAGTAGACGCTGATTATTTCACGTATAATACTGACCTTTTAATAGTATATTAAAACGGTGCCATATATACACACAATATACATTCTCCTACACGTTACAGTGCATTACAACGTTAACCAGAAAGCAAGTGTCTTTTATTTTTGTTGCAGCAAAGGTCCACGTGAGTCCGCCAGGGAAGGGGCGAGAAGGGCGAGCGGCAGCCCTAGCAGGAGCACTTGCACTCCGAAATGATGGGGTACTGGATGGGTATCCATGTGCACCTCTGCCCTCCCCGACGCTGGCACCTCCACCTCAGGATCGTTAAATGCACGGACTTGGCAGGTTTGCAAACCATGCCTTCTGGGACTGAACAAGACCTTTTACTGTAGCAGCTGCCCACTTTGACGTACCGGGGCCAAAAGCGGCTGCCGAGATCGTTCCACGTGTATAGGACCGGGCAGAAGGTCTGGGACCAGAGCCACATCTGCAGCTTCCTGCGCAGCTTCTTGCTCAGCCTGTGCTTCTTGCCCGGCTGCAGCCCGTCGTAAAACTCCAGCCCTTTGATTTCGCTGGGCATCGCTCCCGAGGGTCTCTGCCTGAGCAGCAAGTCCAGCTCGGCTAGATCGTCCACCCCGAGCCGGTCCTCGGGCAGGGAAATAGCCATAAAGTTAGGGTCGAAGTGTCCGCCCATGAGGTTCCTTAGCAAGGTCTCGTTAAGATCCTTCTCCTTGGGGTCGAAGATAGGGTCCGGGTGCTCGATTAGATCCACCAAGGGCAAGTTGTCGCTGGGAGCCGGTCGGATGTGCAGATAGTGCTGGCAGGCGCCTTGCTCTAGCCGGAGACCCAGCAGAACCACCAAGGCGTATATAGTCACAAGGCACTGGGAATGATCCATCCTTGGGAGACCGGTGGGGGGGGGGGAGAGGGGGGCTGGGTTCACCAAACGGCAGGGGAAGAAGGTGCGAGCAAATGCATCAGAAAACTTGTACGGGGATATCCAAAATAGCTTGTCTTTACGGGGGATCCCCTCCGCTCCCCGCGCCACCAGCAAAGACGGCCCCCGAATATGCCAGGAGAGCAAGCCCCCTGCAAACACTCTCTCTTGCAAGCCTCTCTGTAAAATTTCTCCTGGTGGAGCCGCTCCAAAATTCTGCCGCTGCTGCTGCTTCTCTTCGCCCTCCCCGGGCAGGGGAGATGCCGCTTTTTGTTGGGAATTCTGCTCGCTGCTGCAGCTCCGCGTTGTCTGCCCGTGCGTGTGGAAGAAGTTGTTGCCGATTCTTCTTCCCCGTTCCTCTCCGCCGTTCGCAAAGCAGCCTCCTCAGCAGCAACAGCAGCCACGCACGTTGGCACCAGTTTGTCTGCTTTGCAAGGACCCAAAGCCTTTAAATTTCCTGCACTTTCAGCTTCATCTCCATGGAAACCACAGACTCTCTTCTAACCCACCCCACCCCCCTTAAAAAAAGAACCACCACACACACAACGCAACCCCCACTCCCACAAAAGTCCAGGAGAGCTTCCCCCTTCCCACCCGGCAGACACCCTCTGCTGGGGAAGGCTGCAGGCGGGAGCCGCCGCCGCCTCCCCCCCGCCGCCCGCCGCCGCCGCGCCCCGGGAGATGCTGCAGGGGTTGGGGCTGGGGCTGGGGCTGGGACGGGGACGGGGGCAAGGACGGGGGCAGGAGCAGGGCTAGGAGCAGGGGCAGGGGTAGGAGAAGGGCTAGGGGTGGCCTTGGCGCCGGTCACCCCATGGGCGCAGCGCTGCTGGCGGCGGAGCGCAGCCTGCCCCACTCCTGCTCCCCTGCCCCGGCCAGCGCTACCTGGCCGCCGGGGAGGGGGGCCCGGGGGGGTCCTTGCTCTAATTCCTACTGCGTGCCCGGCCGGGGGGCCGCTGCCGGCACCTTCCCGGGCGGAGCGAGCCCTCTGCTGGCGGCGCCGCTCCGCTCCGCTCCGCGCCGGGCACGGGCAGGGCGAGCGGGGCCGCCCCGGGCAGCGCAGCCACCGGCACAACGGGGAGCCCCGGGGAGCTCGGCTCGGCCACAGAAAGCGGCTCCGGTAGCGAAACGGGGGGCCGGGGGAGGCGGCGGGGAGAGCCCCGGGGGTGTCGGCGCTTCTGCGGGGAGCTGGGGCCGGGGGCTGCGCGGTGGGATGCCCCGAAGCCCCCCAGCACCGGCGGCAGGAGCGGGCCCGCGGCCGGGGTAAGTGCCCCTCGGTAACGGCAGGCAGGCGGCCGGCTGGCAGGGGAGGCTGCTGAGATCTCGGGACAATCGCCTCGAGTGCTCGCATGCCGCTGCTGCAGGCTGTTAGGCGCTCGGGAGTCTGAGTTTAATGGGGCTGAAGCTTTGTCATTTCTCCTAAATTATGTATGCGTTTGTTTAAGTGTTACTCTTCAAACTTAGGGTCTTAAGGAAAGCAATGTATAGACTGTATTACCCAGGGTGAGCTGTTTGTCTGAGTTAACTGTATTTTTGTCATCTATTTTCACTCCCTAAGCTAAACTTCATGCAATGCTGCTTTAAATCTTACTTTTGTTTATTCCTGAGCAGGTAGGGTATTTTATAAACCCTACAGAACTGAAATAGCTGTCATGAAAAGGATGGAAAGCCAACGCATGCTCTGCACTGGGAAAGGAGCCTCACGGTGACACTTGCCACTACCATGTCAGCACAGGATCTGCTGGAGTTTTAGAAGGTATTTTTTCACCTGGTAGTTCAGGTCTCTACCTTCATCCAGAACCTGATGAACGTTCATTGCTGAAACTTGGCATTCAACTTGTCCATGTGCTAAGGGAGAAGCCACACCTCCAGTCTTTCAAAATAAGATCCCCCAAAATTCAAGGAGCAGCAATTGACTAGGAAATGAAGATGAACTTTGTGCTGGATTTGGTCTTCAACTGGATGTGACTTGGTTACTTAACTGCCTGCCAGCAGGACACAGAGGTGCTCAGGTCTGCACAGACCCAGCAGGTTGCTCAAGTGCTGCTGCTTCTGGCTCAGGTTCTCCATGCGGGTCTTGGCCTGTTCACGTGCTGGTTCCACTCCTGCCTGCTGGGAGATGCCCTCTTGGAAGCAGGTCCTCTGTCCCAGAGCTGAGCTGGTGAAGGTCTGTTCATCCCCTCTCATTCCTTCACCCTCCTTTTTTGGTCACCCCGCAGGACAAAATGGAATGGCGTTTCGGAGCCTAAGTCCACACTCAGCACTCATCGGCTGATCCACGTCCCGGCAGCAGAAGCAATGCTGGGTTCTGTCAAGGAACAAGGATGTGAAACCACCGATGTACCTGCTCAGCTGTGCTGCTGCAGCACTGCTCTGTTTTGTAGTATTGCCTGGTGTGCCTGATTTCAGGAGGGAGAGGTGGAGAGGATGGGCGATGAATCCTAGCAAGGGGTTAATGGTTTTTGGGTTGCCTGCTTGTCTGGCTCTTTCCTCACTATCTTCCTTCCTCTGGCCAGTCTTATTTCACAGGGAGAACTGGAACTGTTTGGGGAGGGATTTCATTCAGACTGTGACTTCTGACCAACTACAAAAATGGGAATGTGCAGTGTTACGTGTCTGAGGAATAGAGAAACCGTTCCTCCTTGGATCCCCTCCTCCTTTCTCCTTTCTTTTGTGAGTCTTTGTTGACACACTTCCACTTCTTTCAAAAAGAGTTCTATGAAGGTAGTCAAATATTAGGTTGGATCAGATTGTTTTCCCAATGAAATTACTGCGAAAATTTGCTACTGGTACGGGCCGGTTCCTCTTCGTTGTGTACATGGCAATGCTGGCCAAGGAAAAGCTGGGAAAGGTTGTAAGCTGTAGCTCTATGCAAATGTTTGGGAATTTGCTCTTAAACTACCTTGTTTAAACAAAGGCACAAAACCCAACAATAGGTTAAAGCAAAGTGTTTTGAAGAGAAAGCAAAAATTCTGAAGTTAGAGCATGATGTCTTGTATTTCTCCTTTAATAATAAATTTGGTTTTACTCAGCTCAGTTAAAAACACTTTTTTAACTACCAGTCTCAGAGTCTAAAAATAAAGCCTATAAAGCTTGTGTCCTGTCTGCTTCATGCCAGGTGTGTGTTTAAGATTCTAATTCAAAACCACGCTCCCAAGGAGGCACTCAGAGCCCTTACGCTGCTGCCCCCAGTTGCAGGTAGGAGGAAGGACGGACAGGCTGCCTCCCACATGGCCTGAGTGGGGCAGGCTGGGGCCTGGGAACTCCTCCGGCACAGGTGCCTGCGTGGGGAGCACCACGCTCCTGGCGAGGCTGCGAGAGCTCGAGGGAAGCAGAAGTGACAGAAGTCGCTCGTGGCCCAAGAATTTCTTGGTGGAATGGCTGATAGCAGGACTGGGGAAGAGCTGCCAGTAACAGCTCTGCCAGAAGCCTCTGGGTCAGAGGGAAAAGAGATTTGGATGCCCATCAAACGGGTTCAGTGCAGGGTTTGCTGAAAACAGCAGTAAATGGAGCTCAGAGGTAAAGGGCCTGATCCAGACTCTGTGTATGATGCCAGCCCTGCCTGGTATAGGGAGAGAGGCCAGCGGCTCATAGAGGCCTTAGCTGGTCACTCTACTGGCAATGGAGCATGAAGCAGAGGAGGAAACAACTCCTTTCGCCTCAGCTTTATTGGTTCTGGAGTGCTGACAGTAGTAAAAATGTGTTTTTTCAGTAGACAAAGCAAATACAACTTTCAAGGCACGCAGGAAGCCAATGTGGGCAAGGCTGAGATGCTGCTTCTGCAGGGTCACATCTCTGATGAGGAGAGAAGAGGTATGCAGCCTGCCCCGTTAGGACTCTGGAGGCACAGCTCTGAAAACACATTATGTAAGGATCTGATTTCAGTCCACAAGAGCAAGGGCGCACAGAAAGAACTCAGGAGAGATTTGTTTCCCATTCAATCTTAGGGAAACGGCCCTCCTTACCCACCCAACCCCGTGCTCAGCACCGCCACGCTGCTCGCAGTGCATGGGCTTGAACCAGCCTGGTCTGTAAGCAAGTAGCATGGAGCAAACCGCTCAGAAAGTAACAAACCACCACAACACCGGGATGAGGAAGAACTATGCCAGGTGCACTTGGAAAATCTGTGTCTTCCTTAGGAGAGGAGGCTTCCTTACAACCATCCTTATTTCCCTTATACTTGAAGATTATTTTAACATAGATCATGAAGTCCTTGCCTCTCACTTCTTATTTTCAAAAACACGTTGGCATATGAGACGATGGTTTGTTAAATAAAGCAAAACCAACAACACAACCAAATAAATCCTCTGCATAGCTCTCATGCAAATTTCTCATATGGCTTTGGGCGATACATTTCCTAGCTTTCTGCTTTATTTGTAAAGCAGGAATGCCAGCCCTTGCCTCTTTCACGGAGATGCTGGAGGGCCTGATTAGAGTAAACCTGTATCAGTGCAGACGAGAGTCCAGTATCTTACGAAAATTACAGAGGAAATCTGTGACTGATAGAGCAGACAACTGATTTCAAATATTACTCATATGTCCTAGTTAGCTGCTAGACCAACTCCCCGTCTCTTTGTCACACCCCTATACATTTTGTAAGAGACTGCTTAAGATTTCATTTTAATTTTTTTTTTTTTTTTAACTGTGAATCCCTAAAATATTTCCTAAGGAGATACACAGACATTTGATGTAGTTCATATATGCCACATGACATCTACCCAACCCACATTTTTAGCTGTTGCAGGCCATGTGTGACCTTACCCAGCAATCCATGCACCACTGCTCCACTGCTTCCAAGCTGCATCCGCTAGTTCAGAAAGGGTCAGGGAGATATAGCCAGGCCTTTGAAATGCAGTGCTGCATCTCAGGGTACCTCACTCACTTCTCCTTCCCCTTCCAAATTCATGAAAAGGGCTATGGAGTAAGGATTGTTTTAATGGACTACACAATGCTAGTAGGTGATCAGCTACTCTGAAAGAAAACAGTTATGGATCACACGCTTTGGAAGGTAAACATTTTTTTTTTTTGAGAGTGCAAAGTTCTGCCTTGAAATCCCAATAGAACAAAAACAGGGATGGATGCGTTTGGCCAAGAACCTGTATCTGCAGTGATAAATGGTATATAAATAATGTATTTTGAAACTAAGCTCTGGAATGAATGTTTTATAGCAGAGTAAATCCTAGGGTGACTGATGCATTAAAGCAATAAAAAGGAAAAAAAAAGCCCCCCAAATAACAAATACAAGTTATTTTTTAGTATTCTCCAAGTACAGCTATATGTAAAGAACAGACTTGACACTTGCCAAACGTATACATTTCCTTTAAAAAAAAAAAAAGGAAAGCTGTCAAAGAAAAAAAAAATCCTGCAAGGTCCTTACAGAACTGCTCTATTTTTCTCATTTCATGATTTCATGTCGTTCATGCTCTTCAAATACCATGCCTCCCTGATTCTCAGCCTGCTCTCCTCTTGCTCCTGCATTTTTCCTAAGGTATAGACTTTTGTCTTGAGAACAGGGCTTGTGCATTCATCTGCTGATAAACTGTTTATCTTAGCTTTTATGAGGGCGCCTTGCTGCAAGCCAGCCAGAGACAGGATCCTGGGTGTTTGTCTTTTTTTTTAAAAGAGGGTCCGGGAAGTGGCGGGTATTTATACCTCCCCTTGGCTCTATATATCATGGGAGGTGGAACTCCACTGTCTCTGTCTCTCGCTTTTTCTCTCAGCAGTGTTTTCTGCCGTAAATCTGAATCTCTCAGAACAGTTTTCTTGGCTGCAACCCCACTTGGAGGAATTAAACATTTTATTTATTTATTTATTTATTACTGCAAAAGGTTTGCAACAGAAGAAACCCAAAGCTTTTTTAATATTCTCCCCCTCCTCTCACCCCACCTAACCATCCTGCTTTTTGTGCCAAATATTAACATCTCAGCAGTCAAGAGAAGAGACCGAGCTGGCTGAGTGTCTCGCAGTTTACAGACCAATTCATTATGAAGAGAGAGGCCAGTGGGAGAATTGGCAAAGATGAAACAGAAACCAAGGCATTTTTTATGTTAAAAAATGACACTTACATTTACAAGCTATGGCTCCTGACGGGGATTTGATTTTCCACACAGGCAACGTTGTTTATCCAAACAAACTCCCTGTTGCAGCATATATTACACATATACACACATGACAAGTAGGAATGTATTTATCTTTTTTTTTTTTTCTGCCAGCTAGCTTATTAAGATAAACATCTACTGAGGTAAACCAATTTTTTATTATTCCTTTCTTTATAAAACAGCAAAGACAACTGAGTGACAGAGATTCAATGAAGCAAAAAATACAGCAACCCCCCAATCAAGCCCTGTGTGCATGTGAGTGATTCATTGATGCCAGCTACTGAATAACCCTGATACATAACATTTCCCACCTCTGATATTTAAAAAGACCCTCTCGCCCTTTTAGCACCAATGGAGCCCTTGAAATGTTTTATTGCTAATTGTCTAATGCTATGTGATGAATGGCTGCTTCACTGAAAATGACAACCCCTTTTCTTTCAACTACTTCATTTTCCTGGCTCCAGTGGGGGCGAAGAGGAAAAAATAAATCCGATTACATCATATTTATCCACTTCGTTGTGAATGAAAGAAAATTAAACTTATTTTAAAAGTGCTTCTATCAACTAAGCCCAGACCCCCCAGGTCCCCTGCACTCAGTAAATGTTGCCTCAGATACTGGGGCAAAATGTTCCAAAAGACTCACGGGGTTTGTGGAAGTACAAAATCCCAAAGGCAGGGTCTAAACCTGACCAGAGAGCCAGGGGAAGCAGGATCACCAGTATATTGAACTCAGAACCCCCTGACCAAATCTAGAACGGCTGCACTTTGTGAACACAAGAAATATTTTGGCTACAGATACTCAAGGAGCACATTTTTACCCCAGTATCTATAAAACAACTGACTACCATCTTGCCTCAAGAATAAATGCAACAGAGGAAGGTCCTGCAAAGTGGAAATCACTGCTTTATTAAAGCACTGATTTAAACATCCTTTAAATCTGCTCTGGCTAGGAATTTGCAAGAATGAAGGATTTTGAATAACTAGAAAAAGATTAAGCTGCACGTCTATCCTCAGCATTTCATATGTACCATTTCTTTCCTGCTTGTTATGCTTTATCCCTTCAGGGAATCTGATCTCTTCAAAAAGAAGTAGATCACCATGATCAGCCGGAGTTGTGTGCATAACATTATCTTTGCAGCCTCCACAAAATGTCACGAAATACAAATTCACAGTGCCAGGGTTGGCTGTGAAAAGCTGTTACGTTCAATGGGATAATTTTCAAAGGAACTTGTACCTTTATTGGCAAATGGAAAGACTTCCACTTTCTCTCCCACATGATGAAACAGACACACACATGGGGGTTTTTGATTAATTCAGATACAGAAACAGACACAAAAGAGACATAGTCCAAACTTGCCAATGTTCAATAGGAACCTCTGGGACATGTTCATTTGGCTTGGGAGTTTCAAGTCTTTGCTTGCGAGGGCAAAGGGACCCAAGCGAGCAAAATAATGAATCTAGGCTTCCCAGACACAGATCTGACATTTGCTCTCTCCCTCTGACTCAGGCTTTGACTGGGTTCAGGGATTAATTAGGCCATGCAAACGAGTTAGGTTCCCTCTTCTGGCAACCTGGTCACGTAGGGAACCCCTACCCCTCCCCTTCCCCACACTCTCCTTCCCCATAATGAAGCATGACTGTAGTAAAACAAGTCTTTTGATGGTGCCTCTTCTCATCACTTTCAAGACAAACAATGTCTCAGAAGCCCCCCAGCTGCTTTTATTTTTCTTATATCTACAGTTACATCTTGGGTGTGTTTACTCATCCTCATTAAATATGTCTTCCCCCCATCCTTTTTAATATCCTTCCTTTATTGCAGCTTACACAACACATCAATTATAGCATAGAGTTAAAATCTTTTAGAGCCATTTTGGGGGATAGTGCAATATCCCACAACACCACCATCTCTGAAAGAGAATTGACACAGGCTGTAGGACGAATACGAGATAGACACCTCTGCAGCAAACATCTCCACAGCAAAGAATGAGGTGGTTCGCAAATTACTAGTATGCTCAGAGCAAAGCATCCGTTATGCTTAGTCAACTTCCTTCAGTAAACCCAAGTGAGGTGTTTAGCTTTTTTAACCATTCAAAAATATTCACAAGTTTACTACTTTCCTTCTTTTAACGCAGATACTTGGAAATCCTATGCTGGCACAGTAGGAAGAAAGCACCCATCACAGGACTAAAAAGCAGCTAGGCTTTCACACATACACCTTGGTCTTAAGATCATTTTCTTTCAAGCAAGGTTTAGATAATGACACTTCAGCTGAAGCTGCTGTTCAGCGTGCCTTCTGAAGTCACACTGACTTTTAAAGGACTTGTTTTCACAACAAACACATCAGCTGTTCAGTAAGATGCCAGGCACAAATTTGGTTTTGTTCTCTCTATGACTACGTGTGCACATGTGCACATGGGTGTGTGTGCATGCGTGTGCAATTGCTTCCCACGCAGGAACAGCCTCTCCATTACTCCCATTCGTGATGAGATAACATGTCTTTGGAATAAAACTGTGTTTTTATTTACGAAAAGATCATAACCAATAGAAAAACAGAATTGCCTTGATAGCACTGTAAGTTCCACAAGAGTTCTGCATACTTTGAACATGAAGGTTAACTTCTGTAAGCACACTGAATGCTTTAACTCAAATATTAGGGATTGATTTGGACAAGTGATTCGAAGAAGAGACCTGCCTTTGTGACAGAGAAAGTCACACTGCTGCATTTAGTGTCTCATGGCAGAGCTGCCTTTTTATGCCACTCTCATTTAAGATCTCTCCACTTTTCTCATCAAAACAGAAGGTGAGAATAACCTTGCTCTGCAGACCCCAACCTCAATCACTCATTCCAGGGGCACAACTCGGCTCCAGGCATTGGAGTTTGCCTGTCATCATTCTGCGTTAGCTCTCTTCAACAAATAAATAAATAAACAGCCTTCCCCTTGTGTGCCTGGGCTTAGCTCTTGCCCGGTGGCTAACTGCTGCAGGACTGGAGCAGGGTGGGGGGCGAGGTGGGGGCGATCACCCTCCAACACCGGGAACCGTTTGTAAATTACCCTAAGCTTCCCTTAGTCATTATTCCATTAACTGCCTCTTGGTAGATCTGTCAGTAACTAAGCTGGGTCTTATTTGTAGAGAATCAGAGGCTATTTGCTGTACTAAGTGAGCCATGAGAGCGAAAGGGTTTGGGATTTATTTGTAATTACAGTCGGGATTTTTTTCTTCTCCTTCTTGCCTGGACCCCACTGGTACTTTCATTCACATTCCCTAAGCTGACGCTGGCGCCAGGATCACAGGCTGGCCCTGTGTTTATGTCATTGAGACTAGGACAATATTTCAGTGTGGAGCCAGACCGCAGGGATCCACTCTATAAAACCCTCACTAAAAATAGACAGCCGCCCTGCCCCCAGGCCCGCGGGCCGCCGGCACCCCGCGAGGCGCGCAGCCCTCAGCTGGGCCCAGCTCGGCCCTCCCGGCTGGGCCCCGGCAGCCCCCCGGCCCCGCTCCCACCCTGACGCTTCCCCCGACCAGGGTCCTGCCCGCAGCCCCCCCAGATGGCAGAGCTGCTCAGGCTGCAGCATCCTGAGGCCCTCCCTGCACCCCGCAGCAATTCGTGGGTGGATGTGGCACCTTGGGGTGCCTGGTGCCCCCTGCTCCCACAGCCCCAAGCCCCTGTTTGGCTGCAGTTGCTGCCCAGCCCTGCTAGAGCACTGCGCAGGCTGAAATTTGGGCCGCTGAGGGATCCCACAGCCGGGGTGCTGCGGCTGGAACTGGCAGAGAAAGAGGTACCTGAAAGTATCGGTGCCTGGGACGCCTCCTCTCCCTCTGCAGCTTGTGAAGGCGTTCAGAGAGACCCCAGCAGGACAAAACTGGGTCAAAGACTTCACCTCTGTCCGATAAATCTTTCCTGCGGCAAATTAAAAAAAAAAAAGAGCTGAACATTTCCATCTCATAGCTGTCAATTTTATTCAAAAGCATGAACCGGGGCAAATCATTCAGCCTTTTCAATGCCAGTGGTGCGTGATACCTCAGCTTGGGAGGATAAATGTAACCAGTAAAGTGTTTATTGATTAGTTCAACAGCTATACAGACACGATACGAGGCACTTAATGCACAGATTTTCAAGGTAAGAGCCTGATCCTGCAGCTTAGATCCTGGCACTGGAAAGGGCTTCATTCCAGAAGCCTGTGAAGGGAGAGAAAAAGTTCATGTGGATTTTAATGGGCAGTAGAGCCTTTCAAAAGACAGCAAAGAGCAACCAGGTCTCCTGATTCCCTCATATCCCCGGTTGTTCAGTTGCTGAAAATGCATACCCAAAGGCAGCAGCCGTGTGTGTGCTCACACAAGCAGACATCCAACAGAGGGATGCTGCTGCTGAGTGTCAGTGAATGCCAGCCTCCTGAGGGAGCACACCACTCGGGGAACAGCTTTCTTCCAGATCCCTGCTATTGAGTCATGGTCTTGGCACAGGTCGTGTCCGTGAAGCCAGCAGGAAGCAGACCAGGCGTGCATGCTTGCTCAGAGCAGTGGCAACACCACGGTGTGTGCAGTGGAGAGCCAGATGCTGAGCTGTGATGTGGAGCAGCTGGAAATGAAGACGGGAGTTTGGTTCTGTCGAGGACCCTGTCTCACCCTCTCCACCAAGGCCCATTCTGGCTGCTGCTGACCTGCGAGGCTCACTCCAGATACAGGTGTGGACAGACACTGCCTGAACGGAGGTGGTTGCATTTATCTATGACAACCGAAAACCAAACCTGGGGCTCTGAAACACCAGGTACAGCTTTAAAACCCTGCTGTGCCACACCAGGTGCTGCTTGTAATGACATTTCAGTTTGATTGGCTTCAACTATGCCATTCACTGGGCACCGGGCAAACAAACCGTTTTGTAAAAGGAGATAAGACTATTGTACTGTGGGCTAAGAGCACCGGAAAATAATGGCTCCTTGCTGAAAGGCTGCTTTGAAAATCCTCAAATCATCATGAACATGAATAGAGCAGCGTGCGAGGACAGCTGTGGTTTTGGAAAGAGATTTATCAGAGACTTTTGGAAGGGAATCCTTCAAACAAAGTAGCGCACATTTTCTGCATTATGATATGTGTACTTGACACTGGCTCTGTGATTATTCTGTCAAGTTCAGCTTCTTCTGTCAGTGGTTCACTTTGTTTTTTTTCAGCTAAAAGTACTAGGTGAATAATGGTGCACTGTAATCAGGATCCCTCTGCAGCAGGCACTATGCTTAGACTGAAGGGTGGCTCAGGTGCATGTACTGGATCACCTCAATAGATGCCACAGATAAAAGGTGAGAAGATGTAGGCACGCAGAGCACTACAGAACTGGCTTGCCCATGGTCACAAAACAGCAAAACCAAGAAGAGGGCTCACTGCTTAGAACAAGTTCGTAACAGGAAGGTGTTGGCAGAGGCAGGCTGCATGGCCTCACGGGCTGGAGAGCATCTCCTTATTTCATTAGAGTGGAAGTTATCCATCAACTAGAAAGGGAGATCCCAACCACAGCCGCATGAAAGGCAGTGACAGAACTCCGCAGTGCTGCTAGCAGTGGCCTTATCAACTGGCACTGAATATGCACAAATAAGAACGTAGCTCCAGAGAACAGTTGTGCACCGTGAAATACCGCTTGCTCTCTGCACAACTTCTCGAAGTAATCCACACAGCAAGAAAATACTGCACGGACAAAACTTTGTTTAGAAGCAGCCTTCTAAATTTAACACAAGTGCTGCTTTTGGAGGGCTTCTCACGGTTTTATCTGAATAGTCACCGTTTCTCAAACACCAGTAGTCCTGGGGACAGAGGGCCCTCAACATCCTTCAGTCCGCAGGGTGATATATAAAGGAATGAAGCTGAAGGGCTTTTGTGTGAGCATGGAAGAAACATTTTTGATAATGATAATATTTTGATAATGATAATATCAGGTTATATCAGTGGGTACACAACAAAAGGAGACTTGCAGAAATAAGAGTCTAATTTGTTACAGGAATTAGATGCTAAGTAGTGAAGGAACCAGAGGATTGCAAGAAGATAAAGGCAACTCTTGCAAGACCTGAACATCACCCCAGCGCAATGAATTCTCTCCCTGTGTTCTGCCAAAGAATCCCAGCGCGGTAGCATGTAAGCCACTGAAAACTTTCCACAGGTGGCCACTTAATGTGTGTGTCTCATTTTCTACAATGCTTAAGCTATGCAGCCTCAGTTGGGACGCCATTCATAGCAGGGCACGCATCCACAACAGCTGCAGTTCAAGCCAACTGGAGCTGTGCTTTGAACATATGAAGTACTGATATGAAATATCGGCTCCTAGGTGGCTTCAGTAAGCACACCCACAATTAGGGGATATGCAGTAGTTTTGTCTTACTTCCCCAACCATAACAATGACATCACACACATGATGATACTATTAAGATAACACATACATATCCTTTCAAAGATTTATCCTAGTATCTAAGAGCTTGGACATGGACCGACCATGTTTGGTATTGGACAAATGCCTACGAAAAAGCAGTCCCCACCCTACGAAAGTCTACAGCTAAGTTAAAACCAAGAGGCATCGCAGCTATGAGAGGAGAAAGACAATGAAACAGTGCTGTCTGCTGCTCTGCTTCAGCACACCTATGCCTGGCTCAAGCGTTTTGCAGATAAAACAGAAAAAAAAAGTTTTAAAACAATGCTTAAAAAATCTGTATGTACTGTGATAAGATACAGAAAAAACTTGTACAGCCCATGCACGAGGCTATACAGCCTGCACTCCACACATTTTGATGAACAGTCTCTTTCAAAAGTCACTGCTGTGAACTGCCAGTGAATCTAAAATTTTTAAAGTGCTGAGGTTGCCTTCAAACAGAAATGATCACATAATTAAGTAAAAAAAAATGCCTTACATATGGTATAGAAAGGTAGAGTGAATTGAATTTTCCACAGAAAACAAAACGTCTCTTCTTTAGTTACTGTTCATTCTTTGTGTTGCTACCTGAACAAACCAGTCAGATATTAGAGCCCAGTATCTCTCAGGCCCTAGGGATGCATATTAGAGGGATTGCTCCCACCACGAATACCTTATGTGATGGCTTCCTTGCCTAATTTGAAATGCAAGCATTTATCTTAATTTGAAAAGGAAAAAAAAGTTGATCTGAATCTGAAGATCTCTGCATTCTCATCAGGTGAACAACAATCAGAATTTAGCAATCAGCTGGACTTCATACATATTTTCAAAGTACTGCAGGTATCTGTTGCAGGAGCAATCTGTGGACTCCTCTGAAACAAGTTTATGGAAATGTATTCTTTCAAATCCTTACCCAGCCCTTCTCCCTACCCTCTACCGTTTCAGAACAGGAGTACATATACAGTTCTCTCTTTTCCTTGGCATCTGGACAACTCTTCTACTGTCACTGCCCTGTAGTCCTCAGCTGGCATAAGAATTCCAAAATAAATGAGTGTGTTGTAATCAGGAGAAAAATATTGTGTCCTTGTGGTGTTGATGTTTTTGCAGCTAAGCTTCTCAATGGCCACCACAAGTTGAGCTGCATATTTCTTTACAAAAATATGCTTGCGTTGGTAACTTGGCGGGCCACTCGTTGAATAGACATTTAGCTACTTAACTGCTTACTGTGGCCAACAAAGTTCTGTTCAAGAAGCTGAACTAGGGAAGAAGAGGCACCTTGACAAACAGTACACAGTTAGCACGCAGGCAGTCTGTATGGCAAGCAGTGAAGAGTGTTTTATGAGTTTCTGCGAAAGCCAAAGGCTAATAGTGAGAGCAATATATTATAGCAAATGTCTTTAAAGAGACAAAGATACTGACTAAATATCTTCTAAGTCTAAGCATGTTTAAAGAAAACACATAAGCAAAATAAACCCCGGCAGATCATTTATAAATCTGCCTACAGACAACTAAAGAAGAGCATCTGAGGAAGGGCATGAGTCAATATGCAAAACCAGCATGCAAGCACTTAAAGGTGTGCTGCTGTGTAAACTCACACTGCCTGAGGGAATGTATGACCCACAGAACTAAAAGGGCAGGGATGGGATTTTTAAAGCACTCACTGTCAGCTTCATTCTGCCAACTTCTAGCCCAGTCAAACGAAATCCAAAAAGGCCGCTCTCACCTGTGTTCAGCTCCAAGAAACTCCCCTCTTAGGGGGGTTGTTCAGCTTCCAGTGTCTTTCCCTTTCAGAAGTGAACTCCTGTCTCAACTTCATTTCCAAGTGCAAAGTCCCAATTTATTTGTTCTGTAGCCTTAGTGCGCCTGTAAATGTTTTTGCCTGTCCCCCATCAACTCACACCGAGGTATCAGCAAACTCTGCTTATTTGCTCTTTCAGCCTGTGCCTTCTTACCAGGCTAGAGGGTATGGAATAGGGTCAGCATCATATATTTGCTCAGGCTGAAAGATTTAAATAAAGATCACGCAAAGTGCCAATAGTTTTCCAGTATCCTTCCCGCAGGTCTCAGGGAATGCCAAGTTCTCTGGCCGCTGACTGCAGCAGGCTCAGCAGGGAGCTGAAGGATTTGCTCCCCAAAACAGGTGGGCTAACACACAGGCAGTGAGGTCAGTCACTGCAGCGCTTGCTCCCGGTGGAAGAGAACATGACTGGTCAGAACACCTACTTGCTCCCTGAACTAGCCAAGGTCCAGGCTATTTGCAGCATTTTCCAGCAGGGCTCTGCAGACTGAGACAGGGACAGAAAGGACAGAAGGACAGGTACAGCCCAGCCGCCCAATTTTTTCCACAGCTGTTATATTTATTACAAAAGGGCAGTTACTTTTGTGAAGTCCACAAAATGCAACATTAGTAATAAACTGCTAAGCATCACGTGGCAGAATTTGTGGAGTCTAAACCTTTTGAGGGTGAAATACACCTCATTTCAGTGGCTGCAGGCTATTAGACTAATTAATAACGTCTATTGAAATAATTTATGTATGAATTAAAGCAGGAGACATCTGTTACACCACCAAGACTAGCTCAATGTATTCTGAAAATACTTAACATCAAAGGTACATTGTGAAGTTATAAGGGAATGGGGACAATTGGTTCTTTTTCCACTAATCTCATATTAAAGTAGGGAATTGCTACACTACATCATCCAGTATGAGAAAGTATTCAACGGGTATTTTTGAATTTAAAAAATGTCCCAATACAAGAGACATTTTCCAGGGACAAAGTTCAATCCATTCCTCATTTTTTCTTACTACTTTGCACATAGCTGTTTTAAAAAAGCAGACCTTGGGCCCACAAACTGGGCTAACCACCTGATTTTTCTTTTAATGACTTTTTTCATTTCCCTCATCTTTCACAGAAATTATGAATAATACATGTATAAGGCCAAATACAAACTATTTTGCTCCTCATAAAAATTGTTCATGGGAATACATGCTGTGGTATATGTATCTTATGGCATATGTATTAAAAATATTTCTAGAGATCATCACAAGCCCTTTTTTTTTTCTTGTCTTTCCCTTACTTAAAAAACTGTATCTGGGGGTTAATTAATTTTTCCATATCCAATAAGAAATGTGAATTTAGAGAAGCAGTTCAATGCAAAGGGCACATTGACTCTCAGTAAAGTTTCCACAAGAGTCACTTACACTCGCTACTTCTGCTCAAAACTTCAGTATTCAGACACTGGGTCTCACAACGCAGTTTCTTGTCAATGTTAAGGCACCTTTACAGTCTGAAGCATCCATCTCACAAACCTACACACCGAATAGGAGCTAATAGCTCTTAGTCACCTCTTGGTTAAATGAACTAGAAAGAGTTGCTTAAGTATCTTGCTCCAAGCTATGTTTTCCAATCCCTGAATCATTCTTATAAATCTCTGCTGATCCTTCTGAACCTTCTGAAGTCTGAACAGGACGAAATACTTTATTATGCGTATTAATATGCATTAACATGGACCTGTATGTGGTAAATCTGGTAATTTGGCGAAGAATTAAAGTTAAAATAATTCATTAAAACACAAGTGGAGGAGACATTTACCAAGAAAAATACCAGTGAAAGGCATTAATTTGCCACTTCAAATGAGATTTTTAACATGAAAGCTGAAAACTAGATTATTGAGGATATGGAATGTAATCAGGTAGTTGCTGCTCAAGACAGCTGACTTCTCTCCAGCTTTCATGGCTTCAGTGGATGCTAAAGCGAATTCTCAGTTTGTTTTTAAAATTAATTGCCAAAACTAAAATATTTTTCTCAGCATTGGTTGAGCTGTTTTTATGTAAATTGATTTAGCAAATAATGTAGAACTTGTTGAAAGTGAAATAATAAATCTATCTGTCATAAAAACAATGGACCTCTCACCAGCTTGCTCATTAGTGGGCCCAACAGCATGGATCTCATTGACTTCATACTTGCTCCAAAGTAAAAATTATCATCAAGTACATAAAGAATATTCTACTCATAAATAATAACTAAGGCACTTTTAGTATTATTTTTTCAATGGATTTTAAAGCTACAATACCAAACATTGGATGAAATTACTATAGAGGCCTGTGCATGAGATAATTTTCTTCTGAAATGCTCCTTTTCCTGATACTGTGGGAGTTTGCTAAGCTTTACCTAAGGAAAAATATTGCCATACAAACTCCAGCTGTGTAAATGTAGTTTTAAAAGCTTGTTGCATTAAGCCTTTATATTACTCTAATTTTACTTAAACTCTTACCCAAATCCTCCCTTTACAGATGTAGATATCATAAGAACTGTGGTCTTTGAAAAAGTCCAGAACTGTATTTTCTATGCATCACCTAGTTATATTTTAGCAAATGATACAGTTTCAGTAGCTGAGTCCTTTGAAAATGTTTAGGATCCAATGCGAACACAAGGCTCAACATAGAAATAATTATTATCTGAGAACAAACATGAAAGAAAGCTCCATTTCTTTCCAAGTACAATGGATTAATGCAGGAGGAAGTCAATAGTGCTAAATTAATCCTGAAAGTTAAAAGCAAGGATTGCAATGACATCAAGGGTCAGAGATGAGTTTGACCTGCTGTGGCCATGGCTATTTAATTTAATTAACATTTACATTCTAAAAAAAAAAACATTTGCAAGTACTAAGTAATATGGTAAATATGGAACAAATTATCAGCAACAGCAGGGGAGATTTAAAATATGCATCTTGAGTTTGGAGTCACTCAGAAACCTGTGGTGATGCAATCACTCAAACAGAGTAATCTTTATGAGTTTAACTTTGCCAAGAATGCATGTACAAACGGTGTTCCAGAGGCTCATTCAACGCAGATGACACACAAACTGCCCCGGATTGTCGACATACCTCATCCATGTGGGCCCATGCCTGAATGTTTTTGCACTTCAGGTGTTTTCTAGTGACTGAGAGCAGTGGGTTTTGATCTCTTTTGATTTGGAAAGCTTTTCTAAGGCAAGATGTGGATCCCTGTATGGTGAATGATGGCTGGTGGCCATGGCCATGAGAAAACTGAGATGCAGCGACCCCATGTTGAGGTGCTGAGGTGACACCCGCCAAGCCACCATTTCTGTCACGAACCACTGCGTTTCTGTCAGAAACCACCACCCCTGGGACCACAACGAGCCCTGAGTACAATAACTACCTGGGGGGCAGCAGCCAGGGCAGTTGGCGATGAGGACGCGGTCCACACAGGCCAATTTCTTGCGACGCTCCACCATGTCCAGCGCATGGCCCGCTGTCAGGCTGCGGCTAAGTGCCCTGGAGCTGTGGAAAACACGGGATGTTTGTTCCTTTTTTTTTTTTCTTTTTTTCTTTTTTTTTTTTTTTTTCACCCCGCTCGTTTATAGGTACTCGAATTAGCCCCCCGCAGAGCCCGTTGGCACATAAAACGACCCGCGGGGTGCCCGAAGCTGAGCCCGGCGCCACCGTTACCTCAGGCTGCCCAGGAGAGGGCGCGGCGCAGCTCCCGCCCGCCGCCATTTTGTGAGGGCGGCAGGCGAGGCGCGGCGGGAACGCGGCCCGGGCCAGCAGCGCCTCAGCAGCCACCGCGGCCATGCGGTCAGGAAAAGCCTGTAAAAAACAACGTGTAAAACGTGGGTTTTTTTTGAGCTGCTGCGGGTCTGCTGGTGCCCGAAAGGCCCCCCGACTGTCCACACAAAAAAGCGTTATCTCACTGCATGTTTGCTGCTACAGCAGCAGCATAGGCTTTGGGCTGCTCAGGCGTAACTGTGTGGCTCTGCAGAGCCAACCCAATGGGTGTATTTAGTAGCAAACTAGTTAATAAGGTCATACTGATTAAGGCCAATAAAAATACATTCCTCTTTAACAAAAAGTTAAATTGCAAGGTGTATTAAATTGGTTTGGGGGGTGATTTATTTATGAGACAGCAAATGTAAAAGCGTAAGACGTCTGGTCTCTAGAAGAGGTCATGGCTGTATTTGTATTGAAGTGGAGCTCTGCAAAGCTGAGCAGCAAAACTGGCTTGATGTCAGCTAACCTGCTGTCCTTGGTAATGGTCCTTTGTAAAATTCACATCTCTGGGCATTTAAGACAGGGTGAGGCATCTTCAAACTTTGTCCACTCCTGAGCTGCAACACGCAGCAGTGTCCTTTTTACCTAATTACCACTTGTGAGGATAAAGTCAGAAATGTTCATCTGTTGTCAGGCTAAAGAGTCAGCTGCAGGAGCGTGGATTCAGGCTAGGACCATGAGCACATGGTAAAATGTTCGTTATGCAGTTCTATCCAAAAAGAAAGATAGAGCACTGCTGAAATCATGCAGGGTATCTCCACCTCTGTGAGACACGGTGAGAAGTCAGTACCTGAAACAGCCCCCTCCAGCTGAGCCTGTGGTGCACGCATCTGTAGTTGGTGGATCTTACATCTGGAGACAAGCAGCGTGTAACTTGTGTGTTGGATCAGAGCCAGGGTTAAGCCCCCAGTAGTCAAAGCTGGATCCCTGGTAGCACTCATGATGGGAGGTCAGGCGCAATGAAAGAGCCCTAGTAGTTTGAGAAGGAACACACCAGCACCTCTCCTGATGGGAGGTCAGGCGCAGTGAGCAGGAGGGCCCCCCTCGTGCTGGCAGCTCCGTTCCAGTGCTTGGCTGGACTCCAGAAGATTAAAATAGAGCCTTAGACTGTCCCCTCGGCAGCACTGCCAGCCAGAGCCCTGACAATCCTGGGGTTGTACTCAAACGTGAGTCCCGCGGGAGCGTGGGCTTTACCCTAACAGCTGAGGCACTGAGTAGGTTGAAGCCGGCAGCCTTATTGCTTTTGTGACTCAGACTCAAGGAAGAGAGGGATCAGGATGGAGCCACGAGAGAGAAGGGGATCAGAATGAACCCACAAAGCACAGAAGGGGGAAGGAACAAGTGTACCCCAGAAGAAAGCTTGAAAAAATCCTTGTTCTTCCGGGGCCAGGTTCAAAGCACGTATAGCCACAAGAATTGGGTATTGAACTATTCAAGCCGAAGTTCTGATTTAGCTCCTTTCTGTTACCATTTCAGAGAATGAATGAATGAATGAATGAATGAATAAATAAATAAATAAATAAATAAATAAATAAGATAAAGAAAAAAAAAAAGAAAAAAAAGAAAAAAGCCAAGGTTCAAAGCACGTATAGCCACAAGAATTGGGTATTGAACTATTCAAGCCGAAGTTCTGATTTAGCTCCTTTCTGTTACCATTTCAGAGAATAAATAAATAAATAAATAAATAAGATGAAGGAAAAAAAAAAGAAAAAAAAGAAAAAAGCCAAACAAAAAAGCAACATTTTCCTTTCTCAAGCATTTAAAAAGTAGTATGGGAAAAGGTGAATGCCATACAGGTTCTTGTGAAGAACCTCCAAATAGGTGGCAAAATCTTCTGTGGTCCAGAAATGATCACAGCTGAGGGGAACTAGAGCTACATTCCTGTACATATGTGACTAGTATTAAGCACTTAAACAAAATGCTGGATTTTCAGAAATATGGAGCACTCCTGAGTTCTGCTAAAATCAACAGCAGTGGCAGATACTGGCATTTCTCTGAGAAGGGTATTTCAAGCCAGGTATCTGTTATGTATTTCTCATCACTTAATGTAGGTATCCACACTTAACATGTTTTGCTTCAGTATTTTCAGAAAGCAATTACAAACAGCAAACACCGGACAAAACATTTTGGCACTGCCTTTTTTTTTTTTTTTTTTTCTTTTTTTCCTGGGAACTCAAATTTAGTTGACTGAAATTTTAAAACCATTTATTTTGAAATTACCACATTGTTTCAGTCAAAAGAATGCCCATCTAACCGAATTCAAAGATTCTATTTTGATATTTCCAAAAATAAGCATTAATATTTACTGGTAAAAAAGACTGGTTTGTCTGTAAATTGACTTTACTGCTAGTTTATAAAGCTCCAAAATTGCTGTTCACCATTTTTTTTCTCTGAGTGTGTATGTGAGTGGAAGGAGGGTGGGGATATTACCTGATTTTTTTCCCCTGCATGATTGCTGTAATAAAAATCAGAATAATTAAATCTGTAATTCACACAGATAGTAACATAAATCCTACTGATTAATTAGGACTAATTAATTAATATTTAATATTTATTCAAAAAGCTAAGAAAATAGAAAACAATTAGTAACTCCTTTCAAAATGAACATATATTTCTTTGAGATTTTAAGCAGTGGTCTGGGGAAGGAAATGGTGAAGCTTATTAATAAAGATTTTTTTTGTGTGTTTGCAAAATAAGCAAGCAAAAAAAAATCAAACCCCAAACTTTTATTTAAAGACAAAATTAAAAAATACATTAATAGTTCGCTCAGAGAGATGACAGTTTATATAAGTTAATACATTTGAATGGAACAACAAAATGGTTATCTTTTGCTGTCAGAAGAACAAGTCAAAAACATGCCTATAAGAGTTTTTTAGCTTCTTTCCAGTTGGTTTAAAAGCGTTTCAGTAAAACAGCATAGAACACAGAGGCAATTATAAAACAGCACTGTCTGCAAGAAACCATGGCAAACTTGCTATAAAGGTCTGTAGGAATCGCATTGTTCACCCACTTATCTTCTCATGGAAAGATAAAATCTTAGCTCTGGGCAAGCAAAACATGTGAACAACCTGGCCCTAAAAATGCATTGCACATGCAAAAGTGCATCAAAGTTATTTAAGTACATGCACACAATAAATCCTTCTCTTGTGGTGTTTCTTGTAGTTAATTTCATAGTAGTACTGTACATGACTAAATGCTCACATTTGTTTTTCTCTTTTACTAACTTAGAAAACGTGGTAACAATCTTAATGTTTTGAAATTAAAAATCAAGGAAGCAGAAATGACCGACAGTCACATTTTATCTTATATTTTAAGAATTATTTTGCTCTGTTGTTTAACTCCACTTTGGCTGCATTTTAGTTCAGATATTTTCCATGTGTGAAAGTATCCACAGATACTCCAGTAGGATGCTGTTATTCTGAAGCTTGCATTGAGTTGGCATGTCATGGCTGAAACACAAACATTCATCAACATTTGCATTACCATATATACTTCTGCACAAGCTATGGATAACAGACTGATGCTGTAGTAAGGATGCTAGCCAGAAAATTGTGTCCCTGCTCTGTCACAAGCTCTCTGTGTGACCTTGGGCATGTCACTTTTTCCAGTTATGGCATTATCTGTACAAAAGGGAGAACAGTGCATGAAACATTGAAAGGCTCAGACAACATGGCAGCTAAAATACATTTAGCAACCTGCCTGTCTTGGAAACAAAGTGTACAATTACCCCAAGCAGAATCTCTCCAGTGTCTCTGCAGCATTCAAAATGGGATTGTTCTTATTTCTCTTGCTTACATAGAGTAACCCAATTTTAGACTACATTAGAAATGTTGCTGTGCTTTTCTTTTCCTTGTATAAGAATATGTGAAAAACAGAATCACAACAGAAGAGCATGTTTCACTTTTATAAGGTAGTTGCCTCAGTAGGTAATATCTGGGGTGTTTCTCGACTACAACCAGATTATATATACCCACAATACCGTATGTTTACAATGTGGCTTGAAAGCATAGATTCACACCAGAAATAAACAGCAGATTCTGTCTGGCTGTCATTGTAAATAGACAGCTGAAAGCTACAGAGCCTGTATGAGAGCCTTCAGGCTCAGAAAAAGAGGGCTCAGTCTGTCAGCCTGCAAGATTTTTATGCTGCTCATTTCTTTGATGTGAAGATGCTTGTATGCCAGCAACTTCTTCTGCAGGTATAACACACAGATTAAAAAGATGCCTTTTCAAATCTGACTATCCAGACATCACTCCTGTATTAAGGCATTTACATTTATATAAAATGATTTCCAATTTCTGTTGATTTTGATGGGAGATTGTTTTCACCCACAAAGTCTGGAAGCCATGCCCATTCAATTTAGATTTCTGACAATGCAGATCAAAATCAAAATTTGGAGACCATATTTCAAAGCTTGGCTTTAGAAATAAAATATTTTCCAGTAAAAATAAAATAATTTAGAGAAAGAACACAAACTACAGTCAGATTTCCATTGATTGTAAGGCTCACGTACATGGATACTTGATGATGGTCAGAACCTATTTAAAAAATACAGCTTAAAGATTATACAGAAGTACACATGGTATTTAGGATTATGTGAATGCATAGAGTAGCATTTGTTTTTGTTAATGAGGGAGAAGACTTGAAGTACATGATTTTAGTAGATCATAGGAGCTGTAAGAATGCAAGAGCACTTCAGGTCTTCTAAAGCTTAAAAGAGCTAGGTTTCTATGATACTAGATCAAACAAAAAATTCTGTTAAGAACATTTTTATGACAATGATTCACTTGAATAAACCTAAGATTTCTTTTACCAACCAATCTTTTTTCTAAAATAGTATTTAATATCTGAAGTTATAAAAAATATTTGTAGTCTTGAAAATTATTTTTATTGTCTATTTTATGTACTATACATGCCTCTTTCAGGAATTATTAAAGAAGCATGAGTCATACGGCACTCATTTACTCTTGGCTCATGGCCATCCTCAATATATATTTTGCTATTTTCAAACCATTTGTAGGTACATATGCATGAAAATATTGTTGTGTCAAGTCCCAAGATCACAGTTAGCACAGCATACATTGTTCATCTATATATTTACAAAGTTTTAAAGCACATAAAATTGTGCATTATTATGTACCAAAGTTTAAACTTTAACATACGCTTGGTTGCATATATAGCAACAAGTTACAATAAAAATCTGAACAAAGACAACCAATAAACAGCCAAATTGCTATGTACAAACAAGGCAGGAAGCAATTAAACACTGCCTTGCACATTTCACTTAAATTACTTTTTCTCTGAGGGGAAAAAAACAAACAACCCCTCTTGCCCTCCCTCAGGACCCCAATAACCCTAAACAGTCTTCATTTTTTTCAGTGAAATAACTGGAACTCCCATTGCATTCAGTAGGGGATTCATTTGCATAATATGGGAGAGAAATTTGGTCCCTACTACAAGACGTAGCAGTACGTTATGCCCTATGTGTTCCCCTCCCAGTACCACACAGCAGCAGGGTGGGCTCGCTCTCTGAGCCCTTCTCAGACAACAGTGTCTTTGACATCCAGGGGAATATTCCATGAGATAAAAACCCTTTTGTCTTCCTTACACGTATCATTTTTTACACTAGTGTAACTGTGTTGTTTTTATGATGACTCCACTGATCCAGATCCTTGGCTGGTATTGAGCCAGCCTTGTGAGTGAGTGGAGCTCTGCTGATTTATACAAGTTGATGAATACCTGACTCAGCTTCAGTGGAACTACTCTTGATTTACACTGGTGCAAAAGAACTTTGAATGAGGTCCAATGAGAGCAGAATTGGGCCCAATCTGACCTTTATATAAAGTAAAACACAAAAAGTCTGCATGTTTACCTTAACATCTGCTTAATAAATTACTACAATTCACAGTTTGAAAGTAGATCAGTTAGTGCTACACCAATCACTTTTTCTTATTTTAGATCATGTAAATTTTCAAAGTAATAATAATAATTAATAAACATAAAAATCTGTTATTATTTGATCAACAAAATAAGAGGTTTTATGTAGCCTAGTCACAGAAAGCTTAATAACACTTTACCCTTCTATAGGATGACTGGTTTAAAGGCTAAATCTTGCCCAAGACGCTGTGATACAAAAAGGCTGAGGAAAATATTCTAGCGTGACTCTTACAACACCCTTAAAACACAGTGTGAGAGACAGTAAACTGGGTAAGAGCTCCAAGCTAGTAGCATCTACACAGCTTCCAAGAGTACACAGGGCCTGCTCTAAAGTCCAGTAAAATCAACAACAAAATTAACAAAATCCTAATGAGTTTGGAAACACTTAGAAGAGATGCCTATAGTTTTTGTCTGCACAGACGAGGGACAAACTACTGGCCTGAGCACATTTCCAGAGTATAACTTTTCAGCCCACCTTGGGGAATGTTGCTCTCAGTTTTTGCAGAGAATATACTGGCCAACAGCTCTGCTTCGCACTTCTGGGCATGATTTAGCCTTATGAATTCTCCCTCATGAAATCAGAAGATAAATTATATTTAAAAATAAAGTATTCTAGCTATTTAGTATTTTGCTGTAGTGGAAAAATCAGAGACCTACCTTGATGAAGTCTCTGTTGTCTGAAAATTCAAGGCCCCTTTTCTAAAAATACTTTTTGCTGATGGCAAAGTTCAACACCTCAGAGAAATTCAGAGTAAGTTTCCAAGTTGTATACCATATTTTCAAATACACTATACCCTTGTTGTTAATAAGGCTGTATTGAAGTTTTACATAACAGTCATGAGCCATGTGTTTGAACACCTTAAAAGAGTTGACCAGCAACTTAATGCATTTCTTTATACCATACGAAATGTAAAGATGCACCATCTCTTTCCAAAACACTCTAAACATAAATGTTCAAGATAAAATATTACATCCCTTTGCACCCCCTTTAATGCCTGTATTTAAAAATATGCATACTTAAGCAATGAAGTATTAATTTATAGATTTCTCTGTGTGTGCCCTTACTGTATAGAAAATCAAATTGTTTATTAATATCTAAAGGCAAAGCAAAAACACATGCAACTATGGGAAATAAATGCTTTTTAGCCACAGGTACCTTCAGGCAAACTGTCCACAAGTGGTCTGCCTTTTTGTATATACAAAGAATTGTTAGTGTAAACCTTGCTGTTTATCTATATCTAGCTTCCTACCAGCAGAAACAGGAATGTTGCAGACCACAGGAGATATAGTTCTACTGCTTTTCTGAAGGGTTATAATATTTAAGCGCTATGTTTTTTTTCTGGCCAGTCAAGTCATGCCTAGAAATTAGGAGGGACTGGGTTCAGCCTAGGCGAATATAAACTGCCTGAAAAACACAGGACAAAAGCTCTGTGCCAAAATGTAAGAATAAGAAAGACACATATCCAGAAGTTTGCAAAACCTAAGTACCCACTTTACAGCTGAGCTTCAGCTGACGTAAGTGGGTACAGACTCATTTGAATGAGCTGTTTGCTGACTCACAGAATTCTAGTATGCTCTGGGCTCTGAGCCTCAGTGTTTCCTGTGTCTGTGCAAGAATCCTCAGGGAGGGACCCTAGCTCCAGTTGGAGGGAGGATTCCTAGTGATTAAAGCAATGGTTTAGGTTCTTAATTTTAAATCGATTCCTTACTTTGAGCCTTTACTCTGAGGTCTACTCAGAGCAGTCACTGAATCCTTCTGTGCCTCTATGAAGTGGGGATAAAAGTGCTGAATTTCACAGGATTCTTCTGAATTGCTGTAGTTGCTTGTGAAACATGAGAGTGATCTTCCTAAGAGAACCACAGAAGTATTATGATTAGTATTATGACAGTGCTTGAAAGACATCTCTTTTTACTGTCTACATGTATTTATCTCTGGGTGTTCATTACTATTCTTTTAAGGAGCTGCTTTACGCTGACTCACTGAATAGGCAGGAATAGCAATTTAGAACAAAGACAAATATTTCTCTCAAAAGATAACTCAGTACTTTATAGACAAAAGTATTTAAAGTCAGAACTATCATTTACTAGTTTGACTGTTAAAGCTTTGGAAGAGCCTCGATAGAATAAAGGAAGTATGCCTCATTGGACATCACATAAACACCACTTCCATATAACAAGGTTAAAATTGAGATGGTGTAGACTGTGGCTGGCATTTACAGTCCTAGATTCAGATTCTGTCTTAGCACTTGCAGGTAGGCAAAGTTATGATAAGGTCAAGCCCTTTCTGCCAGTAAAAAAAAACAGCTCTTTATTAGATACTTGACTACTTCTGGAAAAGCCCAGCACCAGGAGTAGATAACAGATTTTTACATCCTTATCTACCCAGCAGTGTGTACCAGTTCTTCTGCTGTAGATTTTACTACTTCTTGCCCTCACTGTTTTTTGTTGTTGTTGTTTTATTTTGTGTTTGTTTTGTTGGTGGCGGTGGTATTTTTTGTTTTATTCTTTCCTGAAGAGCCAAAGCAAAGCAAGGTGGGTTTCATTTTAGGAACATCTTCTTTTATCTCTTCACCTTCTGCAAAAACATATTGCCTCAGCATATTGTTATTTTTATTCTTTAATAAACAGTTATACGGCAGTTTTGCTTAGAGGCTAAACAGGTTAGGGAAGCATGAGCTTGATGCTGTATACTAGAAAACGATGTAAATTATTTTGACTTCTGAATACAACGTGGCTCTGGTTCTCCCTGGTAAAGAGCCCTCTGCTAATGAACATAATCTAAGGTAACAAGCTATTGCTGCCTTCAGTGACAGTAAAACATCACTGTTTGGTGCTATGGTTTGTGAGTTGGGTTTTTCCCGTGCAGTTCCATGTGGCATAAAATGCACACTGTGTGTCCTTATAGCTGCAAGTTGGCACTGACACTTCTGCTCCCCCCATCTTCTCACCCACAGGAATTTTCAGTATGGGTCCCATTCAGAGCCTGTGGAGGTGAACGGCAGTCTTTCCATCCTCACTGAGAATTGGATCAGGTAATGAATATTTTTGGTGCAAAAAGTTAACTTCCCTCTCCCCAAAGAAAGAGAACTTAAAAATGTAAATCCCTTATAGAAAGTTTTTGCCCTTATATCACTGCAAGGACTCTTCGTGGCTTCTGCATACTGACCAAGCATGAAATAGTGAATAACATTTATTTTTGAATTTATGGATTGAGTTCACAGGGATTTTAATAGCGCTGGGGTTATGGAAGTGCTATTTTAATAAGGACCACAGATCATGGGCCCAAATCCTTACCTTCACCTCAAGGACTTGTAAACTCAACTATTTAACTCAAATCTCTTTATTGGAGGCCTTAGAATGTATCCACCTGGAGGCTGAAAAATTGAAAGGTAGAAGGCTGCACAAACATGGAGTGAGGGAATTTAACCAGCAGGAATGTGGCCTATAAAATTAAACTTCAAGAACTGTTTAAGAAAAATTAAAGCTTGTGCAACAGCTGGGGTTTCTCTTTTCATTAGTTCATTTCTCAGTGACTCAAATGTTATGGTTCTCATTCATTTTTGAGATCATCTTCTGTGGTACTGTAAATCTTATTCTAGTTGCAAAGGACAAAATCGTGACTCATTGCGATCTGCCTCTAAACAAACATGGAGTACTAAAACACCATCTCCTACCCTGCTTATGATATTAATATTTATCAGTTGCACAAATAAAAAATTTTAGATTCAAACTGCACCCAAATTTCCCTAACTGGAATTGCCAGAATATACAAATTTCAGACATAGTGATCAAATACCCCTGAATATACATTGAATATTCAGGACCAAAAGTAAGTACATTTATTTCTAATGTCTGCCTGAGAGTGCCTGCAACATAAAGAAATGTACTCTTGTGTGGTGGGAAGCAGAAAAGACCACCCTTCACTTTGATCTTACATAGACCATGCATGTTATTCATTCAGAGCTCAGCTTCATTCTGTCTATTCTTGACCTCAAAGGTTGACTGCCTTTTAAGCCTTTAAAATAGCCTGCCACCTTATTTTAAATCTGAGCTCCTGAGGAAAAAGATAAAAATTAAAAAAAATGCCCACTCCTCAGACCGTGTGATAATTATTATATCAGGCTCTGGCAGTGTTCAGAGATGGTGCATGCAATGTCAGTGATAACTTTTGAATTTTCACTTCTCTGTAACTGGCTAGAAACTCTGGGATGATTGTATTACTAGACCAGTTAACACTTTAGTCACATGCAATCTATATATATTCAGGAGGGCTGAGAAATAGAAAAAATATACGAAATGGTGGAAAACACGTTAATAGAATATTAGGACACAGTCCTAACATGAGCACACCAACGATGTTACAGAGTCTGCTACATTGCAGTCAGAACCACTCGTGCTTAAAATTTTACATGCTTGGAGATAGGTGAAAATCAAGAGAACTGCAAAAACTGATTACTAGATTTGCATCCACGAAGTGTTCTGTTATGTGGTGACAGGACCCTACCTGCAAAACTGTCAATGCAAATAATAATGCTTGCATCGTGACAGACACCGCTGTAACACCAGATATCTGGTGATGAAGTCAAATGATTAGGATTCTTTAAAGTGACACAAGTTGCCATTTGCAGAAGCTGGATTTTTACAAGTGATTTTCAAAGTATGGCCCTATTTGTATGATGCTCAGTATCTCCTTGTGGAACAATGGGAAGCAATGTAGAAATCTGGGGTTAAAGTGTGCTGCTGAATACTTCAGAGACAGCAGAACACAACTGATCGTCTGGATCCATTTTCTGTTGCATAGCATTGTGCACATCCTTATGTTCTACAGATTGCATGCTCACTCCCCAGGAATTGTCCTCTTCACTCAGAAGTGTTGTTTTATAAGGTTCCACATATATCCTATGGACATTCTGCCTTGATTCCTCATACTTGCCTTTCCCATCTTCTGGAAGGCTGGATGCATGAGGTAAGAAAGCGCTCCGAGATCCATCAATGGGAATCTGTAACTGCTCACTGGAGGTAGGTTCTTGAGATAAATCTGAAGATCTCATGAGATGCTGAGTATACACGCCTTCAGACAAAGAGGCAGACTGTGTCTCACTGTGCACACGCAGCCAACGATGATGCCTGCTGAAGTAGTTGTAATGTTGATGTTTCCCTAGCTTTTTTTTCCCTAAAAAGCTCAGTGGCTGCTTGGAGCTAGAGGACTTGTCTATGCTTTTTGATGTATTCCCTGACATTGTTAGATTGCTCATATACTCTGTGCAATGTTCAGCATTAGTATCAAAGGCACTACATTCTGTCAGGCCTTCTTTCAATGTTAGGCAAGGCTTCATGTCGTGGACTTGTAGAACATCAGGTGCGCTACCACCCAGGCCACTGCCTGCCTGCTGGGATATGTCATGTGAGGAGGAGTAAATCAAGTCTAATTCTCTGGGGCTTAATGCATCACTGGAATCATAGTCACTGTCAGTTGGAAGGAATACTTCAGAGCAGCCTTCTTCATCTGAGCAGGGCTGGGAATCTGCAAAAAGAACTCATTAACATTAAGAAGACGAGCACAAGAGAAAAACTGCTTACCTGTCATTTATGTATTTGTTTTCTTAATTCAGAATAATATCTACAATCCTGAAAACATACATTTGTTTCCTCTGCAGAATTTTGTATGGGCCTAGATGACAGAAAAGACAGTAGTCAGGGAGTTTTTAAAGATGTGTTACAGAGGTGGTGGCAGAATTAAGAAAAGCAGAGAGGATTCATTTATTCAACTAAACAGAGGAAAGAATTTGAATTTGAATTGGGATTAAGTTCTGAAAGGAACTGTTTTCTTTTACCTTATCTTCACCAAATTTCATAGAGATGGCTATTTAGGAGACAAAGAAAATCTAATCCAGGTTCTGGTTTTATTAAAGGTGTTGGTTGAGTTACTGCAGATTGATACCTCTCTAACTGTGAGTAGGATGCAAGTGCATTTATGTACCAGAAGCTTGAGGCAAGGCATAGAGGTAGATGAGCAAAACTACCTTTTTCCCTGTTGGCTTAATTATGTATGTTCAAGTCCAAAACAGACACACGCAATTCAAATGTGAATTTGTTGAAAAAAACTCACACTGGCATTGAAATCTCTTCTGTCCTTTGGCTACTGAAAGATCAATAACATAATAAGTAGTGGCATATGTGATAGAACAGATTGATGCTCCGTAGCTGTGGGTAGTTTGTAATAGATCCAAAGAAAAAACCTGTGGATTTTCTACAGTGCTGGCTATTCACTTTGACCTAGTGTAAATTACAGTATAGTGCAACAATAAAGAATCAATCCCATGCAGGGCAAGATAATGCTGTAGGTTATATGGTGCCAGAGCTAAGGATTATTCTGTGTTCACGGTCTGTAATACAGGGAAAATTCAGCACAAGGTGCTGAGAAAGAACGCCACCACATAATGGAAAGAATCAAAGCACAATAATCTTTGGGTTTCTTTCTTTATCTTTCTTTCTTTCTTTTTTTTTCTTTTTTTTTTTTTTTAACCTAGTCTAATCAGAGTAGACTTATATTTTTTTCTTAACTGTAAAAAAGTGCCAATTTGAAAAAACAAAATAAAACAAAATAAAACAAATTATTATTACCAAAACAGTCATGGTTGTTGTATAATGCAGCATCTATTGCTTTTGTTTCTACTGTTTCACTTATTCATTGCTTATAGACAGCTCAGCAGAATAAGGGCTTTCATTTTTATCCAAAGTCCTTCTTCTGTTAGCAAATTACGTGCTACTGTTTAATTTGCTTCATTTTTACTCACTGTGATCTATTTCTTTCATCAGTTTAATTTTCCAGCTGTTCAGAGAAGCAATAATGTCCAATGAAGTAGGTATTTATTTGTGTAATTTTGTGTTTTAAAGTGCCTGTCTAAAGCACAGAGAGCATTCTGATATGTGAAAATGGCTGTTGAATCAAACCGGACCACTGGCACTAAAATTTGCTCTATTAAAACAAAACAAGAGGAACATAAGAAAGAATTGCTCCAAAGCAGAAGAGTAGTCAAATCATGGAAAGAAAATGGCTATATTATCACAGAAACAGAAGATGACAAATCGATATTATGGAAAAGTTTGACTTAGATTCTGGACAAATTGTTAGAAACTGTGGTAAAGAACAGACAAATATGTGAGTGATGACAAAGAACTGGTAGCTTTTGTTTAGTAATTTATAGCTCATCAATCTAGTAAGACTGTGAACATATGCACAGTGTAAGAAGCACTAATATGCAGGCATCCTTCCATCTCTGAAGAGCTTTTTGAGAAGGTTCTTTACCAAAGATTCTTAAGAAATGAAGCTGTAATTGAGAAAGAGGGAAAGCCCCTTCCATATATTAATAGCAGATTGTTGCTGAAGACAACAAATGGAATAGGCAGTTTTCACTATGGATGGACTTTACTAATTGTGGTAAAGTCAGTGACAGAACATTAAATGATCTGGAATAGTGGAATGACAAAGTTGGCTGATGATGAACAATTATTCTGAGTAGCTGAAAGCAAAAAAACAGCAACAAAAAAAGATTGTAAAGGCTGTAGAAGGATCTCAAGATAGTATGTGGCAAATGATTGGTAAATTGATTGTTAAAATAACCTTAGCAGGTATTGGAAAAAATACTCCTTTTATAAAATGAAATTCAAGAACTGTTATAATTAAAAGTGAGTTCAAAGATTTTGTTTGATGAATAAACAAAATTCTCTTACCACTCACAGCTTTCCTCCTCTGGCTTCTAGCCTCAGGTGAGGGGGGTGGTGAAGGAAGACAATCTAGATGTGAAGAGGTTGAACTGATTTTCTTTTGAGAATGTTCTGAAAGATTCACAAGCTTCTTTATTGGTAGGCCAGCTGCTGGCTGCTTGTATCTGGCATACTGCAGTGCTTCTGTGATCCATCTCATTTCCCTCCAGATATCATCAATTTGCTTTTGAGGAAAAAAAGAAATGATGAAAAACTACAATTAAGTCTGTATATTAATTTTGTGGAAGTGTGTAGTTTCAAGTGCCTAAGCAGGTGAGTAGTCACTGCCAACAGACAGCAAACAAGCAGGCTCCCTGACAGGAGACTTCTGATTTTAGATGGTCTGACCTGCCTTTGGTTAGGTGTTTTTTCTCATTCAGAACTGCAAGGTCTGCATAGGACCAGACTTTTAAATTAGGTACCTCAACTAAGAACTTGTAGTTATGAGGGATGAATCTAGGCCTAAGTTCTGACACAGAAAGAAACAATAACCATCTTTTGATGGAGTATAAAGTTTGACTAATTTTGTAGCCATTTTTTTCTTTCTTTTTTTTTTTTTTTCTTTTTTCTTTTCTGTATTGGAATGAAATCAAGATGTCTCAAGGATTCTTGTGAACCCAGGATTATGTTCAAAAGCAGAATGCTCATGTCAAACTGTGTTTTTGAACAGAAGAATATATGTGCATGTGTATATGTGTGAAGGGCTGCAGCAAACCTGTGAGACAAACTGCACGTCTGTTCCCTTATCTTTTTAGCCTGTATGCATTTTAACAGTATAAATCTATACTAGGACAGTTCTAACTCATGCCTGTTGATGGCAATAAGAGACAAGTGCCTAAATCAATGTCAGGATACAGCGTTAAGTATCTATGCAAAGATGCTGTTTAATGTGCATCTTGTGAGTCTTTGATAATGAAGACTTTCAATTTCTTCAGGCAATTCAAGATCTTTGACAACTGAGTAAATGTTGCTGCAATCAGTGAATGAGACAAAGCTGTGAATATAATATACATCTGCTGCGGTATTCTTCCAGAGCTTCCCCTGTGCCTCTCTTCTTGCAGAAGCTTCTGCATTTAAAGCAGTGAGCCTTCATATTAATACTGCAGTGTTTAGGTAGGAAACTACCTTGCAGTTACACAGCCTATGTTCTGCAAGAATATAAAGGGCAAAGAGCCTTGGGTCAGTAAATGGGCAGGCAAAAGTGAGTGGTACTTTGTGCAGTGAGTATTATCAAAAGGGAAATAACTGAGGGATCAATGAAAAAAGGAGACTGTAAACTGATATATTCTAAGACCAGTTTTCCAGCACATCCTCTTAGCTGGAGATAATTTTTCACAAAAAGCATATTCAAACTGTAGGTTTCTTGCCAAAGGATACTGCAGATTAGCCAGAATAGCTAGGGTATTTCTTGCAGAGCCCTGTTAGAGATAGGATAACTGGATAGCTATTTTAACCTAGTACATCCATTTTTATGTAGAGGTGAAATCCTGGCTCCAATGATGTTGGTGCAAGCCTTGCCAGTGAGTTAATTTGGGCTCAGAATGTATACCAATAAGAAAAGCAAATGGTTCATCCATTATCTGCTTTAATTTCAAGACTTCAGTGTAGCTCCATGAATAAAATACAATTGTGTGACCAGTTAGCAAACTTCTCACATATTTGATATTGGGGATCTTATATTTTCTTTCTGTAATCCTCCTGCAACTCCAAACAAAATCATACTGCTTCCAGTTTATGAAAATGTAAATCTTGTTGGTTCTCTCCCTGATGCCACTCTGTAGTATCTTAAAGTACAATGAACCAGTCATTTTAATGAAGTGTGGTTCTTAAATAATTTAGGAACATTTGAAGCATTACACCCTGTAAATTGCAGTTTAACTTCAATTTTAGTTTCAGTCATTGCAAATTTCTTGTGTTGCTGACTAACATTCTGGTAAAGATACTGATTATCTTATCTGCTTCTTACCTGCTTTTTGTTGTTGTTGTTTTTAAAAAAACTTTTTAGTCGCCCTCTGACTCCTTTTCAGAACTGCATTTATATAGACTCCCTTGCTCTTTACAATGTTTGGTTTGTGTAGTAACTTCAACACTGTCTTAGATCTAGGATCACACAACTGCTCTCGCGGTTTTGTGGTCACCACTGAAGATTGCGGTATGTGGTGGGCTGAGATATTTTTGCCAATAGGTGGAATACAGCTGGTTTTCATTTGAGAGGAAACCTGACAAGGCTAAGACACTGTCACAATAATTCAGCACAAAACACTGAAGTTTAAAATATTCTCCCGTATTTTCCCAGCGTATATATGTGACTCAGACACCAGAGAAAAGGAACATAGGACTGTCTATGCAGTGTATATGTACATACATTTATTTTTGATGTGAAGAGTAAAAATTTCCCAGATGCTCCTGCACGCTGGGGAGAAACCAGATTTTCTAGGTGTGAGAATAGGAAGATAAGAAGGGTGGAGACAGTGGGGATGTGCAAGCACAATGGTATATTTCTCTCTGCTCCCCAGCAGGTTAGCAACAGCTCTAAAGTAGGTAAGACAGAGGCAATAGGAATTCAGAAAAAGGAGGAACAGAAATATTATCATCTTGTTCATAATTATGGAGGGCCAAACGTGTTATCAATAAGTGGTTATCTTGGCCCCTATTCCAAAAGAAAGTTGCTTGTATATTAAGAATATAGAGCTGTAAACTGATCTGCACCTCACTTGTAGCAAGCCAGATAACTGGGGGACTGAGACAGTATTTCTGTGCTGGACAGACGTACGAATGCTTCCAGGGTTAGCTTGCCATCTTTAACACAGAGCTGCTTTCTTCCCTCTGATAATGTTGATAAAGATTTTTTCTGCAACCTAAGATGAATTTTCATTTTTATTTTTTTTAATTGGCAATTTATTGTGGTGAAAAATATCTTCAGTCCCCTAAGACAGAGAAAAACTATTACCCAAATGAATGCCATGTACTAGCCAGGCACTAGTTTACCTTGCATTAGATGAGAGTGAGTTTTACAAGCAGACTGACATAGTTCTGTATAACAGTCTAGTATGACTGTCATTTGATTTTACCCGTAAAAATCCTTGTATAAAAGCAACAACTAAGAAAATCATGTTCTGGGCTTGAATTTCATAAAAGTAGAATTGCACTTTTGATACAACTGCCCTTTTTTATGATGTCTGTAAATAATTCTCCATTTAGATTTCAAATTACAGCCTTATGCAATTTTTAAGAAAGCCACCTTAAAATCTCATTGGAATAGTCAGAAACAGACTATTACCTGTATGTAGTCTATAACTTGCTGGTGTCTTTGTTTGGCTGCAGCGACTTCACTGTCTGAAATTGCTTCCCTTAGGGATTGCTGGGTTTTCAGAGAGTCCAGCTCTATGACAGCAGAAAGGCGGCAATACAGGCTTATAAATTTTTCCTTGTAACAGCAAAAATGAACTGTGAAAAGACCAAGTGCAAAGGAAACACTTATATTCTGGTTATGAAATATGAAATCCTTAGCTTTCAGAACACACATTTTATTAAATGTAATTACTAACTCTCTGGATGAGTTACTTTAAGCTAGAAATAAATAACACAGGCTCTAATTCTCCTCTCATTTACACTGGACTTACTCTGTTACTTCATCGATTTCAAAAGAGTCATTTCTAATTTATATCTATGTGAAGGGATAATCAGGCTCTTAGTATGCAGCTGCAGAGGCTATGTTGCCCATGATAGCTTAAATCAGAAAAGCTGTTTTTTCTGAGGCTCATCATTTCTTTCATCAAGCAAACATGATTGTAAAACGGAACCCACCTTTTTGTTTGTTTGCTTGTTTTTCAATTGAGTGTTTCAGAATGAAAATATTGTTTTGGAAGGTGATAACCTTCTTTTGGTCTAGGCTAACATAAATCAGTAACTCAAATGTAAATGACAGCATTAAAAGCATTTCAGTGGTATCACAGTTTGAGTGAAACAATTATAACTTGGATAGGTGTTATCGCATAGCATCCTCTGAATTCTTGTGCAAAAGAGTAATACAGAAAGCTAAGTAGCAAAGAGCTATGTGAGCTATCTGTGAAAGAGCTAAGGGACAGAACAGCTATGAAGCCACGGAGCTTCACAAATGTTAAGTTACCTGGCCTTTTAAAGCTGTATTGGTCCAGAACCTGCATTTGTTCAATCAGAACTTGCCAGTTACCTCTGCAAACTGCAGTATAGACATATGAATCTTGCTGAGGGAGAGCAAGTTTTCAGAAATACTTCCCCATTCATTGCAAGCATACAGCATGATCTTGTTATAGCAGTGAATGGCAGCTGGATTAATACTGCTACTTTTCTGGATTGGGGCTTGATATTTTTCATGGTGTTTCAAACACAAAATGCATACACTCTTCTTATCACAAATATTAAAACAGAAATAAAAGCAGTGCCCCAGGTCTATTTATTCCTTGCAAACAACATAAGAAAAATCAAGAATTTCTCAAAATAAGAAATCTGATCACAGAACCATGATTAATGTAACAATAAAGGCCTAATCTGAACACAGAAATCCCACCAAAAAAAAAAAAAAAAAAAAAAAGAGAGAGAGAGAGAGTTGGAGAAAGAATTCTACCTTCTGGTTTCCCAGTGATGCCTAGATATTGCAGGGATCTAGTCTGAATAGTGTGTGGTCTTACAGTATATATGCCATATGTGGTGGACTCTTGAGTGAATTACAGCCGCGGTTTCAGCTTCAGTGCTGAAGTTTCTAGCCTTTGTGGTTTTAAGTCAGACCCTTTAATGTTACTTTAACAAATGTTACTTCAACATAGTCTTTTGTGGTTATGCAATTATATAGTTGGTAGCCACCAGCTAATGGGGAATGGAAGCTTCTAATATTTGAGATGTGAATCACAGTCACTTTATAGAACATCAGGGATACATATATAATAAGTCATATAGAAAATGTCATCTGCCTTTGGCCAGATGATTGCTTACTTTAAAAAAAAAAAAAAAAAAAAAAGAGGTAAAATTCAGCTTTCCATACTGTTCTCTCTGACATGAATTGCTTCCCCACTGCAGCAACATTGCTAAACAGAGAGGTCTGCACCCAGACTGATGTTTTAGAGATTACTTTGTTGCATGTTTATCAGCACCACATCATCTCACTTGGTGTCTTTTGATTTGTCAGCCCAGTGAAAACTACCTTCCAGAAGTGAGCATGGCTCCTGCCCATGGTTTATGTACCACACGATGGGAGTTAAATAGTTTGCAAGACCTCTAATACAAAGATGAATTACACCAGAGATGAATATACTTTGTGCATTAATTTGCACAGTGAATGCAGTAGTCACCTCTCATAGGGAGAAATAATATGCTGAATACACAGAGTCTTAACTGTAGACCTCAAGGTTGCATGTCAAGAAGACAGTAAATCTGGCATTAGGGCACTACAGCCACATCAAATGCCACAGCCATGTGACCCAAAGCACTGAACTAACTCTTTGAGTTCAATTACGTTAGTTTTCTGTTGAAGAGATAACTTTGCCACAGCAGACTATACACCAGCTCACGTATTGTCTGTCTGTACCACTCATAATTTTATGGCAGCTCAGCTGTCATCTGTCCTCCCACAACCAGGATAAAAACCCAGAGTTGTCATGGGCACCACTTTGTGTGCTCTGGCTGATGTGATATAAACACAATCATATGTTTCTGCTTGATTCAAATCAAATATGGGCTGCTGGATGATGGTAGGTCACAGATCTACTACGATTACAGAACCACAGCTTTAGCTGAAAGAGCCTCCATTAATTTCCAGCTACCATTCCCCCTCAGTGACTCTACCAGCACCCAGCAATGATGTATAGCAAATACGGTGGTGATGGTAGTGGTATCACATAAACACTAGACAGATATATCACTGAGGACCAAGTTGCCACTAGAGACCTATTCTGCAGTGGCTCCTTGTATACTGTCTCCATCAGTTTTGGCTCTTACCATTCTCTCTTCTCCAAGGCGGAGTAAAGAAATGACAAGCAGTTTTACAGGCCAGAAGGAAACAGAGGAGACTAATACATAAGGCTCAGCAGTCCCCTTACTCATCATATTCTTTCTAAAAAGAACTATGAAGTCTTTGTGGGCTGCTTTCATGTGGAGCCTTTCTTTACTCTGTGGACCAATGAGAAAGAAATGAGAAATAGAGGAGCTTAGAGCTGAAGCATCTTCTGCTTTCAGTTAGACAGTTGTAAAACCCTGTTTTGGAGGATTCTTACCTAGTCAGCAATGCAGTTCAACAGGAGGAGCACTGCACAGCATGTGCTCCCTAAAGAAGTAGATTCAAGGCCAGTACTTTAGCATTTTTCACAAAAATAGGCTTTTCTTGCACCACAGCAATAGGACTGAGTCTCCCACATTTATTTTTTTTTCTTTCAGAAATCAGAAGGAAGAAGATGACCCTGACCTCAGAAACTCCACTCAGACCTTTCACAAAGTTGTGAGGGAGTCAGACCTTGAGTAGGACTATCTGTAAGCAGGAGCTGCAAAAACCTTCCTCTTCAAAACTGGTTATTCTTGTGACAATTTAGAGGGATGGTTCTTTTTTGCATCTGCTTTTACACTCCAAACTTGCCATATTGAAATTTTTTTATTCTGTTTTTTAAAGAACATCGTCTTCCAAATAAGCTCGTAGACATACTGGATAACTGTGGGCTTTGCTCTATGCTTTGCATTTCAATAACGATTGCTACAGTATATGCTTTAACTGCTCTGCTCCCTCTATAACTTGTACACAGTTATAGGTAGTGTTGTTGCCAAAGCCATCATGTGATTTATTGACTCTCCACTGGGACAAGGGGGAAAACAGATACAACTTTGTGATTTTATTATAAGGAGACTGGGTTAATATTTCTAGGTGAAGCAAGCTACTATACCGAGTTCAAACATCTGAAGAGGGAGGTTAAGAAATCCTGAGTGTGGGGTGTAAGGATTATTCTGTCCTGGGGCAGTGCAGACGTCGTCTGAGGCGGGGAGCAGGAGAAGAAAGGAGACATTGTGACCCAGTTCCAACACCTCCTGTGTATACAGACGGAAGTGCTTAGCCTGTAGAGGGACACGCGCGGGGGAAGAAATAGGAGAGAATTACAACATGGCACTTATATAAACAACACCCCAAATGATATAAAACATTAAAGAAAATTTGCACAACATCAAGCTCGGAATTTTTATAAAACATAAATATTTGGGGGGGGGGCTCTAAAAGTGGGTTCATGTCACTACATAAAATAAAGATTTAAAGCTGCAATGTTCCACATTAAAACAACACACACAGGCACAACCCCCCTGAAAACAACATTTATGTTTCTTATTAGGCAGAAAATGATCACATGCCATGTGCTTTTCAAGATTATGATTGCATAATTATGTGAAAACATGAAAATGGATTCAATTAAAAACCTTTAAGATTCAATTTAGGGTTGGTTAAGAGAAATATGCAGCTCTCCCTCAACATAGCACTGAAAAGGTTTAACAAGTGCTGCAGCAGGAGAAAATGGCACACACAGGATTTGGCCTGAGGCTGCTGTATAGCTGCTGTGTGCAGCACTGCATTTTACTCTGGGTATCCAACAGTGTCACTGTCCATGATTCTGTTTACCCCAAAAATGATAAAAATACCTAAGTAAATCAATACCTAAGTAAATTCAATTTATTAACAAAGAATTTTGGTCCTGAATCATCAAAACATAACTGTTTAACTGCAAGGCCATGTTTATGTCTATCCCTCATGCACAATAGATAAACTTAAATGCTTGGCAGAACTGTAGCCTAAGGAACAAATTGCACATTGATTTCAGTACTTTAGTACCTAGCTTAAAAAAAAAAAAGAAAAAAAAAAAAGAAAAAAAAAAAGAGAGAGAGATGCACAAAAGCTATAACATCCAAGAAAATACACTAGCATAGAGACCTGTACAGAACCCTATTGAATTACTGACTGACCACAAGGCAGCACACCATCTGTCTTAATTTTGGATTTACTTGAATCTTGGCTCTTCTTAGGCTAGAAGGTGCAGCACTGATGGATTCCTTTTTAAAAGTAAAGCCTAAACCTTTCAAAATCAAGAAATGTAGAACCAGATTCATTTATTTTAAGGCCACATCTTTCTAGCTGCACAAACAGATCTTGAAGTGAAATATAAAGATGATTTACTTCTACTGTAAGACCTCTTTACCCTTGTAGACCAAAATAAAATGGAATTCATGTAAACAAGAAACAAACTCCTTAGCTTATTTTTTCATGGATCTTTCACATCATAGATTATCCTCCCTGACTTCTTTATTTATTCACATATGCATTTATTGTACCTAAATGTAAAGCCAGAAGCCAGATACCTCTCCTCACCCACAGCAATCTGGAAATCTGGAGCTATGTGTTTTAGAAGACTTATGTTTATGTGTGTGTGAAAGAATTGCAAAGTGCTGTGTCTTCAGCAGGCCTTTCACCTTCAGTATTACATCCAAAGGAACAGTCAATTGCCATGCTTCACTGGGAAAATACCTGTCTTTCTTTGCCAGCTGGGTGAAGGTGCTCACAGCTACTAGAGTTTCATGAGAAAGTGTGTATTTGCACCTGCCCAAAGTTGCACAAATATGCTAACAGATGCAAAAATAGAAGCTTTTTAAAAGTAGTCTCTTAATCCTTATATGTTCAAATATCTGGGAAAATAATTGTTTACTTGAAGGTGTTTTTCTCCCTCAGCTAGGGTAATTGGATAGAAAGCTTCTCTGCTTTTCTTTTCTTGCAACCTTAACATTTAATTCCTACTTCAATGTTACACTGTTTGTAGTTTTTAGTTGTGCTCTTAAGAATCAGTTTTTAAAAGGATGATAAATACCACAAAGGAAAATACCTGATGCAGAGGTAGATTGATCTGTTTAAGGAGAGCTTTCACTGCCATCTGGAGCTCATACAAGAACAATTGAGTAGGGCAGTCTGAAGTATGATCCATACTTTCCACAGATTCTGAGCCAGAAAGTGTTTGGATCCATTCCCACTCATCTCTGTATGTTGAGTTGAGTTAAAATTAGAAATATAACAAAAGTTCAGTGCACAAGCAGGAATTCAGTGTATGTGGGATCTGTTGATAGTTTAATCCTCATATAGCAAAACACTCTAAAATTGTGCAATCCTGATTGTTTGTGGTTAAAAATGTAAGAAAAGTTTAATTTTTCTAGCACATGTACATCAGGCTGAACATTCCTTTCTAACATCTGAAAGTCAAACTGCCTTTGAAATATTTCACTAAGACTTCTCACTCCAGGTTTTCTTTTCCACATATTTTATTCCATATCTACTATAATATTAAAAACAAAAACAAAAACCATAAAACACATGAATAGAAAATGTCAACAGTGACAGTTAGCAGGTTTAGTTTCTGTGGCAAACTCTCTTGTACCCACTGGAGCCAAAAAACTTCCTGGTTTTGTTTTGTTTTGCTTGACATATAGCCATTTTAGACCTGATAAACATACGGATCATCTTTTTAAGACCAAATCCTTAATTCACCCTGCACTATTCAAACTTGAAAGGCATCCAGCACTGAACGTTCAAGAAAAAAAAGTACAAGAAACCCCACTGCAAGATGAGTAATATATGTGGAACAATCTGCTCCCAAATAAAGATCTGATCTTAAACTCAAGAGTCAGACATTGTTATAAACCCTGAAACAGTAGGTTTCATATTCCTTCCAAAATTTTTGTTAGTATTAACTTCTACATTCTGGATATCCTTGTTATCCATATAGATATCCAGTTCCTCTTTGAATCATGCAAAATTCTCAGCTGGTTGCTGAAATGGTATGGGATTAAAAATATCCACAAAAAAAGATGGGGGGGAGGCAAATAAAATGTGTTGCCCACTCAGCAGGGACTAGGCACTGGAAATACCTGCACTTGCCCAATAGATAAAGAAAGCAGTGGACAAATGGAAAATGTGTTTTCTGGTGCACAGTAGTTCAATGGCTGACAGCATTTGTCTAAATAGGCTGTATGTTTGCTGTGTGTTAGTGAGAAAACAGATATTACATGAAAGAATACACTGAAGAATCACCAACACCAATACCCCTTGGTCAGGGAAAAATAACTTCACTGAATTCACTGGAAGCTGAATCAGGGCTGCAGGCTACGATCTTCCCAAAAGACATATAGAAGATCATTACCACTGTGCAAAATGCGAGCAACCACAGAATACTACCCTTAGAAACTAACGGGCTCATATGTATCTTTTCTGGATAGGCCTTCAGAATTGCTGGAAACACACAGGTGCACCTGCTTAGTTCAGCACTGATCTCTATTGTACACACCTGAGCCACAGTCTGCTGGCAGCTACAATTCTCCAACGGCAAAATTGCATTAGACTTAAATGTTCTCTCTCTAAATATATGCATGTAAATACGTGTATATTCACTTACTTGGAGACATTGCCGTTGTCTCGGATTTTGACATGACACAGGACATTAGGCAACTTCTGCAACACGAGAACTTTGATTTGATCCACAGAACTGCAGAGTTTAAGGTAACCCAGATACAAGCCAGAAGGAAGGCGTTGCTGACTTCGTTTGTGATAGGAAAGTATGTCCTGTTTTAAGGGAAACAGTCCTACATATAAATAACATCTTTATTTTTTTTTCCACATAAGAGGAAGAGTTTGGGATCAAAAAGCAACAAATGCTTTTATAGCTGTCTTCTTGTTTCAACAGTGCTCCCAGTTCACAAAGCATTTAAGCACATGCTTAAGTATATAAATAATCTCTGGTAGTTTGGATGCAACTTCCTGCTCAAAACCATACACAGGTTCCTAAAGCTCTTTGAGGCACTAGCAGGCATTAAAAACTGAGACCTCAACCTTCTTCAACTGTTGGATTTAAACTAGCTTAAACAGCACCCACCTCTTGTCTAACCATTTCAACAGTGAGCTGGGTCAGGGAACTGTTTCAGGAAAAGAAGCAGTTGTTTTTCAGCCAGGTCAGCTCCCTGGTTCACTTCTGGTTTGTAACTAGCACAGATGGAGCAGAGTGGCATTGGGGACAAGCTGTCTGCTGGGAAAGGTGGGACAGAGAGGCTGCATAAAGCAGTACTGTCACCGAAATGCATGTAGAGTCACCACCTAAATCTCTTGAAAACCCGTTCTGTATCACCTGCTATCAACAGGAAGATCTCTGTAATTATAGGAGTTGGTGGTCTGCAAAGTTAAATTAACGGCTCTGTTTTGTGAACAAATATTTTCATCAACAAATAGAGCTTAGAAAGAATTAATACTGATGGTGTATTTGCTCAAGGCAGGAGAAGTTTTTAAGGCTATGTATAGCAGTCCCCAAGAAGCACTTGTAAAAAAAATGATGTCTGCTGCCATCCTAGAAATGTGCGCCTCTGCAGTGGGTGAGGATTAAGACACCTGGCCATACGCCTTTACTCTTGGAACCATCAAATTATCTGCCAGTGCTATGCTTGGCTCTGACCAATGCAATTAGACCCTCATTTTCACAAGCACTTCATGAGCAAAATATCCATTCGATGATTAAACAAGTAATACAAGAAAGGGTGGGCATTAGATAGGAATGTGTAAACCATTAGGGGAACATTTTTTCCACTAGGATCTCTGTGGAAATCTGATCAGGCCTGTATTTTGGGTTTCCTAATATAAAACTTTTGCCCAGATTGACATTTTTCTACACCTTTAACACATTTTAATACAGAAAATCTAACATAGATCAGGTAAGTTTTATTGTCTTTTGGAAATTTTTTAACGTTCCTAAAACCCGGTAATGCATATTTTGATTGCCTGTCAGTTTCCGGTACCAAAAGCACAGTCTCTGCCCAAGAAAGTGCCTCAAACTCAAAAATTAACCACAGTAGTCATTGTCTAGCTGAGGTTAGAAAAGATGGGAGTAAGACAATAATTTGTCTTGTAATATTTTGGGTAACTACACCACTCAGTTGTAGAGAAGAGGGAGGCTGGCTACAGATATTTTGTGAGAAATAAGTTGCTGTTACCTACAGAAAACATATGTTAGTCTTACTTTGAACTAAGAGTTTACAAATACCCTGACTCTTGAAGGGCTGAAAACCCATGGCTCTCAATGATGTTAACTGAAATGATAATGCTAAACACCCTCTAGGATCAATCCTTACCTCAGTATTGTTCTAAATGTGAAGTATGGGGGCATGTTATATAGAAATTAAAGGAGAGCTATGGTCAGTAAAGAATTTTTTAGCAACTATACCAGGCTCCAAGGAACTCTGAACCCCACAGAACAAGTTTATTAAGTAGAACAGTAAGGTTTTAAACATAGATTTAGCGTTAAGGTTTGAATGGAAAAATCTTATGGAGTGTAGAAATTTTAAGTGTCTGTATAGGTGCTTAAGAACATCACAGAGAATTTTAAAGGTTTTTATATCCCTTGCTAAGGAATGCTATAGCATGGCTTCCCGAAACTGATAGAAACTGTACCATTCTTTGCTAGGACTTTGAAGTAATTTCTTTAGAATCTCATGGATATTTTACATATTAAGGATCTGATCCCAGCCCCTTTGGAAGTAATATAAGTCTTTACTTTCAATGGGAGCCTTGCCATTAGTTTTATTGGGCACTGGATTAAGGCCTAAAATTCTACAAGACTCTTCCAAAATCAGGGCTCTGGCACAGGCTTTACAAAAGCAAATAACATACAGTAAGAGAAGCAAAGCACTACCTGGATTGTTATAAGCAAAATGTCTAACGCTGTTGGCTCCTCTGGAGTTGAAAGGGATTTCCTCTGGCTTTGTAGTTTGGATACCTGCATCCATTTGCCATTAAAAAATGAATAAAGACTCTCCACTTCTCTTATAGTAACTATCAGTATGTTGCCATGTCGATCCTTGATTGGCTCATAAAAAACTCTACCTAGGTTGTGAGTTCCCAGCAAATTCTAGAAAAGAAGAAAATTATAAAATGAATGTTATTTATCACATATCAGGAAGGTGGTATTTTTTGAAACTTCATTTTGTGCTCACTGATGTCAGACCTGTTGACTTCAATAGAAACTAGACACATAGTCTTTCTTAAACCTTTGCCCAACAGTCACATCATTCAGTGGCAGAAAGAAAAGTTTTTCTCTAGGTTGTGTTAGTGGATTGAATTATGGATCTTCCAGTGTATTTGGTCCAGTAGTGTTTAGTCCAGCATTTGATGGAGAACATTAAACAGACTACTATGATGTGATACCTTTGTAGAAGGACACACTGCAAAGTAATTCACCTATACTTCCCCTTTGTGCCCAGTTATATAAAGATAAAGGATGCAGTTTTCAAAAGCACTCAGTGTTGGTCTAGTGTTGATTCCTTTGGTATCAATGAAGCCCTTCTGGTTTCAGCTTACTGAAGAGCTAGATGCATGCTCAAATGAGAGATGCAGTGCATATCAGAGATACAAAATTCTTCTTCTATGCCTACATCATTCATTTTGGAGACTTCAAATGTTTTCTGGTAGGGTCATTAACTATCATCTCCATTTTCTGCTCTCTGTTTAAAAAATATTATTTTCAGCAACAAAGGAAGAGGCACTCATGACTGCATTGAATGTAAATAATTTTGGAGCTGAACTGTGGGGTGTGTTTATGAAGGAACACAAAGGAATTTGAAGAGACACGGACTCTTTTTCTCTTATTTCAGATACCAAGAATGTGCTAGACAAACCAGCAGAATCTAACAAACTACCAAGGCAAAGCTCTCCAGGAAAATATGTGAGGATTAAAGAAAAGTAATTTTAAAAGACTCCACATAAAATACATATTTTGGTCAAAATCCCTTTCCTCACACAGTAAGGCATCTGCTTATAGGTGCAAACACACTCAATCCAGTGACCAGCCACTGAAGAGATTCCCAGATGTCTTAAAGAAAAATGCCTAACATTTAAAATATGCTCATTACTTCAGGACTTTTCAAGAGATCTACAGTAAGCTGGATAGGGATGGGGGTTGTTTAAAATGAGAACCTGAATTCACAATGTAGCACACTGTACATTTAGGGAAGTGCTGTAACTTTATGACATTGTAAACTGATAGATTATCCTGAATTTATTTATCTGTACTTAGCAGACAATATTTGCTTATAAACTTAATAGTTAAATTATTTATAACTTCTAGGTTATAACACAGTGGGGCACAGTGACTGCCCTTTATGCAGCATAACTTAGCTACTTTAGCTTTATGCATCCCTCTCCAGAGCACACTGTTGATGTCTATATACCACATCCTCTTTTTCTTAACTGCCTGTTGAGGTTAGCCTCTATAGCTGAGTAACACTGGGTGGTTTGGCTATACATTTTGTATTAATTCATGTGTCCACGGATGGGACAAATCATTGCAGGTAGATATTTAGCCATCTAGTTGTGATGTTAATTTAATTACTGCAATATAAGATAGTGCCTAGATGGGGGCAAATAGATCTTTGCTGTCATTGATGACTGTATTCTGAATGACAGTCCAGAAAAAAGAATGGGGACACCTACTCATATACTAAAAAAGTTTTGTGTCTGCTTAGCTTGGCATCCCATCGCTTGTGTTTTGGTTGCTTAGTTGTCAAGTGGTAACAGCAGGAAAATTACAGTCCCTGTTGTCTTTGAATCCACTGATCTAGTCCCTTAGCAGCTGTATTATCACTGATCTTTTCCATTCTGTCCTAAATTCCTGTGGAGTCAGACTGTTAACTGCCTCAATAAAATGTATTCAACCACATAAATTTTATTGAGATCCTTCCATTGGTGGATCCCATTAGGCCACACATTGTTAAAGGTTGGCAGGTCGGTGACAATCCCTGTGTTCATCAGGGGACCAAACTAACAGAACAAACGATAAGGACAGTAAATTTGCCACAAATTCAGCAGAGCAATATACCACATGGGCACATTTGCTGTATCTCTGTGCTTCAAGCTCTGCTCTTAACATCTCCGGTAGCAAATAATAATGCAAAGTACTAGGAATCTTGGTTATCTCAAAGTGCAGTCTGTGCATACTAACAATGCTCTGTTACAGGCAGCCTACACAGAGGGAAAGAAACTGAGCTAACCAAAGGAGTCTGTGCTACCTAGGCTGAGATAACCACACCAGAGGGACCTTTCAGCAGATATAGTTAAAACTGTCTCCAGTGAGAGCTCAAAGGACTGACAAGCAGCTGCTGCTTAACACAGGTGGTCCTTCAATAAAGGTACAGCAGACTGGCATTCCACATATTTCGGGATACTTTGGGGAAATCAATTAAGACAGGTGGTTGCCCAGGAAGGCTACTCTCCTGTACAGCTTACTTTGCCAAAAGATGTAAAACAAACCCCACACGGATATTCTTAATAATGGCCACAAAGTATCTGGCTCTCACAGCTGCTATAAAATCTAGCTTATTGCATAGACTGGCAATAAGAGGGATGGCTGCATGGCTGACACATGAGCCAAGCAATATGAAGATCTTCATTAATTCCATGACTGCACCACAGAGTTTTCTGGGCAGCTTTGGTGACTTCATTCAAACAAAAGGTAGTAGAATGAGGTCTGGATATACATTTTCTGTAGGAATCATGCCCACGTCTTTTTGAAAATGTATTGTACTACAACAGTAAATACTTATAGAATCATAGAATGGTTTGGGTTGGTAAAGACCTTAAAGATCATCTAATTCCAGCCCCCCTGCCATGGGCAGGGACACCTCCCACTGGACCAGATTGCTCAAAGCTCCATCCAACCTGGCCTTCAATACTTCCAGGGAGAGTGCATCCACAGCTTCTCTGGGCAACCTGTTCTAGTGCCTCTCAGCCTGTCTTCAGAGCAGAGGTATTCCAGCCCCTTGATCACTCAGATTGTGTCAGTATCACAGGTTGGAAGGAAACCAGGTCTCCTGAGTGTCACTACCATGCCTTAACGTGATATGAACGTGCATGTAGTGCTGCTGTCCCTACCATTCTGCTGAGGGGTCAGTGAAAAATCCATGCACTGCTTCACCTTTTTTAGTCTTTGTTTTTAAGAGGCTATACAGGTTTCTGGTTGGTTCTCTGCACAGAGGTACACCTCAGATTCATTCATACTGAATGACCAACCACAACAGCATAGCCATACTGTTGGTCAAACAGTGTTGCTCTGGCCTAGAAGCTGTTCTTGAGTAGTTTGTAAGCCACAGATGAATCAAGAGTCATGTTCTGGCAACTTCAGCAGTCTACTTGTCCTTCCTTTTTTGGGGTCAGAATCTACCTGCTATTATAGGAGTCCATATAGCACAAAGGAGTGCTAAATCCTACTGAGAGTTTAAATGCTTCACAGATATATTAATAATTAATAGACTTTCTAAGAGGTTTCTGAGCAGTGAATTGAATTCACAGGTTACAATCCTGTGAACTCCCAATCTGCAAACCCACAGCGCTAGCTGGGGTTGTTATTTACTGGTTCATATCTGTTTCTTCCTCTGCCGCTATTGTTTCTTTCCTGTCCTTTTCCTACTATTACTTCTAATAGAACTGTGTCCAGCTGGCAAGACAGACTCAGTAGCTCACTTCACTGTAGATAATAACCCTGCTCCAAAGAATAGGCCAGTGCAGAGTGATGAACCAAAGGACAGCTGGCAGTACTTTCCCTTAGAGATCAGAAAGTCACTAAGTTAATAGCTGGAAATATGCAATGAAACCAACCTGTAGCTGTGCTGCTGCAGAAAGCATCTTTTGCCTGGCTTGAAGTGTTGTTGATGAGGACACGGATATAGACATATTCTGCCTCAGCCATCTGATGTCATCCCACATACAAGACAACTGCAAAAATATGTCTAGTTCAGTCAGTTTTTGTTCTCAGCATTTACAAAAACAGAAATGAAACTAAAAGCATTTTGGACTTAGAAAAATCAGTGGATATTGTTCATTTAGATTTCTTGTGGGTGGTAAGGAGTTGCCTAGATAAACGGGAAACAAACACAGAAGTCATTCTGTAAACATCATGCACCTATTTCAATTGCATTTTAGACTACTGTTTAAAATTGATTTACTGTTCTTCAGGAAATTAAAAATAGTGTGAAATTAGGAAATGTAAAAATAGGTATCTTGAAAGATGATATAACCCTAATACCAACTTCAAAACCTCTAGTTACTTTCTTTTTGAGTTCTCCCTCTAAATGTTCATAAAAGTTTTATGTTCCTAGTTTGCAATCACTGATATAGGATCGTGCATTTAAAAGTTAATTGTGCTACTGTGAGTGACCCAATCAGAATTTAACACATATAAGGGTATGTGAAAATTACATTTTGACATGAGTGAAAGGTAAAGCACTTAATCTATTAGCTTTTTAATGTGTTCAGAACGATCAGCTAAGGTTTATGCATGGCTAGCAACAAAACTGTAGAAACAATATACAAAATTAGGCTCCCATTACCTTTGTGAACCACAGGAAATCCTGCATAATTGAACTACTGTGAGAGTCATCAATTTCCACAATTGGGATTTGATCTTCATTGGTTACTAATAAATTGTCTTTGTAAAAAAATATAACAGATAAGTAGAGTCCCCTAAAGAAACAAAAGAAATATTGTCAAACAGCTTTCATGTCTATTGATACGCGTGCCAAATTTTAGCCAATTAATCATAGAGTTTAAGTTCTGAGGTGGCAAATCAAATCATCTGGTCTTTTGTGTTATATAGATCATGCAACTTCAACCAGTGAATTCTGAAAAATATTTGGGAAACTTATCACTTTAAATGATGCGTGACTACAAGAATTTAGGGAATTATGAATCTGTGCAAGCCAATGCCATCAATGCCATCAATTTTACTAAGAGTTTTGCCAGAGTAAACGGTACCCAGTGGGGGGGGGAGAGGAGGGGGCAAGATGTTATGCCCTCTGGAAATCAAAAATTTTACCAGAACTTTTTTTATCATTAATGGGCTTAGTTTTGCTCTCATTACTTTAGAGTAAATCTGAAGTAACTCAGTTGAAATCAGGAGGGTTATTATGGATTTACATTAGTGTAATTTAGTGTAATTTGGCCAGCATATCTGCAAAACTGTTTATAGAGATCATTCCTTTCAATATTTACTCTTGCAATTAGTTGCATACATTAAGTAGTTGCCTTAGGGGATTTAAAAACTCTGGAGAGCTCTTCTGAAAGAATCAAACTCTTATCAAAATACAAAGAAGAAAAAGCAAACTAAATACTCCTGGCAATGAAAAAAAGAAATAATCCAGTCTAAAAAAACCTTCATTTGCTAAAACTATCAAGGCAGAGGTTTGTTCAGGTCACACTGGGCTGCAAACCTAGCTAAAAATGTTACAGAATTCTCAATATGTTGCTTGTGGCCAGTGAGATATTAGTATCTATTAGAACATGTTATCTGAGCTCTGCATTTTATATTATGAATGAAATAAATTCCATGGTTTCCTTACTGAGCAGCAACAGATACAGTACTTTAACAATACCTCACTAGCTGCAGTGTTGTGTTTGCATACAATATTTCACTCTGGTAAGCTCAAATTCATTTCCAGCAGTAACAATCAAAGATTGCTAATGATTTCAGTAGCAATCATTAATCAATTTCACTATATTCCTATCAGATGCATGTCTCACACTTATATAATTTTATCAAGTTTATTTGGATTGATAGTTGTTTCACTGGGAGTAGAATGTACTTACATCCATTTTTAAGGTGTTGTTCACTATTACATAAAAGCAACAACTGCTAGATAAAACTCAGAATGTTTGGGAGATAAAATGAATGACAAACCGTTTCAGAGTCTTCACAAATTTGTTCGATGAATGAAACAGGTGCTTCAGGCTTCTGGAGACAGATTGCTTGCGACCAGCATTTTGTAATTTGGAATTTTCTGAAATGGAAAAAACAAAACAAACAAAAAAAAAACCAACAAACAAAACCAAACCCAGCTTTTACATTTCAGTTAATAACACATAAAGAACCTTTATCTCTAGAACCACAATACTAATACTAATCAGTTGGTGTCCTCTTTATTCCTTTCAACAGACAACACTTAGGAGCATACTCATATACAACTTTTTTTTTTTTTTTCTTGTAGTTTCATTCTCTTAACAATATTGCACATCAAGCAATGTCCTTATTTGCAGCAAATTCAGACTTGGTAAAATTGTTGTTTTGTTCCTAGGACAAATATAGCTTAAACCAGTATCACATACTCTTAGTGTTCAGGATGGATATGAATTTTACAAGTGGTCTCAAAAACACAAGAGAATCAAACCATCAGCCAGCATTTTAGGATAATGTAATTCCTCAACATATGTCCATGAGACCTGCTTTGTGTCTGCAAGGATCTCTGGATCAGCTCTCACAAGCGAAGAACAGACTCAAAATATAAATATTTGTCCAATATTCTTAAAAAAAAAAAAAAAAAAAAAAAAAAAAAGTGTTTTGTTTATATATTACATAATTTCTTATTTTCATGAATTTCACTTAATATATTTCCTTCTCTGATATATATGGCTGGAGTTTTCTTTTAAGTCAAAGAAAAATCTTCCAGTGAAACTGAAACTCTTAAGCTCTGTAAAACAGCTGTGACCACCTGTATACCTGTAAGTGGTTTTTAGAAGGTATGCCAATAGATGGCAGTCAGCTACATGCACTGTAAAATAATATTAGTATTGTCAGAAGTAGTTGTATACATATAGCTTGTAAAAGGAATGGGTGCCTAAAACTTTTTTTTTTTTTTTTTTTTTTAATTTTTAATTTTTAAAAATCTTTACGTATTTACTGTGATCTGAAAAGAAAGACAGAAAGAAAAATCTAACTGTGAAATTACATCTCAGTCTTCCAATATCTGACTGATTTATCTTTATTTGGAGGAAGTACAGATACCCATCCAGACTGAATCACCAAACATTTCGAGGGACAACCCTCTCCAGTAGGGGAAAATATAACTCATGAAAGATCTTACAAGAAAACTATTTGTTGAAAGCTGATAATCAGTCTGCTTAGGTGTATTCAGAGTAACATATTTCCCACATACCTCTAGTGCGAAATAGGAGGTGTCTATCTGTGTCTCCCTAGCAAGTTCTAATTTGAACGTTTAAAGAACATCTAAATTTGCTCTTGTCAAAACCCCATCTGTGGAAGCACTCAACATATTTTTAAGTGATGAATAAATTTGCACCGTAATTTGCACATTGAAAACCACAAAAAGAAGACACATTGTTAGCATAATTACCGCTCTGCTGAACAGCAAGTACAAAGAGAGCAAGGTTCTATTGGGGTGAAATAATACAATTCTGATGTATGAGACTTATTAGATCATCAAATCCATTGTCTTTCCACTGCAAACTTGGTCTCCATGGCATATTCTCCAATGCAATGTTCATTTTAGTTTAAATAGACTCATTCTAATCTATGGCTGCTCCTTTGATGCAACTGATCTTTGTTTTCTTTGTCTTTTTGAAAAAATAATTTGTTTTTCTATCCATATCTCCTCAGATCATTTTTATTTTACTCTGAGCTGTCTTCAATATATCACAGTAATGTAAACCAAATGCTATATGAAAACTCTTGTCTTACTGTTTCCTTCTTCCAAGGTTAAGACCAATTTAGGAATATAAATTTCATCCTAATTATGCAATTTTCTCCTATATTAGCAATGGATGGAACAGAAGAGGAAATTGCTAAGAGCAAAGCAACATAATTCTGTATTAAACACCTAGAGACTGCAGCATTACAGTAAGAGGGCACATTACCAGTGAAATATATGTTATTGGGCTATTCAGTGGTTTGGGTTTGGTCCACAGCTTCTTTGAAGCCAACAGCAAAAGACATAATGCAAAACTAGATGGAGACTGTAAATTCTTCTACTTGCTGTTTGCTTTTATTTTACAGTACAGTATGTCTAGGAGCCAAAAAACATGGAGCCGAGATTAGAGGATACTTTGGATCTATAGGAAATGAAACTTTAACAGTCTGTTATTTAATTAACTAATAAATAACAGAGTAACCTTTCTACAGCAGCACCAGTAAAAACAAAATAAGTCAATACTAATAAATGATAAGGTAGAGCTGTGAGCTCTTTTAATAGTTCAGAAGCAAACATATATTGGCCAAGATTAGAGAAGTTCCAGTGAATATATTTAGATCAGAAGCTTTCACACTGGACAATTAACTATATTTAGCAGTTTTTCTCTTGGGTAAGATTTATAAGTGTTTCTTTGCAGTTCACTTAAATACAACAGATACTTAGAAGCAACCTAAGTTGACTGTGGAGGAATAAGAACAAAGTTGCATGCTCAGCCTGCTAGCATGCATCTGCTCTAGAGGAATGTCTGTTATGCCGTGCCATTTCTCCGAGAAGGAAGATCATCTGGAATTCTTTGTCCTATCTCTAGACAAACGGGTGCCTCTCCTCAAGTGGGGCAGATGTGAAGTAAATGGAATTACCTCAGTGCAAAATTATCTGGGAAGAAACCTTAGCCCCACAGATCAGACAGTCTGTGGAACAGCTAAAGATCATTAACGGTAACACTGAATAATGAAGCAAATTAGCACAAGAGGAGCTAGATCCCACTGTAATCCTAGTAGAGGGCACACAATGGGATTTAGAGTTTTTACTAACAGTGCAAGTTTATGAAAACACATGCAATAACTGGAAACTTCCAGGAAAAAAAAAATACTCAATTTAAAGCTACATTATTTTAGCGGTGCAGACAACTGACATTGGGATAATATGCACAGAGGCATAATTCCATGCAGAAGTTAAAGGCATACATAGCAGACAGACACCTCGATAACTTAAGATCATCATATATTCCATGTTACCTCACCTCAAAAAGGAATGTCTTTCAAAGAAAATTCTGTATCTCATGAACAAGCTATAGGCATGATAGTCATATTACTGAGTGGTGTATTTTGGAGTCATGCTCATAAAGTCATGCTCAACAGCTGAAATTTTAACTTTTTAAATTGTCTATCTGACCTTTTTAGTCCATGGCCAGGTTCTTCAGACTCTTTTTGTATATTCTCATAAAAAAACAAAAAAAAAACAAAAAAAAAAACAAAAAACACTTTTAAAATGTGTCATGGAATCAGAGATCCTTCCTTTTGTTAAATGCAATGAAAATAGGCTCTCTGATTGTGAATCAAGTTATGATTAGAAAAAATTTATTTCACTTCTGACTTCTCTAGTAAATACATTTCAACCAAATTACAGAAAAAAAAATATCTGGTAAGCATTTTACTGAAGAGTTGGGTTCTTTTCTTAATGAAGCATCACACAATTGCTTAATCCACTCAGAACTGTTTAGAAAGAATGATCTACAAGCAAAAAATACTTAAAAAATACATTTGAAGTGTTGCCAGGACATACAATTGTAGTAATTCAGTTATGATAGTCTGTAGCATGGTATTATGAAGACAAATGGATGACTGTTGTTTGTAATCATCAGGGTTTTCCAGAAGATTAAACATATGAAAGCAAAGCTTCCTAAGTAATTCCCTAGGAGATTTCATCATATCACAGAGCAGGTTCAAAAGCAACAGCTGATCTAATTCCAAAAGCTCTTAAACTCACTGTACATTCCAATGTATTCTTCCTGGTATTTTTGTAAGCTTGTTTTCTTTAGTCCCTGAAATGCAAAGCATAGGGGAAAATGCAGGCTTCAGTGCAAAGTCTGAATGAACAGACCTTAGCAAGAGATGTGTGGAATCTGAGTGATTTAACCCTCCCAGATCACACTGGAGCACTAACACACAACCTTTTTCATGTAGCTCTTGCATTATGTGGCTTTTACCTATGTTATCCAAATAATCTTAGACCTTCTAGATGGACTATCCTCTCCACTTTTTTCACCTTTGCACTCCTCCTCCACTCTTGTTCAGCCAGCCTGAGCACCATGCATGTGATATCCTGCTGAGGAATCACTTAATGGAAAGCCAAGGTGCCAAGGTTTCAGTTTTGAATCTGTCTCTGTCTTCACTTAGCTTTAATTCACTGCAAATCAGTGGCGGTAAGCAGATTCAAGCAATTTCAAGCTATTTATTGACATATCTAAAACAAATGAGGAAAACAGAGGTTACAATATGCACTTTCTCAGAAGAGTGTGGTAAAGAGAAACATGGTAAAAACTGATTAAATGTATAAAAAGCATATCCATGCTGATTTCTGTCCATGACAGTTGACACAGGCCTCTGTATTATATTAAATGAAAAACTTTATGGGAGCTTTTCAGTCACACACAATAGCTTATCTCAGATCCTTGATCAGATTTCTCAGATTTCACTAAGACTGACAAATAATGGAATCAAATTTCAGAGTCAAAGTGATGTCATAACTGTCATAACTCTTACTTTTTCTGCCTTTTTTTTTATGTCTTTATTCTTTTGCAAATTACTGATATACAACAGATTGACATTAGTTGTATATTTAAGGTAAGTTCGAAAGGCTCTCCTATTATGTTACAAACCTGATTTATCCAAAATATACTACTGTATAATGTTAACATTACAAGCAATTATGAGATTTTTATTTTGTTGGAGGTAAGGGTGTTACTCAAGCTGACTCCATAGTGTAGTACTACCATATGTAATTTCCCACATCCTCTTTCTGACATGCAAGAAAATGTTCTGAGCTAAACAGATTTTCTATATTGTTGTTATTTATTATTTAAGGAAAAGGAGTTAGGAAATCAGTAACAGAATTGTCTGTGCTTTGCTTTGAGACTGGAGTTAATTTCTGGAGCAGTGGTATTTTATAAGAACCAGGCACTGGTGTCAAATTCTTAAAAGAAGGGATTTTCTGCATGTTGTTTATAACTGCTTCTTTTCTGGGCTGGAATGTCAGTAAAACAATTTATACTAAGAATATTCTCAGATGTTCCATCACTTATTCTCTGTTGACTAGGAAGGTGGCCTGAAAGACCTGAGATATGTACTAACTTCAGAAGGGAAAAACTGTACCATGGAAAGATTTCTTTAATAGCATGAAAAAGCTATGTAAGAGATAGAATACATCACTTTATTTTCACTACCAAGGCCACCTGCAAGTGATAATGCTTGCATGGATTTTAATTAGAGAAACAACATTTTCTTGCAATATCTCCTTTCCCTTTCCAAGCAACATAGCTGAATAGTTTAAGTTTCTATGGTTACAATGGGTTGTGGCAGACTGTGGATTGTCATGATTGTGGCATATTTGCACATAAAGAACAAAGGCCGCATCTTTCCAATTCAGCCACATGATTTTAGCCTTAAGTATTTCTGTGATTTTAAATCAATTGATGCAGCTTGAAATAACAGTCATACTACGTGGAGAAAAATGAAAACTTCATGGTAGTTCAAGTTTTCTGTTTAAAATAAGTTCCTTTGCAATGAAGGATTATTCCAGTTAGAAGTTTATTTTAAGAAAATAAATAGCACTTTTCAACAACCCATATAGAACAGGAGTTTTTATATATTCTTTAAAAAGAATGCCAAGCTGTTGCCTTGGCTCTTGAACTATTAAAGGCACAGTCTGTTTCTCATGAATGAAGAGCAAAGAGCTGGCTGAGATTCGAGCTCTCTCCCAGTTTTGATCCATTCTATTTGAAAATGTAGCAATCTTATCTTCCCACTGCATTGTGCAACTATTTTTCATTATAGATTGGCATCACATCCAGTAGAGTACTTAGTGTCTTCCATTTGGAGGCAGCCAAGTCCCTCTTTTGATCCAAACCAGTTGTTAAATGTCTAAAGTATTTCTTTATATGAAAAAAAAAAAAAGATCCTTGAAGCATTTTAGCAGAATCCGGTGTAAAACTGATTTGTAGGAATAAGCAAATCAATAGGTGCATAGGGTACAGAGGGAGAAAGGGTGTGTCTCTGCTTGTGCACATTCTAGTTTTCAGATGTTTTCATCCAACTAATTTCAAGGGTTAAGAGCAAGATAGTATGCTAAAGTGATTCCAGATGGGCCAATATTAATATCTTTCTTTTCCTGATGAATGAGAAGGTATGACCTAGTTAGAGAACTGCTAAAATTACAGGCGCCACGGAGGCTTCAGCTGGTGCCCTACCACATAGATATTTATCCTTACCTCTGCAATTATAATGCTGATGAGCTGCTCGAACCTGCTGAAGGAGACGTTCCAGGGCCTCAGTGTGTCCCCTGTGCCGAGGTTCTCTTCCACTGCAGTCTTTCCAGTCTATTGAACAAAGGAAATAAACAGAAATGAAACACAAAGGAGCAGGAGAAGGTTTTAAAATATTTTCTTGCCTCTGATATTTCTGGGCTTTATGGGATTCTTACATCTGGGCATACAGGAGAAAATGACAGTTGTTTTTAAGTCTGCTGTTGTTACTTATACAATAAGCTTCCTTTGCCTTGTTCCAGCTAGGTAATTAATCATAATGATTATTAACAAAGAGCTCACAATCAGCTCCCAGTAGCTCCTGTAGTGACTGACTAGACAATAGCTATTTCTCTTTAGTACATAAATGGCCTCTGCTGCTTTAGTGTCAGAGCTGCTCTCAGCCTGTACCATCCCGACCCTCTCAGTACCTCCCTAAAATCATACTACTGCTCATTCTGCATTTTGTTGAGGCACCAGGATGCTAAATGGCTCTCCTGCAGTTATAGAGGGAACTTCTTGCAAAGCAGAGGTTGAACATCTTCCTACATCCTGAGTTAGCTCCGTAGCCACAGAAACTCACTCCGAGCAAAAGAATTTCTGAAAATCTACACCCAGCAAAGAGACCTGAATGAACAGTTCCTGCCCTGGAGTCCACAGTCTGCTCAGCACTGCACTCAAGAGGCCAGAAGCTGCGGTTTCTGTCCCGCATCCCCTGAACCTACAAAAGTGTTTTGCTGTTATTTTGCTGCTAGCCATAATCTGTCTAGCTTTTAAAAAGTAGACAATCCATTCACAAACTGGAGGATGAAACTGTGTCTATCAGAGAAGAGCTTTTTTATTCCAGATTTGACTATTTTTATACTTTAATTGTAATAAATAATATTACACTACAGTTTCCTGACTCACAATAATGGTGGATCAAGGTATTAAGAAATTTGTCTCCAAGGGAGTTATCCGCATAACCAAGAGTAGAATTTTCTCCCACAATTGTAGCACATTTTTGTTTGCAAACAGAATATTTCTTTAGCATAGTTTTGTCTTTATTCTGAGGTAAACAAGAGCAAAATTGCAGTGAAATGGGACAATGGTACTGCAAGAGCCTTGTTTATCCAACCCTCTCCATTACCACCATTGAGACCAGGTACAGCTTGCTTTATTTTCTCACATTAGCATGCTAGGTTATTAAATTGTTACATTAGCCTAATAAAAACAAGTGCTAATGCAATAAAATGAAAACTCCAACTTTACTGCACTAATCAATACAAGGGAAACTATAATATGCTGAGCCATTTCAGCAACGAACACTAAGCCTGGAAAAGTGACTAACAATAGAATGTGATTATAGCAGATTAAAAACTACAAATGAAAATTTATAGCCCTAATGGAATCTGAAAATACCTGCCATAAGTTTGAAAAAGAAAAAAGGCTTTTGGGTGTCTGGAACATTTTTTGTTTATGGGCTAGATTCTACCAAAACATGTATCCATACTAGAGTATTTTACATACTGCATGCATCCCACAGCTCCACCAACTTCAGAACTGAAATCTATAACAATGGTTCAATGGATAGGATGGATAGGACAAAATATGATATGTGCAAGTATTTTGGTTCTACCAGTTGGAATTCAAGTTTTGATTCCTTTATGTGCTTACAAAAGAAGTTCCATGAAACCGAACTCTCTAGAAAAAAGAAATGAAAGTCAAAAGATTGTTTTTTTTTTTTTTTTTTTTTTTTTGGTAATGTTAGTGACTAGAGGACAACATTCTGTTGAAGGACTTGAGAAGAATAAAAGATAAGAAAAATGAGTTAACATATGATATTGGGGGGTAGTGAAAGGAGTTCAATTGTATTTATTTACTTATTTCACTTCTCAACGACATGCTAACTAAATCATGAATTCCAGCATTTTTTTTTTCTTGTCTTTGAAGAGCCAGAAATTCTGACAGCAACATGAATAATCAAACTGGGAGTGCAAACAAGCTCAACCTACTTGAAGGAGAAGCATATGCAGGAGTAGATTTGCGTGGAGGTCCCCATCCTTTCATGTTGTATGCTGAAACATGAACGTAATACCTCTGACCCTGAAAATGGAAACAACTGGAGTCAAAACTTACATTTGACTCAAAACCTTGGCTGTTATAACTAGAGAGCAGTCCCTCCCCAAGTTCCTTTGAAAATCTCTTAGGGGTGTCAATTAATGAACCATGACAGACGGAAGAATAGCACAAAGATTTCAGGGCAGGTGATTTGCAGAGGGTTAACAGAACACATTGATTCCAATTGAGAAACTGTAATTTCTTCTACCACAGCAGAGTCCTGGGAACAATTACTTCAAGAGTAAGGAAGTCCCATTTCTCCTTCTTGCTACAAGCACAGCAGCTGAAGAAGCTTCATCTGGCTGCCACTGAAATCAGTCAGACCTTTATCACTTATCTTGACGTGTAAACCTAGGCCAAAGGAAAGTGCTTCTGAAAGTTTAGTTTTCATTTACAAATGTTATATATTCCGGAGATTATAGACAAACACATCGTAAGCACTGTTCTTAAGCATGTCTAAGAAATTGACTGTGCAAGTTTGCTTGATTTTTAACTTAAGAAATTACTTTGTTTTGTTGCTGGAAAATGAAAAGCAGAGAAAATGCATATTGTGGCTCAGCTCCCTAGCAAACAGCTTGACAAATCAAAGATTTCTCCAGAGAAAAGGCTAGGAAAAAAAAAAAAATATATATATATATATATATATATATATATATATATTATTCTATTACATAAAATTGGGGTTTTATACTGTGTCCATTTCTTAGCCTTTAATATTAATTCTCCCATTTTGAGACCCTATGTATTAGGGCCCTGGCCAATGGCTTTTGAAACATGCCTCCCCCTACTATAACTTTGTAGGTCTGATTCAGTGTGCAGTGAGTTCAGTGGAAAGACTGAAGTTCAGTGGATGCTGGCTTGGGCTGCTGTTGATGTTTCCAGTGGAAATAGTTGTGTGTATTTTGAGCAAGCTTCATTTTCATCAGGTATTTTGTGAAATCAAATTTGCTTGCACAAATGGTCCTGAACAGGCGATAGAAAGAAGGTGTTCAGGCACATGGTTTGAACTATTCTGGTTGAGAATACATGTGAATATTCATGAATTTTCTCTATTGTTGACCCAGTTCTTATCAGCGTAAAATAAGTATACAAAAATAAATAACAAAAATGAAAATGACTGCCATCAAATGTGCTCCTGAAAGAAGTAGAAGAGAAAGAAGTTATTTTAGTTGTCTGTCATTAGAGTCAGGACTAGATCTTTCACGAGCCTTTGATCTGCACTAAGATTATCCTGTGATCCAGAAAACAGCAGCTTTCATTCCAATCCTTTTGGCTCTACTCTAAGCATGACAACTTATAAACCAGTTCATGCTGTCTGTCTATTCCTTTGTGAATTTCAGATTATGGATACCAGACATATTATGCTTAATGACTGGAACTTGCTGTTAGAAGAAAGGCACTCTGCAGTTGTTACAACAGGCATGGATGCAAATTATCAGTGCCTTTTTATCATTGGGGCAGCAGGGGGCATCAAGATCTAAATGAATCATTTGGCACTTACTGTTTTGAGACCTGTGATGGAGCACCTCAAAGACTGAAGATTATCCATAATTATTTCACCAACCAAGGGAGAAAAGTCTTCTGAACAGCTCCATTCCACTAGGAAACAAGTAGTGGGAACAAATTGAATCAGATTACAGTCCAAGAAAAGAAATCAAAGTACTTTAATAACTTCACAGGTTAACTTTTCTTCTAGCAGTTTACCATTCCACGTGGATACTAAAAGTCCTATTTAGCAATAATGTTTAGGAAAACTTTATACAATAATTAAATTATAACTGTGTGTATGAGAAAGAAAAGCAAAATATTGCTCAAAAGCTTTTTAGGAAAGAATGCTTAAAAATACACTGCAATACAAATTACATTCAGTCAACATTTGCTCTCTGTTAAACAATTTCCTTTTAAAGAAAGGGAAGCAGTGGAAAAGAGTAGGTAGAGGATTTGGACCTGCTAATTCCATTAGACAGTTTATATATCAAAACCAACAAAAAGCACAGTTTTGCAATAATATTTGCATAGATAAGCATAGGCTGAGAGTCCTTTGGGTTCCACAGGACCACAAAACCGTAATCACCTAGCCTTGGCTGCTCTGTGTAGAAATAACCAATTGGATAGATTCAACACTGACTATTCTCCTTGTTGATTTCAGTTGGCTTTGGCTCTCTTGTCCAAGCCTGGTCCTGCAATGGTCACTGAAATTAGAGTTCTGAAAGGATCTATGCCTTGTCTTGTCCACTTTTGAAGTGCACTAAGTGGCTCTGGGCTGGCAGATCCCTCCCAAACTGTTGTGCAGCATGAATTACAAAGAACACCTTCACCAAAGTGCTTCCATCAACTTGTACAGACCACAGTTGTTGCCCAGTTTCTACTTACAGGGTCTGTAATGACCATCCTTCTGTCAGTATTCTTCCTCATTCCTTGCAAAAATTAATGTGACTGTAAAATAGTATCAAACAGACCATGAAAAGCTACCACAAGTTTGTTTTTTTTTTTAAATACATGCAAGTGGGGAACTGATTGCTGCAGATAAGAAAACAATCTCTCCTTCTTAAATTATATTTTTGTAATGACAGCTACCAGGATTAGAGTTAAAGTTAATCACCAAGTCATACCTCTGTGCTTTAATAACTTGTACCTTCAGACTCAAACTTTCAGGCAAACCTATCAAAAACATAGTGAAATTCATCTCTTAATAATTCTACTGTAGATGGGGAAATCCCTGCGACTTTGTGAATGAGCAACCCATCATGAAGGCATTGCTAAATCTTTGCCTCCTTTCCAAGAGAGTGTTGGGAGAGACTGCTCTGGTAGTAAACAAAAAGTATCAGCTATCTGTGTAGCTCTGAAGTACTTGGGACTTTAAGAAAGAACAAAAGGCTGGGTGCTTCAGCAATGTAGAAGTTCATTATAAAAATATGCAAGTATAAAAACCTGAAGATGAAGAGGGTCCTTTATAAGAGCCTAGGAACAAGAGCTGGTCTTGTAGAGTGTACCAACTGTGCTGTAAAGGACCTGAGAGCTGTTGGGTGAATTAAGGATGGAGCATGTTCCAGTCCTGTTCTGAACACCCCAAAGGCCTGCTTTGTCATGAACGCTGAATGTCTTCGCTGTTGCGGCTTTCCATCTGACACTTCACGTTATGTCAGAGCAGGGGTTTTTTGTGTGTTTAATATATTGGTGACTATGTGTTTTAATGAAGGTGCCCTGTATTCCAGAGCTAGCAAATGCACGATGTGTTGCTGCGGTAGCCAAGATAAGTAGTAATTTTTAAATAAACAGCAGTATAAACAGTTACATAAAACTCATGTAAATTGCTGGCACATAATTTTAGACTGGCTTAAGTTATGCAACCTACTTGTGGCCAAGTGTTTTTTTTTTTTTTTTTTTTTTTTTTTTAATACTCAATTCATGCACTTTAAAATAAAGGGACGAGTTTGTTTTCACCTGTTTCTTTCCCAGTCACTATATTTCTGTTATATTGAATATGCCTTAAATGGCTTATCAGACAGACAAGAGACAAAGTGGTGGTATAAAATACCTCCTGACGCTTTTGCAGATTCATTCAGGAAAGCACCTTCTCCTGAGTAAAGTAAATAGCCCAAGCCACAGCAGAATTTGTCACTTCTCTTGGCATTTGTTTTTGCTTGCACTTAAATTATTCACTGAATTGCTGAATAGATTAATTAGACCGAGGGACATAACTTATGTTGCTAAGTTGATGGGGTTTACTGAATAGTGTACTGAGTCGGATTCTGGATTTTATTCTTGCATTTGCTACTGACTTGCTGTGTGACTTTGGGCAAAGCACTGTGCCACTATGACTTAACCCAGACTCTTATGCAGCAAGGATTCTCTCTCCTTCCTTTCCTCCCTGTATCCAGAGCCGAGGATGAAGGACTCTGTGATCTTAGCTTGTGTTCCCAAGGGTCTCTGAACAAATAATTGCATTGTTCAATAGCTTCCTTTGAAATGTAAAACTGAAAGAGAGCCCTAATGCTAGAAATCCCTTCACATCATCTTTTTCTGTCTGCTGATCTTTATGAAATAATTATAACAATTTACACTCATAATGTCTTACCAATTTAAAGCAACAAGGCAGCTAGGAGGAATCAGTGTGTTGGTGTACACAGCATCACCAGCTCAGATGGAGAAAAACATTCTTGATTTTTTTATGTTTGCAGTTTTTGGTCGGCTCCTCCGAACTGCCTTGACCTGCCCTTCCAGACTAAATCAGAAATGGATACCAATTTTTGCAGATTTGAGTTCAGGCTCTCTCTGTGCCTCTCAGAATTTGGAAATTCTGCAAAGAATGATAGCAGGGAGACAGGTTATACCAGCTGTACAGAGTATTCACAGAGATCCCAGCATAATGCTTCCACGAGGAAAAACAAACAAACAAAGATTTGGCACTGAGGAGTTTTGATGTATTTCCCTGTATCTCCTGTATCTCTTTCTCTCTCTCATTCTCTCTCTCTTTTTTCTTTTTTTTTTTTTTTATACTCAATTCATGCACTTTAGAATAAAGAGGCAATATGGCCTTCCAATGTGGCCAATGGTCAAAAAGCTACAACACAACTTAGCATTATAATAACAGCCAAGATTTGTGTCTCGGCCCTGGTATGGCCAACATCGCCCAGTCTGGCTGTGAAAAGAAAAGTGGGAGAAAATACATGCTAGAACTGTGAAAGGGGACTGGAGAATAAATAGGGTTCTTATGCAAAGACTTCACGCCCTAGGAAGGTATAGCAGCCTTGGCTCCGATTCTGCAAATTTCCACTCCCAGTGGGTACATTTCACTCATGTAATCTGTGCAACCAAAGCCAGCATGGGAGCTTATGAAAGTAAGGACAACTCATTTGTGTGAAGCAGGCATGGGTTAGGTTCAGCTTCTTCCCAAAACATAATACATTAAAATCTAATTAATAGTGAGTAGTTGGGCAAATGCAAACAAATAAGTCATCTATCAAAATGTACGAGACAAACTGGAACACTGCATAGCACTGTTAACAAAGAAAGTAAACACGCAAACCCTAATTCAATTAATCTGCTTAATGGGATTCCACTGCTTTTCCTCTGGTTCTCCTGTAATATATTTTTAAAGAGGGACATTGCTGAATAGATGTTAATTACTCATATTTAAGGCTTTTATTCCTTTATAAACTAATCCCTACAGTAATTTAGAGATTTTTCACCTCTCCCTAGCACTGCAGCCAGGTGTCACAAGCAAAACTGTCTTGATTTGTAGATTTTTTACTTAATTTAATTTATTGCTAATTAATCTATTCACTAATTCAGATTGAGAAGAAAGAAAATATAAACAATTAAGCAATCACTTAAGCAAACACCCTTTCCCAGGCTCAATTTAAGCCAAATACTTATGCACCCCTTTCCTAGTATCAACTTCCCTTGCTTCCACCAGAGGGTTATACTCAGCAGTGGGGTTTTCCATCAGTTTCAGAGCTGTCTGGGCCAGCTGTGAGCAGCACCCTTCAGTTCCTGGCCTCCTCTGACACGCACGGCCTCCGGCTACCAACATCTGTCAATATATGCCTGACGCAGTACTCAGGCATGAATTAGTGAGTGCTCATGCGTGAGCTAATTGGGTGCTCAGATATGAGTTATTAGGGTGCTTGTGTGTGAGCCAGCTGGGCGCTCATTAGTAAATTAATTGGGTGCTCATGCATGAACTGATTGGGTGCTCATGCATTAATTGATTGGGTGTTCATGTATGAACTAATTGAGCACTCATGCATGAAAACAGTAAACCCTGCAATTTATGTTCAACACACAAGGTAAGAGCTTGAAGCAGATCCAAAGACCTGATTCCAACTTTACGTTTATTTATCAGTTCTGTGGGTCTGATCTAATCACTAGAGCAGTATCAAGTTCTGGTTGGAGAGGCAAAATGGCTTACTTTTAGACCCTTGTAAATGAACAAGAGAAGTCCATGATGGATCAGAGAAGACTTCAGACAAACTGGTTCCTAGTCACCTTGTGTTCCAGACCTGCCACACTACAGGAAATTCACCTCTTCTACGCCCTATGTATAAACTAGAAGCTCTAATGCTTAGCTATGTACAATTCATTGTTAAAATTACATATTAATGCCAGTAAGTCAAAGCAAATATAAAAAGCAAAGCAATGTCTAAAATTCAGCAACATCAAGGTATGAGCCTTTTTCTTAGACACCAAAGACAGACAAAACCAGAGTCTATATGTCTGGGTTTTCCCACAGCCATCCGTCTTGGGCTGCTGTTTAAAATCATTGTAAAACACAAAGCAGAAGGAAAGAATGACTGGACTGAGTAATTGCTGTCTGATCAACTACATTAGATAACTACACCATCACTTAGTAGCTAATCCAGGCTCAAAGGTGCTTTTAAATATACAGCAAACAATGTAAAGTTTAAGAACTATTTTTTAAGTTCAACACATGCTACAAACCTTAACAGGAGCTAGAAATAGAAAGGTTTGTTCTAACTTTTATACATTTTTATACTTGCTAAGCATAAAAATAGAAGTCAAATTGCACAGTCCTGTTAGCTACCAAAATGTAACGTGCAAATAAAGTGCCCAGGAGACCTAATAAAATGCCATAAATGAACTACTGTAAAAAATATCAGACCACACCTATTCAGCAGGATAAATTCAAATGTCTTACAAAGGAAAGTATTTTCTTTCCATTTTATGGAACAAGAACTGTTTCAGGGAAAGCAAGAAAGAGTTTCAGAATATACAATGAAACTTTGAATAATAAGTGAAAAAGGTTGCAAGATCAAGTTGAATGCAGAATGGTAGTCAATTCCACTATAAATTGGAACAGGATCAAGCAGTGATGTAGCATCTACTGTTCGAAGATGCATAGGTAATACTGTTAAAGCAACACATTTTTGTACCTAAGATTGCCTTCTGCAAGCATTCAGTTCCATAACCAAGGTTCTTCTGGAAATCAAACAAAGCAGAGGCTTGCTGTTTTTGCCTTTGATACTACTATGTGAACAGTTAGTTGCCACCAAAGTGAAAAAAAATATAGCTGGAGATTTTGTAAATATATGCACTTAAGTCTTTGTGTAAACTCTACCTACTAGACTAGCCAGATCTGTCTGGAGCCAAACCCACTGTGCAATACTGGATGGATCACTGCAGGAAGCCTGCTATGGAACAAACCCAAACTCGATCAAACATGGCAATTCAACTACTGATAAACAAATCAAATACACAATTATAAAGCGTACAATATATGAGTGTTTGTACATGCTTGCAGGGACAGAGACAGACACAAACTGACAAGATTATTTAGTTGTGAGAGTACTACTCTTGAATGTAAAACACGTAGAATCACACGAAAATCATAGACAGTTTTTGTAAAATCTTTGAGGTTTTACTCACCAAAATGTTCAATGAAAGACTTCCATTGACATAGTGAGATGTCAGTTAAAAATCTCAAATACTGACTTTTTTGAGCTACAGATCACATATCCTACAGGCCCAACCTGGCAAATTTTCTCATTTTATAATCTCAGTTGTTGGCCCTTAATGAAAGGTGGCTCATTTAATCCTTTGATTAAATTTCATTTGATTAAAGATTTCCAATGATACCACCAAATTCCCGGATAAAAGTGCTTGTCTATAACTGACATACAACATGTGGCCATCCTATAGCAAAATACTGAGGCTAATGCATTTCTAACTAGGACTGAACCAGCAATTTAAGGACAATTTAAGTTACTCTAAAGCAAAAAAAATCTGAAATGAACCACAATTGCCTTGGAGGAAAGGAGGCAGGAAGTGACTTTGTCAAAATTTAAGCAAGACATAACTCCCTCTTTCCTGATTTAAGCTGTCTGCCTCTTATTTTTTAGAAAAGTTACATTGACATAGAAAATAAAAAAATCTTCTCTCCATCCAACAGAAATCCTAGAAGGCAGCTGGGCAATCCAGACTAACATGAAATATTCTGCTAAAATAACAAACTAAATAAAAAGGTAACAAGGGCTAAAGCAGCCTAGACAGCTTAGCATCACTATCTGGAAAATAACTTGGCATCCAAGTCCACAGCTACATCCAAACAGAGAGAAGATCAGCTCTGTTTGCTACATCAAACATGTCTCAGATTTTTTTCTGTCTTCCTCTCTCTTCAAACATAAATAGTTCCAGGCTCTTAAATAAATTAGCTCAACTTTGGTTATACAAGCTGTTTCATTTTTCTCCAAAAGGGGATATAGATGTTTGTTTTAAAATGGTAAATAAAATATAAATGGAGATTTTCCATTGCATAGTGGTCCTTCCTAGTAGGTAATGTTCAGCACTGTGTCCATTTTTCTTTCTTATCCTATACTTGGGGATCAGACCACTACTATGACTATTTCTAATGGAAAACTCATGAAAAATAGTATGCAGTAAGACAAGGTTAACCTGTACTTATTGACTGTAAAAGAAAAATAAATACCAGGTTTAGAATATATAGAAAATAAGTGCAATAAAATTACTTATCATCATAAATTGTTCTTTTAATTAATCTTATTTTTCTATGTGTATGTGTTGTGTGGAACCTGTGAACCCTAGAAAGACAACCAGTCTTAGGAGTTCTACCAAGCACTTACTAGTCAGCTCAACAGCTCAAATGGAGATGTTTCTAGGAGTCAAGTAGCACCTAGGTGGATTATGTATTTGCTGTTTTGTTGTTGTTGTTGTTGTTTGTTTGTTTGATTGATTGTTTTTTTTTGTTGTTGTTGTTGGTTTTTTTTTGCATCAAGATGGTTACTGTAGCATACCTCTAGGGTAAAAACATATCATGCAGTAACAACACAACACTTTAAAAAAAACATTTTATAAAAAGATTCACCATAGCTTCAAATGGTGGTGTTATTTTTTATATTAACGTGGAACATTTTGATTGTGTTTACAAAAATGTAAAACTAAAGCAGGTCTTAAGTACTTCCATGATGGAATGTAAAGTTTGGCTTTAGGGCATGATTAACCAAGGGAATGGGTTTTTCTTCTTAGTATTACAGCGATGCTTCACATCCTTCCTAAAACTGGCTGGAGTGAGGTGTCTCTGGCTTTGAATCTTTCTGTAGCATGGAGTGGATTATTACTATTATTATTGATTTATGGTATGCCTGTCTGCTTCCAGCCTCAAAACACTTTACTAAGTTACAATATACATTGGAATTATTTCACATCAGCTACCACCACGTTGTAGCCTTCTCTGGAGGGAAACTGAAGGGAGCCATTAGGATGGTGCCTGCAACATTAAACAACAATCCAGGAGAGGAAGTAGAGAATACTCTGGCTCCTTAAAGCAATGGCTCAACAGAATGCAGCCACTGAACTGCCATCCAGCTGGGACACCAAAGTCAATACTCATTCACTGTGTGTGGTTAAAATTAAATCTTCTAATGAAGTGAGATGGTTTTAGTGGTTAGAGAGTGAGTGCAAAGTATTATTCTCCTGTATTATTATTTGTAAGTCATACAGCTAACAAGGGAAAAGATCACACACAGGAAAATAACAGACAGTTAGATAATGTTCCAGGCCTAATTTCTAAATGACATTTGAGCAAGTAAAGTTTGGAAAAATATGTTAGAAAAAAATACAGAAAAAAAAAAGGAATTGGCAGCTTCTCAGTGTTTTTAGGGAACTAAACTAAACTGAACAGAAGTGATGTCAGTTTTTATCCCCTATAATTCTGGTCCATAGAAAAGAACATTATTAGCTTCTGTTAACGAGCAGGTATTCCCTACACACTCCTACAAATGCTTCTGAATTTTTCTTTGCTTAGAAAAAGAAACGGTAAAGTATTGAGCAAAATAAAACCTAGCATTTTATTTTTGTCCCTTAATCATCAAAATGCATAGATGTTTGTTTGTTTATTTATTTATTTATTTATTTTGTATAGGAGATTTATACATGTGACTGAAAAGATCCTCAGACAATGTTATCAAGCTCTCCTTTCAGGGTAATTGTTAGCTGGTTCTAATCATTCCTACAAGAGATCATTTGAATGTTTCTTTTTATGACCCCTCAAACTAGCACACAGAATCTCACTCCATAATGTAATAAACAATTCTACAACCAGTGCTTAATTAATTCCCGAAAGTCATCAAAAGCAGCTATTAATGATGTTTCTTTTTATCTAACCATAAATATGTGAGTCTCTTGGGATAAAGTATTAAAAAAGAACATTCTGGCAGAACTAACTGTCAACTTGATAAAGCATAAAATGATCACCAGTGAGGGTAATTCAAAATATGACGGCAAGGCTACCTAGTCTGATTAGAAAGTTAGGTCAAGTTGGATTAAATTTCTCTTAATGTTGTGCTTATTAAGATGAGGACAGAACAGACATGGTGTGAAACAGAAAATCCAAATGAATAAGCAAGATAAAATACTACAACGTTTAGAAACTGGCTGTAGTATTCTGATTTAAAAATCAGTTCTATATGGGAATTTGCTTTATTGTGAAAATATCAACATTTATTGTAATGAGAATATGGACAGTGTTTCAGGGTTGTTTAAAACCTGCATATCACAAAGAGCAGGCTGATATTTTCAAGAGAACTTAAATGTTTCAGGAACACAAGTATCATTTTTACAAGTAAATCTGGCAGTAGTAAGCCCTTAAATGAAATTTAGTTTCCTGGCAACCCAACCCATTGTTGAAAATTAGATTTAAGCTCCTAAAGGGCTTTGATGTTTTTGCAAATCACACTTCCTGCAGCACTGCACAGCTGAATAGGTGTAATACAGTAATTTACCCTTCTATTGAGGCTATCAAGAATGGAATCACTTTGATGGTTTTAGTGATGTCTGGCATTTTGTTTGTTTTTGTTTTTTTCCCTTTGCACTATGAAAAAAATAATTCTGGGCATATCCAGTGATGACTGGTATCTGTGATTGGAAATAGGGAGAGAAGATTGAGAAGGCACATGCCTTTTCCAAAATAAACTCATGTACTCCTTTGTGTGCTTGTGCAGTGGAGTCTGTTTGGTAGCATGTTCCACCTTTGGAGGAACTCCATGAGCTGTTGGGCACTTGATGGACAGCAGTTTTCTGAACATCTCCTGTTGAAGCAATCGTTGTGACACCTACACACAGAAACATGAAATATAATGGTCTGGACCCAACCATTATGGTTCTTACTACGTGAATGGAAATCCAAGGTACAAATACCTATAACAATGAGGTTTTAGTTATTAATACAAAGGAACAGATACAACAGGAAACATTGAGAAACACAGTTGAAAATAATTTCAGACTCTTTCAAGCTCTGCACTCCCCTGGAGTATGCAAAGAAGGCCTCAGATCTTCAGGACAGTGCTTTCAGATCTCTTGACCTGTGGAAGGATGCAAGCTCCTACTGAAGATGAAGGCTGCTGGTTGCTGCATTTAATATCGAAGACCTTACTGTTCCAAATACTTTAGAAAACCTGCACTTCCTTTAAAGAGGAGTTTTTTAAATTTAAAATTTCTCGTTTTCATATTTGTTTCAATATTTGGTAAAACTTTTTTTAATATTGGGATTTTCTGTGAAAGAGAAATTCTGTTTTGCAACCATTTTCTATTCAACAGAGCTATTCAGATGAAAGCATTTTCCTATTCATTCCACTTTGCAACTAACTGGTGCCACCCCATATGTATTGCTCTTCCAAGAATGATGTGGCAGCCCTGGAATAGCTAATTAGTTGGGCTGTATGATGCCTCTGCCAGAAGTTTCAGCTTCCAGAGGCATTCCTTTACGCAATGGTGGTGTGGGTTTGGCATTTGCAAGGATACACACAGTTTCAGAAGCCCACAGGCACCAAAAGTTAGCCTGTGTTTTATAGCTGGCTCATCTCAATCCAGTCACTGAGCTGATGTCCTAACCACAGTAAGTCAAGTAAACTCCTTCAAAGCACTCAAGGAGAAAGCTTTTGGTTAATTTATTTTTCCTTTTTAATAAAACCTTGTCTTTGAGGATTTTTTTGGATTTTTTTTTTTTTTTTAAAAGAAAAATTCAACTACTACAGCTATTTATTGTGAAAATTATTAAATTCTAACATTTCTAGTGAAAACACCTTTCTCATTTGGCCCTCAAATTTTTGGATGTTGTTAAGGTAAATGAAAGATGTCTAAATCCAGTACCTTTATACTTGGTCACCACAGCTGAGTTGACACTCAGAGGTTCTTGGAAGGTGACAGTGAGTGATGTACTGCTTGTTACCATGAGACAGACATTGGTTGGCGCCTCAGGGGCTCCTGGGAGAGAAGAGAAAACATCAGCTCTTCAGCACAACAAATCCTATTCAAACAATGTTTCAGAGTCTTCAAAGAACCCACTGAAAATCACCCTGCAATTGTGAGCTTTGGGTTGTAGGTGTTTGTGTTGTAGGTGTTTGTGTTCTCTGCCTTTTGAGAATTTTAATTAGTGCTCCTGCTAACAATATGCTGCAGACACCATTTGTTTCTATCATGCTTTTTGGCTCCTTTCAGTTAAAAATATCTTCCTGCATATATGTAACCCAATAAAACAGATTCATGCTAATTATGTCAATGAAAAGCCCCTATAAATCTCTTGGGGTGGGTAGGAGGAGAGAGAAAGGACAAAACCACAAAGAGCTAATTAAACCTTTATGGTTTCACTAACAAACGCAAATATATTAAATAACAGAAAACATTTTTACATTATTGTGATGCAGAAATTGCAAATTCCACAAAAGTTTCAGTGCAGTAGTTCCAAAATACATTTGTCAGTTGAGACCTAACATTTTGGAGAAAAATAAAAAAGTTTAATTCACAGAATATCAATCAGACTCAATTCAGAAATCAAACAGAATGTCATTACTTACTGCTGGAGCCAATTTAAAAAAAATCATTATACTAACTTACAATACTGCTGCATTTTCTATATTTAATGTCTAATACAAGGAGCACTGCATCTCTCTAGAAGTAATCTTAAAATACAAAAAATTTTCTCAAATTTATTGTAAGTACACATATATAGAGATGGCTGCAAAAATGTTTATAGCAATGATTATATTTCATTTAATAGGATACGGCTAAAAGATCTAAATGTGAAACAGTTCAGCTATGTTTACTCCTTCCCATGGGCCCAAATTCACATTTATTTTGGGTAGACTCACTTGCAGAATGGTTTAAAGTGGCCCAATCTGTGACTACACTGATGAAATTTTGTATGTAGATGCCAACAAAAAAATTACATTTTCATGGTTTTATATGAAAAATAGTCCTTTAAAAAAGGTATTTACAACAACTCCATTATTTTAAAACAAAAATATTTTAAAAAATCAGAATAAAACAACAGCAAAAAAAGACTAATGTTCCTCTCCCTTTTTATCCACATTCATATATTTTTCTAATTGTCCTATTTTAAACTTTGATTACATGAAATGAAATCCAGAAGTAAATGTGAAGTGAAAGAAGCAGGACAGAATCATTAGATTCTGAACCAGGAGTTGTGGATCTCATCTCAACAGTTTTACATGGCCCACTCCCTTTAGGAGCTGTGTGCTTGCTACTCTCAGATATTTGTTCCTCTCTGGTCCTAACATCAATTTCTTTCTCATTCTGTGCAAGACTATTTAATTGCATATGCCTTAGTTTTCCCATCCTAACATCTACTTCACAGCAGTGCTATGAGAATCAGTTAGAGCACCCTTTTTCAACAAAGGCAGTGTTCTCAGTTGTAGAGTTCTTGTCCTGAACTTTGCAACTATTTTCTTCTACTTACTAGCATGCTCGTAGCCTGCCTTCATGCGCTTGTATAGCCTGTATCTCCATTCCCAAGCTTTTAGTTGCTTCTCTTTTTCCGTGTTGTCTGTACCAAGGCCTTCATTCATCACCTGTGCAGACAATTCAGTAACTCGCTGCTGGGCTTCCTGAACCAATGTACTCAGATGCATTGACCTGCTTTCCATGTCAACAACTACCAAGAAAAGGGAAAAATAAAAAATGGCTTGAGGGACTCACATGACAAAATTCTGGCCTTATGAATTCCAGCGTAACCTATGTAAGGTCAAATCTTTGAACACTATGCCTTCCAATAGATATTTTATCATCAGCTTGATTGGAGGTTGGTACTGGTTATTGATAAACACATACAATATATAAATCTCTACAAAAGAGATCTAATTGGAAAAGTTAAGAATGAGAATTTTATGCTTAAGGGCCGTGGCTGGGAAACAATGGTTCTCTTTCCAGGTTTTTCTTGTGCCTCAGTTTTGCCCATGTAATATCTAATTAGTCCTCTGACAGACTTGACAGATAGCGAGCAGTTTTACATGTGGAGATTGTTATTCACCAGTGCTCAGAATAATTTTAATTCAAAATTTAGCAGTCCAGATTGCCAGTATGAACTATTGTGTACTATATAAAGGTAAAAATGACAATCATATTGATTACAAAACAAAAAAGGTTTGATCTGAACCCAAGTCCACAAAACTGCCCTAAACCAGCCCCTTGATTATATAGAGAAATGTGATGAATCAAGCACTATTTTCAGAATTGCTCTTAGTCTGAAATTGTTTAAATCTATTTACAGATTAGAAAATAGGATTTGTAAAGCTACTTAATCTGAGAAGAAATGCAACAACTAATTTGATGTTCAATATGCAGGATATAATGTATAAAAGAAGGAATTCTGAAATCACAGAAAATAACTATTCTCTGGTGTCTGGTAATTTGCAGAAGAATCCTGAAATAGTTTTAATTTAAAAGACTTATTTATCCAAGACTCTTCTCTGGCACAAGTCACTACTCTTAGCAATAGTATGGTGTTGCTGTCTAGGGACAAGCAGGCTGTTAGTTTCCCGAAGGTTCTTGTAAGGAACAGCAGCAGTGTTGCACAGGCTGCACTGATCATTTACTTGCATAAGCCAACCAGTAACAGTTTCTGGAAACACCAAACTGTGCCATATAAGGGACTAAAACTCTGACTGGCTTTTGACATCAAAACACTCTAGACCAAACTTCTTGTTCAAAACAGGGCCAGCTACAAGGTCAGGCCAAGATACTAAGGGCATTACCCATTCTGGTCTTGAAAACTTCCTAGGACAGAGTCTTTACAACCCCTCTGGGCAACCTGTTCCACTGCTTTACTGTCCTTATGGTGAAAAAGGTGTTTGTTTTATCCGGTCTGAACCTCTCTTGCTTTAACTTTGCCCACTGTCTCATTACAATATCACAATTGAATTTTATCAGATCTAAGTATAATGCTACATATTAATGTGAAAAGTGCCATGGGATCTTTAAAACCACAGGAGGAGAGCAAAGAATTACTCAACACCTCTGACATCCGAAAGGTTGTTTTTGAAGAATGTTTGTTTCTTAGACTTTGCTTTCAGAAGCTGGCTTGTAGCCATCCTTCTTGAAGTTTGATCATTCTTCATATGGACATCAGAGACATATGGCCAGGCTTACTGGAATCTGCTGGTATTCTCTAAACTGCTGTTTACTGGGAGGCCAAAGGTGACGGGGTTTCCTGGCTTCATGCCTACAATAAGCATGCAACACATCTGATAGCACAACAGGACTGAGAAAGGAGATTTTATGTGCCAGAACTTCAGGTGATTGTGAATTGGCATTGGTTCAAGTTCTCACTGAGTATCTGTTCCTCTCTGATCGACAATTGTCAGGTCTTGGAAATGCGTCAGTTCAGCCACTGGAAATTTTAATCTTATTTATATTTAGGTTCACATGAATAAGACTAGCCATATATGATGAATAAGGATAACTGAAAAGTTTGATAACAGTAGACTTCAACAACAGCAAATGTTTTTCCTCCTCCCTGCTAAATTAATATTTTAAATGTTGTATTTTCTGATCCTACTTTAAGAGATTTTGGGTTCTTGTGAAGATTTACACAGTCTGAGTTCCATGTGGAAATGAAGATTATAGTTTTACATTCTATTGCTTTATCTGCTCTTCTGCCTATTGCAGGCAGCAGTCCAGGTGATACAGCTGGAAACTCTCTCTCCTTCAGATCCTCTTTTCTACAGCATTGAGTCTATAATGAGATTTCAGCTGGGTCACTGGTCACTGATGCCAGAGATTTCTCTATAGGAAGTTTTCAGTGTACACTTGCAATGGGGAATTTCTTTACCTTGCAGTCTCCAAGGTCTTCGTATTTGTGCTATGCAATCACTTAATCAGATTAAGAGATACTTGTGTCCTGTCCCAAAACTGGTGTGAGTCAGAATTTTACCTTGAAATCCCCCCTCCTACTCAGCCTGGAGAAGTCTTTCTCAATTGCTCACCACTCACTCACCAGAGAAATGAAAATGCTCCTACTAGGTGCTGAATCATGTTCTTGAAGGCCCGACATCATACAAACAGTATGGGTTTAATTCTAACAAGTTTGGTTAAATAGAAGAAGCAAAGCAGAAAGACTAGAGAAAATAAAGTGGCCACTGTCATTTTCACAAGAACAAAGTCATATACAAAGCTGCTCCAGACCTTTGTTTTGAGTGCTGAAAACAACTTTTTGCATTTTTCTCTTAAGTAGCAATCATAAATCATTAAAATAATAATAATAATAATAATTAATAATTAAAAAAAAAAAACACAACTAACAATCATTTGCTTTTTATTGAGAATACTTCAACCGTTATTTCAATCAGAAAAGCTAAAAATCAAGATAAGTGAAGTGGAAATTTGGTGGGTATATTTTGAAATGGAAATGAGGTGGTTATGTATTCATATTCTCTGTGTTCATAGGCATGTTTGCATTAATTACAGGAAATGAATACTAATTTATGATTGCCCCTGCTCGCCATCAGACTGCATTTATTTACAGATGAGGTCAATGAAAAATTAGTTTAGTCTTTTTTACTGCTGTTTAGAACACTCAAGACTGTGTTTTCCTCTAGATTTGTCATGGTTAATGAATGTTGCTTCAGCAGTCAATCATGTACTCTAAATGCTGTCACACTTTTTTTTAAAGCCTCAGTCATGAACCATGACAGAAAAATAAACAAATAAATATAAAGCTAAAAAACTCTTTTCACTGAGCAGCTACACTATGCAAAAATCTCCAGGGAAGGTTAAAGGAGGCCAGAATAAATGATAATATAAGTGCTGTGGACATAGAAAAGCAATAAAGGTGTACCAACACTGAGGGTCTGGCAAAAAAACTCAGCACACACACACACGCACACACACACACTCCAGTGAAAAAACTGGCAATGTTAGTAGCCTCAAGGTGCAATTTCCTGGAGCACTGAGATTGACATGCCAGCACTAAATGTTGTTAATTTAACTAACTTCAAATTAATGGCAGAGTCTGCAGTGGCCGAACCCCTCAAACACAGTCTCATTATAGCCTTGCTGGGAATGTCCTAAATATAGGCATTGACAGTTTGAAACAAATTCGCATACATTGGTGTATTTTTAGACATAAGTAAGGTGTCAGAGTTTGTGTCATGGTTTACGGTTGATTAATTGGGTTGGTAAGTCACCCTCCAGCCCACAAATCGTGCATAAAAATGCCCATGAAGGAATACAAAGGACAGTTCTATAACTACAATATGTAGTTATAAGCAACAATGGTATTCCAGTAATGCGTGAAGGCCTATTTTGTGCTTAGATATTCTTTGGTTCTGTAGAACTTTGAAGTCTCATTTGACTGCAATTTTAGTCCATTTGAAGAATAGGGATGAGGAGTTATGAGCAGGAATCTGAGGTAATGGAAATGTTAGATTTCAACACAATCATTCTCCTGAAGGCAGCATAACCAAGACCAAAATAATCAAAATAAACCACAGCCTAGATAACCCATAATCCTTTCATTTTTGATGACGATCTCCATTTTCATGCCATGATCTTGTATCACTCACTCACTCAGTACCAGTTTCTGTATTTTTAAAGATTTCTTCTCAGCATTGATATTAACTCAGCTGCCCCTCCATTCATTAGGTTATAAATTCAACCTGATTGATCAGTTGGTGTATCAAAAACAGCCTGCTTTGCACACATTCAACAAAGAGATATTTCTGCAGATGTCCTCCAGCACTGTAGTGCTATTGCTGGTATGATTATCTTCATGATAAAGCCAGTCAGATTTTGTGTGTAATGTGATTAATTTCCTAAAACAATAGCAAACCTAATCTCTTACAGGCAATTATCTAAACCAATTCAATATGTGTACTTTACTTACAGTGTGGGCTTTCCTTTGCCCCAATGTGTAGAAGAGTCCTAGCAATAGGGACGTTGTTTGTCAAAATGGCAATATCCAATGGAGTTAGTCCTTCACTGTTTGGTGTGTTCAGGTCCAGTTCCTCCAGTGTGTATTGATAAAGAAGAATCTGAACAGCATCCAGATCTTGCTGTTCTACGGCCTCAAACATAGCTTCATTGCACTGGAAATTCTGTGTACCAATAAAAATAAAAATAAAATCAGTAGAACTTTCCAAATGTCACTATTTTAAAAAATAGGGAAAATTTGAGTTTTGAAAGATTATTATAAAATATTGAACCTTCAGCCCCATCCTAGGTTCAGCTAGAAATATGGAAGTTGTTTACAATAAAACTGAACTTGCTCTGCCTCTGGAGTTGTGTACTTAAACTTGGTTCTTGGCTCTAGGAAGATTAAGACGAGATTCAAACCAATCCAAAACAAACTTGCTCTTATTTAGATACCTGTCCTGTAATTGAACCATATAAGAAATATTGTATGTTTTTGATATGGAACTGGAAGAAAGACTATGATTTTGACAAGGTGTTGGACTACTTATTTTTTCAATCTCTAAATTTAAAGTTAAAATCTGGGGTATACAAACTCAAGTAACCGAAATTCAAATCAAATAAGTCATTCTGGAGAAAAACTTGCACAGGTGCAGTGTAAGCTATTAACAGGTACTGTTCACTCCAACACTTCAGTCATTTCTAGGTGCTTATGTTTTTGCATTTAACTTGTAAATGGAAGAAGCTTTGAAATACATCATCTTTAAATAAAGTAGAAATAACTATCCAGTGAACATGTTCAGAAAAAGTGTGTCTGATCAGCAGAGAACGTAAGCATAAGCATAAAGGAAAGCAAAATCAAGAACATACATGGCAGCAGCTCTGAAGCAGAGAGATCCAGTGAACCTTTTTCCTTACCAATGACAAGTATATAAAAGAACTGTAAATACAAAGAAACCTATCATTTCTTAAATGAGCTGGGGAGAAGCAGGTGCAGGAGGGTAGCATGGCCTGCAGGTTTCTGTTATGAGAACATCATTCTGGAGCCTACAGTAATGACATGTTATTTGCCAAGATTCTTTAAATTCCTTCCCAGTTCCCCATTGCCATAATTACCCAATAGTGTGGCGGCTTTTTTTTCTCTTAAGAATGAATTAGTAGAAGCAAGAGGCCCAGCTAAGCAAGGAGGGCTCAGCATGTGGTCACATAAAGGAACTGAGATCTATGTGGGCATATCGTGCCAGCAGGCACACTAAAGAAATGTATACATAAGGGACAAAGTGATCCAGATACATTATGTAAGCTAGTTTCCTGTATTCTGAAACCCACAATGGAAGAACCACAGTGACAATCCTTATACAATAATATATATTTTTTTTTAATGATGCGACTAAACTCTGAATTGAAACTATCTTCTGCTGCGATTAGACATTAACATTTCAGCCATATCAAAACACCTAATTTTCTTTTTTCTTTCTTTCTTTCTTTTTTTTTTTTTTTAATTAATGCAATTTTATCTGGCATTCCCCTGCCTAAATTCTGCCTTCAGTGAAACAATACTTTCTGACAGAGCACTGATCTGTAACATCTTTCCTTTTCTCCTGAAACACATAGACTAATGGTTTGCAAGTGGTTCTGAAAACTTGAGTCCACAGCTACAATTTGGAACTTGTTGAGTTAAAAATGTCCTTAAACACTTTGTCTGAGGCCTGACAGAAATCTTTTGGTCTTCTGCTTTGCATGTTAAGTATTCATATCACAGTAAGAAATTGCAAAATGATGTTACCTAAAAAGTTTTAATATGCTGAATATTAGGGATCTGCAGAACAAGTAAATATAAATAAGACGTACCCCCAATTTTCAATATAGATAAATGAGACATCTACGTTAGAGGAATATCTGAGGATGAAATGAACTTTGTGGCAATAAATTGAACCTAAGGAGACTAGTGCAGACTTGGAAATCTACCTTTTAAACAATTAAATAGAAAAGGTAACTCACTCTGGAAGAAGGAAAAAAAAAAAGTTCTGGCCCTTTGAAATTTCATTATTATGGATACAGAACTGTGAATGAAAGACTTTTTTCATATTAATGATTAGAAAAGCAAAATATATCCACCAATTCTCCAAAAATATTCATCTTATCTACCTTCTAAAAAGCATTAATTTCATCTTAGTTTACACCCATTTCAAATTCTTTTCTTACTGATTTTGGAACTTTTCCTATACTGCTGTATTATGAAATAAAGGGGGAATTATGCTTCAGAAGCATATCCATGTTGATGCAATTAGAAAGCAAGCAAAATCATATTATTCTTGCAATTCATCACAGATAGAAAAATTTACTTAAGAGTGAATTCACAGATAGCTTACTACAAAGGGAATTGATTGAAGTAAACTGAATGACTGCATTAGTTCCCATTTCTATCAGTTAAGTTCATTTGAGGAAACACTGGCAAACAGCTGGGGAGTAGAAGAAAAAGGTAGCACTGATGATATTAATCAATGACAGCCTTGTGGTGGGAGTTCAGGACAGGAAACTAGGTACGTCTCAGATCAAATATTCACTTCTGTGGCAGTGGGTACATGCACAATTTCTCCCCTTTTGGAAATCAGAATAGCCATCCTCTTTTAATTGACCTTATGATTATGCATAAAGTTTAAATGAGTAAGCATTTGTAGAACACTGCTGTAAGTGCTGAATACCATTATGTGGCTTTAATTCCAATTCTGCGTGAAACTCAAATCCTGTACTATATCAGAATTTTTTTGCATTATAAAAAAACAAAAAAACCCTGTTACATAATAATGATAAAACCATAGCTAAAATCAGCATTGCAGCTGAAATTAACTCAGTGATATGGCTGACAAAAGCATTTGGTCCTTTTCCAAATATTTACATATACTTTAACAGAAGAGTTTTCCTATCTGAATGATTCCTGTGAAATTATTTTCCAAACTTCGATTTGACTTGTTATTTTTGGATTATTTGTCAAGATTTAGACCTGCCTAGATGTCTTTAAGAATGCATCTTCAGATTCTTGATTGCCAAACCAAATAACTGAAGTATTTCTGAAGTTTTCTCCTTAAGTAATTTGCTGAACAAAATCTGAGCACATGCTTAAGTTAGTTCCTTATAAAAACTCTTGCCAGCAAATCTATTGGCAAGAACATTTCACCAAAAATGCAAAGATACAAGAGAATTTCTATTTCTTCATTTCATTAGAAATCTGATTGAAAAAGCTGCATTCATTTAAAAAAGAAACAGAGCATGACGTTTATAACCTACTTTATCCAATGCAAACAATTCTGAGACAAAATTGCAAATATAAGGTTTTCCAAATGAACAATTCAGACGCAACCAATAGTCTAAAATATGTTGGCACGTCTAGTGACTTCAGAGTGTAAAAACATGGAATTGTGATATGACGTTTCTAACTAGGCGTTCATGTATCCCTTGTCCACATAGTAGCGCACATCTAACCGTAACAGACTTATTTCAGTCAAAAAACATCCTCATGGGACAGCAAAATATCTACCACATTTTCAGCCATGCTAGTAAATTGCCCCATTTGGAAGTCTGCACCAAGCCCAGCTCTCCAAGCCTAGAAAACCTTCTACAGTACTCACTCACTTTTCCACAACTATTTGCTTTCACATAGATAACAAAAACATATTTGAAGATTATATGGTTTTCTGCAAAAAGCTGATCATATTCTATATATAAGACTCTAGAATTGCAACATTTTTCAGACATTTACAATCCAGGGGTAAGATGTAGTGTATTTAGTCCCATGTACTCAATTTCAGTCCAGTTGATATTGTCACAAATACTAAAAATATCTTCTAAATTCTGACTTCATTTACATCTACTAAATAATTTATTCTGCTCTGAAAAGACAAAACCATTGAACTCAAAGTGAAACTGAATCACATTTAAAACGATCAAGTATAGTTTAGGGACAATTTTCACATTTCTTTTTCCTTGACTCAGTCTTGTAGCTTCTAATCATGAGCTAGACAGCTGTGTTATGTGATTAATTTATTTAGGTGTTACACTAGTGCACAAATGTATATACTGAAAAGAACTACAGTATTGCTTTGCAGTAAGTAATAACTATGTTCCAGTAAGTGATTCAGTGCTGGAGTGTTTAGAAATGCAATCTTATGTAGCTTAATTAAAATGAAGTACCCCTTTCAAGATATTTGCTCTAGGTTAGCCTGAAAAAGTCTACTATGTGCTACTGGAGTTGGAAAAAACGTTAAAGTAGTTTCTGCAAAGTCTTGTTTTGATAAACATGAGTTCAAGAATAAAGCTATTTTGGAACATTGCTATGTCTGCAGCAAGACAACAATTTACTGAATGGAAAGTGTTGCACAGTGAGAGAGAATGGAAAGAAAACTCCTCACTAGCCAAAGCTGAAAGAAAACAAGTTCTAACAAATGTTGTTCACTTGTCTGGAGACATGATTTTAGTCACTGACTTGCCTCTGTACCACAGAAACTCAATGATTAGAAAATACAACAGCTAGCAACCTAACCTGGAATATTTCCACCCCTTCACTAATTGCTTCATTGCCATTTATTTCTAGGGAAAACTGTAAAAAACAAACAAACAAACAAAAAAAAAAAAAACAGGCAGAATAGACAGAATGGGTTTCGAAGCCTTTTGAGTTCAATGGGAAACTATTCACTGACTGTTGCAGACACCAGCTCAGACCCCAGACTGGTTATACCAGGTGGTGCCTGTGCCCACAGTAGGTCATCAGTGACAAAAGCTGTGTCACTCCTACAGCAGTGTAGTGGTTGAGAGGAAAAAGTTAACTGAAGTCTCTATTCCATTAAACTACCATCAAAAAAGCAACGCATAATTGATTCTTCTCATTATGACTGATTGAATAGGCACTTCCACAGCCTGATAGGTCTGCACTGAAAAGGGGAGAGAAGTGGGACTGTAAGTATATAGCTCTGTTGATAGCAGAGGATTCAAGTCTCATCAGTGTGCTGCTCCTCAGTCTTTGGGATATCCTCATTTGTCATTTCTCATCAGTTAAGTACGACAGAAGATCCCATATTTGAAGGAATACATAATTTGAAGTGTGTATTTAGAGAAACACTGGTCAGAAGATATGTTAACAGACTGGCATTCATTCAGTCTAGATGTCAGTCTGCTCTGGCATGGTCCCCAGCACTAGTTTATTTTTAAATTTCACTCAGTTACAGACAAACTTGTAATTCAAAAGAAAAAGGCAAGAAGGATAGTAGTGAGAAAAGATGACCTAAGAGATCTTTTCCCACAGTTCACATTTAAATAGAGGTCCAAATTCAAATGATCTCCAAACTAAAGGCTGGAAACACACTGCCACAAGAGTACAGCTGTTAGCTACTATGCAAAGGTCATTGCTCTTCATAAGTGGAGAGATTGAAGGATGTGTCTGTTCTTCCTACTTATGGAAAAGGAGACTTTATTTTGTTATGGCAATATCAACAGCAGGTTCATCTTGCTCCAGCAAACGTAAAAGATTCTGAAGTGCACTGAGCTTGTACTGTTATTATTTCAGGAACATCCCATTGTTTAAAATCTGTGTGCTATACGTTGTATAATTTTACCAGCACTGGCATAAATAAGACTATTATCGAATGTTAAGACCAGCAGGTGCTTACATGTTTTCCTGTACCAGCACTAGGGTGCCTGGCTCTGTTCTGTCACTAGTGTAGAGGACCCAGACTATACTGGTCCTGTGTAATCTTTCTCACTATCTTATCTAGCAACCACCATCACAGTCTGTGACCAACCTTAATGCTAAGTCTTTACTCCTAAAATAAAGCAACACCAACATAAGGCAGTTTTTCGTCAGCCTTCAGGAAGGTCAGACACAGGATCATAATTTTAAATTTGAGAAGAATGCACAGCACTAGTCAGGGAACCGGCAAAGTAAGATGAGCAAAAATGTACAGATTAATAGGAATGAAACCTGCAATTTGGTAAATATCAAGTAATTACCATTGAGGTCTTACGGAGACTGAGCCGGTCTGATCGAGCTCGAAAATATGCTTCGTCAAAGGATGTATGACTACCCTTCAGCTTCTCTGACAGGTTCCGATACAACCGCTTTGCAGCATTTGGAGAAGACGGCATGCTGTTCTTCTTAGTCTGGAGGAGACTTAAATTATGCATTTGCTGTGTCATTTTCACCTAGTAGTTCCTAGAAGAAAACAACAGCTGTTTAACAAGGTTTTGCTACACTAAAGTCATTGATCAGAACTGTATCACAGAAACACATTGCATGATTTTTGTGGCAAAAATCCTTTTCACACACAGTTTTAGAACACTTGGAAGCATATTTCTAGGCATTTTCAATGGCAATTCGCTCTTTAAGGAATTAGTCCCATGGATATCTATGGCAAGGCAGAATTAAGGATAGAAAAATAGACCACTGCAGAAGTATTTCCTAATTTGTGTAAGAATGAGTTTCATTTAATGATGGAAATGGACTCTTGACAGAGTGAGTTCTGGTAATGCAGAAAACAGGCTTTATAAATGTTACTGTAATGTTAGGATAACTGGTACATAATCTGCATTTTGACAGAATGAAACCAAACTAACCAAAAGGGAATACATCAGGTTACTGAATTTTTGAACTCGTCAAGTGACTTAAGGTTGACACAAGCACAACCAGGGCAAGACAGGTGGCTGAGAGTTCCTTGCTACAGAGACCGCTTTTTGTTGTTAGAGTTTTGAGGGGCATTTGGCAGGGGAGAACCTGCTCTGTAACTAGGACTCCTAACGCATTAAGTTATAGCAAATAAATGAAAGAAAACTGTTTAGGTTCTGTTATAGGCATTATGAGGAATACATGGATTTTTACTTTAAACTACCGTGGCCAAAAGGTGTTCAGGGCACTGCAAACCAAGACCTTACATGCTATATTTTACAGTTAAAATAATCTGGGGTCCTGAGTGCTGCTGTTTACAGTTCCATACTGAAGGAACTGAGTTGCATCCTCAGGGATGTCTCTAAGTGAGAAAGGTGACAAAAATGCACCATTTTTTCTTAATAGTAAACCTGGCTACTCTTTCAAACTATCTTTTCCTGTAAATACGCTTTAGATTCTTTGTACTATGATACAAACCCTGTGACTTTGTTGTTATAGTCTCTCAGCCTGCATGTGAGCAAACCAGACAGCAGGACTAGAGTCTAATTATTATTTACAATCAGAAAAGCTTTCTTTACTAAATACTCACCCTGCTGTTGGACGTGCTCTTTGGCATGAATTGGTTCCTAAGATTAAATACACCACCCAGATCTCATAAGCCATCTACACTTTCCTTTCTCATTTGCAAATAGTGGTGAAGCAGACATCCTGAGTAAACATATCTGAGGACAAGTAATCTCATATATTCTCCAAGCTCATGAGGCATTGGAGAGAGATCAAGCCAACATACTTATGATATGTGATGAGAAAATTTTGCTAAATTATAACAGTGCGTGCAATCAGAAGACAGCAATGCTGTGTGAGTTGCATTCATGAAACTAATATGCAAAAATGGTTATAGTAAGAAACAAGCTCTCTGGGACTCAGGGAGCAGCAGTACTAGGATAATTTTGGACTGTCTTTCTCCAAGCTTATAGAAGAAAGGTAAGTGAGGCTCACACACAAGCAACTCAATTCATCCTGCATTTTATTACATGTGTTTGCAGTGACTACAAGGACATCTCCTCATATGAAGCTTTTTATTCACTGCCCCCAGCAATAAGACTGCATAGACTAGACAGAAAGGCTTAGTGGGAACCAAGGAACACAGGGAAATATATTTGATCAATGTCTCTGTAATGAGAATGTGCTTGTTAAAGTCACCTAGAGAAAACACTAGAATTAAGATCACCAACTTACAAATGTTCCAAGGAGCAGTAGTATCATTTAGAACCATGTTCTGGAATCCAAGTACGTCAGACCTTACCACATGGAAGTTGCTGGTAAGTGCTGAGTTTCAGTATTGGACAAACTTTGAAGGCAGACTTTTGTTTTAGAGATGTATCAATGGAATAAGTTGGAAGTATAAACATGGAATAAAATGTGTTTTAAAATGGTCAAAAGATTTCATTTACATGCGTCTGTTTAAAATAGCTTCAATAATACAATTTATTTTCAGATATTTATTTTAAAAGCTTTAAAAATAGCAGATTACCAAAGGATCTTCATCTTTGACTATTCCATGCTATTACCATTTTAAGAAACTCAGCAATTTACCAAAAAGTAATGCATTTTTCAGAGTAACCCTCTCATAGTTTTTTATTAGCATATAGAACTACAGATCATCCCACATAAATTTATCCTCCTCTTACCTTAGTTTTCACCTGGGTGAAGCTAGCATCAACCAAAGACTCCTTTTCATCAATAAACTATGCTCAAGAATCAGTCCCAAACTGTATACAAAAACAGGCCAGTTAATATTATAGGTATGTTTATAAAGAAAGTTTCAATTTCCCAAAGCCATTTGATTCCAAGAGGGGAGATACTGAACACCAAATTATCACACTTATGAGAGCGTATGAGAGAGAACAATTTGCAAACCTAAATGTCATCAGGACATGGACTAAAAAGCCAAGTAGATCCATCCAATACTTAATTCAAACATACCTCAGCATACACTACTTTGTTTGCTTTGGGATTTTATTTTTTTACACCAAAAGCAACAAGTTTGGTACCTCTGAATGGCATAATATTACATTATGGAGAAGTTACAAGCTTCATTAAGCCCACAGGCCAATATGGAAATTTACTGAGAAGCTGTGTAGACATTTAGTAAGTTTACATTAAATAAATAAGGCTCACCCGCTTAGTAGGGCTTCTCATACTTATTGTGGTATTACTAAAACCAAACAACAATACCTGTTATTAAAGCTAACACAGCTTATGCCTTTATTAGTCACCCTAGGTTATTACATCTTGCTTGACCAAACTACATGCTTATCAACTTCAAGTCCCTAATTTTTTTGTGGAGAAGAGAGTCACTGAAGAGACTTATTTACATGGAACACCTTGACAGAAACATTTTCTTTTATCAGGAAAATTTATCTTAAGAGAGTAAAGCACTTCTCAATCTTTGAACAGTTTTCCAAGAAATCTGAGGGTTTGATAATCACATCTCCCAGTACACATTCAAAACTCAGTCTGCAGGTCAGTTCCATTTCAACATGCATACTGTAAAAAGAAACTTCTAAACATGCTACAGTTCTGTAGGAGGTTACTGTAGTCTCAGGAACAAAATAAATTTAGGTATCATTAGGCTTCTGGCCTATGTCTCCAACCCTGAAAAGCCTAGCAGCAGTTTAATACCAAGTCTGCTCAGGACTTTTCTCCATGGTGTGGACTACTGGTCACGTTGACTGTACCAAACCTTAGTTTGACTCCAGACATTAGTATCTCTGGGGGTTAGCAAAGTCCTTCCCACCATGACCTGGTCAAAGACACGGGATGTATACATTCAGAATAAAACAACAGAGTGTTACTAAGCATCTGAACAATGACTTCCAAGGACTGTAACAATGTTTCCATATTATGCAGTGAACATTTCTGAGTACAGAGCCAAAGCAATTCCTTAAAATTAGCATAAAGGTAAGAAGGGGACTGAATCTTTTAAAATCTTTTTAAAAATGTTTCTTCAGTCAAGAGCAGGTGGATCTATAGAGAAGCTAGATAAACACTGTAGGAGCTGCAGCTATTCAACAATACTACAGAATCAGTGCACCAGAAATGACTTGAAAAATACAAATATGCATTTTTGTATGCTAACCATCAGAACCCTGAAGCAATGCATGGTATAAACACAAAAAAACAAAGCAACAGCTGGCATAACGTAAGGCAAATGCACTGCGTTCTTGACCACTGAAACAGCAAGATGCAAAACACTGCTGAAGATTATCATACTTAACATACATGTACTTTCTAGTCACACACAAGGTATGGAACAACAAAAAAGGAAAGGTGAATGTAAGCTGCATATTCTGGAAAACTTTCTTTAAGTATGGTCTTATTAAGCTGTAAAAATGACTCCTGGGGGAGCAAGTGAAATGAGATCGGGTAGAATCAGGAATAAAATACATAATAATAAATAAGGAAAACAAAGACATATCAACTTCAAAATAATAATAAAAAGCAACAGAATTATGTAACTGGATGTTGGCATTTCATTGTTATAGATGCATGCCATTTTGCAAAAGCAGCTTTATTCTCCTTTATGTAACTCATGCCCCCCTGCCCTCCTCCCCACTCCTATGTGAGGACACAGTCTTTACATCACCAATCAGGTGAAATCCAAAAACATGCATCCACTGAAATAACAAATTCTGCCAGTGAAACATGCTTGACCTGAGGATATATCACTGTGACAACTAATATTGTTACAGTACATCAGACAAACGGTTTAGAAACAGGTGATGTCCAGAATGAACCCATTTGAGATTTTCATTGATGGAAACCTCTGCACATACCTAGCACAGGTCAAAATGAAACCGAGAAAGGAGATCTCAGTATGGTTCAGAGCAGCCCTATGTGTTCTCACTAGCATTCTCATAGCAAGTCCTGAACTACAACAAGCATGTTACAAGGTTTCTCAGTAAAGGCCAGAACTATACAGAAGAGGAGCAGCTCCTCTTATAACTGGTTGTTAATAAAATTAGCAGAAACTTGCATTTCCAAAAATTAAAAAAAAAAAAAAAAAAAAAAAAAAAAAAAAAAAGAAGAGGGGGAAGAGGAGGGGGACTTATGGCAGTGCTTCCAGGAATAAATAACCTGCATTCCTGGGGAAAGTTACTGTACTATCCTGGAAATAACCACCAAAGCACAGTCTCATCTGCATAACTACCACCCTGTTAAAGTATGCACCAAACCAATGACAGAAGTCTTCCTACACACATTTCATGCTGCACATACGGTAGCTTGATCATTGTGAGCAGATTTCTGCTTCCACTTCTAAGCACTGAAGTAACCTCTTAATTCCCTAACAGCAGAGTGTTTTAAAAGTCAAATTCAAAAATAAATATTAATATGTTCTCCTTGTAAAAGCATTATTTTGATTGGTAAGTACTGACATAATATTCATGTCCTTTTAAAATCAGATCGTTGAGAAAAAAAGTCTAAATTATAGATCACTGTCTGTTTCATGTGGCACAAACATGCTGCACTGTATAGACAGGTAAACTAGAAGGGCACAGCATAGCTGTAAAAGAATTACCTTTAGATCTTAGGAAAGCAACAGACAAGAAAACACTCAACACTATACGTATTCTTAAATATGTTTATTAAACAATTTTATTCTTGAACTAATAGTTAACAATATATGTGTTAAAAATAAATTTGACTTACCAGCTTAGGCTATCCAAGGCAAAATATGAACAAGTTGGTGGTAATTGTCCAGTGTCTTCCTTTAATGAATCACATTGGCTTTGCTGTCTCTGCTGGTTCAGCCTCTGGGCAGAATGAGTAAACCTCTTCCTTATACTGCATGAATGATCAGAAATGAAACGATTATTGCTAGCAATTGGTATTAGCAGCAATTACTGAAGTACAAGATGACTGACAAGCTCTCAGAGCAAAATAGTATTTAAAGCAAATAGTGTTGTATCACAGGTAAAATATCTGGAACATTTGGTGCCTTAACTCTATACTGTTTTACCTCTGCAGCTATAGGAATGACTAATATCTAAAGCTCTTGCCTCCGTAATCAAAGATGCCATGACTTCTGTATGCTTTTAGCTTGTTGCATCCCTTAAAATTGATCAGCAGCACAGCATGCAAGTAGAACAAATAATTACTGCCAGAGTAAACAAAACTGCAATTGTAATTAATTTGCCATAAAGTATGATCAAAAAGGCATTAACACAGCCATCTTAAAGCAGTTACTTTTATGTTAAATCAATAAAAGGAAAAAAAGAATCACAGTTCTACAGTCTGTCCAGTAATGCATGTTGCATGTGATGTATTGTTTCTTCTTTCTTCAAGCAAGCTACCACTACAGCTGTCTGCAATCATAGCAACAAAAGCAGCAACCATATCCACAGCTATGGGACATCTGCAAGATCATTTGAAAGCTCCCAGGCTGAGCAAGTTATGCTTAAAAAAAGATTACTAAATGAATAAGATTTTTATTTATTTATTTATTTATTTATTTATTTATTTACTGATGCCTACATTTCAGCTAAAAGAGATCCTGTAACTTTAACATATTTGTGTTAATGCCTTTCAAAACAGTAGAATGGTGATATTTCAAAATACCCATTTTTTACAATTGGGCAAAAAATACTAACACTGGATCCCACAGAAACCCACAAAGATGTTAGAAAGTCAGAATATGGAATTTCACACAGCCTCAGAATTCCAAAAATAATGTAAGTGATGAGCAAAAGTAAACAACCATCTAGAAACCATTAACCTCCCTGGACAGTCCACTAGGTTCATGTAATTGGAACATTCCTGTCTAGTACCTGGCAGCAGAAAAAAACTGACATTTTCATTCCTGGTTCTGTCATAGCCAGCTACAGAAGAGTGGTTTTTTGTTTTGCTTTTGTTTGTTTGTTTTTAATTGATGCTGTTTTGTGGTTGTTTTTGTTTGTTTTTTTAATTGTTTTTAAAGAGTTTTTAAAAGTTTTTAAAAATTGTTTCCATTCCAAGCAGCATCCTTTTGCAAAAATAGCTGAAGCTAAAATCTGATCCTCGACCAGACAATGATTTCTCATTGGACTTGAAATTCCATACTTTTTAGTCTATACTATTCTATAGTATACTTGTTATTTTATACCTTTAAAATCAATCTGGATATGAGTCCTTTTTGAGGGAGATATTTTCTTTTAGTGTTTATATATATGTGTGTGTGTCTGAAAACACGCATACATCCACTTCAAAGGCATACGACAAGAATATCCACAGTCCAAGTATACACATGCTTTGCTGCAGCTGACACAAGGTGCTATGACAATATGCTACATGCAACATTACTTTTCCTGTGTAGTGACAATCACAAGATCAAAGTGTACAGGATTCCCTCTTTTGTCCTGCTGTTTCTGAGGATCATTAGTCAGCAGTCCGCAGGACAGATGACTGAGCTTACTGCTCCCTGTCAACAAGAGAAAGATGGGAAATCTTTCGAAACCCCCTGAATACCACTTTAACAGTGGGATACTACGTGGAGGAAAAAAAAAATGCTGAAAATCTGAAGTATCTAAGCATAAGCAAAATTAGATAAACAAAAGCACAAAAATTGCATTTTCAGTGCTGTCCTGAACAGGGATGCTTCTTCGGAGTCAAAATCTCCAGTAGCAGTTTTCGGGCTGCATCAACCCGCTGATGGAACTCTTTCATGAGGAACTGCCCAGCTATTTTCACTAGATAAAGCTAAAATTTGTTTACTAGAACTAGTCGATTCTTAAACACTCTCTAGCAATTTCTCATTGTGTGTCAATACTCCCCCTTCTCTCCTTTGCTTTCTCCTTTCAGCATGGAGGAAAGTAAAACTTTTGTGCTTGCTTTTTGCTTAGCACTTCTCTATTGCTACCCAAGTACAGCTTAGCGGAATAGTGGAATACAAGATGTTTTCTTGCCGAAGCAAGAACTTTAAAAGATATTTTGTTTATATCAAGTAAGCATTATCATTAATCTTCCTGTCATATAGATTTAAGTTCATTGTTAAAGTGTTCAAAAGCCAGAAGAGAAAAAACAACACTCAGTAAGGTAAGAGAGTTAATAGTAAGTTTACCAAATGATAAAACAAGAAATTAGTTACTAAAAGTGATGGCTGAGTGTATCCAAGTCCAAGCCACACCCACGTGCAGTTCTGAAAATGGAAAAGACTCAAAGATTTCGAGAAAACACCCCCCTGTGTTTATGATAAATCACACGTAAGCAGACCTGTTAGCCTGATCTTGTACAGAAACCTGCACATTCATAGCCTTTGATGACTCCAGGAGATGATTCAGATGTCAGCCATTTATTATTTCACTTGCCTATATTTCATGCTTAATTAGTTGAGCAGAAAATGTGGTTTGCTGTACTAAAACTACTTATTTAAACAACCTTTTGTAACAAGTTTTCACTCCATACCTGATCACACTACAGTTTACCTACCTGTAGCACACACCATGAGCTGATTCCAGAAGCTATTATTTTCACTATTCCAAAAGCTGCATATTATTATTATGAAGATGCGAGTTTAGCAGTACATTTCATTTGAAGAAACCATGCAAACTGGCTGATTAACCAGCACATTTACCAAAATATTTACCCTTTAATCTCAGCTTTATATACAACAGATACTTTTGGCAGCTAAGCAGCACATTTTACTGGCCATTAATTCCATTTTGCAAACTGGTAGTTTCTTCTGGAGACAGGTAGCATTTCTGGAATGAGGGAGGCTGTTTTCAGGTGGAGGGTGATAAACTCGCAGACTGTTCTGTACACTCACAGGGTGGCTGGGAGACATTCATTTTCATTTCGTCAATCAATAGGTGGCAGTATTCACCCAGTTCTTCAAAAGCCTGGTGTCCATGGAGCAGCAGCCACGCACAGGTATTATTACTACACTGTCCCTAGCAAACATTGTCCAACACGTAATTGCAGATGGTAGGTCAGCAGCGAGCACATTCTCCCTATACAGAATCTAACATCCCTCTTTTATATATCCTTGCGTTTCCACTCTATGTGAAAAACATGGAGTGAAAAACACTCAGTAGACCAGTGGAGTCCAGAAATGGCTTTTGAAGTTTGGACCTGAGAAACACTGAAACATTTGGAATTTTAAAGCTTCACATGGAGCTTGACTTAACTTCCCAGTCAGTCGATGGCAAAACTCATCATTTTTAGAGACAAAGCTGTATTTTAGGCTGTTAATAGTCCCCCGAGAAGAGCTAGCGCTCCTCAGACATCTAGCCTGCTTTCTGTGCACTGCTGCAGCTGGGATCAGGCCCTCAGATCACCAGCCTGGGAAGAAGGTTCTCTGGCCTCCCTCCCAAAGCAGCATGGGCAGGCCAACTCTGCTCTCTCATTTCAGAAATCTGTGACTAAGAAGGTGGCTAAAGCATTCCCTGAAACCAAATATTGTGGTTTCTTTTTTTCCCCCCCTCCCTGACCCCCCCACACAGCCAAAAGCATACTGTGGGAAGGGGAAAGCCCTACCCCACCAACAGACCAGTAAATCTTGCTGTATCTTGCTCTGCTCCCTCACTTCTTCTTTCTTGCAAAGTTTCATATATACATAAACTACCGTAGTAAATTCCAGCTCTGGTTTTGGCAATATCTGCCCCTCTGGCTCTGTGTTTACCTATCATCTTTCACACATACTCTTTGGCCAATTTGTTAATTCTCTGTCCTATTCCCTGGTTTCTTGTGTTTCCTCAAGGACATTGATCTGAGTCTTACTGTTTCACTAGTTCCTTTAGCCAGTGTTCTTGATCCAAATCCATAGCAAATAACCTATTATCCACAGAGACACAGAAGTATTCAGTATTTTCATAAAAAAGACGAATATTTCCCAGTTCATCAGTCATAGATGTGATCAAACTCAAGAAATTCTGAAATTGTGAGTGAAGAAAAATAATTGTGTTTGGACTAACTCTAGAAAATTTCCCAATGAAATAATTTTTCCCAAGTGTTTTGAAATATTTGAGACACCCGTGATGTAAGCGACTAAAAGAAACTGAGCTTGGCAGCCCCAGCTCCTCCAGGCTGCCTGCCTTAGCCGTGGTTCTTGGTCTCGAGTCCTCTCAACCCACCTTGGATTGCAGCATGGCTGGGCTCTGCTGCAGGGCTGAAACTGGCAGAGCCACCAGAGTCTGAGGTGTGCAGATTCCCAGTTCCACAGGAAGGGTTGTGGAAGCCAGGAGGCCTCTGGCTTCGGGGCAGCCTACATGACAGCAGTGTCTTGGAGCCGTGGACCCTGACTGCTTATATTTCAGAGTACCGTTTCAGATGAACTAGCAAGAAACAAGAACTGCTTGGTTAGAATTCTTTAAAGATGGCATGGCTTTTTGTTGGTGGTGTTTTTTTTTTCTTCCTCTAGTCTCTTCAAATGGAAAATTCCTGAGACATTTTAATCCAGGGCTGTAGAGGAGCAGAATCAGGCCTGAAGCTACAAAACACTACTTAGTCAGTTGGGATCATCTGGAGTGTAAGTTAAGGTAAACAAAGATACATTAGCATAAAAAGTTCATCAGATCCTTAAAGATGTTACTGTTTGAAAGTAGGAATCTAAGAGCAGCTGTTGTTGCCCTGCGTGATCCACACACAGCAGAGCTGCCCACTAGCAGGGCTTGGAGGAGATGCTGCCCGCTGGGAGAACCAGCACAGGCCAAAGCGCCCTTTGCTAATGGCTCCTGCAATTGCTCTCTGTATTAGGAAAACCTGAACTTGCACAAACACATCCATCTTCAGAAAGCTTATAAAAGTACATGCGGGCCATTAGACCTAGCTGCAGATACTGCTGCTCCTCAGAAATAAATTACCCAGCTGAATATTGTGGAAATAATGAAGTTGTCAGCAACAACAGCGCAACTGTGATGTTTCGTCAGCCTCATGTTGATTATGCTATCTAGTCAGACACTCCATATAGAGATAATTTATGCCATGTATTGTTTGGCCATGACTACTCCCAGCTGCACTGCATTTAATCCAAGTTATAGCAGAACATTTTACAAACAGAAATTAACAAGCTTTTCATAGCTGGCAATTTCTAGATTAGGAACGAATAAAGAAAAAGTAGGATTTACCAAAATTGAGCATAGAACAAAGCTGCACAGAGGCAGACACATGATTCCAGAAAAGTTTTTGTTTGTTTGTTTTTTTAACTATAAAGTTTCATACTCCAAAGAACAGAATAATTTTAGGCTTCGACATAGTCACTAGAAATACCAAGACGTACTTAAAATATATATAGACAGGTTTCTTTGTATCTTTTGTATGATTACAATAACTAACAATCTAACTACTAATGTAAAGCTTATTCTGAAGATAAACCTTCTTCAAAGCTTGATGCATTGGAGCACTTATTATAAAACTAAACACTATGCATTTGACACACAGTGACCCTAAAGAAGTGCCATTATTTTTCATGCTGAGTAAAGAAAAAACTATGATAGCAGAAGAACTATTTCTTACTATTCTGTGAACCCCAAACGTTGTTTATTGCATTAAATGGATGAAGAGCAGCTTGTGTGTCCTGATAAAAGCACAAATCTGTTTAGGGGCAACGATCTCTAACAAATATTTTATAGTGATAAAATCAGTCATTTCAAAACAACGATAAAGTACCATTTCAGAAAAGCTTTGACACTGAAGACAAGTAGAAGGAGCAGGGGGGTTATTTTCAAAGCCTAACATTTACCTGGGGAGAATAATCTTTCTGGATCCTGATAGAGACAGACTATTCCAGATAACAATTCAACCCAAAAGCCTATTTCTCTGCATTACTGGAGAAAGAACCACAAGGAGATCTGTCTCACTAGACCAGCTTTTATGAATAGCCCCATGGGCCATCTGTAATAGAGAAACATTACACTTGCTGGCTATGAGAGTTTTGCACAGGCTGGAATTCATACTGCAATCATTTGGTCTGATGTGACTGTTCATTTACATTTCAGTTAGAATGAAAATAACTCCAAGGAGTTCCAAACCAGTGTCTCACAGGAGCAATACAAAAACCTAAACAGAATAGAAATGATTGCTGTGAAGTAACTCCAGGCTTCCCAGTACAATTCTATTTCACATTGAGTTGAAAAGCACATTTAAAACATTCATTTTTGCTGAACGTTTATGCTAGCTTTCAAATCATGAAGATTTGAGGTTTACTACAGAGGCAATTTACATGCACATAAAAGAGTATTTGTTAAACACTTCTTAGAATTTACAGAGACAAGGACATATGATTATGTTTACTTTACACAGGGTACGAGGCAGAGCAAAATCTGTGCAAAGCTCAAAATACATGACTGTTCTTTCCTCAAATCCAACAGCTCAATAAAAGTAAAATAAAAATGCAGGAAACGCATCCAAATCTTTCCTGTATAGAATTCAGGAGATCTGTAACATTATGCCAAAAATCATTACTTTTTTATTGCAGTGGTGGCTTTTAAAATATGTAGCAGTTAGAATAGCAGTTCATGAAAATATCCTCTCATCACTTTCCTTAAGACCTAAAGCTGATGAATCTGTTTCCTTTCAATTATTTATGTCAACCTCTCAGTAAGCAATAAACATTATTACTAGTCCTCACTTTGCTGCCACTTGAATCAAATCTCTACCATCTCAAACCAGAACAGAAGAGAAAGTGGTCATTGCTCTCTAACAACCACATACTACTTGGAAGGATTTGCTTCGCAACTTCTCTTTCATTCCTCCGTCTTCCCCATGTCCTGACTAATGCAGCCTTCAACACCAAACATTAAAAATGAATCCGAAATAAATTCCTACTTTTCACCTTTCATGACAGGTTGCAACAAGTCATTACTCTGTTTTCTAGAAGGTCAAACAGAATCTGATTCAGAGCATAAGACTCTTGGTTTTATTTCCCACATTCTCAGTCATCCTTAAATGAGAAAGAACAGTGCTGGCTAATCTTGGGGCAGAAGGTGCTTACAACACAACAGTGCTCTGGGTGGCACGGCCTGTTCTGTCCCACTCTGAGCTGGTTCAGTCCCCTGCTGAGCCACGTTTCAAAGTACCTTTGTTCTTCAACTTGTACTGAAACATATTAATCCTAGAGTGCAGAGACATTGGGTGGGAGGAAAGCGTTCATGATACCAATCTCACTTACCCTACAAGCTTACTGCACCAATAACATTTTGTTAATTACATGTTCACTTCCATTTCAGGTACACAGAGCAAGTAGAAAAGAACATTAGAAACTGACTTCAGAAAGTATAGAAAAACTAACAAGCTGCTATAAATTACTACTTTTTTTTTTTTTAAATAAATATAAATGAAGTACTTAGAAAGTGCTTGTACATCACCATCCAGATATTAAGTTGGCTGGAGTTGTCACAGAAGACAGATGGGGAGAATAATTTGCTGTTGTGTTAAAGGATTGAACATTGATTTCAAAACAAGGACTTGTGGTCCAATGAAACAACATTCTCTGCAGCTAGAAGTGCTAATCTGACTTCAGCTGAATTGAGTTAATAAATATTTGCAAAAGCAGGCAGCTTAGCTGGCTTAATTATGAAAACACTTGCTTTTCACCTTTAGGAATTCATTTCCTCCAGGGTCAGAGTTTGGTGGTCTTACAGCTATCGCACAAACTTCTATACAATTTGGAATGATTAATGACCTCTGTTCAGAAAAATTATGAGGTGCTATAAGGAAAAATTAAGTGAATGCACACAATGTGAAAACTCTCATTGAGTACATTTTCTCTGCATTATTTTATTTTTATAAAACAATGTGCACTTCATGGATAACAAACTTACAAACCTGCACAGAGGTAATATCTTACATGGCAATGTAGTCAGTCTCTCCTATGGGCAGATCCCTGAGTTCTGCTGAAATATTAGATGCCAGACAAGAGAATTCTGCAGCAGTTCACACAATGCAGATCTTTTGAATGATTGCAGCTGAGAATATAATTTGTCTCTCTGAAGATATTGTTCTGGGCCAACACTGGGCTTCTGTTCACACTTCCAGACAGGCACTGGTGCAACAGACTCCACACAACAGCCCGTGCTGCTGCTCAGCCAGCAACAGAGCTACAGATTTGAAAAGAGAAATTTTCTTTGTGATTAGTTTGTCTTGTACTAAAACAATTTGAGGAATATTGGCAAATATACCTGTCCTGTGCAGAAAGTGCTTATTTTTCCTCTTTTAGTGGTATGTTATTTATCTCCTAAAAGATGACCACAGTCACTTGTTATGATAGTATTAACCAAAACCAGCTCTATGTTGATGGCCGTCTGTTAATTTAAGAGTTGGTAGCAACAGCTTTTTAGGTAGAATAACTGTTTCATTAAGAGAAGAAAGGAAGTCATGAAGTTTGATGAACAAGTTGAAGGTGCAAGAAATCGTATAGTTATATTGCATTAATACCAGAAAATTTGGTTATTTTTCCAGCTTTATCTGAGTTTTTTTCCAATTTATCTATAAACAGTTGAATGATTTTAGTATGCAGCATCCTGTCCAGTAGGCTTTTGGGAACAGTAAGGAAAATAATACAACTGGTTACTTCTAGCTGGTATAATTTATACAGCCCTCATGAAAAATGAGTCCAGGCTTTAAAGTGAAATGAATCTTCTCTATGTGCAGTTCCACAGCTCCAAGCAACATGCTCTTTGTTCCATGATATGGGCTCATATTTGCTAATAAATATCAAGCACCCCTCTACGTCAATGCCTTTTTAGATATCTGTTAAAGATTTGAGTGGTTTGGAAACTACCTTAGCTCTGTGATGTTAGGTTTGGATAGTGGGAATCTTTCATTAGGGTACAGATATGAAACATCACTGCACATGAGATGTACCTACTCTTTTCAACTTTAAATTCAGCTATTAAAACAGCTAATCACAACAGAAACACTGCTCCTATCAAACTTCGGCAGTACTGAGCTACTGCTGTTCAGTGTTGTCAATCAGTTGTCAAAATGTAGAAGAAAGCTGCTCCTAAGTTCAGATAATATTTCCAATTATGTGCATGGTGCCTATTTAGATGACAGTGTAAGAATTAAATGCCACTCACATACCAGAAATAGATTTGAAATGTGAAGTTAAACATAAATGAGAGTTCACAAATACACAAGAAAATCAAATACTTAGGACTGCAGTGGTAAGTTTTGAATTTGCAGTAAAAATTGCCTGAAAGATACTGTTTTGTGAATACAAGCTACAGAGCAGAGAGTCAATTCCTTTAACTTTCTTTGCTCTGCTGAGAAGCATCCGAACTGTATTTCCAAGCAAATAATAAAAGAATAATAAATGACTTCTCATAGATAAGTAATGAACTTTCTTCAAAAAGCAATGCAGAAAATAAGTGATCTTTAGATCCATACATTCTGTTCTGTTCAGGAGAGGAATTTACCATAATGAAAATTACTGTATCAACACCATCAATACTTGTCTACCCAAAAGAGCTAAAACGAGGGGGAAAAGTGAAATACACACCATGAGCTACAGAGCAACTGCATTTCCCCAAGTACGACTACCACATAAATAATTTTCTGTAAATATCACTTGAGAAAACTGCAAATAAATTCCAAATAAAAAGAAAGTTAAAATTCACCCAAGCGTTTACTTCAAATTATATCACCAGCTAATTATCAACTACTGTTTTTCAATACGGAATAATTAATACAACTGAAGAGCATACACAGATGGGTGAGAAAATTAAACTTATGAGTGAAATATGAAAGTCAGTGAAGTCAGAGTAATTAGAAAGGAATTTTATTCCATCAGTTCCATATAAAAAACATGAACTTATTTTCACCTCTGGCTCTAAGATCACAAAACAGCCTGCTACCATATAAGTTGACATATTTCAAATAAGATGAGATTTTACAGTTATTAATAAGGAACAAATGGAAACAAAAAACTTTTCTTTAGAATTAACAGGTCATGATTGAGAAGGTCAAAAATTGGCATTTGCATTATCTGTGTGGTTTTGGAAAAAAATAATGCTATATTAAGATTAAACGATGCAAAAAAAAATCTTCCAGAAACCTCAGTTAAGGGCAAATGAAGACCATGTATGAATCAGAAATCATGATCCAAAGCTACTGACCACCATTAACTGCAATAGCATTTGAGCCAATCAACTGCTTCAAGAGTTTTAATTGGTTTAATTATTTTGCTGAACCACACATAAGACATGTGGGAACATTTTTACCTATAGATGGAACATCTTGCAACTTGTTCCTATTCACAGCTCGTCTATGTTCTTTTATTGGCATCATCTTTCACGAAATTCAGACACCAAAGCTAAAAGCTTCTTTAACTTCCATTGATATCATCTTAGCAACAATAAGCAGCTGTCAGGGAATCAAAATGTGCAGCATCCACCTAATACTGCTTCAGAAAGGGACTTATTTTAACTATTGAAACACATTTGGTTTAAAAATTGCAGATGTTAAGAAATCAAGGAGGAAACTTATATTGTATCATTCCAAGATCCAGACCAAGATGGAAAGACAAGATAATAAAATAATTCAGCACCAAAGGACAATAATTCAATAGAGAAAGGATAGATTAGAGCAAGACTAAAATATGTGAATGTCATTTCAGTGATGGAAAAATCCCATGCCTTTCAGGTTGCTATACTTTTAGATAACTCTTACTAGTTCAAATGGATACAATTTCTGTTAGTAGAAGAAATCTATCCACAGTTTCACTTTTGCAAGTCCCAATAGATGTATGTCTGAATCATCCAATGTGAAAACCTTAAAAGAAGTGGTCCAGGATGCATAAACATATCTTTATAGAATGGGTTTGTGACAGTGTCTGGGAAAGTAGAAAGATGCATGAAACTTCTAATAACTTGTGAGCATACTTCCTCGATTACAATAGCATTTTGTAAACAGCTGAAAAAAATATGACACACTCCCCATTGTCATATTCTCTTACAAAAGAAATAGCAATTTGCTTTTGCTAAAGCCAAACAAGGTACAATTATGCAGACTTTATGTAACAAAGAAAGCAACACTAACATATTGTATCTTGAAAGTATCAACAAACAACATAGGATCTCCGCAATATGTACACCTAAAGCATTTTTTCTTTTTGGAAATCCTCCAAAGTCTCATGCATTTGGCTGAAGCATTACCCCAAAAAACATAAATCATACCCTTTTACTGAAAAGACAGACAAATTTTTCAGTAGCTTTTGAGTAATGAAAGAATATTGCAAATTGAGAAATCTGTTCAACCTGCAGTTTTACATTGCAATTCAGCAACTGTCGATATGAGCCTAAAGATGGCCCAGTTATTGCCTGTCTAGTTGTAAGGTAATAGTAGACTCATCTTTTTTAAAAACTGCATCAGGCTTTCTAAGGGAAATATTCAGATAATTGTTAGATAATTACATTCTTAGAATATCAGGATCTTTGTTGTCTCTTGGCTTTGATGGTCACCTTCACTGCAACAAGCTAGGAAAATACAGATCTTCAGAGCATGGAGATAAATGGTTCTACCAGCTCTTCCTTTTATTTATGCTTTGTATTGAAAGATCAGAAGCATGGTGCATTCAGTAAGCATTCTCAGAATTCTCAATTCATGCAAGCAATTATTCAGAAAACAAAGCTGACTCTTACCCAGAAAAATGTTCTTCTGTCAATTTGCAACAAGCTAGTTAAAGCAAAGCAATTTAATAAAAACATAATATACATAGAAAAAATTATTGCAATGATGAAATTGCTTTCTTGCATTTGGAATTACATGAAAGCATTCTTAAAAAACAAAACAAAACAAAACAACAACAACAACAAAAAAAAAACATGAAGTCTTTCACACTAACACTCTACAATAAAAAGTAATAATTCAGAGGACTAGCAAAATAGTACTGTGGAATGACAGCTCTGATGAAAATGCAGTGTTGGTTAATATCTTGTTAACTTTGCTGCTTCAGGAACGAACTCTTCCTGATCACCATCTAGATGAAAACATCCATTTTTATCGACTTAATTATGTTAAGTCATAAACTTAAACCACAACATTAATTTTATAAGTGTTGGAACATTTCTCTCACAACAGAAAAGACAAACTACCCTATTACATCTACTCTTCAGCCTCTAAATAAAAAGGGAAAAGATTGATTGGATGAACATAAGAGCCACATTCATGATAAAATATACAAAATTATCAGCAGAAAGATGTTAAATATTTATGGTGTCCTCAAGTAACCTTCTGTAAATCTGTATAGTATATTGTTACTTCAAAGATCAGGCGACTGAACATATTTTGCTCCAATTTTATATAACAGGTATTCATGCAATTCCATACAAGTTTGCTAGATTTTTAGTATTTAATTTTAATTATTAGCAGTCACTCCTTTAAGCTTCTGAAGCAGCTGAAATTGTGTCCATTCTAGGAAATAAAGCTAGAAGGAAGAATCTTGCTTCAAACTATATTTTATGCTTTTATGTCCTTAGGGCTTGTTTAAGTTAAGATTCTTACAGGGGAACCTAAAACTTCTATAAATTATTGTGAAATTTAGATAGGCAAATGTCACTTTCCCTTTTGTCATTCTGGAGTTAGGATGCAGGAATATGAAAAGGGAAAAGGGCAGTAGAAAGGGTTTCTCAGAAGGGTTTCCTATTTGTGAAGCACGTGGGGAGTTATCTCAGGAGGTAGAAAAAACTAGGCAGATGAGTCAGGCCTTTCACAGATTGCAAGATGAGTAGCAAAGGCTCTCACAAAATGCATTTGCTGCTTCTTAACATAGATACATATTTCTTTAAGTGGCCTCAAGTGTGTGATAGCAAGCCACAGGCCCACAAGTAGGCACAATACCAAAAAAAAAAAAAAGGAAGGGATTTGCACATGTTGAGGCTAACCAATTTGAAAGGCTAAGTTTTATTAAAGACTTACACAGCCATTAAACCTCATGTGCCTTCACCACAGCCACTTTCCTAGAGTCAGCAGGAAGAAACTGTTCTTTGAGTTCCCTGGTGAATGAGACTTGATAGACTTTTTAAAAATTATTACTCTTGTTTTGCCCACCCACTTGCAACTTCACCCATAATAATCCCCCTCACGCAAAGTACTGCAAGGTAAATTAAAACCATGTTTTTGTTATGCATACACAAACCCAGCAATCTGCCTCATGGAGCAACCATCTTCGTGCATCATAAAGGCACGGACTGCTTTGTGACAGTCCCATGGTGTTCTATCATTTAATATGGTCCTTTTTAACCTGCTGTCAAAATTTCTGTGTCACGCAGCACATGGCATTGATTAACATCATTATGCCCCAAAGCCACTCTTCAGCATCAGAATTGATATTCCTGATAAACAGGTGAAAGTGTTGCGCAGAATGCAGTGATTTCCAAGCACACGTATGACACCACGACTGAAAGCACTGTCATACTGGCTATCTCCTAGAGCCAGGTACAATGCCAGATGAATTTATAGAAGTCATCTTTCCACTGCATTTAACACTAACATATGTGCCAATTCATTCAGGCCTCAAGAAAGTAGTTACTTTGTTCAGCACCAGAGCTACAAATTGATTAATAACAATTTATTTTTAAAGTTGTTGAGGAACACCAATTTACAACTTACATGAGCGGTAACTCAAAGTTCTTCTCTGAGACCACAAACAATTGTTTAAAGACAAATGGAGCAGTTCTGACAGATTGGTTTGACTCTATAGTGCTATAATTAGATCACTAACTTCATAAGAGAAGTTCATTTCATCTTCTCAATGCAAACCTGCTCCCCGAGAGTTTTTTAATTACTCTTTGTTCTGCTTCTTTCAGAGAAGAAGTGTAAATATGGATTGCAAGATCACAAATTCAGTGTGCAATGATCAAAACTCATGTCATTTTCACATTCTTTAGTCAGAAATTCTACCCTAAGCCTGAGAAAATTACCAGTGTTGATACTCTATTTTGAGAAAAAGCCTTCAACTTTTATGAAGATCTTTCCAGGAGAAAATGTATATTAAGAATCTCTGCTTAGCTGCTATTTAGGGTGGCTGTGAATGCACCATGCTGACCACCCTATGCCAGCTGAAAGACAATCTCGGATGAGAAACAGTAGCTTGGAATATCCTGCAACAGACAGAGAAGTCTAAAATAGAGAAAAATGCTACTGAAATCTTTATGCTTTTAAGATACGAGTAACAAAGACTTACATATCCTAAATAATGATCAACAAGCATAAAAATTTCATCTCTCTTCTTGGGAATCCTAAGGAAGATGAATAAACCCTGAAGGCTGTTGCAGGAACTCCTGCCATACCATATGAGAAAGCTTTCTTTTATCCCGATAACAGACAAACAAGCTGTATTCATTTAGAAAATTTTCCAGTATATCCACAGTTACCTGCAATTTTTTAAGCCATTCAGTTGTTTAATTACCAGGTTTAACAAGAAAAACTGTCATTTAGAAAAATAAATTAAAATCAGTTAAATTTGTCAGTTTCCTTGTTCGTTGTTCCACAATAGTCCTAACTTATGAGTGGTTATTCCCTCCTCTCTTCAGATCATTCTTTAAGCCCTCTCATCAGGATTTCAAAGTTAGATGATCAAATGTGCAGAGAGGCACCTAATTTCTCACTGGCACTTCTTAAAGCTCCTGACTAGGTCCACAGTGAACACTTTTCTTTCTATCCCCCTGCCCCCGTCCTTTTTCTGGCCTTTGATCTTTAGAAAGCACAAATGCCATTACAGTGAATAAAGTCATAGCCCACAGAGTCAATCCCCTGCTATTTACTTCTTCTCCCTGCCCCCCCCCATCCCAGCCAAGTCTCCAGCACGACCAAGCTAGTTAAGTTGGGCTAAGATACAGCAGCAGGTATCATCAGCACTGTGACAAATGAGAATCTGTGTCAGGGGAGACTGTTTAAACAAACAGTTGGATGCTTGGGAACGCAGACAGAAGACCTAAGATCTTGCTCTTTTTTCTTTTTCTTTCTCCCTCCGTCTTCAAAACAGAAGATTAAGTTTGCTGTGAACATGAGCTGATGAAAAGAATTCAAATAGCGCTTTGAATAGTGCCACTGGGAGTGTCACAGGAGAATTACAAATTGCTGCTGGAGACACCAGTCTCCCTTTACAGAAAGTTAACATAAAAGTACACATATCTTCTTTCTATAAGGTACTAACTTGTAAATTAACCTTTAATGGAGTATAAATGATGTCCTGAAAGAACTGCTTATGCAGCTATATTTATGATCTAGAAAATTGCAAATATTTACAAGATTATAGGTGTTAATGGTCTGTCAAAAATGTTTGTATATTGTACATACATTAAACCTCGGTTTAAGACCACCCTGCTATAAAGACCACCCCATTTCTTGTCCCATATAGAATTTCACTTTGATTCCATATATTCCATCCCTTATAACGAGGCTAGGCCCCAGCACACAACCAAAGCACTCTAGACAAGGAACTCCTCCATGGGATCCACTTATTTCAGTCTCAGCTCCAGATGTTCTGCACAGCTCATGGCTAAACATTATCACTGCTGTTCGCTTTTGGTAAGAGCTAGAGAACATTCTAAGTTGCTCCCATCCTTGTGACACACTCCAAAGGCCCAGCGCTGCTGGAGGGAGCACTCTGATGAAGGCTTAAGAGAATCAAAGAGCACTTCGCTGTGTGTGCTACAAGCCATGTCACCACCCTCCAACATCACTGCCTTAGTTTCCCCAGCCTGATCCAAGCCAGCCACGCTTTTTAATGAATCTTCTTTAGTATCACAGTATCCTCATCTGTATTTACTGTTCAAACATAGGTCATCAATAAAAAAAACAGATAAACCAAATCCCACTGCCTGGCCTCTCTTAAGACCTCTGCTTCCAAGGGCTACTGCTGCTGTCTACACAGCAGGTGGACCAAGCAAGGCCTTTCATCTAGCTGGTAGAGCAAGCCCCTTTCCCTGACCCAGCACTTCTACAGCAGCCCCCTATTCCCCACAGCTCTCTCCCAGCTAAGCTGCTTGTTGTTCTTTTATCTCACCACCTGGGTGCAGCTAATTAATCACATGTGGGGCTACACACCCAGCTCCTTAATACAATATTCTCTCCCAGTGGCTCAATAAAATTCAATCTTTGCATTTTCTACATTCAGGTCTTAGGTCTGAGCTTTCTTTTTCCACCAAGTTCACTATTTAAACTGTAATTTGCCTTACAACCATTTTAATCGAGGTGAAATAAAAAGAAATTTTAACCTTTTGACTTAACAGTAAAATCTGTGTTTGTTTCTGATTTAATTTTCTTTAGTAAACAGTTATTAATACATCATCTCCAATTACAACTTTATTATAGCGTTAATAATTTCAATAAAAGATATTTAAAGTATTTGTTTGCTATTCAAAGTGAGAGACAAAATTGTCCTCTAATCTATAACAGTTTCTGTTCTTGGCAACTGAGTACCTTTCTGTAACAGAAATCTGATAAGAGAGCCAGATTTCTGAACTTAAATTTCTCTTTCTGCAAGCATTTTCAAATAAAACAGCTGGAATTTGTCAACTGTGATAGTGAGACTTCAGAAAGATTGAAGTTTGAATTTTGAAAAAGGAAAAACTTTTTTTTTTTTTTTTGAAATGTGTTTAACTGAAACCAGTTTCTTCCCCCAAAAAATATATTTTCATGTACATGCTTAAGAAACATCAGTATATTCAGGCATAAATATAGCTAGGAAAAATGAATATTTTAGGAAGAAATACTTGGGGGTCTGCCCAGGTTTTATTGCAACAGATTATTTTGTTATGTAATTTATCATTTGTTGCATGTTTCCTTGCTCAATGACTGAAAGAAGTTCTCCTTTACGGTAAAAAAAGTCAAAAGGAAACTTGAAAAAGCACTGTCCCCACTGACCTCATGCACATTTTTATTGATATCAAATTGCTCATATCTTTTTGCCTTGCCATTTTCATTTTTATACTTGCTAGATCAGATCTTCAACTGAGGTAAAATGGCATAGATCTAATGATTTCAATGAAGCTACATGAGCTGAAGATCTGGCATTAATTATTGGGGATTTTCTGATATCCAGTGAGATAGTGTAAAAGCATTTTCTCTTAACTTTGAAACACAACTATCCGTAAGGTAACTATTGAGATATGCATTAAGTGAACTGCTATTAGGAAAACATTAACTACTAAGACTGTACATAGATCTTCAAATTATCTAATTATTTTTATGCCATAATCCTTATCAAGAAAATAATAAGGATTCTTTGGTAGATCAATGAGACCATGTATTGCACAAAAACACTGTATGGGTCATCCAGCTTCTAACATATATCTCTCATGTAAAGCAAAAGCTGTATGAAGTCAGCATTTATAATTCTGATTATAGAACAAGCAAACCCTCCACACAATCACGAGGCTGCGTACCTGAACTGCAAGTCCTCTAATGCTAGCATTCAAGGTCAAAGACAAAACTCCAAGATCTGCTTGACTGGATATCTGAGCTCTTCATTTTCTCTGATTATCAGAGCACTGTGCTATAAAATTCTAAGAATATAGTTAGATTTCTTGCTGCCAATAGTCATACTGGAAGAGTGTTTTCCAACTGATAGATAGAAACATCTTGATTTACCATATGTATTTATTTGTGACTTATTTATATTGTTATGATTTTGTTCCAGAATTTTTATTTAGAAGCTCCAACTTTGGTGTCTTTCCTCCTGATACTTATCCAAGGAGCGATCGTGGACTTTAAATCAGTTTTTAGATGGTTTCAACAGTAGTTAAATATCCTTGTGGATCTGAGCCTTTATGTTCCTGCATTTAAAATTTTCCCTGCGTAAAAGAAGAATATAAACAATACTTTTTTTTTGCTCTCTGTGTCCATGTTCAGACAGTAAATTCTTTAAGGCAAGAATTCTGTTAATAAATGTTGGTTTAGTGCCTACTACAATGGGTATCTGCTCACAGTGGGGTACTACTATACTACTACTACTACTAAAAAAAAAAAAAGTAAATATTACTGACAGTAAAAATACAGCTCATCGACTAAAGGTGCATGAAAAGAATTTTGTCCTGTAGGACATCAAAGTTCTTAAAAATTCATATGTCAAGTATTGCCATCTGAACTAAATTAGTTTTGTAGAACTAAGATTTCATGGCAAATAAAAATAGTATATCATCTTAATAAAAGCATCATGTGCAAAGGGAAAATAAAAGCAAGAAAGATATAATTTTATAGTACTTCCACAGTTCTTCTTACTCTGAACTGAAATTCAAAACTACTAAAAGAAGCAGCCATCAGCAGCCACATAATCAATCTGCTGCAAAGCTGGTGCTGGTCTCCAACTCATTTGATACAAAGGACAGTGGAAACAATAGGAAAGTTTGCAGGAGTGTTGTAAATAACTTTAATGCTTTGAATTGCAAAGGGTAAGCAGCCTACCAAAAGTATTTATCAAAGTCAGATTGGAGGAAAGAAACATCACCAAACAGAATAGTGCAAGCCAGATGCTTGGAGATTAAATGGGGTCAAAAATGCAACCTTAATTTTCATAACATCCTCATAAAAATTCACAGGAAACTGCTTTCTGAACCTGTTATAGAAGATATTTTTTGAAAGCTAAAGTGGAGCTGCAGGGTGAGATTCTACCAAATAAGATCAGAATTACAGAGGAAGGGGAAAACAACCTGTTCATTAAATAAAACTAACAACATGAAAACCAATACAGAACAATGGCTAAAAGTAGCTGACACTTATGTCTAGACTTGTGAGACCAGATTTACATCTTTCAATTTGCACTTTCATTGAAGGTTCAGATCAGAGTCAGATCTTTAACCCCTTCAATGAAAGAACTGGAATTATTGCATACAAGGGAACCAACATACTTGACTTTTGTGAACTCTTCAGACTTGCCCCTAAAAAAGGCTTTTCTAATATTTGCAGCTCCTTTCAACTCTATGTCACTCCCTCTTTATTACTGCACACCATCTGCTGAGCAAACTGAAATCACATAATTGAAAATCAACATTATAGGGATTAAAATGAATGTTATTTTTAGAAGTTACTTAAAAGCATAAAAAAATGCTTAGCTGTATTGATGATTTTAATCTCTTTTGTCTTTGACAGTTCAAATTTCAAAGAAAGTTCTTACAAAATTTTTTAATTTTAATTTTTAATCTGTTACAGAATGGGTTGGGGAAAAAAAAAGATTTTTCTGTCTAAATTTCAAATTTAGAAATATTAGACCAACATGTTCTTGAAATTCTCTGAGACCCTCCAGTTTGGGGTAATTTTTGTCTACTTTAGACAACAAGATTCAATTAAAAACCTGTTATTCATCTCTAAGAATTATTATGGCATTCAGATGAGCTGTTACATATGTTAACCTAGAATTTTGAAGCAAGTGCAATTGCTTTTTTCTTGTAGAACTAATAATAGAAGATGTCATTATTCTTATTTTCTCAGTGGGACTACTGACTGTGTAAATCAAAATACGGAAAACAAGGTCACTCAAATTTTATCAATGAGAACTCCCGATCAGTCAGGCTAGTGGTGCACAACACTCTATTTCCATGTGAATTTCTAGAGGTAGAAGCATTGGTAGGATGTTGTAGGATATTTAGCCAAGACTGCACTTACAGTACTGATAACCTGTATTATCATTATATTAAATCATAACTGAGAAAGCAAAGAGGGGTGTAATAGATAAGGAACTGAGGGGAGAATGTGGGTAGGGGATTGGATCAGACTCAGCATATAGATACTGTATTTCTTCCTCACCCTTCAGTAATGAGGTTCTTCAGCTTCTTTAATATGAACACAGATACAAAGGCTAGGCATAATACGCTAACACTGCTCTTTTTTCTATAGAAAACCCAAGTCTAAAGTCCATTGAATATTATGGAAGATGCCCCAGGTTTTTTCTATGGAGTACAGACTGCAAAAGAGAGGATTTTATTTTCCAGGATAAAATAAGACGGAGTCTCCTCACATGCAGTGCCAAAATACCAGAAGCCTGAAAAAAGTAAATCAAGGACATATTATTCAGTATCTTTTAAATCTAATGAGTGCTAAAGCACACTAGAAATAAATGGAAACATATTTTTAAAGTCCTTATCACACTCTTTAGCTGCCATTCAAATACTCACGAAAAAGCCATCTGACATTTTCACTTACCACTACCAGTTCCTGTGCCAGCAGGACTAGGACAATGCCCAAAGCAGTGACAGGCATTTAATTTCCAGGCTTTGATACTGCAAAACAATGCAGCAAAGAGAAAGGAAAACTTAACAAATTGGTTGACAATTTTCTTTTAGACTCTTCCCTTTCATTTCTACCATTCCAATTTACCTCCTGCTGACTTGCAAAAGAAACAGAGTATAATTAATTTGCTTTAGTGGACAGTGGAGGAATACAGAATGCAAATATGGGAACCATAGCTCTGGCATATTTTGGCTGACAGTTTAAACTGTAATTATTATCTGCCAACCATTTGCACAAAAGTGTAATTTTTAATGCAAATGAATTCTTGGAAGAGCAGACAATGAAGTTTCAAGCAATGAATATAGGATAACCACATCTGAACATACTGTCTACAATCTTTTTGTAAACATAAATTTGAATAAATTGATATATTGATAGGACGTGCAGTATAAATAAACCATGCATAGGAGTGGCTACGATGTAATTTTTTTCTATCAATAGTTAAAATATCTCCCATGCTTGTAAAGCTCATCTTTCTGCTTCTAAGGAAATTCAGAAACAAATTCTGTATTTCAGAAGAAAAGTCACTTTGTCATAAAAATGCAATTGAAGCACAAGTTGCAAAATGAGATATTCAAAGCTGCTATGACTGTAAAGCATGGCTGTTTAGTGTTTCTGCAGCCTAAGGATGAGTCTATATTTACAGCTGCCATGCACAAGTGTGATCTGTGTATCACACGTACATTGTCTAACACTTCTGTAAGTCATCAGACCTAGCACACATGTGCTGCATAGACTGTTCATGATCACATTGCCCAGTCTGATATGTTTGATTAATGCGCATGCTTGAAGTTACTCTACAACACATACATAAAGGCTGTAGCACAACAAGAACTTTCTCTGAATGCAAAGATGATTTGAAGTGTTTCTACTCTCTGTCACCTCCACCTCTCTCTACAGAGCAACCATTCAGTGCCCTGTGTTCTGCCACACCAACCGTTTGTGATTGCAGCTGTTTCAGCTAAACATAAGACATAACCTTCCCAGGTTCCTATAATAAGTCCAGATTGAAATACTTACACATGTGCTGTGCAACACCTGTGTAGCCAGCTCAACACCTTGAAAACATCATGTCAGACCTACTGTATGGGATACAATTGTTGTGCACATGGGAAACAGAGCAAATCTTCTGCGCGTGCAAGGAAAAAATACTGAGAACTTGTGGAGCAGGTCAGATGCTTCCTGAAAGATTTGACTTACTGAGTGAGCGCGGCAGGAATTGAAAGCACATGTGTAGTGGGGCAGGTCTGTCCAAAACTTCCGGAAAATGTCAGCTCTATTGCAGGCAGACAGCAACTGTGCAGTGCATGCACTCTAACATTTCTTGAAAGAGCCATCTTACTACATCAGATATTGCAGCACAGGATGTAGTCACTGATGCTCCAGTTGGCTTTCTGTATTACCAGAAATTCTAGGTAAATGATCTTCGTAGATATGTTCATAGATAAAGTTTTTATTCAGAAAGAAGAAAATCTTGAGATGTGGTATTCCATATTTCTTCTTCAGTAAACTCTGGTGTGAAGAATTGCATCCTGACTGAAATCCTTTAGTCACCATAACAACTGTATATTAAAACAGTTGTGCCCAGTCTGACACATAGCCATTATATAAGAAGCTATAAATTCACCTACAGGAACTGAGAGATGTATACATATGTACAACAGGACAATATTTCCTGTAACTGTGGGATGCTTCATCTCTCTTTTCGACATTCACTGCTGCATAAATGAAGTAATCTAACTCCTCCTCCTTTCACTACAGCCTTGCACCGTTGCATTTGGTTCAGAACAACAAGTCTGACTTTCTCCTTTTACAAAAACACCCCAGCTTATTGGAAGAGGAAGAGGGTTTCCAGTGAAAAGACTCCTCAGAGATTATGATTTAAGCTTAAAAGCTAGTATAAGGAGTTCTTTATTCATCTCAAAACAAAAAGAGACTGAAAATAGGTTTCCTTTCAGAACTATCCCTAAATCTAAAAGCCTGGCTGCAGAGACCACTAGTCTATCACCCATCCCACATGCTACCCCTCTGTCTGTGAAGCAACTAGAAATGCAACTTTAAATCTACATGTATTACATGTACATGTATACAAGAAACAAAAAGATGATAAAATTGTTACTGTTATTTGTGCTTAATGTGCTATTTTGATGTTAAAATGCAATGGAATGGTGCTCTCTAGATATGACTAGAAAGCTGACCTAGGCTTGCTTTGTAATTTGCTATACCTGCACATTTAACTTCCTTACTTAAAACTTTGGTGGTGCTTATTGTCATGACCAGGTAGGTGGGCTCAGGTTTCAAGTAGTGGCTGAGCTTAAGAAATAACTAAGCACACAGATGGAGAAGCAGTGTGGAATACTGGATAACACACTGGGTTTTGGAGTGAGGAGACTTCGTTTCTATTCTTGTTATATGACCGTGACCAAGTCGCTTCCTGTTTCTCTGACCCCTTCCACCCTCATCCATCATCTGTCTGCACAGCAAGCTTGCTTTCTTACTTGCCATACCTAATAAAATAGGGCCTCTAGATGATCCTGTAACACAAATAATATCTGTACAATACTTCTTGCCTGTGTTTATTACATGTTCCCTCTATGCTTGTGATTCTAGAGGTGGCAACGTATAGCCTTCAAACCTCCAGAATATGTAATCATCATAATTCCCAGGGGCAGAACTTTCATACAAATAAGTGAACCATTAATGATGCCAAAAGCTTTTTTTTCATCCGTACTCTCTAAAACTCCTAGGACACATCAGATGCAATGATATTTTCAAGCATCAGTTAATGTATTTTATCTTACTTATCTAAGTGTGTGGAAAAGTTGGTTTCTGAAAAAATATCGGACTACAGCATCTGGCTACTATGTTTTATATTTTTTTTTAAACCCACAATTTAATACACTGTAAGCTTGATTCTTCTTTTTCAGGTAGGCTTTGGTTTTTACAGAAAAGGCCATCAGGACTTACTGGAGAGTTCAGTTTGCTCAAACAATTCGTTACCTTTCTGAATAATGTGAAAAGGGAACAGAACTTATGCTCAAAGTAAAACGAATAAGGACTGAGCTGAAATTTTTATTACCGCCTCCTAAGAAATCTGAACAATAAGCAAAGTGGAGAAAGACATGTATGAAAGACAAATAGAAGTTTTCACCATTATCTGAAGACCAAAAATACAACTTTTATTACACACACCCATAGCTATCAGCTGCCATACAGTCTTTTCTGAGCTACATGCCAGCTCTGATCAAACCGTAGAACAGCACGGATAACAGCTGGCAAATGTAACACACACTCCCTGGTTAAAGTTCATGTCATCGGCAGAGTAAAATGCATAGCACTAAACCCTAAAATGTGTTTAGCGTTCTGGTCTTAACCCTGGAAAGCATTAAGCTCACAATTTTCCTTAACCCCTCAGAAGTCTAGGCAGTTCCATTGAAAACAATGAGACCACTTAAATACTAAAAATTAAGTGCCAGCTCAGGTAGGCTGCTGGATCAGGACCAACACACTTTGCAGACCCAACCACTAATTCACATCCTTGTTTTCAGCTGCACGCCCTTAGATCACCAAGCTGTACAGCGCCTGCTACAGCTATCTGCAGGTAACTGCAAAAGCACTACTTCTGTAAAGGGTAAATCATGTCGCCACGATAAATTCACGTAACAGGGGTTAGCCCTCAGTTAGTAGTAGCAAGACCAAGTTTGGTTTATATCTTAAATTTTATAAAAAATGTATATTTATATATATAACATATTTATATAACAAATATGCAACTCTAATAAGGTTCTAATATGTTAAATCCTATTAAACAAATTATAAAATAAACTTAAATAAATAATACAAACCTAAACTAATGATAAATCTATGCTGAGCAATAAGGAGATTATATCTGTTAAGTATCCCCAAGTACATAGACTGTAATAAATAATCATCAACCATCCATCTTCCAGATGGAATATATGCATTAAAATTATTACTAAATAGTGAGACAAGATAATTTTTTAAATCAGCAAATGTCTGTGCACTGCCATGTTTGTGACAGGGTTTCTTGGGGAGAGCTCTCTGGGTGTAGTTCTGCCCCCTCCGTCAGTCTGACACATCCTCAAAGCATCAAAGTTGCTGTGGATATGCTCGTGAGCTGATCTGCGTATGTACAGTACCTTTCCTCCAGGGCTTTGAATGTTCAGGAATCCTGAAAAAAAAGTAGTTCAAACTCTATTCATTCTTCTCCAATGAATTCCCAAGTGAAACTAAGTCAGACTCATGAGTAAAAGTCATGGTTTCACATGCTGCCCATCATGTCTAATGTTTTCTGTTTGGATAAATACATTATACATCTTACTAATCTCATAACTGATTATTTTTATTTTTAAAGTATAATTTATCCTAAAGTTTACTACTTAATACCCCATTTAAGCAAATGTCATGACTGGAAAACTCATAACAAAATCTCTTTTTAAGCATGGCCTCTTCAGAACATAAGAATATTTTACATGTTTGCATTTAAGAAGTAGAAAATAAAGCTCAGCACAGCCATTTAATGGGAACAATCTTAAGGCTTGTCCGCACAGGAAGTTAAGCTAAATTAGCTGAAAGGTGTGAATTTAAAGTGCATTACGCTAAAGTGAACTACGGTCACTTTAATTCTGAATGAGAACATTCACACCAAGCTTTAATGCACTTTAACTAATATACTTTAAAATCATATCTTTAGTTAATTTGTCTGAACTTCCTGTGCAAACAACTCCTCTCTAGCACTTACTGAGAGCCACAATATAGATTGATGTGGGTACAGTTATAAATATGCCTATTAACCTTAAGACTCCAAGTCAGTAAAATTTGGGACGTGAAATAAAAATAAGAAATATGTCCTTGACTGAACTTCCTAGTGAATCTCAAACATGTCATGAATTTAGCCCTAAATTGTATAAAACCATAATACCAACCCAGAGCCATTTAAAATGAAATACTTGGGAATTGTAACTAATAATATTATTAATCTATTTCTGAAACAAATGAAATGGAAATTAATAGAAAAGAAAGCTGTATTTTATTTATACACAACATTGTATTGAGACTGACCAAGAAGGGCTAAATATAAAGGACTTGTATTTGAATTGGTTAAAAAAAAAAAAAAAAAAAAAGCTTCAAATTTCTTTCTTTTCTGAGGGATGTCTGAATGTCATGGTTATAAAGGATACTTCAAATTATCCTGAGAAAGCAAAACAACACTTTGCCTCAGATAACCTGCAAAATCAATACTAACTGTGTTTCTGCAGCCACTGCTCAAGCTAAAACACCTTTTCAGACGCAGCTCTTGCAGAAAAAGCACAGAGATATACTTAACACCCATGTATATTTACCGAGTGACTTAGTGCTCTGACAGACCAAGGAACAATGGTCTGGCATGACAACCAGCATTCAAAGACTGCTGCTGTGCTCTGCAGATGAACATGTCAACTTCAGCTACCAGGAGTCTAGCTTGGAGAGAAAAAAAAAAAAAAAAAAAAAAAAAAAAAAAGATGCCCTTTGCAAAAGCAGGAAAATAATTTATTTTCCAACCAACCAAGCTAGCAGACTGACACTGCGTGTCCTCAGCACACAGGCAGCTCTGGATGCAGCCCCACATATTCTCAAGGTTACACAGGGGTCTCCTGACTCCCTTGGTAGCTTGTAAGTCTGAAAACATTTCTATTCCTCCAGTAGCCGATAGACAGAATACTTTTAGTTCAAAAGGGAAAGATTAATAGTGTTGAAATCTTTATTTAACTGATGACTTAGAGATAGTGGCCTTTGAAAAAAATTTTCTTTAAAAACGGATTGGTAAACCACCAGTACTGATGGTTGCTATAGCATAAACTTTTTGTAAAAAACATGATGCTATTCAGCATATATTTTTTAGTTTATGAGTTGACAGAAAGCTTGAAATGATTCAAGCACTGGATGTTCTGATCTACTAGGCTACAACAGAATAGAGATAAAAAAGATAACTAACAGGTGATATACAAATAAGTATTTGCAATAGCATAAAAAAAATATTTAAGTTAGCTCACAGAAGGACTCCATCAGATAAAAGCTTCCTTAGTTGCATTGATAACTTCACTCTTCTGCGCAGTTGTACACAACCTGCAAGCATTGCATTAACACCAGTGGCAGCGCTATAGTTATTTACTGCTCAGCAAAATGTAAGAGACTGATGTTCTTGCTCAGGCTTTCTGGGGCTGTGTACTACATATTACAAAACCTACTCAGTGACAAGAGTATCCAGGTTTGTCTGGTATCTTTTTCTGAGTGCAGACTGTTGCTTAGACAACACACAGCCTTATGCTTTGAATCTCAGTTACAACCACTGATGCAAATCTATCTGCTTGTAGTTCCTCTCCTGTTTTCTGCTTTCCCCTCACCAGGCAGCCCATCCCCTGTTCTTGAGCACTCAGTTTCCCACAGCTCAATTTTCTGCACTTTCTGCTGCTGGAGCTTTTAACTCACGGTTCATTTTCAGGATGAAAGCCAGTCACAAAATTAACTCTCATACATAAATAGAAAGGCTACCCATTAGGCTGAGAGTCACATTCAAAGGCAGAGGGAATGTGTGTGGCAAATGGGAGCTATTTGTCCCATAGCCCCTGCTTGTGCAGTATTTTACTCCTCTCACATCTCACTCGATACCTTCCCTTAATTTACAACATGTTCTCTTCAAAGTCCTTAATTCTGTTGTATGTCATGGAATAAATCCAGGAGAAAAGGCAATTGTTGCTTCTGCCAGTACTACAGCAAATGCAGATACTCTTTACAGAGATGGCCTCTTGGTGTTTACTTCGGCACTGGGCACTCACCAAACCAGAAGGTCCAAGATTGTAAGTGAAAATGTATGGTCACTTCCTGCTTGTGCAACACTGCACAGTCCTAAACTTCTGGGGTCCCACCATCTTTCTTGCAACTTCCCCCAAATCAGACTGTTAATATGCTTTAGGCATTCTATCTGAGCTGAAGGTTGGTCATTTTTTATTCTCAGCCTTTTAAAACCATGCTCACTGCAACAGCCTCCTAATGTGCTCTTTGCTTGTATGATTAGGAAGAAAATATCAGCTCCATCGTAAGGTTGTTAAGTCTTTCTCTTCCCCCTCTCTGTAGTTTATGCAGTGGGGAAGTTTGTGTTTAACTTTTTAATTGAAAAGAATTAAAAATAAATATACTTATACAAGTAGTTTTATAATTTAAAAAAAAAAATTAAATAAAAACCTAATTAATCTCATGATATATACAATGGAGCCTTTTGAAGCTATTTCTGCTCTTTCCCATATTTCTGACAACCCAGGTTTTAACCAAACCATAGGGTTACTTGAAGGAGAGATGCAAATGACAATCCTAGATGTCTTTCAAGTAATCACATGAAGTTTACTTGGAAGAATAGAACTGGCATTTGCAGTCACACTCCAAATGATCATTACTCTTTGTTCTGTTCGTGGTACAGACATTTGATACTCAGTTCATTTTGGGAAGGAGTGGGGGTCAGAAACAGATTGTTTTGCCATTAATTAAAAGGAAGTCTTCATTTAGTGAAGCAACGCTGCCAGAGCAGCCCATATAAGACTGCCCAGGCTTTTACACTAAGCATTTGTGCTTTTGCACAAGGATAAAGAAAGGCAGTATAATTGCACACTGAACTTCTACATGGCATGGCACAGCATAGCAGGAGTTAAAAGGGTTTCTGTTTTGGTGAGGAAGCACCCTTTTTCAGCCAAAAGCTGGAGCCTGTATTCTGCAAGTAGACTCTGGTTCAGATATTATCTCTGTCCCAGAAAGAAAGCAAGGCTATTGCTCAGAGCAGGAGTAATGCCCCCCTGAAGTTAACAACAGAACATTGCTATCAGAAAGAGCAGAGAAGTAGGAGCTGTATTCGACAGGAGATCCAGACCTTGCTTGAACTAGGCTGACTCAGTGCAGCAGGGACAGTTTACTCTTTTGCTCAGAGATATAAGAGAGGGACGTAATGTAATCTACAGAAAGTTGTGCATTAATCTTGATCATCCCTGGTATCACATCCTAGAATACAGGAAATCCTTAAAAGAGCAAAAACATTAAGAAAAAACACACCTGATGTATCTAATTCGTCCCGTCAAGCCATGAACTAAAACTTTAACTTCAGTGATTATGCCTCAGACATTTAAATGGTTCTAAATTATAAGTCTAGCAGAAGTATTTTTCTAATAATAAGCCATTAATTCTGGCAGTTTCAGACTGTCTGAAGCTAGGTGCATAAACTGTAGCTGCATCAATCAGTGCTGTGTGTCTGGCTATTTCAGGCATTCCTTGTTAGTGTAAAGAAAGAACAGTTTGTGCACCAAGCACAACAGCAGCTGAGATTCCTGTTGATTGATAACTAAATGTGCCGTAGTGAAAATATATTCAGATAGAGCTGAAGAAGCAGGCACAGCAAAGACGTAATGGGGGCGGAGGAAGGAGAGAAGAAATTGGCCACAACAGGAAATTCCTTCTCACGAGTCTTCCAACTAGCTGACAAGATGGATTTCATTCCTGCAGGTAACAGCGCCTTTATATTTAATCTTCTCCAACATCTGTAACCATGTGAATTCTTCACTACTCTATATGCAAGCCCAATTACTGAAAAATTATCCTTGCTCTTCAGGACATTCCTCCTGTATATTGGTACTATTTCACTTACAGAATCCACTGATATGAACAAAGTCTGTGTGTAAAAAAAAAGCATATATATAATAGGAAGTTTTTCTGCCAGCTGAAGAATCGGTTATTGATCAGAATGAGAAAGATGGAAATTTCTGAAGTCTAAAGTGTTGTATTGAGATGCCTGTAGTATTTATTTACAAAGAGCCAATGATTTTGCTGTTAAAAATTGGCAGAAGTTCACAAATGTCACAATATTTAAGCTAAAGAACCTTATTTTAAAGCTTTAAATATCTAGCTAGGAAAAGGAGTATTTTCTGCTGTAAATGTCAGTATCAGCATTATACACACTGACAAGTAAAACTCAGCTAATTTGCCAGTTTGGTGAAAGTTTCAATTTTTGGGTTTTCAGCCAAATGTCTGTCTGAACTTCTGAGCTTTGACAGCCTGAAAAACAAGCTAGAAGCTTCAGAGCAACAGATTTCCACCATTTGCAAACTGTGAAAACTGAAAGAAAATCTAGGCTGTAAAGCTTTGACAAAATTTGGCCCAGATCCTGATTTCATAAAGTAGGTGAGCATCATTACAGCAGTTAGTTAGTAACACAACATTAGAATTTCATATATATTGGTCTCTCTTCTAACATTCATTCAGTCAATATGAAGAGACTTTTTTCCTCCTATGCAGTAAAATATTAAAGTATGTACTTAGGTCTAAACAGATGCAGTCATTGAGTCAATAACATAAAAAGTTTAAAGTGCAACAAAATACTTACCAGCGAGATAGATATCGCTGTAATGAAAATGCCATGCTGTTAGCATTGCTAGAACGCATAGTGAGGAAACGATGACACCCCGCCTTCATTTTAGGTACCTAAAGAGGGAGTAAATGCTTGCTTTACTGTCAAAGGAGCCAGGCAAGCATCTCCAAAGAGTTACTAAGATTAGCAAAATTTGGATGTTACCTTCCTCCATTGAGGTGTGTCTGGGCTACCCTATTTTGCTATCTAAGCTAAGTGGTGCACATATCTTCTGTATTGAAAGTCAGCTACAATCCAAAGGATGGAACCCTGGATCCACAGGTATATCCAAAAACAGATATGTTTTTGGTTTTTTTTTTCATACTTAGATATGTATTATGACATGCAGATTTATTTTATTTTTTATAATAGCTGAACATCTTAGATGTAGTTAAACAAGATACTTGAAAGCTTGAGTCTTTATGAGTAAGACTTCACACAAACATTTCTACCCAATTAATTAATCTGCTTATATTTATGCATGGGCTGAAATACCTTGGTCAATTGATATCTGAAAGGGGAAGAGCTTTGTATACAACATCAAGGATGTGATTTTAAAATTTTCTTGTGGTAATAGCAAAATTCAGAGCCCAACTTTCCAGCAGAGAAAAATGGGAAAATAACTACATTGAATTATTTTTTACCCTGAAAGACAAAAGGCCCGTAGGAACACTTTCTTATCAAGACAGCTTATTTCCAGATGTCAGTTAAGTTTTCATTCTTATTCCAGCTCATGACTTTGAGTTTTTCTCATTTTTACTTCTAAGTTCCCTGGCATTATTTTCTCTAATCAGTTGTGAAAAGCACAAAATAAAATGATGCAACAGAGGTTTATGCTCTTGAGAAATCAGCCTCCTGGAGTGACAGCTAAATTAAGAAAATAAATTTCTCGTTTCGTCTTTTTCTTGGCAATTTCCATATAAACTAAAAAGATACCGTTCCCCAGCCAATCAAGCCACACCATTCTTGGAAAAAGAACCACAACATTCATTTATATAAAAGAATTTGTCTGGAACAAACTAGGAATGAAGATCAGATTTATTTTTATTTCTTCATGAGTTTCTTGCATGACTAATGAAGGGGCACTACCCTATTCCCTTTGAACAAAGTTAACTCCAAGTTAGCTTCCCCTCTTCAACAAGATAAAAAAATAATATTAGTTGATCAGTTGATTAGTTGATCCCCCCTAACTGGGGAAGAGGGGCAGAAAGATCACCTTATCTTCCCCTCACTTGGAGGACTCACTTGGAATATTGAATCCCATTTGGGCATAGCACTTCAGACATATTCCACAATGATGGGAGGAACTGTACAGGAAAAAAGCAAAAAAGCTAGGGAAGATCTAGAAAATGTAAGCTGTACAGAAAGATCTGGAAGAATTAAGGCAATATTTAAAGGCACGAAAAGCTGCTACAAAAAGAAAGGCAATAATCTGATCTTATTCATAGTGATTTGGGCAAGAATTAATGGCCTTAAGCAGCATTCAGAAAGGTTCAGGTTGGGCATTTGTAAAGGCAATAAAGCATGTCAGCCAATTACTTGTTTGACTGTTGCACTGCAATATTGAAAATATTAAAGAACAGGCTGGATATAAATGTCAGGGGCGACAAAAGTACAACTCCTCCTTCACTGTCATAGGCTAAAACATTTTCTAAACGTTATGAAAAACACTTAGGGCATAATAAATATATTTAGCTGAAACATAGTACAGGGAATGGGAAAAGGTCCAATTTGATAAATTAGTACAGTATGGCAGTGTGAATAAAAATATCGATACATGAAGCAAGAAGCTGAACTCTCAACAGGAAGCATTGAAGAAGGAGAGTGCTATATCAAGACATGCCTTTCCTGCATACAGTCTAACATAGCTTTGAATGATGCCTAGAAAGGATGCTGGAAACAGACTCAGTCTATTTTACTATTTCCCTTTTTCTCTTCTGTCTCCATGTTTCCCATTTTGCAATGAAAAGCTTTCATTTTCCCTTTGTTGAAACACTCTTCTGCTTGCAATAAGCTTGCCTGCTGCAGAAGCAGGTGCAGGTGAATAAGACATTTGCTCCTATTCACTAGAGGTAACGAATCCAGATAAACCTATGCAATATGCACAGGTAAACCCTTGTATGCCTGTGACATATTTGTGAGATTATGTGTTTCCTAGAGGCCTCTGAGAATGAAGGCTTTTGTTAACGGATGCTCAAATTTGGCGAGAAACATCCCACTTTGCAAAAATATACTACTGTGACAACAAAAGTCCACCCAGGAAATGGCCCATATATTTGACTGTTGTTCAAATGGCAAGATTTTGCAAAGGGGTCATTGGGATTTATAGAGGTTCCCATTACAGATATCAGACCAATATATTCAATCCTTAAATTTCAGAATGAAAAGACAAATAAAAATTCATAGGAAAACATAGCATGCTCAGGTGCCTGGCTCGTGTGAGCCAGTTTTTATGTTTGTATTTCTAGTTGCAATGAATGTACTTAAATGAGGCAGAAAAAATGGCTGTGGAGCCTTTAGGTCCCACTCCTATATCAATAGCACATTGCTGAGGAACAAATACTTCAGTACACTAGGATGGGATGACATAAAAAATCCTCCCATCTTCCCCCCTACACAGTGACCGCACTTAATTTTCACAGCAGTTAGCAAATACTTTAATTTTACCACTTCTTCCTAAAATGTCTGACCAAATGTACCACATAAAAGCCTTCCCCGTGCACTATCAAGCAGACAAGGAAAAAATAGGTAAAAATAGCATTGCTTTTTCCAAATCTCCTACAACGTTTAGTCTGATGCAAACTGGGGTGGTCTGTCTGCCACCAGTGATTGTCTTACAGACCATGAAACCAAAAGCATGAAATTGGTGACAGTCTATTTTTATGTTCCTACCCATAGAAATTCGGTCATAGCTTCTCGAAGGATGCATAGCTGTCCTCATTTGAACTTGTAGGAGATCCTCAATATCCCCTTTTATGGATTTGGTATCCTTAATACACAGCCAGATGCAAAGCTTTTTTTTTTTTTTTCTTTTTTTTTCTTTTTTTCTTTTTTTTCTTTTCAGTTTTGCAGTCTGGATTGCAAGCTCTGCTTCTGTCTGTTCATTTATTTCAGTTTCCTTTTAATAAATGTTGCATTTGTCTGTGCAGGAAATTACTGCAAATTACACTGGGACATGAATTTACAGTATACCAATTTGCAGTAATTCCCTGTGTTAATCCACTCCCCATAACCCAAATCCTTAGAAAGTGGAATAAACTGTCTTGTACTTACTGAGCGTTCAAAGTGACCACACAGTGTTACTGCATATGCTAAGGCACATAAACTGACACCTCAGCTTCCTTTGCAGCAATTTTTCTATTAGCTATTTAATATTTTATGTGACATTTCAAAAATATCTTGAGACGTGTATTATGTATCTGCTGGTGCCTGATTTTGCAGGTTAAAAATCCAGTTCTTCCTGTATAGATCTCGGAGTCCAACCATTACACTGAAAAATGAAGTGACTGTCCAATAAATAAAGATTACTAAAAGTCACTGTTTCAAAATACTGCTTATACAGAAGCACAAGCTGTTATTTTTTTTTAATGTCTGCTGAATTCTCAGCACTCTAGAGATCACTGTCACATATACGGTGGAAGCCATTGCTACTGGATATAATAAAACACTGTAAGTAAGAACTTTTAAAAGCTATTCATTCCTATTCAGATATTGAAAATTGAACCATTAATGATGAATTTCACCTTTAGAATCATGTACAAACTATTGGTGTTTCATTACGGAAAGGAACCAATTAATCTGTTTTTCTCTATAGCTTGTTTCTATAACCCTGTGTCAATTTGTATTACCATCTGCAAGAATTTCCCTACTCACACCTGAAAGACAAGCACACCAGAAGACTCCAGTAATTCTACTTTGCACAAAACTAAGGTGTCTCTCTCTCCCCAGCCTTCTCTATTTACTAAACATGGTGCACATCTTGTGTAGTAGCACTCAGTTACTAAAAATGACAACACAAATTTAGTAAAACTGAAAGTTTCCACCAGCTGAAAACTGGAACTTTACAAATGACCAACTGTTAATGAATATTTTTATCAACTCTACAGAACAGAGAACTATGAACGGAAACCAGAACTTCCAGAAGGAAGAAAAAGGTTGGATCTATAAGAGAATTCTTCTTACTCTTCTAATACAGAAGTATGAAGAAAAAAGGAAAAGTATAGAGAGATCATAATTTATCTCTATAGAGAGATAAAATCTCTCTTATAGATCTATAAGAGATATATATATCTCTCTATAGAGATAGAGAATTTATCTCTCTATAGAGATAAATTATGATCTGTGTAGATCCTTAATGTTATAGATTTTGGAGTGGGGGAAGGGATACATGAGAGCATAATTAAACTTTTTCAAAATAAAAGAATTTAGTAATACATGGAAACATGGAATGGAGTTTTATTATGTTTGTAACCATACTGGTGTTACATTTCAGTTCTTGTGGGGAATACAGGTTAATAACTCCAGTCGGAAAGAATATTGTTGTCAAGTTTAAGGACACAAACCAGTTACTCTGTACCCTGTACAGCAGACAACATGAGACATTTCTACTATAATCTGCACTTGGTCAGCTCTAAAATATCTAATTAAAACAATTATTCTAGACTTTAATTGTTTATTTTTATTACTATAGTATCAAGAGGCCCTTGCTGAAACTGGGGCTATATGTTCTACAGACATTCAGTAAGAGAACTATTTCCTGTTTGAGGTTTCAGTACGAATAAGTCACAGCAAAACAGTGAGATGAAGAGATGATAGTTACGTGTGATTATAGTAAGTAGTGGTAGAGACACGATAAAAAACTGAGCCTGCTTAGTTCCATTGCAATGCAGTGTCTGACCGGTTGTATGTCTTGGGTTTTGTATATAATTTCAACCTTTACCTTATGGACAATGATAAAAGAATAGCAAAATGAAGCATGAGCTACTGCATGCCCAGCTGCAGTACTGGATACTGGAAATTTCATGATTCATATCATGAAGACCCTATGATTTTCAGTACAACATCTTTCCACTGTAAGACAGAAAACACATTATCAGGTTCATAAAAGAGATATCAATATAAATAAGCTAATTAATTCTCCAAAACACCTTTTGGAAGCTAAAATCATAGCTCATTGATATCAGCCAAAAAAACTTGCACTAACTTCAGAGGCTTTTAGATTATATTCCCTTTCTCACACAGAAAAACCCCTTTATAATATTAAATTGAAATACCACAATACAGCTAAAATCCTATTTGAGGAACATAGTAGCCTAAGTAACATGGACTAAACAATCTAACCACCTGTTGGGAAGCCCATCACTGCTGAAACCAGGTCCTGTAAGGCAAGCTTTGTGAGCAGGATAAAAGTCCCTGTAAAGCAGGCTGGGCACTTTGAAAGAAATATGGTGTATTACATTTTTTTGATAACATGCATGAATCAGTCAGTGTCCTGAAAGAAGCAGTCTTTCTTAACTCACTGATTTAAAGCAAGAAAGACCCAATATGCACACTTACTTATTGACAGCTCATCTTGAGGCAAGATCCATGAGTAAGTGTTTGCAAGAGTAAGTCTGAAACACAATTCATAGATTGTGCTGGGTTTACAACTAAATACACTATATGTCAACAGCTTAAATAAAAACTCTGAAACTTCACATTTCTCAGTAACAATATTAAGCTCAGCAAAAGTTTTCAAATGAAAAAAAATCACATGCAGCAAATATGCTTGATCTCAAAGTACAGGTTCTCGGCATCATACCTAAACAATGCATTACCATCACCTCTCTTCTCTCTACAGATTCCTGCAGGGGATTTCATTTATAAATCATATAAAATGTTTATAATTAATCATCCTTTTAAAAAGAATACCAGAAACCTTAACAGAGTTCATAACAAACTATCAGGCAGAGAACTATCTAATACCTATAAATGATATTTAGATGCAAGACACAAATGGTGGATAGAACCACATACATTTATCTTCCACTTAGCCACCTCTGACTGCAAAGGCACAGTTCTGTGACCAAGTAGCCAGGTAGACTAGGAGGTCATAGGCTAAAATATTTTTACTTTGCCAATTGCCATCCTCCTGTAGATTCTCTCCTCTCTCTATCCCAGTTCCTTCTTTGCTTCTCATCATAAGTATAAATATAATCCTAGCTCTAATTTTAAGGCACAAGAACCAGACTATGAAGACTGGCAATGCTCAGTGCAAATACTTTCCCAGCTCTATTACTGTATGCCTTGGGTGTAAATCAATAGCCATAGGAAAACAACAGCAGATATCACTTAGAGAAACTCTTTTGCAGTTTTTGCAGCTTCTGTTTTGTTCCTTCAATAGAGTAGTAAAGTATTGCTGCTGTTCAATGGAGACAACAATAAGAGAGGATGGGAGCTGTCTGGAGCAGTAGTTACCACCAAACTGTGAACAGCCATTGGCAAAATGAAAGAAATTTCAGCTCCTCCAAAATACTTTTTCCCTCCAGCCTGTTTTGTTTTTTTTTTTTTTTTTTTTTTTTTTTACTTTACTCAGAATCCAGTATGCTCTCCAAAACTTCATTTTCCTATCATCTTACAGAGTTTTTAAAATTCCTAAAACGTCATGCCTGTAGCAGTAGTAGCAGTGCCTCGGTGAAGAGTGCTAGGATTATACAAAAGGAATTATACAATGGAGGTCACAGTTAACATAATCAACATTACCTAATTAGACATGGGATATTTTATGTGTCAGCAAATTTGTTTTTTAAGAGCTCCTAACAACCAATCATCTAGTTTAAATTCCAACTCAAAGTAAAATGCTATGTTGATTATTGTTAAAAAATAACTTTCTGGCTACTTATTAAATAGAAATTGAATGATTTATTCGTAAACCAAAAAGTATTGTCACACAAGACAGAATCCAATTAAAATGGCATTTTTTTTTCCATATCCTTTTGCAATGACCATGTATCAAATTTTCCATATATAAAATACCTAGTGATATATATATTTTTCAAGTGGTACAGCTAGCTAAATGGTAATTCTAGTTCAATGGTAACTTCTGAACAAATTTGGTACACTTTATTATAATAATTTTTGAAAAACAGTTACAATTTAAAATATTATTATGGAAACTTCAAGCACTAAGATCAAACATTCAGTGAAATATTTCAGACTTTGCCCTTTGCTTTTCAAAAGTGCACTGACTACATATGTAGTCGGTTTCATGACATATTATTTTAGTCATTAAAATGTAGGACTTGAAATCCCTATCCATTTCAAGTGACAATCTGATCTAAAACTTACTTTGGCTACAACATTGTGTTTCAGTCTGAATATATAGTGTCCTTTTCCAAAAGAATTTGTTACTCCCCTGGTGATGCATGATAGCTATTGTATAATCTTGCACTGCCCCCAAAAAGAGAGGCTATAGAATCCAGCCTATACAAGCAGAGATTTATGAAGTGGCAAATATTTGCTTGAGACAATTGCTGACCTCAAAGGAACATCTTCAGGAGAACAGGCATGCTGAGCGTTGCCATATGATTCACACAAGGATTAGCTCTGAACAAAAGCTGCAGCAACTTTGTATTTAGAAGAAACTTGGATTCAGGTACATACTCTCAGCATGACTCCATGTGAAATTTAAATCCAGAGATCATTAATTTTGACACTGTCAGAATGCAAAAGGAAAAGGAGACATTAGCCTTTTTAAGAAAAAAATTTTAAAAAGGTGTTTTAGGAACCTTCTGCAGATCTCTGTCTTACTCAGCTCACTGTCTGTCTGCCCTTAAGCAGGAATCTAATCCTTGACTCAGTGCCATTGGGTATGTGTTTCTGATATGTTTCTGGGGAAGGCAAGTTTAGACTTTAAGTTCATACTTAACTTCAAGACACTCCTTCAAAAGGCACTCCAGACTTTCAATGCTTACTACTATGGAATGAACTTGATGTGAATCAAACATGAGGTGATCCTTAAAACATGGGCATGAAGATGACACTAAAGAAGGACACAAAATCAGCGAAGACTTTTACAGATCTTGGCTTTACCTTTTTAGATCAAAAAGAAATATTTCTAGAAACAGAGAAGAAAGGATAATGAAGTCATAAAACATATTTATCGTTTATTTTTAAGACCATGCCACATTTTTAATTTTTTTATTATTATTTTTTTTTTCCTGCAACTGTCCCAGGAAATGCACTAGAATCTGAAGGATAAACCCATGAGTACTTCTATTAAAATTAAGAATATCTTCCACATAGTGATAGTACAAAAACACATTTATGTACTTTCTTAAGATGGTGCTGAAAGTATAGCAAGAGAAAGGAAAATAAAGGATTCTATGCACTGAATGTAAGAATAAGAGAAAGGAAGTAAGAATAGGCAACATCTACAAACAAAAACAGATAAAGAAGTAAAATCAGCTTTTCATATGATGGGAAAAAAACCAAACTCCACAAACCCCATGACTTAAGAATTAATAGAAGCAAGTGATGGCAAATGAGGGTGTGAGGAAGTCATACCGATTCTCCTTAGGGCTGTCCATAAGGAATCTATTGATAGCATCCAAGTAGAGAGAAGAAACATTCAGTCTTTCCATATGTATGATATCTGTGAATTTAAAAAGGACTTCAAGACACAGGAGGCCTGGTTAGCAACGCGAAGGTATGAAGGCACTAGATTTAGTTCACCTTAAAAGCCAGGTTGCTCTTGTGGTTCTTTGGAGAGTTTGTCTTCTCATCAACATGCAACAAGCTAAACCCATTGCTGCAGTGTTTTTAGAACTGCTGTAACCTATGTCAGCAGGAGTACGCTAGCATATACTACCATAACAATTACATTTTGCTCAGTGATACAACATGACTAAAAATGATGTTAGCATAGTGAAGGATTTGGGATGCTTTGTCTACTTTCAGGGCCTCCATCTATATACACAACAAGCTGGGATATTAGTTCCATGGACTCATCATCTCTCTAGCTATGGTACAAAGTTTGCCATGTAGAGGTACCCAGAATCAGTACTTAAATGATACAAGAATCAAGACTAGCTACTTTGCTGAACAGCCGCTACAGACTGTATATGGTAACTAGTGTTGGCTTCTTAAATCTTTTAAGGCTCTGAAAATTCCAGACCAATTCCAGGATTAGAAACAGATGTGTAGAAGCCATTCACAATTCCTAGGTTTTCTAGCTCTCCCTAGAAAGGATTCTGAAAAGTTTTTACAGAAGAGGATGCCCTCTGTCTACTTGCACATGATAACAATGTATTTCAGCAATGGATCAGGTGAATCTTGACAGATCGCTGGGGGCAATATCACACCAGAATATCACACCAGTCCTTGTTTCAGAACTATGATATAAAGTCATGATCTATGCATGAACTAATATATTATTTACTTTTTAACCAGAGGTATCTTGGAGGAGTTATGGCTGCTGCCTTTTTAATGAATAAATCAGACTGAAAAAAAGAATTACTCACATTTTAAGCATTGCCTTTTACTTAGTGTTGAAAAATCATAAGCATATAAAAATGGTAAAATCCTGAAATTTAATCTATATGCGATTATCCTTACTAAAAGCATGAAACTTATCCAAACTCTTGGCTGCCAGCTGCATAAATAAGCTTCTCTTAACTCTTCCTATAGGCCAATTATCATTCATTTGTTTAATCTTTAAGACTAACATCCACTTTTTCTCAGTTTCAGCTTACTCTATATATGTATCCGATATGTGAAGCAATGAGGAATTGACATAGATGGTAGTAGCAATCTAATCCACCTCTACATCAAATCCTTACTTCCAGTTCTAAGACATATAGCTCTTTTGTAGATTGTTAGAGTTCTTGTTATCTACTTAGTTTGTGGGTGAAGTGATTCCTTCGTATTACTTCCTTGTCTTCAGATTTCTGGGAAGGCTTCGTTTATGTTCACAGTGTACTTCAAATGCTTAGATGAAAGGCACAGTAGAACTACTAATAGCAGTACAAACATTAAATCTGAAGTAACTCAAAGTGCCTCTCAGTGGCTTATTCATACAAAATCACTAATAGCAGGTCTGGCAAAAGAACTGACATTTTTGTTTACCAGAATGAAAATTTTCTACCCAAAAAAATAGGGTAAGTGACCAACAATGGAATTGTAGAACTAGACACCAAATGGAGGTGGGGGAAACCAGAACATCAATCTGTAATAACTTAAAATCTTTTCTTAAAAAAACTAAAAGGATGATACAAAGGATGCTCTTCACCTGTAACAAGTTTTACATACTGAACTATAATTTGTAACTCAGACACTGCCTGCTAAATGTAAAATATTTTAATTCTGTACTTTAGCTGGTATAACTGATTTGTGCAGAAGTACTGTTTGAAGTAGTGCATAAAAGGAGGGAAACAAAAACACAGAGAGAAAAGAGAAACAATTACTTTCAATTATACTACATTATTGCCTTCATCATTACTCAGACACAAAAGCTAACATTGTTCTTAAAAGTGCAAACATGGCAATTCTCTCTTTAAATTGGAGCTAAGAGACAAATTGTAAATGATCATGCAAAAGGGAGTGTTATGACCATTTGAAGCTGTGCTCATTTAGGAAATGCTCAGTGGTACTAGGTGCTGTACAAGTACATAGCAAGTGGTACACAGATGATTAGCATTGCCAAGGAATAGGAAAAGTATTATGAGAACATGATTGACATGACTGTGGATAGCTGATGCATGACAATTCTGCAGTGACTGCACATGTAGTTGCCAATAACTATTTTTTTCCTGCAGTAATCACATTTGAAATTAGAGCAACTAAGTTGCCTGTAGTGGTAAATGCATTCAATGCGACATTAGGAGATTCATCTGTAGGTGTGGAAAAAAAGGAAGCCTGCATCCAAATGATCAGTATGCAGCACTGTTTGTCAAAATATGAATTCAAATGCCTGAAATTTATTTCAAATGTGATGAAAAATTGTGAGCAGAGGAGACAAATTCATCCCTTATGTGAGTATCCCACAAAATAACTGGCTTAAAATTGGATGAATTCATATGTCTCTTTTTAGGTAAAATGATTGCAAACTTACGGAGTTTGTGCACTAAGCTTTTCAACTGACATTGACAAGAGCTCTTGTAATATATAACACCTCAGGGACAGCAGAACAAGTGTTTACTTCAAAACACTCAGATTAATCTCCATTATTTTATAATATGCTGGACTTCATTGAAACACAGCTACAACTTTACCAATGCTACAGCTATTTTGAGGGAAATGAACTGCTCTATTTCTGTAATTTATACACCATCGTACACATTTTTTGATGCATATGCACATATCTCCTGTATCTGTAGATATTGCACCATGAAGAAAAGCAACTTGATCGATCTACAGAAAAGTTTAGTTAAATCTTCAATAAAAGAGGAATACTTTATCTCAGATTCTGCACACATTATCATTAACTTCAAAAGCAAATATAATTTTGCCAAGCAATAGGGTATATTTCTACAGTAGTTCACAGTCCTTTCAACATCCTCATGGTGTATCATCTCCATTTAGTGGATGGGGAAGGAAAACAGACAGGTGAGGTGACACGTCCAGGACTATAAAGGAAGTCAGTAGCATCCTAAGGACTAGAACCCAGTTGTGCTAATGTTTTAAAGCCCTGAATTGCTAAATGCAGACATAGGATCAAAATGGTAAACAAGGTAAACATCCCTCTTTCAAACATACATGCCTACTGGTAAGTGCTGGACGCTTCTGGTTGCCAGCCAGTAAACTTTCCCCCTCCACAGCATGAACTCTGATTGTGTGCCAGTTCACTTACCCATGATTATCATTTTTTTCTGTCTGATGAGCGTGGAACAATTGCCTTTCGAGCACTGGTTAGCTAGAGACGGAAGAACCGTTTGCCTCCAGCCCAGCTGTCGGAGTCTCCATGCAAGATGCTGTGCAAAATGTTGAGTTAAAAGAAAACACGAGTAGGGGGAAAAGAGAGCTCTCTGAGAACCTCCACATGGTTCCTGTTGCTAAGGGAACCACTCCCTTTGTCTGCATAGGTTAAGAACGGCTGCTTCGTTTGGAGTCTGTCTCTTAAGTACCGAAAACAGCACAACAATTTCAGGAAGAAAAAACCCTCTGGAGTATCTTAGGACGAGAGCAAAAAATGAAGATGCCTAGGAACTCTTACATTAAAATCAGCTATTAATAGTTGATTTGGGGTGATTCCAGGGAGGCTGTAGATCTCATCTGTGCCATCTGATGGGACGATATACCACAGCAGACAGTTTAATTTAGTTATTGTAATCAGCTATTGGGATTAAGGTAGCTGATTACAGCAAGATAGATCGAGAAACCAGATACAATTTACTACAGCAAATGGAAGGAGATCAACAGCAACAAATATAATCATTTAATAGGTACTCACGACAGACTATAGAAGAGAGATGCCTTTACTTTCATAGGCTCCTATGAAAATCCAAGCCAGAATGCTTAACTTTGTTCTTGGTGATTTCTCTCTTTCTCTGCTGCCTCTCTTCCCCTTGGGCCAGCACTGCACTGTCTCTGTGTTCCCGAACCCCAAATATTTAAGAATTTACCTTCTGTACAGGCCATTGGTCTCAGTCTGATTCAGCATATGGAGCTGGGAATCCCTGTTTTGTATCTGTGTCCCTCCTTGGTTTTAAGAAATATATCAGGATGCATGCTTCTAGATAAAGGTGAGTTTGGGCTCATATAACAATAAGACCTAATAGAAATTGTTCTGAAGGTTATTATATTGGGAAGACAAACACCTGGAATCTAATCTCAAACTTTCTGTTTACATTCAGAAAATCAGCATTTGTACGAAAACATACAGTAGAATATGCATTACATAAAAACAATCTCTCTCTCTTTGAGGTGACATGAAAAACAGTATCCCAAAACACTGTGACTGTTTTCTTTTTCTGTACAGTTACTTGTTTTTATCTTAATATTATGGGGTAGAAATTGCCAAAGACCTGCATCCAGATCCAGATTTTCAAGCATGGACTCAGTCCCTAACACATCCAGAGAACAATCAGAAAAATTCGTAAGGTCATGTCTGAATGAGCAGACAAACGTTCAACATCAGAAATGATGCACTTCTGTATGGAAATCAAATTTTTCTCATTCCACCAGAGAGCAGCTGTGAGTGCCTGCAACAGTGGAGAGAGGTCAGAACTAGTTCAGTCTTACTGTAAAGAGCCACACTTCACTTTATGGAAGGTAGTTCCTGAGGAAAGGCAGTGCCAGTGTTCTTCTATTTTCAGGAGAGTTGTTTTTTTTCCCCTCAGTCAGACTGTTGCTCTTAGAGAACACTAGTCAGATAACAGTACAAGGCGTCTTCGCTTACACACCACAGTCCAACACTGATTCTTTGACATAAAGGCCTGAAGAATTCAGCTGTCACTTCATTGCACATGTTGAATTGTATTTACAACATGATATGTGTTGCTCCCCCCCCTCCCCGCCTTTTTCCTCTCACCCCAATGACTCAAATAAAGCACTCGAGATTGCTTTGTAGAGAGGCCTTTCTACTCTCCTTTGCAAAAAGATTAGGAGATTAGAGAGGGCAATGAAGAGTTCAGTTTAGGGACATCAGAAAACAGCCATTAATATGCATGTTTCTGTTGCATCATTTTTAATAAGGAACAATTCATGTGAAACCAGTTTAAAAGCTTATGATTTTATTAATTCTAAAAACCCCTTTCAGAGGGTTAATTTGAATTGCTTGATCCTGTATGTAGACATACAAATATCCCATTTTCACCTCCTTATTGCTAGACTGTTGCCAAGGTTAATGCAAGTAAAGAATATTAGGATTCTGTGCAGCCACAGTAAGGGAGATGACAGCTTTTAGGTCTGAAAAAGTTTCAGCCAACACACTTTTTACTCACTTCCTTCTATTATTAATACTTGAGTATTTTGCTGATCAATCCCATTTTATTGATTCAGAATAAAAGGGCTTTGGGAGAAATTTCAGATCACATTGAAATTTTATGAAAGACCCAAGGACAGTATCAATTCAGGTCTACTACACAATGCCCTCTACAAAAAGGAACCACCCCTTTTTTTTTTCCCCTTATTTTGACTAAGAAATAAATTTTATCTGTTTAATAGCAGTTTTAGCGTCTTATACAGGAAAGATATCCCCTTGCTTTGAAGAACGTTTAACATTTTCCTTTTATTACAAAAGCAAGAGTTTTCTGGTGGATTGGTAGTTGGTCTGAAACTTGATGACCACAACACCATTTTACACAGAAGTGGAATTCTACTCAGGAACTTTTTTTGATGAAATAGTAAGAAGTTTATCTATTACTATAAATCCAAGCTTCTCAAAAGCTCAATTGAGAAATTAACTGCTTCAAGTACTGATCTCCTAAAGAGTCTGACTTTGTTATGCTAATCCAAGGTATTAAGAATAATCAGAAAAGGAATTCATTAATGGCTACTTGAATCAACTGCTTTTTGTCTCAGACGTGAACACATCCCCCTGGTCAGAAATTACCTAACACAGTGTGATTGAAGTTTATTTATTTACTTATAACAAGCAACTGAGCAGTTTGCAGTGCATGAAATGAGGCTATGGAAAAGTACACTACAGTGCTCCTGCTTCAGGGACTTCTCAGACAGAATTTCAGTATATATGCCTATTTTCTGTTCATTATTCAGCAAAAGACATTGAAACTCACTGCCCCGTTAGTCCCCAGACTGAAGTTAGTGACCAAGACAGGATTGCATGACTTATTTAATGTGTCCTAAGAGGAATTTTTAAAATAAATATTTAGAAAACTCTAAAAATATTATCTTGTTTTGTTGAGTATGCAAACACCTTACCTGTTACAAATATAGACCTTGTTATGCAATGAAAAAGAGATGCAGAAGGAACTGCTGATAGCCTCAATGACAAGAGTGCAACATGCAGTTGCACAGGAACCAGAATTTCCCTTACGAGGAATTTTTTTTCATATTCCCCAATTTTTTCAGTTACAACTTGGAATGAAAATTCCAACATGAGAAATTTTCCATAGGAGGGTCATATTTAAAAGACCCTCTATGTAAAAAAAAAAAAAAAACAAAACAAAAACAAAAAAACAACTTTACTTTGAATGAACTGACATGGATTTAAATGACCTGTGAGAGTATGTGTATGGTTGTATGTGCATGTATAAGGTTTCTTGTCCACTTTCGGGAGCCCAGACTCCCATCCTTTGTGGCAGTCTGCCAAACAGGCCAAGAACGTGAAGAAACTTGACTTTCTGGCTCTATTCCAGGTGAGATGCCGGGGAGCTGAGAGCTGGGAAAAGCGGGCGAGCTGGCAGGAAACCAAGCACATTTCCATCAAAAATTTCATTGGAATAGACATTTTCATGCAACGTGTTAGGTTTTGGTGAACTGGCATTAGCTGAGAGAAAAATGTTCCACTGGAAAGTTTCCAAGTTGTTCTAGTGCTGAGATTTTGACACTCGGACCTCCTATTTTTCATTCAGCTGGAAAAATGGATTTCTATTTCCCAGTGTCAGGCACAGAGATAGCATATATTTTATAGTGCTACTGATTGTCTGAAATTATTTGCCCTGATACTGTAAAAAGAAACCTCATTTTGCCATACTACAGCAAGTACTGATCTCACAAACCTAGACTGATATTGATCAAGGATCCTTAAAACTAGGAAAGGCCAGAGAAGAGATGCAACATCTACTCTATTAAAGAAGCTTTGAGAGTCCAGGTTGCTGCAGGAATTGAAAGTGATGCCTGGATGCCACTTTAACTAGTGAAGAGGGCAGTTAATGTAGTGTTTATCACTGCTAAATAATTGGGGGAGGAGGGGATGGGGGGGGGGGAGGAGTCACATCTGTAGCTAGCAGAATTTCAAGGCTGTTCCTGGATATTTCTCTGATGTTCAGCTAGCAGGCTACAGAGGAAACTGCAGCTTACTTTGACCAGTTATGTTGTGCTTCTTGTATTTGGTCTTCGTAAACTTTTGTACTTCATGCTTCTGTTATACTTAGGAAATGTCTCTTTGCACTACACCTGTAACTAAGATAGCTTTGTTATGCTGCATAAACAGTGTTAGTTACTCAATAAAGTAATAGTGAGAGGGGCATCTACCTTAGGAACTAATCACAAGTGGTGAATGGATGTAAGACAGCCATTCTTTCTTAGTTCATTAAGAACTACTGTTAACAAAAACTACTATGCAAGACCTAGGATAAACCACCAGGTGTCTGTTACTTTATATTTTATCTTGCATTTCTTTTCCTGGGTAGGCTTGCACTGATGATGGGAAGAACATCTTTTGCACTGTGTTTAGACAGAATCCTGGTCTTTAATGAGAACACAAATTTACTATTAAAATAACTGATGCTAGCCATGCTACTTTGGATATTTTGCAGACTTTCTTTGCAATAGTACTTGAAAGAGATGAAGCCATATAATCTGGCAGGTACTTCTAGAATGAAATTCTGGCGTTTGTCTATTCACCCTAAATAGCTCTACTGAAATCACAAGGTGGATGAATACATTAAGGTCCTTTAAAATCTGAATAGAATTGTTAAAATTAAACATTTAGCGAAACTTATCAAGCAATATATAACAAAAGCTTATCTTATTTTCATTTGCAAGTGTACAATTTTCTGAGCTTACTGAAAAACTTCAACTAAATTCAGCTTTGTCACCAATGGGATACTGCAAAACTGGACAGTCTCTGCATGCTTAGCTTTTGAACCTGTCTCTCAGAATGTTTATTCATATTAAGCCCCATTCAGGAAGTGATCTCGCTGGAAAATCTGAGCAAACAGTAGCACAGAACTTCCAGGCTCAAAAAGCTAAAGAATGTTCTTTTCCCCCCTTTCGTCTTCTTTTAAATGAATTTTGTGCTTGTGAATCAGATCAACAGCCCTAAAGACTGAAGGTTACTGTGTATGCACAAGAACACAGCTATTTTCAGTGTCCTGACACTTATCTACGTTTACTCTGTTGCAAGTTTCACTGACCATCTTGGGCATTAATAGGACTTCTGAAACCTGCAGGTAAATAATTATGGACCACCTATTGTATAGGTTGTAGGAAGTCTGAAGCAGTGATAGGTGCTTTAGCACCCTGTGAAAGGTGTCTAAGTTTGTTGTACAGACAGCGAGCAAACAACCTGGACTCTGGACAGAAAGTTGTAGTATAGCTAGCCAAGAAAAAATAGTGAGTTAAAGGAAATATTTGATAGTACCCTTGTCTAGGGCTCAGAATTGGATCTGCAATTTGCCTAGGTTAGCTATAACCTGTACATCCAAGTCAGATGCAAATCAGAAATATTTATCAGAAACTCAGGGAAATCACCAGAGTGAGAACGACAGCCTTCGACTTCACACAGTATCTGGCCTCTGATAATGTTCAGAAGGCAAAGACCAGTGCCTAAAGTAGTGTTGAGCTGGGTTCTGTGGTGGTGGAAGGTGTCATGAAATAACTGTTATATCAGAACACAGTAACAATTTTATTTATTTTTTCCCCCTCATTTGCATTGTCAGCGTAAGAAGAAAAGTTGCTGCTCTATTCATAGCATTGGAAGAGTAAATAAGATTATGCCAAAGTGTGTGAAGCTCATTTTAACTGGTATCTGAACAGATCAGCCAGAATCACCAATAACCAGCCACAGTTAATTGATGCACTAATTTATCAGACAAGCTTTTAAATTCTCGTAGCAAAAAAATAAATTGAACATCCCAAACTCAGCTGAGTACTAACTTGTAATTCTTACTATTTGTACTGTAGGAGTAACCTTCAGTCACTAGCAATCTCAGTTTTGAGCAAGGGTACCAAACTTGAGTTAAAGCCAGAATTAGACATATCTCTAAAGAACTGCTGTCTTGTTTCTTTGATACTAGTAATGAAATAAGTCTTAGTTAAGTAACCAAATATCAGTTAATCTTGTGCTGTATACAGTAGACTAAATCCCAGTCCTAGACATATCACAGCAAGTCTTAAGGAAGCCTGTGGACATTCCAGTAGCTTGGTGAGACACAGTTAATTCAGCTCAGTGTCTCTGTTTTTCTTTCTGCAACTTTCTTGCCCTGTTTGCAAGGGCAACTCCTCTCATTTTCAAAAATATGAAACTCCTTCACCTCCAGTTCAAGAAGGTGTCAATATTTCTAGACTGTGCAGCTACTTTCCTCAAGTAAAACTGACAAAATTGGCTGCAATAATGAAGATATTTCCCTTCCCACTGCTGGTCTCTGGCAATTTCACTATACTTGTATAGTCTCATGGAAGTCTTCTAAATCTCAAACGAGCTCATTGTTTTCTATTCGAAACCCTCAGTTCTGCTTCTTTCTACTGAAAATTTCAAAAATATTCATGTAAATCCCTTACAAAAGGAAGAGAAGATTGTCTGCAATTTCTTAAAGTGTAAGGATGATTGTAGGAGTCACTATGGCAGAATCATACGCACTAAAGGAAAATGAAGGAATGCAAAACAAGTAGAACTCCCAAGGCAGGCAGGCCCAGTTAAATTAAATTAATTTCCACTTAATTTTCTATACAAGAAAATGATATGTATTCCAAGCTTTCTAAAATTGATGGGAGTCTATCAAAAAAAAAAGTATTTACACTGAATTAAGAAGGTATAGATCAAATCTGTGGATACACATTGATCAATATCTGAAAACATATTAAAATTACTTCAGCCACTTGCAGCAAATTTAAATGTCTAAATAACAGCAAAGTTCAGTGATAACACCATGAGTGAAATTGTCCCAGCTTATTTAATTATTCTCTTTACAATGAGCAGTCTCTCATACTATATTCAAGTTTATATATAAACGCACACACATGTTCAGACTAAATTTACGGTCATATACGTGAGATCTCCTCACTACACCTATTTTCCATGTTATCACTAAGAGCATTTCCAATATCTGTATTTGCTCTGATAACTCTGGATATCATTGTCATGTTTTCTTATGCCCTTGGGTGAGATTGATTCACACCTGTCTCTTCTGCTGCTATGAGAAAGTAAACAGCAGCCACAAAGCTGTCAATGAATTGGATTTCTTTTTCTCCTGTATGCATTTAATCTTTTTATCGATGTACCTGAGATAGATTTTTTTTTTCAGGCATCCAACTCATGTTAATAATATATGAACTCTTGGTTCGTTTTTGCAGAGTATTTATTCCTGGTGTTGTGTTCTTTCCAATTTGATTAAGGCAGCTGAAGAACAAAATAAAGCAAATCGACTACATTTAATCCAATAATTACAACAAATTCTACAAATGTTAAACTTCTAGAGAAGCAAGCTTTCTGTGGGTGCTCCCAGCATCAAGCACACACAGGTATACTCCTTTCTGGGTCTCATAAAGGCAAGAACTCCCAAAATTGAACTTCACCCACACCAATCAAAATGCCACTCAGCTGCTGATTGAAATATCCTTCATTCAAATCAGAGTGAGTGCCTTTAATGGCTACCCAAATGGCTGTCAAATTAAATAAGAAACAAAATGCAAATAAATTAGCATTCCTAGCTACTGATACACTATAAATATTTATGAGGAAAAAAAGATGCTGTAATTTCAAATGATACCACAGGCCTATTTTGTACAAACAGTTAAAACAGTTATACATGCAATACTGTACTTTGCAATTTTTTTCCATTTCACATCACCATAATCACCTAATAAATATTTAAATGGACCCATTTGCTGTAACTATAAAAGAACCGTGTAAACTTGTTGTCATCTAGACACATAAGCCGCAGTGGAGTCAATGAATTTCAACAGTCACTTAATATTGCAAGCCACAAGCTACCTTAAACCTGCCAGCAACTGTCTGCCAGGAAGCTACTGTAGCACCACGGCTACCTCCTCCAACCCAGGACACGAGATTCATTATGAATGCTAGCATTGCTACTCTAATTAGGCCTGGGAGAGGTTTAACAACCATGCTACAGTCTTGCTGCTGACAAATATAAAAATAAAGCCTTGTTCAAATTAGCAATGTGAAGTGAGAAGGCCTAGAAGCAGCAACTGTCTGACCAGTAGTGAAACAGTTCTAATCTATAGTGAGGTTATTTTGCTTCATAAACTGCTAGTATGTTACCTGCAGGAGGTCTCCCTGTAAAATGAATTATAGTAAGCTATATGTGATAATTAACCGTGCATTAGCAAATATCTTGAAACAGGGGGGCTCTGTTTTCTCTGTATTTTGACTAATAAAAGCATGAATTTGTTCAACAAATGATCATTTAGGTTGTGGAATGCTAAGCATATTGGAAGAACACAGTAAGCAATAGAATATTGTAGGTGGACTAACAGTTTCCTTACAAAAACAGGCTGTTTAATAGGCTGGCTCCATACTACGTTATTCACAGTACTAAAAACCACAGTGTTGGGAAGACAAATACAATATACATTTAAAATAATATAAACCTTGTACTCCTATTTACTTTAAAAATGCCATAGATGTGACAATAAAAAAAATCCATAAGCAAACATTTATTTCAGAAAGACAAAATCCCAAATGACTCTTTCCAGAACGTAAACAGATAGTGAGGCAATTGGTATGGTCATCTTCTCTAGAGGGGAAAAAATGCAGCTTGGCTTAAAATAGTCTACATCATATGAATGTGAAGCGAGGAAAAAAAATCTTATTAATTTCTTATGTATACTGCTTATCACAATAAAAATAAAGTAGTACTATAATTTATTTTAGTTTCATTTACATCTTATGAAAACATATTTGACCACAACGCTTTATTGAACTGTGACTGTACCAGCCATATTCTTGGCTGTGAATCAGGGGTCAGAGCAACTTCAGCATATACAGGTTGACAATCTGTGCCTCTTTATTCATACTGGATGGACGGGAGCTCAAGCTTGCAAACATCACAAGCTGCAACTCTTCTTACTACAAGCAATCTATTCTTACTGCAAGTAATCTATCAGCTTTAACCAGATTTTGTGTAGCAATGACTAACTGTAGGGCGGCATTATCATGGGAAAATACGAAGTCCCAGTGTTACTGGGATGGACTGCACATAAAAAGACAAGTTAATTTAAAATAATGTTTTAATTCATACATGTCAGCATTCAGAAGTCTCTCAAACCTTTAAAATCTTTCAGATTTTTGAAGTGTTCTCTCACTAAATCTATGATAAGGCCAAGATCAAAATAGACGTCTCAGCTGTATCTCCCCATTTCTTCCCAGCCAGCGCAGCTCTCATCTGCCCTGTAACAAGAAGCCTATCTGAGGTACCAGAGCTTTCACTTCAGCATGTTGGGTCTATTTCAGTGGAGGTATTGATTTCTGAGGCAGGGGCTATCCACAAGATGCCGGAATTATAAACGCATAGCAGACTTCCAGTCTTAGAGCAAGAAAAAATAATCAGAATAGTGTTATCTAGAGAAAACTGAAAGGGCATGACTCTGCCATGCCGTGATACAGCCAAGAGTAAGAATGCATCTTTTTTCAACATCATCTTGATTCAACCAAAGGAAGTGGAACTGCTGTTTGCATTGTATCTTCTCCTTCCCAAATCCATCTCACACTTCAGCTCTCACCCTCAAAATGACCTAGAAAATATCTTCAGCATTTCATTAAAATTAAAATTTTAATATATAGCAGAAACCAGGGACTCCACAGAAACACCAGTTTTATGACACATTACAATTTTCTCAGTTAACTGCTCAGTGTAAGCTATGTAGTTGCCTGTCTCTTGATCCAGCCCACATGAACGAACAATATTGACAGCTTTTCCAGTGCCCATCTTTCTCTACTACAGAGCTACCAGACACTCTTCACTCATAGACTATTAGTCTGATTAACAACATTAAGTTCCATTCTGCACAAGCATTGCCAATCCTTTTTTTTTTTTTTTTTTTAATCCTGACAATTGCCATTTCAGTTTCAGATGTAACAAATGTGTTTTATAACAGAGTATTTGTCATTTATTCTGCTCAAATGGTGCCTGTTGGTCTAATAAAACACCCCATCTTTTCCTTCAAATTCAAGTCACATGGCACTATTAAAGACAGGGATATAGACTTGGATAAACAATAGACTTTATTATATTACATCATGGGCATAGAGTGGAAGGGGAAGGAATGTGTATGGCATTTTGCCTGCAAACTATCCACTTTCCCCAAGTGACCAGGACATGTCTGCTCTCTCCATTTTATATGTGCTACTTTCCACTTCTTCCCAGTATCAAAGTCAATTTTCCCAAACTCTTGCAGATGCCTTTCTGCAACTAACCCATTACTTTATGTTGACACCTTTCTCCTACTAAGACACTTCTATATTGCTTAGTAGTGGCTTTCACATATCTACAAAAACATTATTTTTGGCAGCTTGCATGTATATATATATCATATGTAAGAAACATTTTCTTTTCTTATAGTTAAATTATTGTTGCCATCAAATTATAAAAGACATGTCTGCAACATTATTTAGAAAGCATACAGGAAGAAAATATGCATATTTCTTCTAGAATAATAAAAATAATTAAAAAATACTACAAATGGATGGCAAGTGCTTTTTTCTTTTTTTCTTTTTCCCTTTTTTTTTTCTTTCTTTTTTTTTTTTTTTTCCCAAAAAGTTCTCTTTCTCACTTATACTATGGAATGATAAAAAATTGTAAAAACCAACTTGCACTAATTTGGCTATTATTATATTCCTTCAAGAAAGTACAGTTTTTGTCTTAATTTCAAAAGTGATGATCATCTGAAAAAAAGAGAAATGATCTTGAGATTCTATGTTTTGCCTAAATCTCCTTCATAGAGTTGTGTATGACCAAGAACAATTTAAGTGCCTTTTTTTTTTTTTTAAATGGTTCAGTCAGCTACTTTGAGAGTGGCCACGTGTATCCATAATATTGCAGTTAATCAAGTTTAAAGTCCAGTAATACCTTTAATTTTCAAAAACAAAGACAAAAGCCTAAAAGTTGTTTTTATAATTTATGCACTAACCTTCAGCTCTCTAAGGTAAATGAGAACTTTGAGAGTACTATGCTGCATTTTCTCAAGTGAATTACAATTATAGATTTCCAGGCAGAGGGTAAGATTGCCCCCTTTTGGAATTTTTAAGCCTAGCAGTCTAAATAAAGAAAGGTGCAAAGCATTCCTGATGTCTACTCAAAATATGCATCTCATTGGGGATTATTTGTGCTTCATACTGTTGTATTCTAGTGTTATTTTGTATGTGGCTTCACATTCCTTATTAAAGAAATAGGCAAGAAAGAATTCAACTCTGCTTGCCAGCAACCACAAAAACAAAAATTCTAAAGTCAGCTAAAGGTAAACATATGGAACCCTCTAAGGAATGTAGTAGTAAAGATGGAACATATGACTTAGTTCTCCCTTTCTGTGTTCTGGAGGACAACTGTATTGGAAATTCACTTCAGAGACAGTAGTCTATAATTACCATGTAATGTAAAGTAGTATTCTCTGATAAAATCCATAAAGATCTCAGTATTTTAACGAAGAACTGTAACTACTGTAGTAGTTGTTAGACAATTTAATAGCAGGCTTACTTTAATAGCAAAACCACTCTGGTTATACTGAACTTTTGTTTATTTCTAAGTTGTCAGTTTTAGTGCCCAAACAATAGTCTCAAAACTAATTTCATCAAGTTTACTAGTTTTTTTTTACAGAGATGTTCATGACTACAAACAGAAAATGCACAATAATTAGGAGTCTGGATTGAAATCTGTATTTTCATGACTTTTTTTTTTTTTTTTTTTTTACAGTGCAATAGTGTTAAATACACCATTAGAATTTACTACTGAAAGCAATGCAATTTTTAAGCATTTATTACTTAGTAATACTCTACTAATAAAACATCATTAGATTGTTGCTTTACCAGTATCTTCTTGTAGCATCTAATTTTAGAAAAATAATCTTTTCTAATTATATAGCACATTACTATTTTTGTTTCAAAACTGAAAAATATTCTGAACTTGTTTCAGTTCAGAGTTTGTTCCACATAACTTCGGCACTATGGTCCTAGATCAGTATTTCTTACTTATCTTTGTGTGGCTGGAATCCTATGACCCATACTATGTCTCATGTCCCATAAGGGTTTAATCTCAAGAAGGAAGTATATTAGTAAGCCTTCAACTGACAGTAACTTCTCAAGAATTTATATGGCCACCTGACAAACAGAAGCATGGAGAGATCTCCAAATGGAGATAGACTGACAAACTAGTATAAAATGGCAATAAAATAGAAATAAGCTTTAAGGAGAGCTACATTGATGTATCTCATCATAGCTGAAACAAGAATTCTGTACAAGCAAAATAAGAAGAGCCGACAGTCACTAGGCCACATTAAATGTGCGTGAAAATACAGAATTTAAGCTGTGCAATTCTGCTGAAGAGCTCATTGCCTAAGCTGTGTATGCAGTATTAAACAACACCATGCCATTCAGCTGTTTCAGCACCAGCCTCCAAGGAATACAGCATTTGTTCTTCCATCCTACTACAATCGCAATTATATCACCACACACTATTACACTATTGTCTTCCAGTAAATTAATCATAATTCAGCCAGCCAAACCAAGATCCTGTAGTAACACTGGTTTATACAAAACAGCATGCTTGAGCATCCGTACTGCTCTTGTACCCTGGGCACAATGTTATGGAGCAAAGTTCTTGTATATAATATAAAAATAACCATTGTTACTTTTTTTCTATGGTTAATATTGTAGTATTCTTACTGTCTTAGATATCAAACTTAGATATCACACAAAGCATGTGATGAAAATGATTTTAATCATTTATGTGCACATTAGCTTTGCTTCATGGTAAATAGGTTATAACAATCCTGAGGATTAGATGTAGTACACTTGTATGTTTTCAGAAAAATGCTGAAGGCCCAGCTCTAAGGAGTATAATTCACCATTACATAAAAAACACCAAGTGTAACAAGATGAACAGCAATGTAACTTTCCAGACTGTTTGCCCAAGTTGTTTAATGCCTTGTGTATTTCTGTTGAGGAAAAGTCAGAGTTTAAGTTGAATTATGTCCTTGCTGCTTTCAAAATACTTTAAACAGTTACTTAAACTGCAGCCAGTGTGTCATGCATTCCAATACAGAATATAAGAATCTATGCATTTAGTGTCACTTTAAGACTTCTACTTAGAATTTTCCTTTCAGTGCCATAGAGTTAATCATAAGGAAGGAATGCACACTCTGATCATGTTAATTAGCTTACTAAGTACGGCTTCTAAGGAGATCACTTTAATGTGTCCTTAAGGATGCTTGAAAGAAGTTTTATTAGAGAGAAATGCTTGGTTTGCTTTACTGACACATTCACTGGACCAAAATGTTGTCATTAGGTAATCTGTAGCTATCTTGATGTCTATGTATGGAAGAGGAATACCACAGCAAAACATATATTTTGTATTTAATAAAATCTGTGGTTATTTTATAGTGACTAGAAGTACTATACAAGGACATGGATAGAAGGAGAAGATTCACTGATGCTTTCAGAAATTTTAAATTTGAACTTTATAGGGCATGCTTTTTTACATATAAAGGGCATGAACCACTGCTCTGGATTTGTCCACTCAATTCTGTGCTTTTATTTTACCTCTAGGGCAAAGACCTAAGGGGCACAGGAGCACAGCCAACTCCTCTCACATCTGTGCTAGAAAACTTTTGTGCAGCATGGTTCTGCCAATTGCAGGTCTGAGTCCTGCCTTCAGGGAGAGTCCCCCTTAAATGTTTTTGGAAAGTTTATGTGAAATGTGTGACATATTTGTGGCTACATAGGTGACTGCAAAAAATATATAGTTTAATCTTCACTGTCATTGTACGACTATTACAGAATATACAGGAGCTTAAGTATTGGTAATGGAGTGTAGATACTGGAGAAACCAGTGACCAGCAGACCCTGGTGATCTGAACCCAGAAGAGTATGTTTTCCTACAGCTAAAGTCTACAATGCAATATTGAGCAGAAGAATCAATCAGTCTGCACTGTGGTCTACACAGCTCTAGTTACTAATGCTGATAAATTTCAGCATAACAAATTTTCTCTGGCAGAAGTTAATTGAGTAAGTAGTGCCTGGCACATGGGTCATGATCCTGGCTAAGGATTCTCGGTTCTACTGCAATTAAAATAACATTAGCTAGTCAATGTGTGTAAGTCATTCCTTTCAGGCTGATCAGAAGTTTACAATGTTTGAAATAATGTGAGATTTTCAAAAATGCCTAAGAAATTAATGTGCAATGCTCCTCTGACACACAGTCAAGTACAGGAGTCATAAGCCACATCTACTTTGTGCAGTTCATGTTCTGAGTGTCATTGACTTCATGTTTTGAGTGTCTAGGTAAGTTTACATGTCTATTCCACTGCAGTGCAGTGTTGTATAAATATACTACCTTACGCCTCAGAAGCAGTCTAATTCATTTTAGGTCATCCTTCACATCAATGGCCTTGCTAAACTGTTATATAGAACCACCTATTATCCAAGGAAAAATATTGGAATTTTATCTGTTTTTCCCATCCTGTAAATCAAGATGAAGAGGCAATAGCATTTTGCCGTTACTTTAGAAAATCACTTTATCCTCTTACAGTACTACATAGACAAACATACATTTTATATCTTAAATCTTAAAATATATAATAATAATAATAATAATAAATCTTAGAAAAAAGCACTGGGATTTTCCTTTCCCCCTCCCCCCCCCCCCCCCCCCGTTGTTTTGTTCATGATACTAAAAATGCTTAAGAATTGTTGGATGCAGTTAACTTTTTAGCTGGTTCCTTAAATCAAGAAAAAAAAAAAAAAAACATATTAGGTTTACTATGGCTTGGAAATTGTTAGAATACGTTCTCAACTTTGCAGTGTTTTAGTATAGATCCTTCCCATTTTGTCACCAAGTTGTCATTATGGCTTTGGCCTTAACACAGGCAGTCTTAACTCAGTATACTGGGAGCTGGAGTGGGAGGTTGGTCAGAAGTACCCACCTGCTGCTACCATTAGGCCTCCTCTGTTAATTTTTCAATAGTACATACATTAGTAGGATCCTACCTGTTTGTAGTTATGTACTACTTATGCTCTTCATTCTGTTTCTGTGTTCTAAGGAATTGTGGAAGGTATCATGCTTAAAATAAACAATATTCCTGCACAGCAGTTAGCACAAAAGGAAGAGTGTTACTTGTAAGACAGTTAGGAATTTTTGTTTGCTTATTTGTTTAAAAGGAAAAAACTTTCAATGATAAGCAAATCTGCTATGAAACCTGACTGAAATACATGCCAGGCCTGATATAATGCAACAGAATCTAAGAATTCCTAACAGAAAATTATCTGAAAATATTTGAAAAGACTCTTTGTAAGCATAGAAGAGAATGCTTATTATGTGCTTCCGTAATCACGTATTTCATACAAAATTAGAGTCTGTTGAGTAAATCCCAAAGCAATTTATGATTTCTCAATACAATTCCCACACTCTGATTGTTCTTCAGGCAACTAAAAGACCATGTAGCACAGAAACAGCTGAAGGCAGGAGAGTGTTTTCATCTGAATTACTGGTAAGGTTCCACAGTGCTTTATCTAGTTGCAGACAGAAGGAACACTACTGGGGCCACAAATGCTGCAGACCAGCTGTAAGAGATATACTAAAAATTTTGAAAACAATGTTATCAACACAAAGCTTTCTTGTATCTCTAAAACACTAACTCAGCTATCTTTCCTGTACCTACCATCCCCTACGTTTTTTCTACCAGCACTTAAAAGGGGTCTAACATTGTTTGTAGCAAGTCTTTTAATCAGCTAGGTAATTTCTATTGGGTTACAAAGCAGAAATTCTGTATAAGTGGGAGAGAAAAATAATAGAAAGATATCTGCATCATTATTACGAGGTACTCTGCAGTGAAATGTCAGTTCTAAGCATTTTGATGGCATACAAAGTGCACTAAAATAATGTACACTAGCAAATGCTAACTGAATACTAGGCCAAATATGTGGCAACTTGTCTGATAAACATCAAGTTTCTCTACATGCTTAGGGAATGCATCACTTCAAAGAAGGATGAAGGCTATTCTTCGGTGTTAACCACTAGCAGACAAGTTTCCCTTGATTCCTAAAGATCGTTAAGACAAAGCCCTTGGAGCAACACTTTTCTTTGTACCATCCTAAAACTAGTTCACTTGCAGGTGAAACATGGAAACAAATACTGTATACTTTTAACGTGAATTCACTTTATAACAGGCCTTAAACTCTGAACTGCCAAATTTGACAATAAAGACTCCTATCTTCCTTTGAGAACTGCATTCATGAGTTACTGAGAGGACCAATTCCATCTCAGCCAGTAAATTCTTTTGGCCTCCATTCACTTTGGGAATGTAAATTCTGTGACTAGGACTAAGACTTGTTTGTTGTATTTTCCTGACCAGAATATATCCAAGTTTCAGAGTATTCCACCCTATTCTTTCTTCTATGCAATTCAGAAGAATTAAACTAATAGGAGTACTGACTCTTATTGAAAAGATAGTCTTTACCTGGAAGTGAATTTCACGGATTTAGCACTGCATTAATAGCAGATATTTATATTTTATTCAATGGCTAACATTTAACTCAGAATCAGAGGTCAAATCTAATATTCCACTTAGAGGATGTAGTATCTAAATTGTCTTTTAAACAGAGCTAAATTTAACCTCAAAATATTATTTTTAAACAGAAGTCAAGTATTGCTGCTAAACTTTTTTGAATAAATTATACAACGGCTCAACACTGATTCACAAATGGTTTCCAATCACTAAAAGGTTATTTACCCCTCTCTCCCCCTCCCCCTCCCCCAACAAATAAATAAATAAATAGCTCTACCTATTTCAAAAGAAATAAATGTTGTTCTTTACCTTTTCTCATCCTTGACTGGCCAGGCATCAGTCCTGGCTGCTAAAAGAGTCAGGAGCATAAGCATGTTCCAACAGATCTAGTGAAAGTGTAGTCATTTGTGCCAGAAACATACACAAACACATTTAGAAATATGGTTATCCTGGGAATTGAAATGACCTCATTGTACCTCATTGAATCTTAATTCTCATTTAAAAAATAGTGCTTGGGAAATTTAATACTTCATATAATAATAGCATTCATATTTTTATTGAAAAGTGATGAGATTAGAATTTTTTCAAAGATACTGAAACCTAGATCTCTGTTTCTTAGAGTGAGCCACCATATTCCAGATGCATAATTTTTAATATTAAAATTGAGAAATTAATTAGCTATGTAATTTCAAACTAGCTGGCCTTCCTTTAAAAATATTCCACAAAAGATTTTTGGTGCAACCATCTAATCTGATATTTCCTTTGTTCTCTTGGAAGACCTGAATTTTTCACTGAATCATATAGTTGCTTCAGATTAGTGTCAACCTTAAACAAACAAACAAAAGAATAAAGTCTAAAATAATGAGGAACTAACTAGGGAAGTTCTATGAACAATAAAGGCAAGAGATCCAAGACAGATCCTGTGGAGATTAACAATAAAGTTTTAACCCACATCAGAAACATTTCAGTGAAGATGGAGTGTAATTGGATATGCCATCACATTGAAAACAAAGGAAACAGGTATTATTTCTCAAGTGATTTGCTAGCTGCTCTTCTGCCATAGATTGTATTGAACTCAGTACAAAGTTTTAGGTAAATTCTTTGGAGACTTTCTTTACTGTGTGCTTAAAACTGTTAAGCAACCTCAAATATAAGAAACTAGTACCACACTATTGAGTATGTTGAAAGAGTATAGACAAGGATGTCATGCTACTTCCAAAACAGTCAGTCAATCAAATCATAACATGTATATGCATAGTAAGTTTTTTCCATTAGAAACAGCAGTCTCCATGAGACTATTTAGTTACCTGAATCACAATTTATCTAGAGCCTCTGAAAAGATACAGTCAAATCAAATTCTCCCAAAGGAGATAGACTCATGCTAAGTTATATCACTGTTTTTCACTTCAAAAAGGCATCTTAATCAGTTTATGATACATACAAAAAATATAGGGTGGTGCAGTGCCACAGTCCCCAATAAACATTCTAAAAACATCAATTCTAAGAAATGTTGCTATAGCAGGCTGTTAACTTTGAATTAATTGCTAAATATATTGCTTAGAAAACATAATGAGAAATCATTGCAGGTTAATTTCAGAAAATCCAGATGACCCTTTCTTAATTTATTTTTCCTGGTGGTCTGAGTGTGGTAGCAGAATACAGAGTTCCTTAGTCTCCTATTGGCTAGAGCTGATTTGTCCTGTTCAAAACTGGTCCCATGAAACAAACACACACACACCTGTTTGCTGAGAACCACAATAAACAAAAACTGTTCATAAAAAAAAAAAAAAAAATGTTTCAGACTGTCATAAAACTCCATGCAAACTTATTCCAGGATGACAGTTTTAGCACTGAGTTTGCTCTTGTGTGAATGCAGGTAAGTAATTGATATTAACATAGTCCCGTAAGTTGACTGTTGAAGAAAACAATAGAAATGTAACTAACTCCATAAACTGAAATGAAAAAGCTGGTCTTAAATATTATGATTAGTTGTTTATAAGTATGTCCCATTAAAAGATGTTGACCACACAACCAAAGTATCAGTGTATATTTAGATCAAAATGTTTATGTATACTTGGAAGGCAAAATAAAAGAGTTTTCTCCCCTATAAATATTTGAGATTCCATTCTTCATATAAAATATTCTATCCACATATTTAGAGAACGGGAAAGAAATAATCTGCCTACACATCACATTAAAGGAAATGCATTTTTCATTCTTCAAAGACAAAAAAAGTGTGTCCAGAAATGCATATAGGAATCTGCTCATCAGATAAGTGAGCTATGTAAGAAATCATTCAAAAATACTTACAGTTTCTGCAGTTCATTTTCCCCCTCACCAGATTACTCTGCTTTTCATTTCTGCTGTTATTCAAGCCTCAGCTGAAACAAAGTTTCTTTGACAGGGATACATTTCCTCAGAGCTGCTTTGTCTGTCTGCAATTCCCTAGATGAACACTGCTCCAATAATTTACATCACTATCGGAGTTCTGTTGCTCCCCTAACACAGGCAGTGCGTTGGTTCTGTCATCTCCCACTTACGGAGCTTCTGAGGGAAAGAAACAATAGATGAGAAACAGACAGCTGATAGTATCCAACTACTCAAAGAAAAGCAACCTGAGACCACGAAGTAACACATTAGACTGTAATGATATACCATAGCATGTCATCTGTCCTGCAGTGGCATTTTGAACCCCCAGAAAAAAAAACAGCAAATATTGTTAATAAGGGTGCACCAACACTGAAAAAGGATTTTTAAACAATTGGTAACATGAATATCATGGCATTCAAAAGCTGTATGTTACTTTAAAATGATATTGCATTTTAATAGATGAAAGAAATCTCAATATCACATTATAAGAACAGCAAAGGATGAAATAATCCTGACAGATACTATGTCTCGCTTCAGTAAGTTATATTATATTACTGATGTTAACACCATATCGCAAACAATAGCATTGTGTGACAATCACAAGCAGTGCAACTATTTGTGTAAATCTTCTTTTTAGAAGAAATAACAGGAAACAATTATTGTGTGCCGATGAAAGGCCACCTTATACAACTTCTTAAATTTATTCTAGTGTACAAGAACACAATTACAACTTCTGTGGAGAAATAGTGAAACAGGTGAACAGATGAAGCGTAACATGAAGCTGCAAGACAAGCTCTCCAGAGCAAGCAGTATCCACAAGATTTAGCTATATGAATCAATGACAGATCCCACAAGCTTACTAATTTGTACAGTGGCAAATTTCAACCTATGTAAAGGAGTTCACAGAAAATTTATCAGATGGCTGAGTTTAAGAAAGTATTTCCATTTCGGTGGAGAGTGCAGATAGGAATTTAAATCCCCATCAATATACCAAAATCAATATACCAACATCTATTAACAACCACTAAACTTCTGGAAGTGGTAGTTCTGTTACTACTTTTTAGAGTTCAGTAAAAGTCTTTTTAATAGACAAAACTAAACATTTTTAACACTTACTTACAGCCTCTTCTGGGATGGCATATACTGCTGCCGTATACTGCCAACTCAGCTCCACTTCCTGACACTGTAAGTGAAAAAAAGAAAGAAATGTTAAACTGTGGTAGAAGAAAAGTTTAAGTGCATTGATTCTTTTTTCCAAATTGGAATTTGATTGCAATGCTTGAGATAACACCATTTGAATAAGAGGTCATTACTGTTTTGAATTACAATCAGCGAACTGGGATTTCTGCCCCCACCTCCTTTGCAGAATGCACAGTATCAGAATCTTGATATTTGAAGCATTATTATAAGGACAAAATAATCATTTAAAGACAGAAAGCACATAACAATGTTAATCCAATAATATTATTAGATTTTTTAAGAAAAAATTCCAACACAGTCCTCCACAAAGATAGTGCTCAGATTCCAGAAATCTTTAAGGACACAAGCAAAGGTATTATGGAGCCAGAGTAGATCTACTTATTACCATGACTGGTCACATGGCTGTGTTGGAGAGTAAGGAGATAAAATAATTGTGGTTACAAGGTTTTAAACTTTACCTTCCGTGGAAAAGCCTACCTGTGAGGTATTCTCACCCACCTGGCTAGATGGTAAGTCAGAAGAAAAGCGAAGAAAAAGGAATCTGGTGGAAATCTCATTGTATTTAACTCCTCAATGAAAGATCTACTAATGCTATGGACTTGTACGTTCCTGGCAGGATCTTCTATGACTTTAGACAATCCTCAGAAACAAAGGAATTACACTATTTTTAAAGCAGCTACTGTTGATAGCAATTCCCTTTGGATCCCTACTTTCATGTTTCAGCCCATACTGCGGCAGGGACCCTCTGCTGACACAATAAAATACTTGAGTCAGTGTTTTCCTTCCCAATCTTTCAGCTGACCTAAGCAGCTCCTAAGGCTAAAACGACTCAGCGTTGTAGCTAGATAACATTTTTTTCATTCCTTCCTAAAGTTCAAATAACTCACAGACAGTCTTTCAATTCTTTCATGCTCAAGCTTCAGACTCTTTGCAGCTCTCTGACTCTCTTGAAGTACCAACAATTCAGCTTTACTAGGGTTCAGAAAAGAATGTGTCAGACATTGGCATCCAAAGAAAGCAATCGTCTCCTGCTGGGTCTGTCATTATCTAGGAAGAGTCTGACAGAAATTCTTAATTTCTGGCTCCTGTGCCTTTGCCATCCAACAGTATTACTAACCAGAACTAATCTTTCCCTTTCCAGACACCTCCTGGAAGCCCACCAGCTGCAGCAAGCACTCCAGAACTGCCTAAATGGGTTCCAAACCAGACTCATGTACTTCTTTAATTAACCCTGAAAACTTTTTTTTTTTTTTTTCAGGGCTCACCCATAACCTTAATTTTCTCAAATATTAGCAAATTGGGTATCAGAATTAGAGAGACACTCAAATGTACTGAGATAAAACCAAAATAGATATTCTCCATTTTCTGAGTTATGCATTTAAATTTTTTCCAAATGAAGACAGGAAGTTCTGCCGGAGTTTGTTAGGTCTCACATACTCTGGACCTCATCAACAGCCCCAGAGATCTTTCACAGATTAAAAGGGGAATTAGTGAAATGTATCGGTATATACAGCACATTTATATCACCAGTCCCAACAGTCCCCCATAAACCCAGTATTTTTTGCAGAGGTAAATATCATCCACTGAATACCAGCAGCACCACCTTATTCAGGACATTGTTGCCAACATTATGAAATCCTAAATCAGTCCATCTGGAATATTTTCCCCGTCAAAAATAGCAACACTGGCTTTTGCTTAGAATTCAAAATTTCTGATCAGTTTCATGAATATCATTTTGTTCCAAAGATGGGGAAATCAAGTCACAAGAAAGGTACTGGCTAAGCACAAGTACCCAGTAGCTCTATGGCTTGAGACAGGAACTGAACCTAAATACCTGAGATCACCACTCAGTGTCTTACTACCCATCCTATCCAGGCAGCTAACACTGCTCCACATCCTGATGTAAGTTAAAATTTCATCTTCAATGGACAAGTTCAAAGCTCCAGCAGCGAATAGCTGTGTGTGTCTTCTGCATATGTCCTCACTGGCTCACAATTATTAACTCTGCTGGAGCATCTGGTCAGGGCTAGCTATTTTTGGCTGGTATTCACAGCTCCAGTTGAGTAGGCTCTGGCGAGTACACCTGGCAACACTGGCTCAGAACAACACTAACTCAGACACACAACACAAACAGGAAGAAAGGGAGAGAGAGCCTGGGTGTTATTGATATAAGATTGTATTTTTACTAGGCTAATAAATAGTGTCTGCTCATTCCTGTGGGTGTGTGGAAATCTCATTTCACAACGTCACATTCCTGAAGAGCACAGTTGGCATAATTCAAATAATGCACTTTAAATGCAACTTGCATTACCTCGTCATTTTATAAATTAGACTTTGGCAGACTTAAATAAGTAGAGGAAAGTTAATCTCATGGAAACATGCTAGTTTCAATGCTGAAGATAGTTCTGCCACCATCATTCCTCCTATCAAGCAAACCTAATCGCTTTGTTTTTGTGGGCTCTTAGGCAATAGCATTACTATGAGTTTGGAAAAAATAACAACACCGACTGTGCTGACTTCTGACCAATCACCACGTAGCCTTTGAACATCAGACTTTTAAGTGTCTCTTCTTTGCCAAAAAAATTAATGAGCCAAAAATAAGTACCAAAGGTTGGAACCAGCTCTGTCTCAGCTGTATTCTATACCACAGTCACACTAGAGGATGAGGAAAGAGAGAAAAAGAGAGAAAAAGAGTGAAAGAAGAAAGCAAAGATTAGTAATAATTGCAGTATGACTTCTTTTCCTTCATTTTTAGGTATGAGCTACTACAAGAACCATATGAAACTCCTGGTAGCCAAAGTGCAACTAGGTCACTTTAGCTTTTATCTGTTTCAAACAGACTAAAAATTAGGAATGAACAATAAACAGTTCAGCATTTCATACATACATAGAGCTAAACAGAAAAAGATTCGGGTAAAGGAATTAGCTTTGTATTGTACGGAGTTCCAAAAAGTAGCTTCTGGAATGGCCCAAATTGTCTTTTAGTTTCCCTTTGGATCTTTCATTTTGTAGATCCTCGTGAATTTTTGAGACTACTGTTGCACTGAGGGCTTCTTCAGCTTCAACTGTGCAGTACAATATTGCTCCATAAGTCATAGCTTCAGATCAAACACCTGCTAGCTTGCTTTAAATGTACCATCACCTCAATTACATTAAAACTTTGATATCTGCATTCATTACCACCAACCGTTTTAATTATCATAAACAGGATGCTGTTTTTTGTTTTCCTAGGATGTTGTAAGGACAAATTCATGAGATGGAGATTAGATATAAATGTTGTTTCATTGCTTAATAGCCTGAATACAGAGAAAGCAATTTATGTTGCAAGCTTAGAAACTCACTTCTTACACTGGACATTTTGCATCTTGAAGCCAGATCCAGTCCAAAATAGTTTGATTGATAAAACACTTCATTCTGGAAAAAATATTCACAAGGCTTTTGTTTTGTTTTTCATTAAGTAGAAAACATGCATTCTAATGTCTAAAAATATCACAAGGAATTATTGAAGTGACCCAAAGGAGCATGCTTTTTAAATTGTCCGGATCTTATCAAATTCCTCTACAAACATATAGATTTTTAAATTATTTTTCAGTAATATTTCAGCCTCTTCTCCATGTATTTCCCAAGATATTTTTTGGCAACAATAAATCTATTTGGTTTCCTTTAACAAAATTGGCAGAAGCACTCTCAAGACAAATTTAAAAAAAAAAAAAAAAAAAAAAAAAAAAAGAACCATGCTGACTGAAGTAACACTGTCATTATCCTGCCAGTAAGCCCCTGAAACCTAGAGGTTGTGGTAGAAGAAAAAAAAAATAGTACAAGCAATGACAGAATCCCACAACTTTTGAATAGGCCAGATCAGAATAAAACTCCAAGAGGAAATCACATCCAGTAGGATGATATTTTTGAGTCATGTTAAGGTCAATACTTTCAAAGTAAATAAAATCAAAAACCCTGTAGGTTTGCATTTCTTAGGTAAAAAACTTAGATCATGATTTCAGCAAGAATGGCTTAAGGTTCAATCAAATGTTCAGAACATAAACTTGCAAAAGCCAAAAAATTCTTTTGACTTATATAATGTTTTACTTAGGAAAAAATAAAATCTGAAAAAAATCAGAATGTCCATTTTGTACGTACTTTCCACATGAAGTGTCTTGCCTTTTTCTGACTGAAATTACTATTGGATTTCCACACTCCTTTATAAATAAAAAACTTAAATCTCAAAACGTATTCTGCTATGTTTTTTTCAATATTGAAATTTGGAGATGGATTGGCTAGCCACTCTCATGTCACAGGTAACTCTTTCACAAACTGGTATGAAATATCAGTTTTGGAATGATTACATCCTTGCTGCAATGAAAGGAGGACATGGGACCTGAGGCCTTGGATGCTGAAGCCACCATATGCAAGGTCACAGGACTGGAGAGTTACATTTGAATTGCCACTTCTAGTATTTGTCACTGTTCCACATTATATTATACAGCTGTTTCAGAGAGCTATTGACATAAATATTTGCACCAACAACATAGACGTATGCATAAATATAATCTTGGTATGGGAAACTGTCTGAATGGTTTTCTGACCATGTACTTTTTAGGCTCATTACCTCGCCAAATACAGCACTGGCATTATTTGAAACAAAATTTTTAAATGTGGCCATCAAGTGGTGGAAGTTCAAAACTGCATCTTAAAATCTAAATTTGTCTCTGTCTAAGCCAAATAAATGACGCAAAATCATGTTCACAAGAAGCATTTTTTGTGATGGGAAGTATAAGGAGTATTTCATACCAGGTATTTGGGGAAAAAGAATTAAATAAAAATAGAGAATGCAATAAGCCATTTGTGGGGTATCTAAACTAGACTAAAAAAAAATAGTTAAGTAAAGCCATCCTTGTGCATCAGAGTATAAAGGTCTATGAGATAAAGAAAAAGATAACCTTTCCTAATAGTCCATGGTGGAAATGTTACTCCTTCCCCCAGGATATTTGCTACTAGTCTTTTCTTAAAAGAGGAGGAATATCAGAGTAGACAAACCACAGCGGTGACACACTATAGCAGTTCCTTTTTCAAGATAGCGCAAAGAACTGTAAGTTGCTTCCATACTCAGATCTCCTACTGAGGGCCCTGCTCATCCACAGTGACCATGGAAGTAGTGATTTACAGACAGGTACATTTACATTAACCAAGTATTTAGTTGCAGTTCTAAATACATACACACACACACACACACACACACACACACACACACATATATATATATATATATTTCCATGAACTACTCATGACTTTAATATACTAGAAAATCTGCTCTAACAAAAAGATTTTATTAGTAGCATATAAAACAAAAGAGCAAAGGGAACATTTCTTATATAAAGGACATATATGAAACTGCAGTTTGTTCAGATTCCAACATTCAGCATAAAATCCAAATTGTTATAGTTATGTTTGAGTAGAGAAGAAACTTCTGGTGCAATTTATAAATCGACTACCAGGCTTCCTTGTACAGCAAATTAACTACCTCATTAAAAGCAGAAAGAGAAGGTTACAAAAGCACCTTGGGGTGAATGTAGTTCTGGACAGGACAGGAGTCTTCCCTCAGCTAGCAGGACAGAAACTTTCCCTCACATGAAAGGAGAGGAGAGGAGCCTTCCTTACCTCAGGTGACAGGACAGGAGCCTTTCGTCAGCTGACAGGACAGAAGCTTTCTGGCGTTAGTCGTGTCATATTGTACATGTACTAACAGATTAAGAGTGGGGTCTATCAGATGCTTTCACTTGTATTATTTTTAGATTTTTACATTTTGTGCTTTTACTTGGAGAAAAGCACTCTACCCTTTTTTCTGACTTTTCTGTAGCTTGCATGGGACTAACCAAAAGCTGCATGAACAGTTTATTCCCATCTAACACATAGGCTTTCTTCACAAATTAAAGTGATTTAGCATATGCAGCTAAAAAGGGGGAAGAAGGGGCTGTGGTGTCAGACATGCAGTCATTGCCAAAGATTTCCTTTGCTAAACTGTTGTTTCACAGATCTGGTTGCCAACATTGCATGGAACAATGTTGGGGAGGAAGGAAATCATCGTGTTCAGCTTTTTCTGCCATTGCTTGTAAGTTGATTCCCTGGGGCTTTACAGGGACAGATTCTAGTCCAGACAAGAAGAGGCAAGTGGATATCTGTCTACAAGCAAAGAAACCAAGGAAAAGATTTTTAGTGAATTTAGTAAATACTGTAATCAATGGTAATTTATAGCTCAGAAATCAACCTCTGATTAATTCCCCAATGTTGTTTTGCTTTCACCCCTTTTACTTTCTTTTAAATACACCTCCATCCAGATAAAAGCTTCTTTGTAGTATTAGTTTATTTAGAGATTTCAACATGTGATGAAAAAGCTTCAAGTGGGAGAAGCAGAACCAGCTTTGGATCCAGGCAAATTTTGCACTCACCAAAACAAGTTTGAGCCAAATTTAGTAGTGCCATATGACATGCTCTTGGGGAGTGAGAGGCTGGCTGTAGGCCCAGATCTGACAAAGATCTTTTGCACATTTTTATCTTTATCCTCTGTGAATAGTCCCAGTGATCGTTCTGTCAACCTGAAGTATTAAAAAATCATCAGGCTGGCCTGTAAGATTTAAAAGATGTGGTCTTTAAACCAAAGAACTATTTTTTTTTAAGAAAAGGTATTTTTTAATTTGCTTTCTGTTTACTGAGCCTTAAGGAAACATCTGTGTCATGTTTTCCAGTCTTTTTCTGTGCAATGACAGCACTAGGAACATTTTTTTTCCCCAAATGAATCTGGAGGTTCTGCAGATTTATGACTTTCAGAAATGGGATTTTAGGCAGATGTCATACATTGTAAGGTTCTTGGTAGGAACTGAGAGAATCAGCAGCATAGTCAAAACAGCACTGAGTCACTGAAGCACTTGCTTAAGGCTTACAGAGCCTTGGATCATATCTTCTTTGAGATAAGAATTATAATTCCACTGTGTTTAGGTGATGCACAAGCACTTATGTGTGTGTATACCTTCCCTCTTCTGGTAACTGATCTATGTATCTGCTTCAGTCTTCTCATTGCATTGGTTTTGGTCCCTCACACAGCTGGTCCTCTTCAGGTACCAGTGACTTAAAGACTATGACAGGCCTATGACAGACTCTCTTACCATGTAGAAATCATTGGGGGGAATGAGGAAGATGATAGAGTCAGATTTTCCTTCATAAAGACTCTCTACATGCAGGGCAGATATCTTTTGGAAAAAGCCAGTATACCCACAGCTCTGGAAAATACTGTGGAATTTCTCCAGATAACAACCAGATAATTAAATGGTCTGTAAATGAGGACAACATAATTAGTGTGTACTTGGAAACAAGAGAGATACTGGCATTCAAAGCTTAATATTGATATATTTTAATTAAATATTAAAGCAGCTTAGGGGCTGACCTAAAGTGTTGGCAGTGAAATAAAGCCAAATCTAAGAATGTTTGTTCTAGAAGCAGCACTTTGCAGCCCCAGATGAGATCAACCAATACTGCTACAAGGTTGTACAAAATGCATAAGTACATAGATTCTGTCCCAAATATCTTGATGTCTTAGCGAAATAGAGTGAGTTTTACACATGGAGAAATATAGCATAGAGAGAGTGATTTGTCCCTGGTAAAACAGAGTGTTTATGAGAGAAGAGCTGAATATAAATTTCAAGATTGAAGGGTATACTTCAGCTACAAGAGCACTTTTCCTTGCCACTTTCGTGACAATTCACTTTGTTATTTTATAGTGTAATAGAAATATTTTTATTTTAGTTTCACTGAAGAGTTCAGTTAAATACATATTTACTTTTTTTTTTCTTACCCCCCCCCAATTTGTCTCTATCCACTCCTGTCTTTGTCTGTGAGTCTATGTCTATGGCAGGATGAGACTGGATTATCACAAAGTAAAACAACACTGCTGCTAACTAGGTTGGTTCACATTTGAACATGGACAACAAATGTTGCAGGCAGGTTGAGTTTCATATATTAAAATTCCTAGCTGAACTATTAAAATCTATTTTCATAAAAAACAAACGGACAAACGGAAATGAAAGCAGGTTTGTCTGCCTTGCAAAAAACAGATAAACAGTGAAGCAGAGCTCTGCCAAAAATCTCTGTTTCTATGGGCAGTGCTAGCAGATAAAGTTAATGAAGTGTCAAAATTATTCTGTGGCAGCATCTATGTCTTTCCAGACTGGAAAAAATGTATTTTCCTTTGAAAGATACTATCTTTATCCAACCTCCCTCTAAACTTAATTATTTACAGATTCTAATTACTGATTTCCCTATACTGATCCCTCCTTGCATACACCCCTCTTTTGGGGGCAGAGCGTGAGCAAAAGTTTTGCAGCATCTTTAGGGACTCTGTGTTAGTGCAGCCTCAGCACTGTCCATAGGACTGGACAGGTCTCAGTATAAAAGTGGTTTTGTGCATTTTTCTTTCAAAAGATCCTGATTTGTTAATTCTTTCTCAGGAAAATAAAAATTTCACTGGAATTCTTTGCAAGTTTTCTTGAATCTAAACTACTCTGGATAAACTTACAGAATAAAAAATACCTGTGGGCTACGAGGCTTGTCCCAAAGCTCATCAAATGCAGAAATATCCTTTGACTATAAGAACACTATATAGTATTATTGAATTCATAAATCACCTAATTCCTTAGCTCATTATAAATAACCAAAGAATTGTTTGGAAAAGGTGTCTACTAGGTTAGGCAAGTGTGATAGGAATGAAAAATAAAAATATATATAGATTTTTGGCTTCATCCGATCCCTTGTGAGGAGACTCATTCTAGGTTCTTTACAACTATTGAAAAGAAAGCCTAAACATGTTTTGAAATGCAAGTCATGGTCTCTTTCAGTATAGTCTGCTCTGTGTAGACAGAACAGTCATAAATGGTTTCTGGGACAGCATATTTAGTTTAATTGCTGCTTCACTCAACGAAACCCTGATAAAATCCATAATAAGCAAAGCAACACTCCATAAGCTTTTTTATGGTTGCAATATATAAGGATCTCCATTTGTCTTGCTGGCATTATTTATATGAAACCTTCTGCTACATACAGGTTAGGGCTTAATTTCAGAATTTTATGGCCTCCCCTGACTAAACAATGCCTCATATTGTAGTCATTTTATTAAAACAATTGGAATATGATCCCATTGTAATTTTATATGATGTACTTAAGGAATAGTTTTCTACTGTTACTGTGAGGGTGGCTATTGATTCTCAGTTGCTTAGCATTCTGATATACGTATTTATAAGTATACTTATGCACGCCTTTAATTGGGGCCTGGCTACTTGCCAGAACATACTAAGGTTGATGATAAAGGGGATAAATTTTACTCCTATAATGTAATCTAGTCAAATATTGTAAACAACCCTTTAACTCCAGGTATTTGAAAACACCTTAAGCCATAGCGCATGTCACCAGCAGGCAACCTTGAAACCTGCATAGAAAGTCCAATTGAGTACTGCTCAGGGCACTGAAATAGTAAGACTGCTGATGAAGGGATGGAATGAAATACAGCCCTCTGCCCAAACAGATGCCGTTACTTATTCTGTGTGTATAGCAGGGTCAGAAGTAGAGATGAGAATGATGGCTGGTAAAGATGCAGTTAGAAAAGTTTTAGGAAACACAAAAAGAAGTCATTACAAGGTGAGAACGTGAATTATTGCATTAGATCAATCACTCAGTTGGGGCTTTTGAAGCAGCAGTTGCAAATTAAGACAGTCAATCCCAAGTTTTAGAGCAACCCATAGCTACTACATGCAGTTCCCACATTACTATGAATGAACCAACTATAGTCTTGGTCATTGCTGCTGATCTCTCAGGAGTACTCATCACCTTGAAAGACAGAGATGAACATAAGCAAAATTAATTTCTCCTTTAATTTTGGAAAGAGCTGGAAGTAATTCTTACTTCCAGAGCTTGTTCATTGTAGGTGAATAGTTAAACGGTATGTCCCTACTTCCAGCCAAGGGAATTTAAGTCAACTAAATCTGAGCTTCAGAAATGTAAGATAGTATTCATGCAGCCAAAAGGCCATACTGAAACCAGCATAGTTTGGCTTGCAAATGTGCAATGTCATAGGGAATACGAAGTGGTGTCTTTAATAAAATCATGTAGAATGGGAGATGAGCCTTGCTGGGATTCTTATGAATTCATTGTTTTCAGCTATGGGGTATGAATTGTGTAGGAAGACATATTTAAATTGAACTCTGTATAAGCTGCTTTAATAAAGGCATTGAGGAGTGCTGATCAGTGTTTTCTCAGATGTTGTTTTCATATGTCTAATGTCTTCTGCATATAAAAATATTAGTGAGTAATTTTATGCTTATTTTTAATATGAAAATTTGGATTATTTGATTGACAAATCTTATAGGTATTGCCTTACTGCCCTCTGGCGTACAGGGATGAAATAGGCGCATGACCAACACTTTATAAGCATTTGTTGTTCCTGTAAAGTTATCACTGGGACAGGTCAACCTTTGGCTAAACTCTTTGAAAAGGAGAACGAACATACACTGTTTCACTTCATTTAGACCATTTTTTTTTTGGTATATAACATCTTTTCACTAGCTATGTATTAGTATGTAGACCTTTATCCCTGACTAGACACATAAGTGCCTGTGAGATTAAAACATAAGTGATTATTGTAATACCACCTCAGTGCTTGCTTTGAAAATCTTTAGTGTCTCCTTTGATGTTTGTTTTCAAAGCAGCAGCTTGCAATTTCTGAGGAAAACTGAATCTCATTGTTCAGAGATGCAAGGCCAATGGCAGCCTGTCTCACTGAATCAAGTTTTTGCTGCTCCTGTGTAACATAAGCCTGAGAAATCCTGGGGCTGTGAGTAGTTGATCGGTGCTGAGCATCAAAGACAACAACAAAACACATCATTTTTCCTCACAAACACCCCTCAAAATGGAGACGTTTGGAAGCCATATTGATCTGTTCTTTCCTAAATTAATTCATCTTTTTCCAGGATTTGTCTTGTGGAAAAATTAGAAATTCCTGTTCAATCCTCCCTTTTCCTCTTATACTTTAATACCATATATGAATGAAACCAAAGGTTGGGAATTTCTTAAAGTTTTTAAGGGGAAAATGCAGTTTTGTCCAGGTTGATTTTCTTTAATATTTTTTTAAACCTTACACTTAATACAGATATTTAGCATAAAGATTCCCCATTGCAGATTGTACATAGCTAGAAGTGTGTTTAAAAGATAGTGCATGCCCACAAGTATGAATTACAACAAGCATCCCTTTATCCTATTCTTGCAATACAAAGAAACTTTCAAAAGTATATGGAATTGATGTTAATTTCTTGGTCTTTTCTCTGCTTCCACAAGAGGAAATGCCACACAAACTAAAAACAAAGGTCATTATCTCCAAAAGTATTTTTAGGGACTTTGCAATACATGTGAGGAGCTAATAAAACTATTAAGTCTTTAAATATTTTAAACACTTTTCCTTTGGCAGTTAACAGGAATTAGGTACTTTTTTTCTATATGCCTCTTTATAGTGTAATGAGATGCTTTTCTTTAGGTGCCTAAAGACCTATGAAAATAGGTCTTTATACTACTTCTCTCAAAGTCTAGAGTTTCAGGTCAGACATAAAGGAAATGTAAACTAATTGACACAGAGACTAAGAAATGAAAAATGAAAATCACTGACAAGATTCTGCAACACTCAGTATGGTGGGAACATTTAACTGCGTATTTTAGAATAAGTGAGTCAAATAGCATGTATATGGGAAAAGCTATCTGTGAAAAAAAAATAATAATTCTGCAGAAAGCTCAGTGAAAAACATGAATTTTCTCCTCTAGAATCTCTTAGCCATCAGAGTGAATGCAAATCCTTGTGATTAGGAAAAGGAAATGCTGAATAAATGTAGAGGGATTATATTGTCTTTGTATTTGGCTCTGGTGATACAACTCTGGAAATCTCAGCCAGGTTCAAGAGCCATACATCTTAAAAATTGCTGTGAGTCTGTGCAGACTTATGTTAGAGCCACAGGAATGATTAAAATGATTACTAAAAACTGCTTTAGCTTGTGGAAATGATGCATGTTAGTGTCTTCATGTGCAGTGAATTCCTTTGCCCTTTCTTTTATCCCTTGATGCCAAACTTTTCCCCAAAAGGCTCAGGAGCTACTAAATTTAGGGATTCTGTAGGGAAAACAGAGAGGTCCCCAAGGTGACAGCAGTAGAGGCATGAAGAAATTAAGCTGAGAGGGAATGAAGAGAAAGAGGGACTAGAGAAGATGGGCTCTGATTAAAGGAGGAAAAACTTTACAAAGGGGAATTCCCAGACAATGAGGAAATCATATTTGAATTTACACTGGAGAGCTGGGGGGAGACAAATATGAATAGATATCCATTTATTTCAAAAGATATCGTAACCTCTTACAAACATTACATTAGATTGTTAATTGTTTCACAGTCATATTGTATAAGCAGTGCTGTAACAACAGACGGCTTAAATATAGGAACAGAAGTCTCCTAAACATTGGAGCTGTTTGGTTTGGGATTGGATCTTCACTCTTCCAGTTTTGCTTGGATAGCAGTTTACTTAATAAATGGATGATGGTCAGATTCTTGGTGATGCAAGCTAGCACATGTTAGGAGAAAAGAATGGAAAGAAATCCCAGGTGTCCTGTTGTTTAAGTCCTAAGCAGACAGTATTGTCTCCTTTATTCTGGAGCTTGTTCTAGTAACAGCTTGCTCTGACTTTTTAGAAGGCTTAAGATTCTAACTCCCTTTGGCAGTTCCAGGAATACCACCTTGTATTAATAATCTCTAATGAGGGAATATTTATTATTATTAAGTGTTTGTTTGAGGAATATATTCCACATACATGTGAAGACTGATTTGTGTGCATATCACCTTCAGAGTGAAAAATAAAAATATTATCATGTCCTAACTTTTTTTTGAGAGGTGACATCAACAAATTAATCCATGATGTTCTTGTAATATTTTTAAAGAGGATCCAAAACCAACTGAAAGCACAAAGATAGCTTTACTAACAGCTTCTACTAAGATTAAATATATATATATATATAAATATATATGTATATATCTCCCAAGACAAAATATACAGCTTCATATAATCTGCTAAAGAGAAAAGTAAATATTTTGCAACCACAAATGAAGTCAAAGCATAACGTTGTGGTGAGACTTAAGAGGAGTTAACAGACCAAAATGTCTCATTATTTCACAAATTATAGCAGCATGAAGAAATACTCCTTTAGTTTCAGGATACTTAGCTCCGTTTTATGAAATAAAAATATGTGGTTAGAACAAAGCACTGTTTCAACTCCAGCTCCGGAAGCTGGCTTAACTCAGTGTGATAGGTGGGCAGACGGCCGTGTGAGTGACACCAAGGCTGCACCCCAGGTACAAGAAATGCATTTCTTTCCACCCCAGCTGGCACACTGACAGAGCTTCATGCACAGCTGAACCTTGTGCCCAAATGAAGGGGCCAGGCTTTCTCAGGCAAGGTGATACAGTTAGCGCTGTGGGTTCTTAGTGCTAATGGTATGGATTAAAACATTAAGGATAAAAATGCATTTCGTGGCCTTGACCTGGTTTGTAGTGGATGCTGGGAGCCAAGTCCTGCCCTGCGTTACACCCTGTAGCTCCCCTGAAGCCCGTAGTGGTGCCAAGTGTAACTGAGGGAAGAATTCAGCTGTTCAAATATGCCCGTGGTTACCAAGCCAACTGGCAGCAATTGCAAGGGAATAATAGCAGTGTTGAGGGCAAGAACTGAGGAGCCTTCGCAGGGCGGTCTGGAGATCTGCACAGTGCTTGCCTACAGACTGTCTGGCCTCCAGAAGTCAAAGCTATTAGTTTTTCCTACTTGCTCAAACTTACTGCATGCATAAAAAGCCTTTCACTGGTGAACTCTGATAAATGCCCACTGTCTGGTGCTCCTGCAGTCTCGTAGTGTATTGTATTTGCATCCTTTTGTTTGTGCCAGTCCAAACCTTGAAGTTTGGAGTAGAGAGTAGGTCAGAATCAATTTCTAAAACTTCTACAACTTCTAAAACTTCTTCTAAAACTTCTAAAACAGTGAACCATTAATGTTATTACCAAAGACAAGCTGAGTAGCTTCCAGGTTACCTATGACACAAACTCATTGTCTTGCAGCAAAACTGTTTAGTTATTTAGTGTTGGTGTTGCTCCAATAAGCTTACTGGCTCATGCAGCACCTCCCATCCAAAGAAACAAGAAGGGATTATTTTCATTTCACAGATGAGGAACCAAGATCTTAAAGCATTTGTCTGAAGTGACATCAGAAGAAAGGACCTGAATATCTGGTATCCTTAATTGTAGTGCCCTCCTACGCTGGTTGTTAAACGTTACCAGCCAGCACTAAGGTAGCTGTTTGTGGTCTCGCTGAAGTCGGGGAGCTTTAATTTTTCAGTATAGAAGATTTTTTGACACTGAATAACATGAGTTCTAGCTTTTAAAATAAAAAACAAAACATAACAGTCATTTTATTGGACAAGTGGATTCTTTGAACCCCTGCTCATATAGTATTAGCGCCTACTATTTGGAAAGTGTTAGCTTCACCGGGACAGATTAAAATCCCATGGCAGCCATTTCTATTCAGTTTGATGGACAGAAAACAATAAAGACATAATGAAAAATCAGATGGACTGAACTAAGAGGGCTGAACAGTTGCAGGCAGAGGGCAGTCTTTGGGTGAGCAGGGAGGAGAGGAAAAAGTGTTCTAACCAAAAAGCGTTCAAAAGTGTACAAACCATAAACCCACCTCAATGCCAAAAATGATATTCTTGATGAATATTGTGACAAGAAATTCCCTGTTTGTCTTGCAAGGACATCATGAACTGGAGCTGCTGCTGGAAGTCATGTTTATTGTTTCTTGTAGAGCTAATAGAAGAAAAGTAAGCCATGAAGTAGGGCGAGATATCACTCTAAAACACCAGTGAGACCCAAACAACTGTTCAGTTTCTCATGTAAGAGAGGCACTGCTTTTGTGCAGTTCTCTACTTCCTCTCTTTCCATAAAGTTTGAATTTGACAAATGCACTTGCTGGTTTTTCATTCCTGCAGAGAGTGCGAAACACATCCTCAGCCTTAATCAAATACAACACTGTTGTTCTCTGGGAAAGAAACCATAGCCGTGGCAACTCTTTTATGTACAGTTTGCATGTGGAAACATCAGACTCATATAAAGCCAAACTGCATCAGAGAAGCTATTTCTAATTTTGAATAAAGAAATTCATGCCCACTTTGTTTTGATTGATGATCACTTTGTTTTGAAAAGTTCTTTAGACAGGAAAATTATTAAAAATGAATCAGATGAAATATCCACATATGAAACAAGTTGAGATAAACTTTCGGTTGAGATCAATCTTTGTTGGTTTACTTAAAATAGTAGAAAAGTTCTGATTTGTACTAGTTTACAGTTTCTCTTCCTTCCCATTATGTACACATATATTATCATTTGAAAAGGTCTAAAATACAGTAAATTGAACAGGAAAATACAGGGATAAATGCACAGTGAGACATTAAGTATTTCTTAGAGGCACTTTTGTTCTGTGAATGCTATAACTAAGAAAACCATAATCACTGTAATCGTTTCTTTAAAGCTAAGCATGCAGATCTTTCCACTTTCTCTGGGGCAAATTCAGATTAAATCTTCCCTGCAAGAATAAGTTTCTTCCACCTCCAGTGGTTTATTGCAAAGTCTGCTACTCCTGACAATTAGTGCAATTACACAAAAATAATTTGCACTTGTATGGTATTAAATATAAAAGATATCAAAGCGGTACTTCACAAGCAGTACACAAAGACGAAACCTACTCTTTATAATGCAGCCATTTCTAGAACAAAGTATAAAAGCAACTCTCTGCAAGAAACAATATACATTATTATTTAGAAGGTGAAGCAAGAAATTATTCGCCAATTCAAATCTGAAGGGAATGTTAAGTGGGAAGTCCGCAATTGCTGAAGTAAGGATTGGCAGCACATTAAATTTACAAGCCAGTTTTGCTTATCTAAAGCACTTTCTTTCCAATGAAACAGACCCAGAATTTGAAGGACCGATCCCTGCAATATCTCAAATTTTGCCTCAGTATCTTCTAGGCAGCTGATGCACAGTGTGTTGAAAGACAATACCTTAGGAGAGCAGAGGCACAAGGCACTTGGGTGTAATATGATTCCTTTCTAATTATACTAAAAGATCCTATGTGTTCATATGGATGAATGTCACTTACTGAATCACTCCTCACTGAAGAAATTGTTTTAATAATTTTCTCTAGAGAGGGATCCACCTTAAATTATCTTTTCAGATTTTGATGGGAAATTAAAATTATCTTTCAATAAAAAAAGAAGGATGGAAATAAAAACTACCTTTGAAACCCCGCACCCCCCAGCTTTTTTTTTTCCTACAGGAAGGGGAGGATTGAAGGAAAATACCATATTTTAAAGTATGGAAACTGTCCATTCCTTCCCCATCATCCTGTTAAATATGAAGAAGGGTGGTCAAAGTGAAAACTGCCATTTTTGAGAGCTGTGTTTAAACTCGATACTCCCCTTGTTACTGCAGGAAGAAGATCTGAGTCTCAGGTGGCTGACACAGTCAGAATTACAGGGGAGTCAGAGGAAGTAATGATGATTTACATCACCTATAAGGCTGATTGTTGTGGCAGTCTCTTCCTTCCTTCCATCCTTCCTTCCATCCTTCTATCCATCCATCTGTCTTTCTGTCACTCTAGTCATTTCTGTTCTCATCCTGGCATCTGCATATGTTACATGTAGAAGCCTCTGTTCACACAAAATGGGCATAGGACAATGCGATGCTGGAAATATAAAACATGCTGTGGGATATGGTCTATCAGTTTACCAGTTTCCTGCAGTCTTCCTGGGGAGAAAAGTAACAGAGATCCAGCAGAGATTCAGCATGATCTAAACAACAGTTTGGAAGATGGGCAAGGACAAGATCTATTAGAACAGCTCTCTAAGTGTATGCCCTGAAATTTTAATGGGATGTTAGGATGTTAATATGTAGGTGTATCTGTTTGTATCTGAATTTTAAGTTATTTAATCATCTTCCTAAAGTGGCTTATCTTTTCATAAATACACACTTTCTTACATTAATATGGTTTTAAATGTTGATTTAAAAATCCTTTACTGTCAAAGAAAGCCTGACCAAAGGATGTTTTAATCAAACAAGTGTTATTTTCCTTAGAGTCACTAATGAGGAATGTAGAAGCATAGAAAACTCCAGGGAATGGAAATGGTTATTATAATCATGCTGAACATAATAGGACTGTTAATAAGTGTAGAAGACAGTGTGGTATAATGATCCTGGTAAAATATAATAACATTAATCAACTGCTGCAGAAAAGCCAGTTCTGCAAGTATGATGAAAACCAAGTAGCAATCAGTTTCCCATGCAAAACATCCTTCCTGACAGATGCAGCTCAGGAAACATTTTAAATCTGCAGACTGCTCACAAGTGTTCTGATCCAGTCAGAGAGAAATTCATTACACCATACAGAACACACATGCACATTCTGTGATGTGGGAGAATCACTTTAAAGTATGCCTTTTATTCCAATGCATTTAGCTGATTGGCAAGGAAAAGACAAAATATTTTTGACAAATTTCAGTAATATTCATATTATTGAATTTACTTACAGTGAGGGTGAGTTTACTGAGTTGCAGCTGGATTTTTTTCTGCAAAGAACGCGCTGATATGCTTCGTTCATGTGGAACATCTGAAATGAATAACAAGGAATGGATGGAATTTTCAAGAGAAAAAGAAAATAATAAAACGCCCACCATAAAAAATAATTATCTATAAATAATCTCAATCAGGAAAATCATTACCCCTGAGACAATCCAAGGCTGCCTTTTTAGTAGTTCTTTCCCTTGTGACAAGAGCAAACTTTCCCATGCCTCAAATCATTTTGTCTATTATTTTGATATAATCTGAAGGAAAGCCATCCTACCATTGTAACATGCTCCATTTTTTCAGTCTCCTATAGGGATATTTCTGCATATTTGCTTGGTAGGACTTACTGAGTTTAGAATTGGCAGTTACAATCTTTCAGGTTGTTTTTCAGATTTTAGGCCAGCAATTTCTATTTTGTAGTTGAGTTCTTGCTTTATTGTCTTCTCACGGTTGATCTATTTTTGCTGGTGTCTTCTTTTGAATCAGCTTTTCCAGTTATCATCCTACTACCTAGTTTATGTGACATCATTCACGTTGTAGAATAAAGATGTTGGTCATTCAAAGAGGAAGTGAAAAAGGTCCCATGGATAATAGTGCTTTTCTTCAGGAATTGAAGATTTCTTTTTCTGTTTCCTTGCTGGAATGGCCTTTCCTTTAATCTTGTGAAGTAGTCTGTCTCAGTCTCTTCTAGAAGCTGACTTTAATAAGTCTGATTTGCACAGAAAGCTGTTTCCTATATGCTATAGCAACCTCTCTTTTTGTATTATACCTATCAATACAGTCACAGAACAAAAGCAGTTTCAGGTCCATCATTAGCAGCTCCCAGCACCCAGCACTTCTACTTCAGTTACTCAGTTTCTTATTCTGTTGCTGTGGTTGCAACAATAGGAAATTGTTTGACTTGAAAGCAAATACTCCTCTATTAATGTATGTCAAGCTTATTTTGATCATAACATAAGAAAAGCAAATACTTTCTCTTCAGTGGGAAATAATTACTTTTTTTTTTTTTTTTTTCCTTTGGGGTGGGGGGAGTAGGGTGGGTGAGTTGTGTACATTGCAAAGAAAATAAAAAGCTAATGGGCAGGTTTTTAGGTACTTTTTCACCCTTTGGTACCCTGGGGTGAGATGTATTTTTTTGCAAAGCCAGGAGATTTGTAAGCCTGCTTTGAGTTATTGACTGTGTGGGTTTGTACTGCACAAGGAATTCCAGTAATAAAGCTCATTCCTAGCCTGCATTATTGGTTGTACATCTTTGGCAGATGCTAGAAGATGTGAACAGATACTGATCCTAGAAAGTGGCAAGTATTGTCTCAGACAAGCTTGCATGATGACTTGCATATGCTTAAAGATGGGAGAGGGACCAGAAAAGGGAGGAAGGGACCAACCTTGCAGGTCTTTGTACAAGAGGGTCATTTATATACAACATCACTATGTCCTTTGATAATAAAACGGAGAGGTAATGATTAGCTTGTGGAATCATTGTAGCAGTGATTCAGTGACTTGCAGGATGAATTGTAAAACCACAGCTTTGGCTGTTGGATAGGAAAAAGACTAAAGGATGCCCCAAACAGTAGGCACGTTCCTATTTTTACAAAGTATACCACTTCAGGATTGATTTTGTGTTGTTCTCACAGTCAACAGTGCAAAATTATGCAGAGCATTCCACTGTTTTTGTTGTTTTATGAAGGATATAAAAGGTTACTCCAATGCAGGGCAAAAGGAAATGAGGATTTGATCTGTAATATGCTTCTTATAACACCAGAGAGCAATTGCAGATCTCACCAGCACTCCTGTTTGGTATTTTTATTAAAATCAAGAAACAAATGTTACAAATTTGGTTTGGATCTTACTGTTTTTAGCATTCCGTTTACTATAGGATGAAGTTGGATCAAAGTCCATTTTGCTAGTTGTTATTGTAGGGTTATTGCACATTGCAAGGCAGAAGTAGGTAGAAATGGATTATCTTTGAACTATCCTGAAAAAATCTCAATGGGCTGCTTTTCTATATGCTCTCCTAGAAATTACACTGAAGTACTACTCTCACTCTAGTTGCAAGACTCACATCAGTCTTTTCCTGCAAATGCTTCAACTCTGCATGGTTCATGCTAGTCATAAGCCAAACTTAAAGTTTTCTTTACACAATTTGAAGTGCTGGCCCAGAATTCAAACCAAGAGCTTCATGGACTTTAATAAGTTTTGGATCAAGTTTTAAACTATTTCCACACTAGTGTTGGTTTTGTTTCTTTTTTTAATTTCAAATTTCCTACTACTACACCAGTAACAATTGCAGATGTCAATAAATTTAAGATACCCAGTGCTGACAGCTGAAGTTATTTGAATTGCAGAACTAACACTGCTCAGAGTCTGTACGGTTTAAATATGTTTTTCCTTCAGCATCATTTCTATCCAAGTATCTTATCAGCCTCCAGAAGCTGGTCTCATAAAGCAAGCACCAAAACTTTAATTATATTCTTTTCACTGTGAGTCAAAGGTCTGAATTTTGACCAAGAAATTGTCAAAGTCTCAAATCTTGACAAATTTTTACCATATGGTCTTAGGAAAAGCTTAATAGGAAACCATCTGTAGGCCATCTGAGTGTTCTGCTATTTTTTATTCAATAGAGTGAAAGACAGCCCTATTCTGGCTAGGGATTATTGACTTATTGAGCCACTCCACTCCTCTGATGTTGTCTCTGAAGATAATAGTCTTCACTTAGACGTTCTCGAAACAGTTTCTACCATGTTTCTTGTCTGATTTTGGAGCTTTTCCATTGTTAAAATCTTACTTTACTACATATAAACAGAGGACAGATCACAGTGCCATAGCAAAAGTCACCATGTCACTCAGCTGCATCCTTGGTTTCATAGATCAAATGATAGGAAACGTAATCCTTTTATCTAATGCTCCCACGTGTCATATTAAAATATTTGTTTGTTGCATGACAGAGGCTGAGTCTAGTTCATAGCACTAGATGGCAGTAACTTATTACACTTCTCAGTGAAATCTCAGTGTGTCATTAGTTACCTGCATTGAGAAACATAAAGCAAGTACAAAATAGAACCAGATTTGTTTTTTTCTCCTGACTTTGTTTTGGTCTACAAAACTGTTGATCTAAGCTGATCACAAAAAACATTTCTCATGCTGCATAGAGCATACTTCTCTGCAAGGGCAAGCTAATTCCAATTCCACTTTTTATGTGTCTGCTAAGAAAACTGTAGATATTGTTAGTTCAGACCCCAGCAAAATCAAGCATCTTTATGAATTTCACTGCTAGGCAAATCTGCCACCATTAGATTAAATTATGATTAAATATAGATTAGATTAAATATTAGTTAGATTAAATATGAGATAAATGTGATTCATGTCAATGGCATAGCATAAAAAACTGTAATTTCAGCTAGTATTGCACAGAGATGTTCATCAGGTGTAAATTGACATAACCACGCATGATTACCTGTTCTTACTGTCCAAAACAGATGTGATCTGTTAAATACTTTTTTTTTTCAGAAGCTTCAGTTAGTATTGTGCTGTTATTGACGTGATAGATGTGTTCACTTGAAAGATACAGAGCTATGATTGATTTAATAAATATCTAAACTCTCTTATCAATATCTCTTATCTAATATCTCCTATCAAAGATGGATTTTTGTCTGTTACTTTCACCAAAGTACATCTTGACTGAGGACTAAGAAGACTTCTCTTATTTGTTGAGGCAAAGATTTTGCCTAATGTGTGAATGAACTCAAGTGAGGTGTCCTGAGCAAAGGTTCCCCCAAAGGAAGGCTGTAGAGTTGACTGTAGGCTGCATATTTCATGATAAAGTCAAAAGGTCTTGCAGGATTGTTTAGTGGCTAAGCTTATCAATCCAGAAATCTAGAGTTTTGCTTCTTGTTCTGCTGTTGACTGAGTACATCACTTTATCTCATGTTCTGTCCTTAAAATGAAAGTAATGATATTTAACTGTTTATGAAAGCACTTTGAGATAGGCTAATGAAAGCAGGGTTTAGTTATAATTACTGCTGACTATTAAGTCATATTCTCTTGTTTCATTTCAGCCATAATGAGGATTCAATACCTTTCCTTGTATTTCATTACTGTGCTCCTTGAGGCAGAATGGATACATCATGAACAGAACCAGTAAGTCACTTTACTTTTATGCTACATTTTCTCCCTATTTTTTTTTTTTTAATATATATAAATAGAGTCTTTACAATATAAATCTCTTTAGAGGTAAGCCCTTATACATTTTTACCATGAACTATGTAGTGACATATGATGTTACTTACATATATGTATGTATGTATATCCATATTTGAAAGAGAGGGAGAATAATTTAAATCTTCCCAGTCTCTTTTTTTCCTCAAACTAAAGTGTTAGTGCCAACATTTACTAATGGATGAGAACACGCTTCAGTCTGAGATACTGGTATTATTATACCTCTGAAAGTCTCAGTGAGAAACTGCAAACTGCAGGAAACTTTCATGAGTGGTATTTTGGATGTTGCTTAGAATTCCTCTTGGTCTACATTTAAGATGTAATGTTTTTATTTTATAAAATCTAAGTGGAATATCTGCACTCTGATCTTCTAGATCAGATTGGTTGCTATTTCACTCCATGCAAAATTTGGTGATGTTGGGACTATTTATTGTGAAATGTATTTATTATTCATTAAGCTTTTAAGGATTAGAATTTATTTCAAATTGTGAATTTCAGCTTCTCTTGAAAACACACTCACTATGATGGTGCCATTTCAAGCAGCCTATGTAATGAATCAAAATAATATTTCTTCTAATGTGCAAAGGTTTCTGGTTGCTTTGGAGAGAGCTCACTAATGAAAAGGTTGGTTCAGGCCAGTACCTCAGTTTAAAAACAGTTTTTACTGAAAGTGGAGTTTGGAAGGCTTGAAGAGTAATGAGAGGGCATTACTCTGCCAAGTGATGACAACATGCAATAGAGAAGTCTTTGCCTAATCCAGACATTGCTCTGCATTGCAGATTTTTGTAATATCTACTTGTTGCTCAGAAAAAGAACCTGAGGATTTGATCTGTAATTTCAATGCTCTGAGTGACTTTGGATTGGGCTTTAAGGATTTAGGCATTTCTGTTCAGCAGCAAAATAAATAATGTAAAAATGATTGAATGTCAGTATGTTGTTTTTTGGCTACAACATCTATAATTTAAAATAAATCTTTATTATTTGTCCTTCCAATCTGCAAAAACCTTAGATTCATGGAATTTCACATTATGAAATATTCTTTCCCCTGTAAGACAAAACCCACCAACCCTTTTCTAGGAAAGCCAAATAGCACAGTGTCATTTCTTACACTGCTTAGTTCACTGCCATCCATGGTCAGCATTAGTGATCTACTGATGCTGGTAAAATGTCTGTCCTGTCTAAAGAGCTGTGAGATGTGGCTGGCTGTAATTAGCAGTTGTCAGCTCCCATGAGGTAGGAAACGACGTTTTAATCTGTTTCCCAGGCTATGATGAAGATGTTACTAATGCATTTACATACTGTGAAGCTAGAGAGGTAAGATCTCTCTAAGAGCAAAATGGTATTGCTCTTACTGGTGGAGGCTTGAGTTAAATAAATTGTATTTACAAAAAAATGTGGGGTGGAGGAACATGGCCCAATTCCAGTTCACTGTTCCTGTAGTTAATTTCAAATACCAAAGGCAGCTAAACAGCCCAAATCTGCTATGTTTTCTTTTCATCCTTTTTTTTTTTTTCATTACTTGCTTTTGTATATGGCATTCAGAAGCAGATTTATTGCTATAAATAACATTCTCTAAGTGGCATAAAGCAAGCATCATGACATCCAGGATGTCTTTTCCCAATTTTTTTGTACACCCCAATTTGATGTGCACTGGTAATATGCTTCTTTGGGGAATTTCAGAGTTCCTTGAAACCATTAAGCTTTGGTGTAGTAATTAGACCCATATGAAAGATGGTGTGAAAAGAACCACACAAAAATAAAGTGAGCCTTACAGGAACATAGTAAACCAGCAATAAAATTGAGTAAATAATCTCATTTACCTCTGCTGAATCTAAAAGCTAGCTTTCTAACCTTACGTGAGTTTAGCAAAAAAATCTTAGCTTTATTCTAGCTATCTTTTCAAAGATTTGTCTCTATGTCCATGACCTAAGCAGGTTTGTTTTAAGGCTTTGATTTTAATAAAAGTTGAATTATTGTTAATAAATCACTAGATCACAATGAATTTTATGCAAATTGAATGCACATTACAATCTGTCTTTGTAAATAAAGGCAGCAGCAACCAGTTGCAGGTACGGTATTGGGGACTGCATTTTATTCATTTGATTTAGAATCAGCCTCTTACTTTGCAGGAACCAAACACTTTTACTTCTAATTGAGAACATAATTTGAAACTATCCAATGTTCAGCTGTACCATATAGCATGAGATTGAAAAGCAAGGTTTTTAAGAGATATAAGAAAATACTTTAGATGTTGCCTTTTGCAGTACTGCAGGAAAAAGTCATCCAGGGTAGATTATGGAGAGAATAAAATATCTGCAGAACTTTACAGGAAGTCTCCTGTCTTTGTGCACAATTTGTGTGAGGTTTCACAGCCATAATTTTAAAAAGCAAGAAGCAAACACTTGCCAAAAAATGGCCCCAATTTACCTCCTTTATTCTCAGTGGTGCCAGTGTCTTAATTTATCTTAATTCCTATTATACAGGAATTCAGTTCTAGTTTGTATAATCACCATGAGGTGTCACTAAAGAAACCTGATAACACAGGCACTGTTTTAAGTAAATGGTAAAATTACAGAATGCTTAAAACCACAATTTGCTTAGTATGAAAGAGTAATTTACGGCCCTAACATGTTGATTGGAATCTTATCTCCTGAGGAAAAATTATTTGTAGATTCCTCCTCTTTTTTCACTATTAGTGATTCACTTCAACAGGGAAAGATGACATTTTTTTAAAATCTATTTGATGCATATTGGAAAGTGATTATGGAAATGTGACAAGTTTCTAAGCAGTATTCATTTTGCTCTGTGGGGCTGGCGTAGAATAGTGTCTAATGGTAAGGCACTGTAAGGATTTAGTAAGCATAAACTCTGAAGTGAAAGACAAATAGGTGAAATACAGAATTATGAGCAGAGCAGGAGCTGATGTGCAGACTCCTCTGGGTGGCTGCTGTGTCACTTCTTGAAAAAAAGGAAGGCTAAGGACTGAGTAGACATCAGAATTTATGTCTGTGTGGAGATACTAAGAGATGAAGCCAGAGACAACCAGGTACAGCTCCAGATTTGGGGATCTTCAAAGATCCAGATATGTCACACCTGACAAAATCAGACTGGTCATACAGAACTGCTACTGGAAAAAAGAAATCAGACAAATTTTTCATTTGCTTAAAGAGAAAATATGTGGTGAATTCAAGGTGGGGTGAAACGAACACTTTATATTAATCTTAGCAGTTTTGACTAATAATCAGCTAGAAGTTAAAAGAGTAGATGAAGAGTAAATGACATTTCACCTCTTTTTTTTTTTTTTTTTTTTTTTTTTTTTTTTTTTTGGTAGTAATAGCAGTAAATAAAAGCATGAAATTGAATGCTTCCTTGTTCACATGGTGACCAGGAAAAATTCAGAAGATAAAAAGAATGCATTTCTTTTGTCACTCTCAAAGTGAACAGGAACTGAAAAGAGAGTAGATGGAAGGCAAAGCAAACTCCCACTGATTTAGTATAGGACTTCACCCTGTGTTTATAGCAGGCAGTTGCAGATTGTAATTAGTAGATCTAACAACAAGGTTGACAGCTCATCATTTGGCTGAGTTTCATGATTTGGGATAGACTTAAAACTTTCAGTTGCCAAATCTTAGTACTTGCTTGCTTTTCAAGCATATTTCAATCTTCATGGTTAAGAAGCTTGAAAACAAATTTTCTAAGATAACTACCATCATATGACAGAAATAGCCATTTGGCATGTGCATGTAAGGATGTTATTAGAATAGTTTTGAAGGTATTGCATTGAGGATTCTGATTCATTGAGTCAGTGAAACTGCACGGTCAAATTTCCGTATAATACATTCACCAGGATTTACCTCTGTGTATATGAGTGTTTGAATTTTCACACAGACTCGAGTGAGGGTGCTTCCTAGGAACCAAAACTCCCAGCTCAGCATGTGCCTCTCCTCTGTGTCTTCTTCAAACAGTGGTTATATCCTTTTTTTTTTTTTTTTTTTTTTTTTTTTTTTTCCCATGGACAAAATTGTTAGATTTATATTTTAGCCTCTGAATAATGTGAATTAGCCAAATACTTTTTTGTAAAACAAAACCACTTTTAATTTTTTTTTTCTGGTCTTCTTCCAACCTCCAGTGAAACATCAGGAAAGTATCAGGAAAAAGGAAACGAAATGTTGATGTGACTTCTCAGATAAAAAAATGATACCGTGTCCACATTGCTTCTATTTCCCCAAATCCCTGCCATTGTCGTCTGCACAGACCAGTAAGCTGTGTGTGCCCAGTGGTGCCCTTGTTTGTTACGCTGTACCTATGGCCCTTTCCTAACTCTTTGAAATGTCTTCCTCTTCTACTGTGTTTGGGTACCCAGTTTCCTGTAGTCTTTCCTCACTATTAAGCTCTATTTACTGCCCTTTTCCAGGTGCTGCTTTGCCCTCCTTTATTTCACATGCATGCCTTTCTGTGCATAGGTATTTTTGTTTTCCTTCCCTTCTGCCACATTTCAGACTCTGTAATCCTGTGCTTGCAACCTCTGCCAGCTGACACACCAGACTGCGTATGCAAGGTCATTGTGTAAGACAACAAGGCTGCCAATTTAGCAGTATCATCTGCTGGATCAGAACACATGGGTTTTGTTTCTCAGTGTCCTTAAGTAATCAGTATCTGCCGTCTTAAGTCCATTAAATAAAGATGTTATTTCCTGTGCAGATGCTGTTAGTCATCTTGATAAGTCTACTAGAACAAAAGTTAAGACAACCACAGATCCGTTTATTTGTATCTTGTAAAGTCCCTTTAGTTTCCCAGACTGTAGCCTTCCAATACAAGTGAAGTAGAATTTGAAGTGAAATGGTGGACAGAGTTGCCTTACTTTGCGAATGCTGGCTTCGAGATGGGTGTTGAGTCTCTTATAAGGTATTACAATAAACAGGTTAAAGAGATTAACATTTGTGTTCCTGGACAGTGCTGCCCTGCTCAGCAGCTCTTCTCGGCGTAGGCAGATTAATCCAGGTCAATGGGGAAAAGGGCAGGATTCTTCTAACAGCGCTACCGAGAGGGAAGTAATGCTGGCAGCAAAGCCAGGGTTAAAATCCTTAAACACTAAGGGCAGGGATCTTTCCACTGCTGCTTGTGCCATACAGATGTGAGGGAAGGAGAGAATTATTTTTTTTCTGCAGATTGAACACTTTGTTTTCTCCACAGTATCAGTTGTTTTTCAAAGTTGGAAAAGGCTGTTAGTAGCTGAAAGATCTTAAATTTGTTTCACAAAAGTAAAATACCGTTTTCCACGTTTTTCCATGAGTGTTGTCCCAGTTTTTCCTCCAAAACATGAAGATTTCTTTTTCTCACTGTTACCTTTCTCTTTGTTCTTTATATAGATCTTCACTAATTTTACATTTAATAACAAAAAATGTAAAATGGGAGAAAATGAAGTGGGGAAAAGCTTAAATATTCTGTATTGGCATTTGAAACCAATCCAATATTCCTTCCAGTATGTTTCAAAACCTAGACAGGAAAATTTGAATTCCACTGCTTATTTGTGTACTTTGCCACCTGATGGTATTTATTAGTATTTGGGGAAAAAAAAATAATCATGGGACAATGGAGGTGTTGTAGACAAAAACACCACCTTGATGGGCAATCAGCAACTGACAGAAATCCGAAGTGCAAGGTTTAATATTTGTCCTTTTAACCCACCTAAGAGCATGTGACATTACAATAGCCTTCTACAGTACTTGCAATTTCCTCTAATATCCCCAGTGAGCCAGATGAGCTCTGTGGATGCTTGCTTCAGTACCAAAAATAGACTGCACTACTCCAGGTAGCTGATACTTCATTCATTTGATCTCTCTGCTGTAGAAACTATTGAATGCATATTAGTAATACTGAAGAGTTCTAACAGGAACCTTGTTTATTTTCCTCCTCATTTGCTTCTGTGGCCAATGAACTTATTGTGCACCCTCCAACCCCAAAATACTGTTTGAAGTTGTGTCTGTGGAAAGGAAGGGTGGAGCAATGCAGGTGTTTTTGTTGTTGTTGTTGTTTTGTTTTGTTTTTGTTTGTTTGTTTGTTTGTTTGTTTTTAACTTTCTTAGATATTTGGAGAAAACAGGAAACTGCAAAAGCTGAAGCTATCTTATCTAGGGAAGAATGCTCTAAGAGCTTGGTGTTTCTATAACAGTGCTAAAATAATACAGGTTTTCAAAGTCAGAACATGAAATTTACTGGGACTCTAGCAAATACGTTTGTTCTTTGTGCAGTTGGCACAGCAAAAATCTCAAAATAAGTCTTCATTTTGGGAATAAAAATACATCCAGGATTTTTATAATACAGTAAAATGCACAAGAACTGACAAGCAGAAAAATAATAAGTAAGCAGACTGAGATCCTTGAGAATGATGTTTGTGCTTCACTCTCCTGAGCAGGAAGCACAGCTAAGTTGGTAGCTCACTGGGCTAAGATGTCAGAAGGTCAGATCACACATTAGGATTTGGGCTCATCCCAAATGTTGACACAGTACTGAAGGGGGAAGGGAAAGGGAAAAGCATGTGAGAGTAAAAGACGTCACAAGTAAACATTGACTGGAAATATCCACCACTGGACCAGGTATAGGAAAGTCCACTGTGGAATCAATACAAAGATCTGTCTTCTATTGCTAATTACTGAATTAGGCTGGTAATAAGAATCAGGTCTGGTGAAGAATATTCCATTTAGTAACACTAAATATTCCCTTAATATTAATTCAATTTGAATTAAATATGATTGAATGTATGTTCCCATCTGACAAAAAGGGAGTCTCAGGACATATAAGGCTGTAATTTTGTGAGTGCTGCTTGGCTCAGCATGTTGTCTTTGAAAATACTGTGCCGTGATGGTTCAGGTAAAGCCAGAGAATCATTGTGGAATGCTTAGATATTCTAAACCTGCATTCAATTTTGTCTTTTTATTACATCACAACTTTGCCCAGTTGAGGCTTTCCCAGCTTTAACCTTTCACACACGATCTACAGCTGCTGGGTGCAACAGGCAATAAACCATAACAACTAGCATCAATAACTTGTTTCTGAGTGTGCAGCACAGTCCCCATTTATCTTTCCATTGCTATTCTTTTCCAAAAGCATTCATGTTGTCACTCGGTAGTGTACTTATTACATTAGGCTTAATTAGCAAAGATTCAGAAAGTCTGCTTTCATTTCATCTACTTTAAATTTCCCAGATTTCTCAGCTAATTCCAACCAACAATTGTAGTTAAAATAATAAATTAAAACAATAACGCAAGCTAACCACAAATCTCTTGTCAGAAGTGTGAATATACCTGTTTGTAATATGGGTTTGATTACAGGATTTTCCTATTCCTGGGCATCTCATTGTACATTGTAGGAATTTAGCTTATTCAAGTCAGTTTGTTAAATAGCAATATTTGGCAAGAAAATAATTCTGCCTACTCAGGAGGATTCTTACTGTAATCTCCTGGATTATTAATAAAAATCATACAATTCAGCTTGGGAAGGACATATAGGAGTCAACACTTCATCTGTTCCACCTGTAGCACCAAATTTGAAGTTGGCTTTAATTTCAAAGTCAGATAAATTGCCGAGGGCCTTGTCCAGCTGAGCTTTAAGTATTTATGAAAATGAAGATTTCATAATCTGTCTGAGCAACTTGCTTCATTGCTGAATATCATCACTGATAAAAACGCTGAAATACGAAAACCACCTTCCCTTATATTGTTATATCTTGATATCTACTGATCATAAAACAGATGAAGAACAAAATACTAGTTCTCTGCTGAAATCATATTTTTAAAATACACTTAATAGCAATGAAATTGAGTGTACAAAATTACTATTTTGAAAGAGATGGGTTAAACACATCTGTTAAACATACATTATGAAAGGGAATGATTTGCATTAATGTGATGCTTGTAATCGCATTTGGCGATCTGGCAGGTATTTCTAGACTTGTATTTGCTGAAAGACCTTTAAGGTTCATCAGAATATTTGTTTAGTCATATTCTCTAAGCTGTTCCAAATGGATTTCAAAGTCCTTTTTCTAAATTGCTGGCATGCCAGCCTCTCATGGTAGTGAATTCATCAAGCTAATTACTCAGTGACATTGCTCTCTGCTTCATGGTTCCTAGAACTATGCCTTCCGTGTTATCAAGGGTCAGTTTATATCCTATACCCATATAACAAAAAATAATAATAATAATAAAATAAAGTGGAAGGCAATGTACTTTCTCACATGCCCACCTCACACTCTCAGACAATAGACCTTTTTCTTTTTAGTGTCAAAGTAATTTCCTGCTGAAGAAATGTTCCTACTGTTTGTTTTTATTTCAATAGGTGAACAGCATCATATGAGCCTTTCACAGGATAAATGGGTTGGCCAGGCAATTTTGGCTTCTTGTGGGATCACACTCTCCATTCAAATATACAGCTCAATTATATGACTTCCATACTGAGAAAGTGCATTAACTTTTAAAATGCACAGCAGTAGCCTGGTCTTAATAAAAATGTTTAAAACCCACTCTCAAACCAGAACTCCAAGCTGCAGCTGAATATGAAACATCCACTTATAGCCAATTACACAATTTTTGTCATGCTTTGGAAGATATGTATATACACTAGGGATATTAAAAGCCAACCCCTCCCCACCACCCCTCCCCCCCAAACTCTAGGTGAAATAGGGAAAGGCTTAAAACCTTTCAAGATATGCTTAGACAGAAAGGCACTGAGCCTTGTAACTTAACAGCAGGCATCTGTTTCAAGCATGTACAGCGCATAGGTAACCTTTGGCCTTAAGTATTATAGAATCTCTTGGAAGAACTGCTGCAGTCCAAAACTTGCCATTCTAGGAACAAGACAATCTATTAAAATTCATTCTCAAGAGTTTCTCTGTAGAGAGACTGTATCAGAGGAGTATACTTGGGACAAAAAAATGTCCCTTCCAGCATCAGAATGCTTATAATCTCCTCTACCTCTAGTGATCAAACAGGTCTTAGAAAAATCTGAAAGTATGCATAAATATTTAGTGAAGACAGAGAAAGAGAGAAACTCTCTTAAATCTTTATTTTACAGATACTTGTGCTTGAACTGTAGCAACAACTTTCAGTTTAAGTAGTTGCACAGCTGGGATGCAGGCAATTTTTCTCAAGGCTAATATTAATGCCTATATTCGAGGCCATTCAACATAATTCCTTATTTATTATGGCATGTTCCATGAAACACTTATTCACAGTGTGCAGCTCTTCCTACTTGGGAAATGAAGGTTTCCAGTGGAGAGCTGTTCCCATTTAACATGCTCCCATCTCACAGCTGGACTCCGAGCTACTTTTGTAGTCCAGAGAATAATGGGTTATAGTCAAGTTCTCAAACAGAGAATACTAAACCAATAGGGAAAGATGATGTTCTCTTTCTCTGTGCATCTGTGTTCATATGTAATCCTAATTAGTATGTTAATTGGCCACTGCAGGAAAAAATAAAAAAAGGTTAAAAAAAAAAAAAAGAGTAGATTTTTTAAACATCAGTGTTATTTATTATTTGGGTCAGGATGTCTCCTAGGTCTGCAGTTATAAGCCAGGACAGTCAGAAATCATGTAACAAAATTCATCTTGCTACAGAGATTTCTTGTTATTAGTCCTCAAAGGGCATTTACCTTAAGTGTAGCCTATCTAGATCTATAATAACTTACCTCCAGTCCTAAGTCTTCCCCTCTGTTTTTGTATGGAGGTTTTCAGTGTCTTATCAGCTTTTGGAGATGAGTGAAAAGGGAAGAAATGCTGTCTCGAAGTCTAGTACTCTCCTCTCACCAGAAAACTACAGTGGGGCAGTAAATTTGATTATGAAATAATCCTCCTGTAAGGCAAATCCATGCTCCAGGAGAGATTACTCCCAGCTAATGGAAATTTAAATACCATTAGGTCTCATTTGAAAATATTCTTTATACACAGACGACTAAGATAATGGAAACCAAAAGTGTTGGTTGGAAGATAGGTGGCCTACTAGAGTGCATTAGTATCAGACGTCTATCCCCCTATCTTCCCACATTTTTCTGTTCCATTAAGTTATAAAAAGCCAATGACCTGCTTGAGAAATAAAGTATCAACCAGATGTTTCCTGAGCAAAGACAACTTGTGTTTCCCTTTACACATCATCTTCTGAGAGGCAGAACTACAGCAACTGCACATCTGACATCATTCACTGTGTTGACTTTGGGTTACTCAGAATCTTTCCTTTACTTAACTTTCCAACTCAAATACAATAGTTTTATAGAGAGATCACCTGGAAAGAATGGATTTGAATGACTAGAACACAACGTAGAAGAATTGGTTTATACGCATTTTGCTACAACAAAGCCATTTGCTGTCACAGGCATGAAATAATGACTAGAGGGGAGGAGGGCTGTCAGTTTTCTCATACAGATTTTGGCAGGACAAAGTGCTGCAAATTGCCCAGTATCAGTCCTCATGGAAACAGGAGGTGGGTAAGCAGTAATGTCAAAAACAAAAGACTTCGTTCTGTGAACAACATGCAAAAATAGGATTTTAGAATACCTGGTAACTTTAAAATAAAATTTATATATCAGAATATATCCAAAGCTCATTATGATTTATAGAAAGTCAGATCATCAAGCTTTGGATCAGATACCTGTAATAATGCCAGAAACTACAGCAGTTTCCTAGTTCTACTTCACTATAAGGAAAACCTTATAGTGAACAGTACCTACTGTTCTGTTAATGAGGGTGGGATATTTAAAATAAGAGGCTCAGTCATCATCTGGTGGAAATTCCTCATTTTTTTTTCAAATGATCCTGTAACTCACAATATATCATCCTACAAGCTCAAACTCAGAGCTCCATTCATAGGCCAGCTGGTGGCAACAGAAAGCTAACTTTCAGGTGCTACATGAACAAGCAGCATGGGATGGGGCTGGCATTTTTTGAATTCTGTGCACAGTGCTTATAATGTACCATGCCTTACGACTTTCATAGCAGGTACATTTCTGTTCAAGCTATCCAGAAAAGTTCACGATGCAGGTATAATTTATACATGATCAATATATTTAATCAGTCCTGAATAAGGCTCTAAAATGCTGTATGAATAAGTCTTCTGCATCTGAAAATTTAACAATACAAACACCTTTTTTCTGGGCCATAATCTCCCACTTAAACAAGAAGCCACACCACACAAAGCTGCAACAGCTTTTTCTTCACTAGCAATAAAAGATAGATGTAGTAACTCATACTTAAATAAATAGAATGAAGTGTCACTGCATATTTATGTCACTATGAAAGCCAATGGGGACCTAAATTTAACAGATTTGATGTTGCATTCATCTCTCTTCACTGATTAGATGCTGTGAATAAAGGAAAAGCTGTTTTCAGTAGCTACTGTTTAATCAAATATGAATTTTAATTTGGAAAGTTGCATACAGCACAAGAAACTGCCTGTGCAATGGCTTCTAATAAGGGTACGTGAGCAAATGCCATGTGTTCTGCACTCTCAGTGTGAGGTCTGTAGGAAATCAAGTTTTCAGCAAGATTGACAATGGGACCATTCAGCTTCTTGAACGCTCAGTCTTAATGCTTCAGCCTACTGCAGACAAATGCGTACTATGTCTTGATGACAAGTGACTATAAGAATGACAAGGAGGCAATCATGAACTTATGAATACAAAATGCTTCCACTTTATCCTGCTTTCATTAAAGACTAAACAAAATTATGGAATAGTTGAAGAAAAAATAAGAAAATTAACTCATCTGTACATGATTCATCTCTGTGCACGTACTCAGTTCACTAGGTAAATGTCCTTGTAAATCTTGGAACTCTGTTTTAAGGTAGATTTACATTGCAGATAGGTTTGATATTACTGTGGTACAGAGGTAGTTAATCTCACAAGCAATCAGAAACCCATTACTTTCCATGCTTGATCTATGACGATCCACACTCAGCTAGTCCCCTTTTCAAATTCCATTATCTTCAAGTCTAGAACAGTTTGGTTTGCTCTTCTGTCTTACATAACTTGTATCCCAGTCCTGTTGTTCTAAAGCAACGCCAGTATGCTTGTGATTGCTTATGCCAGTTGAATTCTTACATACTTAACAGCACTAAAAATGATTTCTGAAGCTCGGGGTAATTTTTGCAAATACTGCCCAAAAAAAAGAAATTTGAGAATTTATATGCTCAAGTAAAACACCATCATATTTTTGACATGATGAATATGATTAATTTTTGGTATACAAATAGAAAGCTGGGTCCAGCTCCAGTAAGTGTGTATGTACAAAAATTATGGAAAGTTACGGAGTATTATGCATGAATACTATTCTCTGTTGGTGTTTGTTCTCCGACTAAAAGACACTCGAAAAAAAAACACCTAAACCGATGAGGAGCTTGCTGCCAGAACACATGGAATCCTGCTTAGTTCTCATGAATCAAAAAGGCTTTAAAAATAAAACAGCACATGAAATCAGCCTGTCATTTCTGACCTGCATAGTCTTAAACACGAGAGACTTAACAAAAGGACTTCACAAATAGAGTAATGATTTATTGGAAACATTCACATGAGGTATAAAGGCAATCACTTCAACCATATATATTTTTTTTAACAATATAAAGCTACCCCTTTACAAGATCTGTTCAGAAACAGGAGCAGATTTAGTAAAGATGCAGAATATTTTACATCCCTGAGACTGAGGCCCTCTCACCCTTGATGCACTCTACCCTCCCCCGCAAAGGTGCTGTAAATTTAATTTCCTGCTCAGTTGTGATTTTAGTGGATTACCATCCAAAATTAACATTTTCATTCTTTACATCAACATGAAATTTAAAAATGCAAGCAATCCCACGTTTCATATCTAGTTCATTCACAAGCAGGGAAACAAGTATGTCTAAATCAGTTGCAGGCATCCGGTTTAAAATTACTTCCAGTTTAGAGCTGGTGTCCAAACTTCTTTCCAAGCAGTCAGTAAAGTTACTGACTCTCAAGATGTAACGTGTTCCCCTTTAATTAACCATGGAAGCCAACTCCTCCTTTTTTGCTAGCTAGACACAGCTAATGCTCTGTACTTTTCATATCGGGGTACTGGGATATGAATGCAAGGCTTTAGGTACATGTGCTTTTATATCTGGACTTAAAGCCATCACAAGAAAGCTTAGTAACAAAATTCCAGTTCCTACTGCAGACTTCAAGTAATTCATCTATACACACTATTATTTTTAGGTTAATGGCAGGCAGACAACATTAAGAATGATAAATTCAGGTAGCAGAAGTGTTTCCTCTCAAGCAATGTAAGTTCCATTATTCAATTTCAGTACGAAGATACCCTGCAAGGCCACAAAGACAGATCTGGGCATAACACATGCAAAAAATTTTCAGTACAGGTTCAGATATTTTTCCTAGCAAAAATGATCATCTCTTGCCTGAGGATGTAATTTTAATCAATAAAACTCCTCTAGCTGAGCTATGGCAATCAGCATAAGCAAGGAGGACATGAAAAAAATTAAGTACTAATACTAAAAAATAATAAGTACTTAATACTATGAAGAGGAGGCAGCTGATGTTGTATTAACTTGGTTGAAGGTAGCTCTTCACTTGGAGATGGAAACAAAGATCTAACAAGATTCAAGGCATAAACCGACAAAAATAAAATGATTTCCAGTGTTAGAGGTAGATTTTATCCAGTGTATAATAGCTATTCCTGTAAGTGCAGAACTTTAGAAATTGAATAATTCAGATCAAATGTGACCTATGTTCTCTTAGAATAATTACAGCAAGCTTTCTGCATATCCTTCAAGAAAGCAGGCACGCCACTCTGTAAAGAGAAAAGCAGTAAGTCACACTTGTATAATGTAATCAAAAAGAACTATAGCAAGATGCATATTCACACTATATAGATCAAGGCCTTCAAATACAGGACAATTTAACATCTGGTACAAGCAGACCATTCTTTTAATACTACATGACCAGACTGCATTATCGAAGTTTGCAAATGTTAAGGCTATTCACATACACTCTGGAACACTGATTTGTTGTTTTTCTTGCACAAATTTAGCTACCCCATTGACTAAGCCAAGGAATTTGATAGAAATCAAAAAATATTAAGACAATTGCTATGAAGAGAGCAAGCAACAGTGAGTCTCTAACAATGTGACTGTGTAAGACTAGGAGGATGAATACATCCATTTAAAAAAAAAAATTAATAATTTTACCCCAATATACAGAAGACAGGTTTGGATACAGTGAATATATTTTTTTGAAACAGACAAAGACAATTGCCCTGTCAACCTTTACTTACCTTGGCAGCCCAATTGACCAGCCACGATGGAATCATGCCACCAGGATTATCGAAATAGTACATATAGACTGGAGATGAGAGAGAAGTTACCAGAAAGTTATCCAGACATAGCTTAGGTATTAGCTCTAATACCATATGACAGAAACTATCAGGACGCATGAATGAAGCATTAAGTACAAGAATTCTGCTCCAAGTCCTTTACAAAAAAAGGAGTCAAACTTGTATTGAATTGGAATTTGAGATAAATATAACCTTTCCTAGTTAACCTCTGAGGGGTTCAGAGAATAATACTAATTTATGCTATTCCAAACCAGTTTAAGCAGCCTGTCTTATAAAGTAAATATGTCTTTAAAGGACAAGTGAGTCAGAAGTCACTCTCTAGGCAAAGCCTGTCATCTATAAACCTGTCAAACATGGTACTTAAATCATTGATGAATTAAGCGCTTTCCAACTCTACCCAATTGAACTGACTGGCAGGAAGACAGGTGTGTGTGTGTTTGGTAGCGAAGCGATCAGTACTCTGTTCTTATTTACCAAGCCCAACCATTAAAGATCTTTATGATAAAACACTGTCCTGGATTTTTCCAAGTTTCATTTTTCAATACTCCTAGAACTCACTATATCCACTTTACATAGCAACTGTTTTAGTTTAAAATCTCCAGTCTCCCTCTTCATGCATTTTGCTAACGCACACATTCTTTGGCTACATGACTTGTGATCTATTTTTTTGACTTCTTACCTTTAGATCCAGTCTTGCCATCACTTTCAATTGCCAGACTTTGTTTATAACTTTTAACTCTGATAATACCAGGCTTTTCAGGGCACTGAGGAACAGACACACTTTGAGCTAACACAACCCAGATCTTCCGCCCATCAAAATCCATCTCTTGACATTCACGAATATAGACATACTGTGTTCTGAGTTGAGGAGGCATGTCAAAACAGCGTCAGTTTGACATATGATGAATTGACAAGTGAATTCTGTTATGAATAGCAGCCCCTTCAAGTTATATCTTATGCTTACGCAGGATTCAGTCTTGCAGAGTGATAATTCAGCTGTGCAAGCTTTAGTTGCATGTGGGAAGAAGCACCCACACTCTTCCTCCTGCTATACATATTGATATAACACGAGGACTGTGAGATGCTAGATCAAGTTCAGGAAAGCTGTTGAGTCAGCACTCCATCAGGATCCCTGGATGACCAGGTGACAAAAAATACAATGAAAGCGAAAAGCATTAAAGGATACATCTCTGTTTGAGAGAGGAAAAGGGTACTTCACTTCCCAGTAGATTATTTTTTCACCATTGTAAGTTTTTTCATACAGTTCTACAGTTGAAAAAGGAAGATTGTTAGATATTTTTAATTTCCACCACAAGACAAGCATATACGGCATTAACGACTGCTCAGACTTCAGACGTGAACCCATTCTGCATGCAACCCTTACATCAAAATTGATATGCATGTAAAGTTGTAGCAGTAGATGATTTAAAAAAGTAAGTCTATAACAAGACTGCTCAGGAACCAAACACACAAACACAGGTGGCCCATTTTTTTTCTGCTGCTACTCAGTTCATTGATGCAAAAAGAAAAAATGAACAGAATAAATCTGGGAGGAGGCATAGTCAAATTTCTTTTTAGACAGTTAGCTCAGTCCAGGCCTTTCCATCTCAAAGCCTTCTCCTCACCTATGCATATTCTGCATTATTCTGAACGGCAAGGCGAACATTCTTCTTCACAAGCACATCATTATCCTTGTAAACGATTCTGAGTTACTATGGAACCAGGACAAGTACTGCTTTCTAATACCTTAAGAGGTCTTACATGACAGATTAATGAAATTTGGAAAAGCTATTCAGAAGTTCACAGCAGTATATAAAAGCAGCAGTGAACACGAAGCTTGAACAGTTTATGAGCCTCCGTTACACCACCTCCAGTCTGCCTGGAAACTCAATCAAAAGGCAGCTGAATGGGGGGGGAAATAGCTAAGAAAAATCCCTAAAACATGACAGTGACTTAGGCAGGAGTAGCATGGCATAAAGGAGGGAATATAGTTCAAATCAAACTACAAACCTGAGTTTTAAGAACCGTCTACTGTGTAGCACCATCTTTTCAGGCAGTAACTGCCATTGTCATGGTAAGGATCTGACAGGCATCAGACCTGAGCTGGGGTAAGTTCTTGCCTGTCCAGGGACTTGTCATTTCATGGGTTCAGCTATAAAGACTCATTCAGACTGAGTGGTTCACATGAGCAGGCAGAGTACTTTTCTCCTCCATTAGGGCAGACTTCTGTCTGAGGTACTACAGATCCTTCAGAGCTAATGCAAGCCTGCTGGATCACTTTCTGTGGTTTTGAAAATAAGGCTAGAACAGACAGATACCTTCATCGCTAAGGCAAGAAGCGTGCCACAAGTGGCAGATTATTTCCCTATATGACATGCTCCCAGCTGGGCTTCTGTTAGTATGCCCTTCCAGTCAGCTGTCACCCACAAAAACAGCTCCTCCTCTTCTCCAAAGTGGAGCAGTATCAGATGCACAATGCTCCCAGTGCTGTAATAAGCTACAGCATTATGCTTGCCACCAGAGGTCACTGGAGTATTGGTTTATTAGCTTTACTTTCATTTCCAACTGTAGAGCTTTCCTTTTTCAAAGAAATTAAGACATTGATTTAAAGACCTTGATGGAATTGTTAGCAACTAACTCACCTATCTACAACGTATCACCAGACTGATTTCTTCATAATAGGCACATCAGCATTTGCTACTTCAGCAGTCAATTACTACCATTAAATTTCTGGGTAGTACAATCTCTGTCAGGACAGTGTTCCAATTAGGAGCTGCAAGTTTCAGTATTGCTTAGGCCCAACTGTCTCGTATCATAGCACAGGAGCATGTGGTACTTCAGTCACTACTGTTTAGTCACAGCTTCTCTGATAAATTGGCAGCTGCAGCACAGGCCAAGCCCCCAGGCCTCAAGATATCCCCATCACAGCTGCGAGGTGCTGCTCTCGTGGATATCCAGGAGCCTGCTTTGGAAGCAGCCGTGGTGCTAACAGCAATGCAACAGCAGTAACAGACTGACGGTGACATTTCAGAGGTCAAGGGCAAATCCTTGGCAAGAAGAGATCAAAGCTTGAGCCTCTAGAGTACTCACAGGAATCCTGTTCATATCTGCCTCCAGTCAGGCCTTCATATAAAGTTTTGCTGAACAGAACCAGAGGATAGAGATTAGCTCCTCTCACAATTAGTGCAGGAGCAGTTACCTTTTCAACTAAAAAGTCAGCTACTGCTACTCTGGTCTCGTTTTTATTTCAATGCCAGCCAGCAGTTCAGCAGAGAACTCCTCCTTGGACTGCCGTTACTGTCAAGCTGCAAGAGCAACAAGGAACACAAATAGTAAAACAAAGAGCAAGAAGGCTCTGAGTGGAAGCTTTCACATTTTTCTCCCTATGTGTGAAGGTAGAAAAAACAACTTACATAATTTACATAAAAAAACGTTTGTTAGCACTATTTCATTGTAAGTACACTTCTAAAGAATGGATAGGCTTGTGTTAAATTTTAAGCTAAAAGGAAAGTCTTAATATTATGTTTATGCCCTTAAAGGGTAAACTTCTGTGAAACACTGTACTTGAGATACAGGCACAAGTATGAACTTGCAGACGAACATATCATGGTCAGCAAGGATAAAAACTCCAGCTCCGCAACATTATCTAGTTTTTAGTCTAAGGGTGTAGCTTCCCCCGACTGCTTCCTTTCTTTTCTCAAAGAAAGCGTTACAAAAACTGCCTTATTTAAAAAAGAGCTCGGTTCTCCTAAATGAACTTAAATCAAAGACTACTGAAGTAACTTAAACTAACACGAGGTGTTTGCCATCCAATATGATAATATTTGTGTATTTAGATTCCACCTCAATCTCTTTTTATTTCATTAGTGGTAAAGCAGCCTTTGCTACAGGAAAGCTATTGTCCATTTAGACAGATAACACCTTTACTAAGTTAGACACAGCTTCTGAATTGCGACCAAGTATTGATGTGAACAAAATAAGTGGTTCTCTATAAAAACGCAGCCAAGCAATCATTCACAATAGAGCTGTCCTCAATGAAACAAGCACAACATTTAACAATTCTTTGGTTTTGTAACACTGTTCTTTGTTCAGCAAGACATGTGTTTCAGTTTTATTGGCCTGAACTTATTTAAGACACAGACTTAAAATGGGATGTCTCCCCATCTTTAAATAAATGGATTGTGGGAGACCTGCATCAGTTAAATCCTTGCCTTTGTCCCTGATGATTTAAGATATTTTAACATCATCTGGATATCCAGGTCAAACCCCCCTTTTTCAAAGGCAAAGTTAAACATACATAACTAAATTAGCTATTCCTTTCTCTGTAAAAGCCCCAAATCACTAACTCTTCTCTGGATTCAAACATTTCTGATTGTACAAGGTGCCAAGAACAACCACTTTCAGGGAAAACAAATTACATATCAAACTGGTGTAACCCACTGCATTCTTCCAGCCCCTGCTACAATATGCAAAGATGTACAGAAGGTACAGAACACCTACTAAAGTTTAACTAAGCAATTACAACAGTATTTGAAGATGCTAGGTGCTCCAGCATAACAAGTGATGTTAAATTTATATGTTAAAGTAAATTTGATGTTAAAGTTATATGCTTTAACCAAAAAGGAAAAAAGTCATTCCAAAAGGAAGCTTTGTGGTGGTGAGAAGTTAGCTGTTCCATGTCAGTGTTTACTTGTATTGCTGCACAGTGCAACCTTATCCCAAAAGACAAGTGAGTCTGTCCCAACATCTTTGGACAATACAACTTTAAAATACCTTTAAAGAAAGCTTTAGTGGGAAGCCAGTGTGGGCATAAAACTTGCTTTTAAACTGCCTAGCTCAGCTTACCTTTAACATACTGGTCCCATTGTTTTCTGAAATCTAAATCCATATAGACATCTGCACACACTTTTGGGGGACAGTCAGCAAGCCCACCGAAGATTTTATACTCATAAAGTCCTGATTGCTGTGGAAACAGAATAGGGAGAGGAAAAGTCACACAGGAAAGGGAAGTATTCTGCAGCAGAGAGAACAGCTGAAGGAAGTTAGGTGGGGCACATACTACAAATACGCTCAGGAGCTGTGAAAGCAAGTGTTGAAAAAACAATGCAAGATTCAGTCTTTAACCTCTCGACTTTTTGATCTATACATGAAAGTTTAAATCCAGACAGGCTGACCTGCCCAGCACAATGGTTGTTCCTTCCCTTACACCAGTATGCTTTTACTTCATAAGTAGTTCCAGAGGGACCATGTTTCTTCACGCACACGCACCCCTTTTCATCTCCAGTGGTCAGTGTGGCCAAAATCCTGCCCACATTAAAGCATACCAGAACACGAGCATTTAATTGTGGCAGAGCCTCAAGGCTCTATGTAACAGGCATAAGGATCTCATTCATTTCCAGGAGGTTGCCAAGTACTACATGATCCGGAATATGCCTTCCTGAAAGTTAGGTACAGTCATCCCGGAGGCTGTGATATGAGAATGCTTTATAGTGTTCATGCTTATATACAGTGCACTACATATTATTTGCCTTGAGTACCTATTAGTTATTTTCTTTCTGAAAACTGCCTGCACTGAAGGGGTGGGGTGCAGGATATCTCCAACACCAATACTTTTAATGTTTCTTTAAACATATGGAAACTACATCTGTGCCTATAGAGCAATGCTGTACTATTGTTAGTACCGGCTCACGACATTATAACAATGAGAGTATTTTGAGAATACAGTGTAGGAGTCAAATTCAAGCATTCCCAGGGAAAGGGAAGGAAGGATTATACAACATTCTGTTAGTGATTAGTTGATCTTCTTTTCCATTCTTCACACTTTACAACTCAACCCTAGAAGATGCCATACTGGAAGATAACAACAGGTCCAATAAACTTAAGTTATTCATCTTTGCTGTGGCACTGTTGAGGCATAAATCCCTAGCTTCAATTCTGGACTGCTGAGCACCTATGCAACCCCATAAACTCATATCACCTTTCTGAAAGGCATCTGCATTTCCTTTTTTACAAGGCAGGTAATTTTGAAAATATCATACTTGAAACTGAATCAAGATGCTTTCAGTCTATGCCAAAGCACTACGCTGGTACTTCAGAAGTATTTGTTCTAGCTTAAGCACTACTTCTTTCCAGGGTCACTAGTCAGAAATGCTATACGGATTATCTTACATGTATGTGTACTTACATAAAGTGTCATGTAAGGCGAGACTATACAAACCACCAATTTCCTCACTCTGCTAATAATTTGTAAGTCTTACGTTCTCTTGCCACTGAGCTGTTCTTCCACTGAAGAGACGTTTTTCTGTTCTTTTCCTGGTCTTTAATTACAACTGGAAGAGTTAACAAACCAAGCCCACCTGAAACATTAATTCTGCAGCCAATGTACAAAGCTCTTCACCCGCACACCCCCTGTTCCTTTGCATCCTTTAGCTCCTCTTAATCCTTTGTTCTTTTTGTCAGAGGAAAGCCATGGGGCAGTTCTCTCATTTAAGCTACCAAAGCTTGCCTCAAAGACTTTGTATAGAATTGTGTGCTTCATAATTTAAGGAGAATAGACTGTAGATCACACTTCTAAACAGAGTAAAAGCTTTAGGAACACAAACTATTATGTTGTATTGTTTGTTTCTAAAGCTTTTATGTTCCACTCAACAAGCAGCTTGAAGTGCCGGTAATACTTTTTAATCAAGGATTATCAAAAAATATGGTTACATTATTGGTCTTTAAAACATTTTTGCTATAGGCAGAACAACCAACAGAGGTCAAAATGATGTAATTTACTGTCAAAGAATTCAGGAACTGATACAAATCTCCTCACCTAATACATAGGATTCTACCTTAAGTTCAAAGTTAGCTGTTCAGCTGGTTCACAGTATCAGTCCAGTTATTCTGTCATCTTTAGCCTTCAAGTTCTTGTACTACAGCTCCAGAAGGATCAACTTATTCATGTAGAATTGATGCTGTTCTTCCCTACCAGTTTAAGAGTTCCACTGCTGGACAAATTGTGCCATACCTCATTGAATATCTTTTACTGAAAAGGCAGTATTTTGAGAGAGTATGAAACAGCACATCATGACCTGACAGGTGAACAGTTCATCTTGCAGCAAGTAAGACAAGGACAGTCAATAAAAGCAGCAATTTACAAAAAGAAAATTAAAACAAGTCAAATGTTTCAGGTTTCAGAGGCCTATCAGCAAGGGAATCGATCAGCGGGTTGGAACACAGCACAGAAAAGCTGTGGGAAAAGGTGTACAGGAAAGCCTGGGAGACCTATTTGTGTAGCCTGAAGAGAAGGTGGAAAGAGAAGGCAACAGGAAATATAAACGCTGCCTTCAGCTTCCTGAACTACCACTGTTACAGTTGATGTGCAGTTCAGTAAGTGTTAAAAACCAATTTTTCCAGTAACAACTTGAAGACCCTCCTCTTAAGACATGGTTCTTCTTTTCCTGGGGCACTTCAAGGCAACTGAATGACAGAATAAACAAGAGACTTATTTCCCAGCAACATCAGAAGACCGGACCTGTGCCGTTCCCTTGCAGCCTTCCCAGCCCCTCCACCTTCCCGAAATCGGGGTCAGTGTGCAAGAAGCACAAGAAAACAACCTGCATGTTTTTCAGCCAGCTTAACAGTCCATCCATATAAAAGCAGAGTTTCACCCCCACCGTTTTTGAACTACCTCCTAATGTTAGGGGCAGAAAGGTGAAAAATTCAGCTCGGAAGGGGTTTTGGAGAGGGGGAGAAGGCAGGGAGCCGGCAGCCCCTGGCGCAGGTGCGCAGGGAGGGGTTTCCCTTCACCCCTAGGCCGCCGCAGGAGCCGCCCCGACCCTGGAGCTCCCCGCGGCAGAGCGGCTTTCCCCGGCAGCACTTAATAGCATTACCGGGCAAGCTGCTTGCTGGGAGCACGGCGAAACCGAGCCGGGGCCGGCGGGACGCGGCGGCGCCTCCCGCAGCCCGGCCGCCCCCGGGGCCGTCCCGCTCCTCCCGCCCGGGCCCGGCCCCGCTTCCTCGCTCCGGGCCCGGCCGGGGAGCGCCCGAGGCCCCGCCGCCCCCTGTGGCGCGGGGGAGCTCCCCCGCCCGCCCACCTCGTCGTACAGCCGGTAGATCCTCACGCCCATGCTCTCCACCAGGAGCTGCCAGGGCGCCACCGGCGCCGGCTGGTCCAGCTCCCGGCAGGCGGCCCGAAACTGCTCCTCGGAGAAGCCCCGAGGCGGCGGCGCCTCCATTCTCCGCGCCGGGAGGCGGCGGCGGCGGCGGCAGCGCCGGGCACAGCCAATGGCCGCCACAGCCCCTCCCGCCCGGCCGCCCGGCCCTGTCATGGCGCCCTGGGGCCGCGCTGAGGGCCGCGGCCGGGAACGGATCGGGGGTGCGGGGTCTGGGGTCTGGAGTCTGGGGTCTGAGCCATCGGGAGCCCGCGGGGCTTACGAGCACCCAGGACCGTCCCCCGTGCGGTTTCGCCAGTCAGCCCCTCGGTGGGGTCTCGGTAAATGGGGCCGGGAGCTGTGGCATCCCAGAGCTGCATCCAGTTGGCTCTGGGCCTGCCGTGCTTCCCGGGGGTGGAGGTCACAGAGTCACGGAATGGTTGAGGTTGGAAGGGATCTCCAGAGGGCATCTAGTCCCCGCTGCTCAAGCAGCGTCACCTGGAGCATGGTACACAGGATGGCTTCCAGACGGGTTTGGAGCATCTCCAAAGGAGACTGCACAGCCTCTCTGGGCAGCCTGTCCCAGTGCTCTGTCACCCGAACTGTAAAGTTCTTCCTCATAAGGTGATGAAACCTCCAGTGGTTCACTCCCATGGGTATGGGGCTTCATCAGACCTACTAAAATTTAGCCTGCCTGCCAGCACTAGCCCAGTGTTGGTCATGGTAACCTCTGTGCAAGTCTGGCAACATTTAGCTTTTTCCAGCTTCTCTGCCAAGCTGCTGACTTCTTTGACAAAGAGTTCACTTATGTCAGCTGTCCCTTCCACTTCCAGTCAACTGGTTTGCAAGCAGAGCATGAGGATTTTTGGCTGACTTTCTTCAGGGCATAAAAGCTGAGTTGTACTTACGGTTATCCTTGCACAGCGGGTTCCTAAGAGCTCCAGAAAACTTTTGGAGACAAGCTCAGGGTAGAGGGCAGGATGGTGTCCCACTGTCCTTTCCTGCCCAGGTTTAATGCCAGAATTTGACCTATAGCTTCTGTCTGTAATGATGTCATGAATGCCAATAAGTCTCCATACCTCTGTACCTCCTCCCACCGTCTCAATGAAGCTGTTGTGCAAATGTTCCAGTTCTTTTGTTTTATTTTCATGTGTTTACATGTATTATGGCATTTTATTATTAATATTTATACAATATGTATAAATATTTTTGTTTGTGTTCCTTGTGAATTACAATGTCGTGCTTTCTGTCGGCCCAGCTGGTTCTCCAAAACATGATGACAATACATTTTGCATGACTGAACTAAGTTGGCTTCAGTGGAGCTATGCTGCTCTGAGGCTCCTGATTTTGAAATGGAATAGGAGGCTGTGATCTCTAATCGAGACTGATTTAACTTGCAGAAATATTTCTTTAAACAGTAGTTTTACTTTTGCAGAAATTTTACCAAATTTCTATCTCACTTAAATCCCGTTCATGGTTTGAAATAGGACTCATGCAAGACTGTAAGAGCTGGTGGCTCTTGTTTGTAGAGAGTCTCACATATGAAAAAGGAGTCATGAGTCAAAAGTTGATGTTTAACAAGCAGGCAAAGGCCTGTAAGTGAGCCTGGGAGATTTCATGATCTCTTAAGGAGCCTCATCTGTGCAACAGAACTAAAGTGATCACAGCTCAGGGTTACCTGCTGTTTTACAGTCAATGTTTTGCATTATATGGTTGTCTGCATGGCATCAGAGCACTAAGTTGGCTGCAGCTGGCTGGCCTCTCTCGCCTCCCCCCCAGCACTCTCATGGAAAAAGAGAGATTTATCTCACAAGACTACTCTAGGGACCAGTGTTTTGAAAACGACATTAATATGTGACCTTTTTTCTTGGTAAATAGGGAGTGGTGCTACTAAGAAAGCACAAACAGTCCAGAAAGGAGACTTTATTTTCTATTTTCATTTTTGTTTATGAAAGCATTATTCTTTATTGCTTGTATGTCTGTGTCTTTGCCCTTAGCTTAGGGGCGGAAGCTAGAATAAGATCCCAAAGCCTTTGATATCTGCAGTGCTAGATAGTGTGGCTGTAGTCTGGGGTAAGCTGTGATGCAGTGGGGACTAACATTTCTAGAGCTCTGCCCCAACAGACAGTGGGATAGCAACTGCTTCAGGGCAGCTGGTTGTGGGAACATGAACCCAAGCCTGAGCACAGCTACCAAAGGCAGCCTAGATACAGCACGATCCAGTCCCACACATGGGTTAGGGACCTAAATACTGACTTGAATGAAAATACACTGTTACTATTCTAGGGCAATGAGGGGGAGTTTTGGAAGTGCCCGCATGACTTGACCCACATACTTAGTATTTCTTAGGTATTTAGCTGCTGCCGCTTTCAGGAGGAAACAATACCTCAAAGGAAATTTGCAGATCTGGACTCTCAATGGAATTAGTGCAACTAAAATGTCCACCTGTTATTTACAATGGGAGCAATCTCTATTAATTCCACCCTAGCACCTAACCTTTCTGCTGCTGAAATCAACATAGAATAATCCATTGAGTTCTGCAGGGTGGAATCTAACCACTCAGTTGGAGAACTCACTCCATCAGGAAATCATATGTGGCTAGAAATGAAAACAGCAATGAATATTGCATTGATGTTTTCAGGCCCCAGATGAATTTGTGTTTGTTTTGGACATGAGTATCCATATGTGAGAGAGTGTTACCAGCTATATTGTGTTTTCCTGCATCTGTCTCAGTGTGGCACTGGTGCACTTTGAGAAAGTCTTGAAAATGGAATAAAGATGTGGGATTTTGATGGACTCAACTGCTGTGCAGACATTGATATACTATTGTCATTTCGTTTTGTTCCGTGCATTCCAAAAACTTTGCAAAAGTGCTGAATAGTCCTGACATACCATTTATACAGTATGCACATTCACATTTCTATTATTCACAGCCAAACTAATTACAGTCTTCTACTACTGTTGTTTTATTGACTTCATTATGTAAAAGCCTTTGTTACAAATCATTTCATGACTTTTGCAGCTTGCACCAAGCAAGCTCTTCATCCAGAAAGCTGAGAAGTAACAACAGCATCTACCACCAGAGAGGTACATGTGTAAGGCGAGTTGTGTTCACCTCTCCTGTGTGAGCCAAAGGGAAATTTGTTTCTTCAACACTCTTAGAAGATGCAGCAAATGTAGCCTGTTTGCCACACTGATATCTTTTACATTTTGTAGCGGCAATAATGGCATCCAGAGTGTTGATCATCTCTTTTGCAAAGAACTAGCATAAGATGTTCTGCTTTGAGCTGCCAGAAGAGGTCTTAAGTAGCCATCAAACACTGGCTTGTCATGGCCTTTTTCATGGAGTTGAGGAGTTGAATTTAATCCCAAAGCCTGGCTGTATCTGTGTTGAGTATCTAGTTACAATAGAGCAGATTTCCTGCTTTCTAATACCAAATATTTTTATCTTTCATAAAGATTATATGGACTTCTGGTGTCCACCTCTTTCATTTGGTCATGTTTGCTTGTGGTTTACAATTTTTAGCCACAGTGTTCCAAGAAAGTAATGCCCTTCCTGTGCAAATAAACAAGAGATTGTGAGGTGCAGCCTATTTATATGGCCTTGAGAAAAGAAGAGTAATTTTAAAATTCAGCTGAAGGAAAGAAAGGATTGCACTATCGTCTGCATGACCTAAAATGACTCATTCAAAAAATAAACAAGACTATTTAGATCTTGATTTGGCGCATACTTCCCATTACCACACCCTCTGCCCTCCTAACCTGTTTACGTGGATATAGAAATATTTCTAAACATTTCCTTCAGCATGTGATGCTAAGTCAATTAATATATATGGAAAGCTTTCTTTTGTGGGAATAGTCAAGACTGGTCTTACTGCAATAATTCTTTCTTTGTGGTAGTATCCCCTGGGTCAGATACTTGACTTGCTGTTGATTTCACAGAAGTCATCTATTATATAGGAGAAAAAAATGTTATGTGGTTTTTTTTAGCTGTATATGGTCTTTTAGATAGATGTTTCGTATAAGCTTAGTCCCAAGGAATGTATTGAAGAAAGACAAAGAAAGACTCATCAGAAAAGGTAAAAGCCAAAAGATTTAAAGATTTAAAAGATTTAAAAATTTAACAAAAAGAAAAATAATGGAAAAAAAAAAAGAAATAAAATGCAGTTTTTTAACAATGAAGATAGTAATGTTTGAACAAACCAGAAAGACATATTCTCCGTCTTGTTTGGATGGTTTTGTGAAAAAGGTACCTCAGATAAGGAGAAAATTATGGTGTTATAGTAAAGACCTTGGACAGAATGTGAAATTGGATGTTTTATGTTAGGCAAGCTATCAACCAAGATAATATGAAGGCTTCTTCTGGCCATAAACTCGTTTACCTGTGCATCAATAGCTATCGATGCTTCGCTGATAGGACACTTAAATGTTACTCCCAACACAGAGTAACATGGTTTGATACATCAAACCTGACTGATGTAGGAACACAAAACAGTTCGTCCACTGTGACAATAGTCAAATGTTTCAGAGGAAAAACTGAAAACACTGTTGTAGGTCATTTTTTAGTATAAGTGCATGAAACTTCCTCTGAACCTAGGTGATTAATGACTGAAGTAAATATAGTGCAGCAGGGCGCCCCAGTGCCTTATGTCTGCTTTCTGTAAAGCCAATGATCTGCACTTTTATCATTCATTCTATCAGTTGTCTAAAGATCAGGATTAGGCCTTTCCCCAGGCTGTATGATCTCAGGGGCAAATCAGATCATTTCTCTGGGGAATTTATGCGTTCAGTTTCCGTGTCCTGCAAACCCTTGTGCATGCTTAGCAGTCCCTATGGGGAATAGATCTTTTGCTTTTCAGTTGGAACCAATCCTGAGCTAGTGAATTGATTAATATAATTCAAAGACTGATAGTTTTTAAGATAACTTTACCCAGGAACTTCTGCATTAAACTATAGCCATGACTGCAACAGTAGAGGGGCAAAAGGGGCTGCCAGAAGAAGGCGTATTTCCTTCAGAGGCGATAGCTATTGCTGCTTCTATGGCCTAGGAAGACAAACCGCTGGCTCACAGCAGTAGGCATTGTGAGCTGGGAGAAGACCAGGAGAAGGGCTGCTGCAGCTCTCTGAACTGTGTCCAGACTTAATCCGCTTAAACCCAGCCGCGCTTGGAAAAGCACCTAAGCATGTGTTTGTCTTTAAACTTTCCCTAAGCACTTTTTGCTAAAACAGATTCAGTTCTATCACTTAACAGTTATGAAGCACTTTTAAAGATGAAGAGCCCTTGCAGAGACTAAATCATCGTCTGTGTTTTCCCTCTGTCAGGGAGATGGTTATAGTTCATCCTCCTCTGGGCTTGCCTTCCATCCCGAGCACAAAGGGCTTCAAATAGTTTACATGGAGCTTAATGGAAGGAAGCCTGCTGCCAAACTGTGAGATATGTACATGTTACATTCTGCGTCTGAAGAAAGATGTGGGCCCCAAGAGTGTAAACTGTATGATATATTGAAAGAGAAAGGTCGCCTGCATGAGTTTGGGGCAGCCCTGTTGCATGTATGGCTGTGCATATGTTTATCCATATTGAACTGGGGTGGAGGAGTTAATAAATATGCTGGCAGAAAACTCTTAATGGAGCTCTGCAGGATGTAATAGATCACAAGTGGTTTTTTCCCCCTAACTCTTTCTTTCCCTTTTCAACAATTTTCCCAAGCTGTCTGGACCCTATGGAGAAACTTGTTTCAAACAAAGTAATTCAATTCATGGTCTGTGTAGGATAGCTGAAAGATTGTAATGTTCTTTCTCCTGATGGAGAGTCAATTAGAGCTGGCTGAAGTGCTCCATATTCATTACATTGACCATCTGGAGAGGGAACAGCATGTGTTCTTTATGCCATAACCACTGGCAGAGCAGGAACGCAAGATACCAAACATCTCCTGACATTATCTGCTAGGTAACCTTGGACAAGGCCCCTTTTCAGCTCTTTGTGTGCATTTCCCTACATGTTTTTGTGTCCTGTGAATTCCCCGGGGCACTCAGTGCAGGTGAAAAAAAAAAAGAAAAGAAAAGCCCCCTGCAGAGACATGGAAAGTGATCATACCTCCCCTGACTTAGATCTCAACTGAATCTGCTGGATCCGACTGTAGTCTCTAACAGTGTACCAAAGAAGAGTTCTCGTGAAATTACGTTGTCTCATGTTTGTTATTAGCCTTCCCCTAGCTCAGCCAGAAAGCTGCCCTGTCAGCTAAAGATTCAGAGGTTCTGTAACTGACTTGTGCAAGATGCAGGATTTGGCTTCTGGTGGTGTGGCACATCCATCCCTCTGTTAACTGAAGGCACGTGTCCACACAAGGAATGCAGCTCTTCAGATGAGAACTTCATGTAATTATGAAATCAGTAGGAGATAAAAATAATTGTTTTCAGTTCCAGATGTCTGTCTTCTTCAGCACTGCAGGAAGATTAAGTGAAAGTCAAGTAGTGCAATAATAAAGCTCAAATGCTCAGCAGGATAACTGATGTTGACCAAAGTACTGGTAGGATCTAGTGAAGTTCAAAGAAAATTCCTTTGCATATTCCTGTTCACCAAAGAGGTCTCCCTCTGTCATTATAAACACATCCATTTCACAAACCTAATTATACAGAGGAGGTGGTTTGCACAGCTATCAACCAACAGGGCTGAACTCCCTCCCATGTGCTGCAAACTTTTAATGAGAGGGGAGCTAAAGCAATTTATGTGAAGTAGAGGTTTGGTTCTTTGGCTAAACTGGCTTTGTTAAGGACTCTTCCCAGCCACAAAACACATACAGTGCATGACTTGGGACAATTTTTCCAACATAAACGTGTTGAAAGGTTGCTTTCTAAAAGCTCCAGTAAGTGCAATCAACTGGTATGTTGTGTCCATGTGTGGGCTTAGGGAGGAAACAAAGGAAAAGTCAGTGGAGGGTTAGGGAAAAGCCAAGAACTAATTGAATAGGGAGCCCATGGTGATTGCACTTTGCCAGATTAATGAGTCACTGTTTGCTGTGCTTTTAGGGCCCGGGAGACCACTAGAAACTCAAAGGAAGCCATGAAGTATTGCAAGTGTGTCTCAGTAGGCAGAGCAACAGCATTGCTCAATTTAGGAGTAAAACTCCATTCTCTGAATAGGCTGCATGAGTTCCAGAATCACACGTGCTTCTTGCAAATCGTCCGAGCTGCTGGGGCTGCACCTCCTCTGAAGCAGCTGTGTTAAGGCCACAGAGAAGAGATTTTGTCATTTAGGGCAGGTCCTAAAGGGGAAGTATGTGGTGTTTAGGCATGGCAGTCCAAAAGTGTGAACCTGTAACCCCTCACCGCAGCTGTTGCTTAGTCCTGAAGTTTCCTCAGCTGTTTGCACTGAATTTCTTACAGGTGCCAAACGTGCTGCTTAGGGCATGGTTCATTCTTCTGTCCGTCTATCCTCGGAGAGTCATGCTCAGAACACAGCAGGACCTTAAAAGGCAGAGGTGTCAGTCACCCCTTTCTAAAATGGCCAGAGGGGATGTACCCAAGTCTTCTGCAGCCCTTCTGTGCCTAGGAGCTCCAGCCCCATCCTTCTAGGGGAGAGTCCAGTAATCAATCTCCCATCAGCAGAGGGAGGCATCATCATCACTTCTCCTTGCAGCTTTTCTGCTTCACTAAAAGGAGTTACACTTGCACTGGGTCTAGAAGAAACTGTGACTTTAGCCTAGTGTTAGGGCATTCATTTGTACCAGAACACATGAATTGTAAGGCCAGCTTCAAGGCTTGTTTATATGCCCTTCAGATTAGTTCCTCGAAAATCAGCATCAGAAGTTATTTTATGCAAAACTTTCAGTATTTTTACGTAATACTTTCAGTAATAAACTTGGCATGGAAAAGTAAGAATGTACTAATGAATATGTTGGTGGAGTAAGCAGGGAAGCGAGGTCTCTTATCAGTATAGGAGATATATCCAATATATCAAATAATACCCTGCAAGGACTAGAGAGGAATTGATGTAATAGGAGTGGGGTGAAATTTAGGTCATGCACATGCGTGCTAACAGCAAGAATTTCTGATACAAGGTGCTGAAAGGAACCAATACTGGAGAAAAGTCCAAATATAGTGAACAATCACGGTTAAATTGTGAAATGTTTGTTTCTGATAGAGACGGGCAAATGCTTCCACGCAAAATACAGATGAAACCTCATCTGGAAAACTGATGATCGAAAATAAGACTGAATCTGATTTTTACCTCTTAGGACATTGGAGGGTTGTTCATCCATGGATAATTGTCTGTGAATACATTCAGCTACGGGCAAGACAAAGGTTCCTAAGTATCAGCAGAATAAGGCTCACAGCCTTCAACAGGAGAAATGGGAAACCTTGCTGATTTGAGGTGGAAGTTGGCAAACTCATAAAGACAATGCCTGGCATGGCTGCTCATATTAGGAAGGACCGATGTGGTGTCTTCTCTAATGGCCTCTCTGATGACAGTTCCCCTCAGATCTGGTTGCTTGTCATTTCTGCTAAAATGCTTACGTATTTGGAGGGAACACTAGCAAATGGGGAAAAAATGCCAGTTTCTTGTATAAAGCTGTGGAGCTCTTCCAGAGCCCTCTGGCTGATTCGGCTGGAGATGAACCCTTGGCAGGATCTCTGTCACTGGGAGGATTTAATTACACACAGAGGGTAAATCCTGGCCCCAGTGAAGCTGATGGAAGTTTTGCTATTAATTTCTGCGGGGCCAGGATTTCACCCTGGAAAGGGAGTCAAAAGTACAGGCATGCTTTCTGAGACAGAGGGGCTGATTAAATACAGCTGGTGTACTGCTCTTTTATCAATCATTGATAAAATAGAGCCTTTTAAATACAGGCTTCGGGTAAACTTAACCACAAAATTCAAACGTGCCCTTTTACAAGCTTTAAAAGCAAGATATGTCTGTTTTTTATCTGAAAAGAAAGGAAATCATAATAAGAAATAACTCATACCCACACCCACCCACTCCAAACCCTTGTGGCATTTGGCATTCAGCTTCAATGGGCGATTAAAGCATGGAAAGTCCCATTAAAACGCTCCTAGCTGATACATAAGGCTTCATCCCCTCCGGAGGGCATCCAAAGCTCTGCTCGTCCTTGCTTAAGTCCCAGAGGAACTGCAGCAGGAGCTGCACCTTGGTAGCATCCCGCAGCACAACCAGCACCCAGCAGCACCCTGCAGCATCCCGCAGCATTCCGCAGCACCCTGGCTATTTGCACCCCGGCCGCCCCCCGCGTGTCCCGCTAAGGACGGGGCCGGCCCTTGGTGCCGTAGCCACCTGGCAGGGGCTCTCGCAGCCCTTCTCCTTAAACCTAGGGTCCGCCCGGCCGGGAGGCACGCGTGGGCTCGGCTCCCCCGGCCCACGGAGGGCAGGACAGAGCAAGGTAGGGCAGGGCAGCCCAGCCCCGCCGCTCTCCAGGCTCGGCTCGGCCCGGCCCCCCGAGGCCAGCCCTCCCCCGGCCGGCGCCGAGCGGGACCTGCCCGGGTGGGAGCGGCCGCCCCGCCCGCGGCTGCTCCGCCGCTGAATTTGCTCCGGCCCCTGCCTCTTTTCGCTCGCACCGAGAACTTTGTTTACAGTCCCTTGTGCAGCGAGCTGCATCCCCCTCTTAGGCTCGCTGCGGGCTCCTGGCCGCTGCAGTTCTTGCCCGGCGGTCGAGAGGTAAGGTACGGGACGGCACAGCACCGCACGGCACGGCATAGCGTGGCACGGCTCAGCTCGACATGGCATAGAAGGGCACGGCTCGGCTCGGCTCGGCATGGCATAGAAAGGCTCGGCACAGCTCAGCTCGGCACGGCACGGCTGGGCTCGCAGCACCGGCCCCGCACAAGCCGGCCGGTCCCAGCCGTGCCTGGCGCCGGGCGGCTCCGGGCTCCCCCGGGCCACAACCCCGCAAGGCAGCGGTGCGGGTCTCAGGGCAGCCGCAGGGCTTTCGGCTCCCGGCCGCGTCCCTTCCTTCCCCGGGAGGTGCCGGGGTCGCTGCCACACGCCGTGCTGCGCCCCAGGTGTGCGCGGCGCTCACGGGCGTGTTTGAAGGGTTCGGGATGTGCTGATCAGAAAGATTGTTGGGGTTGGGGGGGTTGGTTGGCTCCCCTGCTATCCCCTAACTCGGTCTGAAGAATGAAAAAGGTGCGTAAGAGCTCGAATCCGGCAATTAGTTTACCTAAAAACTTGCTGGTGGAAACTTATCTGCATCCCGAGGCTCAGGCAGTTGGCAGGGGTGTAAGGCGTTCTCCTGCCCGTTTCATTAAGGGCCTGATCCTGCAATCTTGTAAGTATAAATTCGAGTTCTGTATTTCCAGGAGTGTTTCCATGAGGAAGAGCTGTGGGATTGTATATAGGATTATTTTAGTGGGTTGAATTCCAGTTCTGTCTCTCCTCTCAGTACAGCCAGACTCCTGTTGCTGTTTTTCATAGTCACTCTAATGCAAAACCAAGTGTGAAACATGGGTATTATGATTAATTGGGATTTTACATAAGCAAAAAAAAGGGTGTCTGCAATGTTACGCAAGATACAGGGAATTGGGTCCAGAGCCTGAAGACATGAAAACTTTAATGTGCTCTGTTGGTTTGGAGTAAATGCAAAAAGGGAAAGGACTGTCGTGGCTGAGAAATACCAGCTCTTTGCAGTCACACAGATCCTCAGTATGTGGGAAGCCCCCTGAGAGCGCTATGTTGAAATGAATCAGAGTTAAACCATTGGACTTGTAAGGTATGAATTTCATGTGTTTCTGCTCCTCAGCTTTGTGGTGAGCTAGAGAAGGATGAGGGAAGAAATCCCAACTATAAAAGTTGCTCTGACTGTTAGTGTGTGGGGTTTTTTTCTTATAAAGGCATTAATTAAAAAAAAAAAAAAAAGACCTAAACTCATGTATTCAAGGGCAAATGCAAATAAAATACTGACAGAGCAATTCATCTTCCCAAAGAATGATGCTGGAGAGTAGCTTAGGGGGCACAATTGCACTAGGAAGAGATTTGCACGTGAATGTAACCATTCTTATAATGCGAGTGGAAATTGACTGCAAGATAGTTTCAGAGGTCTGCTTTTGTTTTAATGTAATCTAGATTATTCATCTAAAGTCTTTGTATTTCTGCATTTTCTTCCACACTTTTCAAGAAGTGAAGCTAGTTGTTAGATAGCATGCACAAGAATATAGTCAAGGAGAGAAGCAAGGAGACCTCCGTATTATTAGCTAACTTCAATGATCAGCTAAATATACTTTAGATATGTCACAGGCTTATTCCTAGGAGCCTCTACAGAACAAAATAAGCAGTTTGTGCCTGTGAATGCTTGTACTTGTGAAACATTAGCATGGTCTACAGAAATTAAAAAGCAAAGAAAATTAAGAAAATCATATGAACTCATGCATTGATTTTCATCTCCATTTAGGAGCTTCTGCTTCAGTGTTAAATTGATCCTCCATAATCATGCCCATATAGAATGGGAACATTGAATAAGATCAGCAACATAAATTTCTGCTGCTTTGTAAGTTTTACCCGGTTGCTTGGTGGTTTTGCAGAAGTTTCTGCAGTTGATAACAATTTCCATCACCGCTTTCTGCAAAGTTGTCACAATGCACTGCTGCAGATTCTGCCCAGTCCCTGCCTGAGTTATGAATTTGATTTTAAAATAAAATTAAAATAAGATAATAGAAACAAAGAATATTAAATGTAATAATTATCATTACATTATAATGTATTATTATTATTATTTTATATTACTAAAGTTATTATATTACCTAGTTGTTTTTTTTTTACATAGGGGATTATATTACCTAGTTTTTATTATTAGCAGAATAAATAGATGTAAAAGAGAGTTTTGGTGGGAAACATGTTGTCACTGTCAGTTTATAGCTAGGAAGACTGAGGCACAGGAGGTTAAGTGATTTGCTCAAGGCACTGGAAACATAAAAGAGACAACTACACAAGTGTTCTAAATTGGGATTTGGCTCTTTGATTCAAAAAGGTGAAGTGTGTGATAGAAATGGAGTTAAAGAGACTTTTCACTGCAGTAGTTCATGTGCATTCCCTTTTCCTGCCTAACTCTTTCAGGGGCACTTGCCTGGGTTGTGACACTCAGCACTGAGAAGTCACTTGGTCAAAGCTAAATGTTGCGTAGTGCCAGAAATGGGTGACAGCTGCCAAGAAAAGAGGCAGAAACCACTAGGAGAGCCAGAGAGAGAACATCTCCTGCTTCGGTCAGCACACAGTGGGAACTTTTCCGTGCAGGAGTTTTGTTCTTAAGAAGATGATATATATCCAACCACTTTTCTTGTAGGAAACCTCCATACCAGAACACCGTCACCTCTGATTCATCATTCAGCAACATCTGACACTGCAAAGCCTGGAACAGCTCTTTCTGCTGCCTGACTCTGCCTGGAATTGACAGACAAGGCATCTTAAGATGTCTTCCTCTGCTTGCTGAAACCAAGGATTTGTTGTGATGGATTTCTCATGGACCTGGTAGGTGTGCATGCTGATGGAGTTCATGTCTTTTCAGTAAATCTCCATTTACACCTATTAGCTGGTACGGTATGCTTCAGGGTAAAACATTCTTCTCTCTCCTTTATCCCATGTTATCCACAGATTGCCACATAAACACATTCTTCCTCCAAGTCAAAATAGTTCCTTAAGAAAGTACTTCTGGTATGATCAGTGAGAGGATGCTGGTGTTACCCGGTATCTTTGCCTCAACATCTTACCCTGAAACCTGAACCAAGTCACCTGTTGGCACAAGTCAGAAATTATTTTGCTAGGAATGAGGATCTAGTGCCATTTTTTAGGATGAATACCTTTACTCACACTTCAAATAGGTTCTGTTATTTATTTAACTTACAGTATTTCTATAGAGGTTTGTTTATTTGTTTTATATGAATGCCTGTCTGCTTACATCCTATTACAGGCATGAACTGTGCTCCTCGCAAGTCAGCGGGTGTTTTGCCATTGATGTAGTTCTGGTAGTTTAGGAGACTTTTTATTTATTTATTTTTTCAATCCATGTTAATTTTGACTGTATAAATATCTCTTCTTGCTTCGTAAATCTCTAAAAGATGTCAAAAAGACTTAATGCTCATTGGGGGTGTATCTGAAGCAGACAGACAAGGACTTTGGAAACAGGTGTCCCACAAATTTAAGAATAAGTCATTGAACAAATTGAATTCTACTAAAGGTAAAATCAAAAAAAGATAGCATTTGGGTGGACACATTCTACCACTGTGCTGAAGTTCAGAAATGTTTTGTGGGTAAGTAATGTAGCAACATAATGTCAACAGTCTGAGCCTCACTGTCACATAAATCATCATGGAAAATGCTGAACTTGGGCTTAGATCTGTCTGGAGACAGATTATTGGCTCTCTAGCACAAATCCATAGCTAGTCTCTTTCAACTGATATGAAAGGTTCTGAGTCACACATTATGAAGTAAACCATGAAGTAAAAAGCAACAGTTCCTAAGAAACCCTAAGGCATATAAGGTGCCAGCACAACGTATTTGCTTTGTCTGCTAAGCACTGCTCTGATCCCCTGCCTGCCCTTGGGGATACAAAGTGCCTTCAGTGTTGTCATTAGGGAGGGAAAGGCTACTCGTTCTGGTAGCTGCTGAGCATCCTGCAGGATTGAGCCCTGAAGACATCTGTGTACAAGAGAAAATAATGAGCTAAGTGCTCTTCCTTAGAACAGTAGAGCAAAACTTTGTCTAACCAACTCTGAACTTCCTTCTCTCAATAGTGTTCAAAGAAACTCAAACACAAACTCTCTGACTAGGTACATGGTATAGTCTGGGTGTGGGAGTGTTAAAAATAGAGAAATCCTCTCTCTCGCAAAACACACAGTCAGTTGTATGAGGTAGTGAGATACAAAACCAAGGGCTCTCCACAATGGAGGAATATATCTTAGCAACAAGGCTGGGAGTGGTGGGAAAGGAAAAGGAGAATACAAGTATCTGGCAATTAACTTCCTAGTCACAGATGTGAAGGTGATAAAAGTGATAAAAGCATTACTGCATTGCCAACACTCTTCCTTGTTCTCTGGGCTGCATACCATGCTGTTTGTAACAGCAAAACTACGCAGCCTGTACTGGAGGCTGGTGGAGGAGTCCTGAGAGCTATTCCCAGCAGGGAAACCCAGTGGTTTCCCAGTGGCCCATTCTCTGTTTTGTGTGGTGGTGTGCACAGATCACCCAGCTCAGTCCAAGGCAGTGCAGCAGAAGTAGAGCAGCCCCAGACCAGCAGAGTCCCAGCAGGATAGCAGAGGTTTGTCATCGCAGCTGCAGCAGTGGAGAGCCATGGGCTGGCCTTGCCATGATCGGGTGGCCTGCAGCTCTGCACTGGGCTCCATGGAACCAAAAGCCGTTCTGTTCTGTGGTTCAGATACGATCAAACTGTACGTGCTGCCTGTAGGACCCATAGTGTGTTTTTGATACGAGACAGGAGGAAAGCAACCTGTAACTCAGATGAGTGGATATGACTGTAAATCTTCCTCTTGCACAGTAACATGGATGTGATCTCATGGGCTTATAAGGGACCTATTACTTTTCAGTTAAGCGGATTTAAACGGCAAGCCAATAGTCCAGCAGTGGTGTTGTAACAGTAGGTTCACCAGCTTTGGGCTGGCAGTTCCTGACTGCAGGAAAATGCCTTCATCTCTGTTCTCCTCACACCCACACCTTGTCATGTCCATTTTTTATTTTATTTTTATTTATTTATTTTTTGTAGAGTAACACTTGCTGGTTCATTGTTCAGTGATAGTAGAACAGCTATGCTGCCTCGGTGGGTGGCAAGTTTGACGTGTTGGACATAAAAGATGAGCAGAGGAGTTCAGAACCAGCATGTAAAGAGGGAGATGAATTGGACTGGTTTAGAGAATGAGCTGAAGTTTGGCTTTTCCAGGAAGATAGTTCCGTAGTAGGTCTCAGATTACTTGTCCCTGGGCCAGCAATCTGAGTTGCAGTGTTGTGTCCTGTACAGAGAAACACAGAGGCAGCAGTTCTTACCCACAGCACTCTGTACCTGGCACTGTTGCTGGAGCCTGCAAAGCCACGGGACTGAACTCTCCCATGTGTGACTTCCTTCAGCTCTTTGGAAAACTCAGCTATGATCAATAGTTATAAGTCCCTGGGCAAGCAAACTTTCTTACAGACATCAGTATCTGTACTCATGGGAGTAGCTTCAGCTGTTGATACTAACATCAACAGATCAATAAGAAAGTGATTTAAATATCATTTAATTAAAAAAAATATATAATCTGTTATTGTTCATTGCATGGGAAATGGGAAGTTTTAAAACTTTTTCTCTCAGGATACTTTGCTAGTGAGGGGGGCAACTGGTGATAAAAAACGGTACTGTTTGCATTGCCAGTTATGTTACATCCCAGTTCTACACACATTTACTCCACTGCGTTCATGGGAGTAGGTGAATACATCTTAGGGTTCTACGACAGCTAAATCCACTTTTTCTTATGTAAATTTGCTGTCAAGCTGTAATAAGTCCAGCAACAAGTGTACATATAATTCTTTGTAGTATGCGTGCTGTGTACACTTATGGAAACTATAATGTTCAGACTCGCTATCTGGTGATCTCTGCTCCTGCACTGATTTGTTATTTATTTTAGATTTGGGAAAAACAAAACCAAAAGACATAAGAATTCCAAATATGGTATAAAGAAGCAAGCTGATAAAGAAATGTCTTTTTTTTTTCCTTTTCCTTCTTTTTTTTCTGGGGCAGCTCTTGCCATGTTATTGTGATGACCTTCAGAGCAAATCTGTGTACTGTGTGTGGCATAGGTGTATATTATAAAGAAACACTGTGAAAAGGGAGCTTGAGCAACAACAGAACTTGTAACCAAAAAAGTCTGTGGACTTCACCTCCTTGTAGGAAAATGTAAATCTAAATTGCATCCAGAACTACTGGCTTCAGGATGTAATATAAAGTGGGGTTATCCCACAACACTTTGAAGTTGGTGTCTTTCTAGGTCTATGAGTCTCTTCTATCTAGCACTTACACACATTTACAACTACTCTAAGAATTGATTCAGATCCTTCATGGTCAGTAGGATTACAGTCAAGCTTGTGCATAAATTCTTGTGGGGTCAGAGCCTCTGCTTGTCTGCCGTCCTGACTGAGATACCTCTCTGTCCCTGTTTGTCATATAACAGCAGTGCTTTTTATTGAACTCACGCTCTTCTCTCCACAGTGCAATGTGTGTTCAGCAGAGCCTGCTCTAGCCTAAGAACCAACCAAGTCAAGAGAATCAAGATGACAAACGAACCTATTAAAGAGATCTTGGGCACTCCAAAGCATCCTGAGCCTGTAACCACGGAGAAAAGTAATAACAATGATTGCGTGATAACCACCATCCCTCTTGTTAGCGAATGCCAGCTGACTGCAGCCACAGGGGGAGCAGAGCTCTCCTGCTACCGCTGCACCATCCCCTTTGGTGTGGTTATCCTCATAGCCGGCATCGTGGTTACTGCTGTGGCATACAGCTTCAATTCCCATGGATCAATCATCTCAGTGTTTGGATTAGTCCTCTTGTCATCAGGACTCCTTTTGTTGGCTTCTAGCGCAGTGTGCTGGAAAATCAGGCAGCAAAACAAGAAAGCAAAGAGGAGGGAGAGCCAGACAGCACTTGTGGCACATCAGCGAACCTTGTTTGGTTAAAGACAACCATGAGAAGGCTGGACAGAAGACAGAGCCTTGTAAGTCAACTTGACTATTTATCAGTAGGACACATTGCAGGTTTTAATTTAACATTGGAAACGAACTGAAATGGAAACAGAATGGATTAAGAAAGGCTCTTAACAACTCTGCAAACGCTCTTAATGTTTTTCTTACTGCAGACTTAATAGTGATTCTTTCCATGACAGAGGAAAAAAACCTTTTCCTGCATAAAAACTGTTGTTGTAACTGCCATCATCATAACTGCATTCTCCAACATGCTGATTGTGTTGGAAAGGGAACTTGTGGGAACTAAGAAAATAATCTGAACTGACTGAACTGACTTGAAATGCCAGAGATCTCCTTAAAGCACACTGTGACATTTGACCAAGGGAGAAGTCATAGCATTTGAAGTGACTGCAAGTTTATGGTCAGATTGTCTGTGACTTAAATTGTTGCTCAAAAAAAAAAAAAAAGGCAATACAACCAACCAAACTGCAGATTGCTCAATAAGCTGATTATTATATTTTACATAACTTCCCTCTCCCAATATCTGTGGTACTTTTCCCTTTTTTAAACAACTAATATTAATTTTGTTATACTATTGAATAGCAATAGGTAGAAATGATTAATTATATTGTCTAACCTAAATAACGAGGTATGGTTATAGCTTAAAATATGAGACTTTTTTTTGTAAATTAAAGTGGTCAGACTTAGCACTTTTGATTATTTTGCTATAAAATTAAAAGTAAATTTCATTAAAATAATATTTGGTGCTGCTAGACATTTAGAAAAACTTTTTTTTTTTTTTTTATTGCTCTCAGGATAGCTTGCATCTTCAACTGCTTTATGATTCTTTTTCTTTTTTGTAGAAGATCACCTTTGACAATAACTGTGAACACATATATCACTGAGCCACTCGCTCCCATGATGGCTGTGGCAATGCCACCTCAGAGCACACCTGCTGAATGCGTGCTGCAGTGGGCTGCCTTCTGCAGGTCATCCCCAAGCCATATGCTTCTTCTGCTGAAAACACACAACCATTCCGGCTTAAGTGCTGACTTTTCCTCTGCCCTGCATGGTTTAAGCTTGTTACATCCATAACTTATCCCCGGATTTGCAAAGTGCACTTCGTGTTTTAAATAGAGCAAGCTATATGTACAGGAGGGGATGTTTGGAGTCAGTATTTGCGTTGCCACACTCCGTGGTTACCAGACGCTATAATAAAATCACTTGCATCAGAGGAAAGCTGACAACACATTTTAGCACTTCCATAGCTCCAACTTAATCACGGCAGGAAGCTTTCCTGCTGCTAGGAGAACATGTTGCGTCACCAGAACATCTGACACTGGTGTCTAATGTCAATCACTTTGCTTAAGGTCATTAAAAATATTAGGGTGTCCCCTTACGATGTACAGGTTTGCATGAGTGACAATTCATAGGAAACACATAGCATGATAAATAATGGAACAGGTGGACTAAAGTGGTGTCTTTCCTGTTTAAAATGAGAAAAGTGATTGACATTAGCAAAGCTGGATAAGCTAAATAGGGCTGTTTATTTTTTTTCCCCTGGGAACACAATAGTTTTTCTGACTCCTTCTTCCCCCTCCCCATTTCTCTTTTCTCAGTGGAATTTTGCAGGCAGCCAAGGAGAGAATTGCTGGGTCTGTAGAGATGCAGTGATTTCCAGTACGCATGTGTAGCAGCTTAGTCCAATGATTCCCAGGCTGAGCCGAGAGCAGAAGCAGGCCTCTTGCCCTTTTCAGAAGTTTTTCCCATGCATGGGTCCTCCCTTCGCCATTGCTGTGATGCCAGCGAGCTTGCATGTGGTGGGCAGCATGTAGAAAGAAAGTAGAGGTGCAAGGTGAGGCTCAGCTCCAAGTCAAATGAAAACAGAGGCAATCAGTTTACAACAGCAAGTTTGCAGGAGTAAGACTGAGTAAACAGTGCTCTTCTACTGCTAGAGGAGATTTCCTTTCCCACATTTTTGCTCTTTTTATATATGGGTCCGCCTTAGCACAGACTGCTGTGCTCAGTAGCGTTAGCTGTATTCTAGTGAGACAAGGTACGTGCACAAGAATCTTCATATCAAGCCATTGGTGAAAGTCTGTGCAGGAATTCACTTGTATTTTTGTTTTATCCAGAGAAGCAAAACGGCAACTCTGTGGGGAATGGTCCCAGTACCTGGTCCTGGTGTCCTGCAGGAGCAAGGCAGAGTTTATAAACAGAATCACAGAATTGTCTAGGTTGGAAGAGACCTCAAGATCATCGAGTCCAACTTCTGACCTAACACTAAGAAGTCCTTCACTAAACCATATCGCTAAGTTCAACATCTAAACATCTTTTAAAGACCTCCAGGGATGGTGGTCTCTCCACCACCTCAGTCTGACATCTCATGTGCTGTTGAAGGTGTTTTTGCATGTTTCTTTGCTGAATTGGCTCATAGAATTGGAAACCTGCACAGACTTCTCCACCATAGTTTGTGTCTTTGATTTTGGGTTAATCTGAAGTTATTATTGGCAACTTAATGGCCAGTGATGACACCCAACATGAATCTCACAGTCTATATTTTTCTTCCTGTATTTTATATATTACAGACATTTTCATTATTTCTGTCTCTCTGCACCCTTAAAAAACAATCATACTGGGAGAGTACAGTGTGTCAGGCTTAGCACCTTCATCTTACCAGAAAATGGTGATACTGCTATATCTGAAATGTTTTTACAAGGGCAAACAGGCCAATGATTTCACAATGGTCAACATCCTCCCCACTCCCTCCCAGACTGGTCAGCTACAAACACAAAAGTTCTGCTTCAATTTTATAGCCTCGTGACCTAGCCTGGGTAGGTTTGGGGTTTCATGCTTGGATGCTGTGTCGCGCAATCTAAGTCTTTGATGTAAAGCCATTTGGAACTCCACACTTGCTGCCTGGTGTTTTTCGTGGGAACCCGAAAGACGAAAGTCAGCCTGGAGGATGCAACCCTGTGGAGATCACAATGACTTTCCAGTTCAGAAACACCTTCCCTTCTGGTGTGAAAAGGCTTTGAATGCAACAAATGGTATTTCAGATGTGGGAGAGGTTGGGTGGGAGCTGATGCAAATTTTATTGTCACAATTGCTTGTCTCTCCCTTCCTGAAAGCTCCGGCAGCATTGCGTAAGAAAAATTGCCCTCACAAGGATAGAAAATTATCTAATAGGGGAATTGCAGTGGTGTGCCGGGCAAATGTTACAGGGATCTTAAATAATAATTTCAAAACCTAAGCACAGGAAATTGTGTCTGTAACTACACCCTGCATTGCTATTGTACACAAAGCCAGTTATAGCCTGGGACAGAATTTTAAAATAATAATCAGTTTGGTATGACAATGCTTAATATTTGTTCTAGTCCAAACGCCCAATTTACGAGTCCCTAGCCACATAACGGGTTATGTTTTGTATGTCAGAGTGGTTCTAATACCATAACTTGCCAGGTTAAAAACAAAAAACAAACTAAAAATGCAAAAAGAAAGAGAGAAAGGTTAATTTCTGGACTTGTGTCCAGAAAAAATTCACTGCCTTAAACACTTGGGAGAGCTCCTGTTATCAAATAATATATGTACAGCATTGTTGCAGCTCTACAGCATAGGAACCAGGCTCAGAGTAGTAAAAGAAGAAAGGCCTGGGGGTCTCAGCAAGATCCCAAAGACTCAGGCCAGGAAGCAGCTCTCTGGAATACCCTGTATTCTTGCCTCACCTTTGATTATTTAGAGCCAAAGCCCAGCGCTACTGCTCTTTTTATATCTGAGATGGAGCTGGTCACTTAGGTATTGGCAGGTTTCACCTCATTTGTTTTTGCAATGAGTTCTGAAATAAGAAGAGCAGAACAATATTGACAGCCATCAGTTTGCATATGCATTTCCAGTACTTCTGATGCCTTTAGACTGTAGGATGTTTTAGCTATGTCAGTATAATCTTTGGCAGTTACAAAGGGCTTTTATAGGTAAAAGTACATTAACAAATACAGAATTGCACTGCATGATGTAAAACTGATAAAAAACTGGTAGAATTTTATGGTAGACTAAATCTTACAGGCTAAAACATATGGAGAACAATGGTCTTAAACTGCAGAATCAACTTGAATTGTTGGCTTTTATTCAGGTTGTTGATGTCACTATTAACATGACAGAGGACCTAATCCTTCCTCTTGTGAGCAGCCAGTTGGAGGCTATTGTCCTAACTGTGTGCATCCAAAGATTTGCATTTGTGACAAACATGGCATTTTTGAAAAACACATTTTTGGATTAACTGCTTTCACTTCTTAACTGTTCTGTGCTCTCTAGACTAAGAGAAAATAGGACTAAGCTTCAAAAACAGAGAGGAAAAGATGAAAGAACGAGAAGAACACAGCAAATATTGGACACCGCAAAAGTCATGCAGGGATAGCAGAACTTTACACAAGTGCCTTGTTGAAAGACAGAAACTTTTTAAAAATATGTAAGTCTTGTTTCTGTTACATTCTTGGCTGTATCCTTGGTTTCAATCTTATAAAATGTTTAAAGACCCCGGATTAACATCAGTCCTGGATCTCACCTCGTATTTTTTCTTCTGTTCTGTTTCCCAGGCAATAGTTTGCCCGGGAAAAAGCAGAAGTTTAATTTCTTACTATCTTTTGCAATCTAACTGAAATCATAGAGCCATTTGGGATTTTCAGAGGCAATGCCCTTGTGTTTTTGTAAATTATACAGCATTCAGGCACAGTCTAATTTTGAACTAGGCACTACATAAAGGTTAAGATTTCTGTGCTGCTACAAGAGATGTCAGTGAACAATTATTTAAAAAAAAAAAAAAGACTTAAATAACACCAGAGCAGCCCTCCACCAACACTTCTCAGTCACATTCCCTTTCAATCTGAGGGCCCGAGTTTGTGAATAGAGTTAACAGCTTTCCTGGAAAACTGGCCCATGACATTATTTCCTTGTGAACTCCATCCACCTGTCATGTTAGGGCTTGGTGCGACGCCAGCGCTGGCAGGAAATAATAGGCAGCAGGATGCTGGTGTGTGTCGATGGCCCTGACCCTCCCATTCCTGAACATGAATAAGCTTCGAGCTCACAAGGCGTCACAGCAGCGCAGCTTCTGGGCCCACAGAAACGCATGGGTGGGATGCACAGCCACTAAAATAACATCCAGCCAACTGAGCCGCAGCAACAGAACTGCATGGGAAGAGATGGTGTCACATTCTCACTGCCTGCTGCTCTTTGTTCTTTTGCCTGCACTCTCACTGTGCTGCGGGTAGTACCATGGCTGCTTAACAAAGAAAAAAAAAGTACAAAGTATGCCTGTATATGAATTAGCTAAGATTCCCCAAAAGAACACAAAAGCTCCATTGAGCAACTTTCACCGCTTCTCTAGGGAATTACACTGACAAGGGAAAATGAGCCATCAGCTTGAAATGGTTGGCAGCTAACTTTCTCCTGATACTGCACTGTTGTCAATAGAAAAGGTAGCTTATTTCAGTATTTGTGCAGGACAAAGTGCTGGGAGATTGAGTGGTGAGTTAGGGATGTCCAAATCATCCCTGAAGTGAGCATGTGCTCCTGTAATACTCCTAGGGTCAAATAATCTGAGACACGTATACTTCTAATGCTTGCAGCATAGAGGTGCACTTCTTCAAAGGAAGCATCTTCCCAGGACTGATGGCCAATAGCCAGGATAATTGCTAGAAGGGTCTGGCATGGTTAGGCTGCAGCTGAAACAAAAGTTGGTAAACCAGTGCTCACCACATTCTCATTCCCTTTGCAGACTGATGGTTAAGAAATATCTGATCCCACAAGCCAGCTCCTCCCCTCTGAATCAAGCCACGGTCATTTATCCTCATCTCCCATGTAGTGGAAAAGCGGAAATCCCACTGTTTCACATCATGCAGCTCAAGAGCTCCTCATCTAAGAGTGCTGAGGTCAGATACAGTCAGTGCGAATAGGGTTAGTCCCGCTGGAGTTGATGAGGTATGTTGTATATGACCATCTGTGTTGCTACTTCTGCTTTGTTTCTGTTTTTAGCTAGATAGAGACAAAGAAAATTTCATTCTTTGCCTACTGACTGATGGTGCTTCAGAGGATGACCTCTGCTATCACACAAGCACAGGGGTTTTCAGCCATCGTTCTGGTTTGTGAAATAAGTTTGTAAAGAAACATCCTGCTCTCATAGCTGTTTCCCTATAAATAGAGAGTTTTCATAGGGAAGTCCAATGACTGGATCAAATGTTTCCTGATCTGGAAACAAAACTGGTACAGATGAAGTTTAATGAAATTCAGGCTTGAAACAAATCACCCTGCCACCCCATACCCCTTTTGCCCAAAGGCAAAAAGTGCTAAGTAATGTCATTCCAGTGCAAAGATCAGAGACCAGTTATTGCTTACATTTCAGCTCCTGCAAAATGAGTGATTATACATAAGAGGATCAATAGCTTAATTATTTGTCTCTTAAAAAAAAAAAAAAAGCGCTGTTCTTCCCTTGCCAAAATATTTCAGTCTTCCCATCACAGCAGCTGAGACATAAGTGCCCTTGTCTCACTTACGACCAGCTTCAATTACTGTAATACTGTGAAAGGTGTGAACCACACGTGTTGGGCACAGCGTCTGCACCACATTCACTGACTTGCTAAAGTCCTGCTCCGTGGTGTGCTGACAGCGGTAGGGCTAAGGTGGCTCTTCTAAGCAACCACCTCTTCCTCGCTGCAGCCTTGTTGTAGCTACTCAATTGTGCCAGGCAGGACTGGGAGCACTTATCCCCATACACAGGGAAGTGCAGTTGGACTGTGAAATGACCAGAAGTGAAATGCATTGAGCCTGGAGTTCAGAAATGGACAAAAGTAAATAATTAAATAAAAAATCAGAAGATAGTCCATGTACACTTGCGTGTTTTGCCCATGCTGCAGTTAAAGCAGAGGTAAGTACTTCAGAGGAGGACTGAAGCCCGTCGGCAACCAGTGTGGAAAAACTTTCACCATTGCGGACTCTGACGTATCTGTTCCCTGGCTAGAGAAAGGGTTTTGTTTTATGTTGTATAAAGCAGATGACAGTCAGGAGATCTGGGCTTCGCACAAAGTGTTGCTGGACACCCTGGAGCATCTCATGACTCACAGCGTGTCGCTGCTAATGCGCTGCTGGCAGTGGCTTTGTGGGGCTTCAGAGGAACTGGCTGCTAGATCCTTTCCCATGGGCTGCCAGCTAGGGACTCGGTCAGATGGCATCAACTTTCACTCTACTCTTTGGTCAAGTTGAATAAAAACTGTTCCCCGGGTGGTAAAGCCATTTGTGCTTCTGTTGAAGAATTACTACTGAATTGCCTTTGTAGTACAAGCCCTTTGCAGTCAGAGCTGCAAAACTGGCACCAGAATTGGCCATTACTGAACAATAAAACTGTACAGGGGCTGGCAGATAGACCTTCCCCTACCCAGCAAGTCATGTTCTACAACTGCTCTGGATCTCAGCACTTTTGCAAAATGTCAGTCATTTTTACAGGACTCTGAGATCTCTTCATCCATTACCTTTATGTCTATTCTCTGTTAGCTTCACGCTAACAGATGGAGAGTGACCAGCAAGTGCAACTGGTGGCTCTTCATGACAGAGGAGGGGAAACTGGCACGTGTGGGGTTCCATTTCCCATTGCATGGGTGAGCAGCAGCTGCCTGTCAGTGCTGAGCCAGCCTTTGTGTAGGGGTGCTGCAGTTTGGATCCTCTCCTGCCTCCCGTAAGAGCCCAGTGTGACGTCGCTGGGGCAGACCAGCACCTTGCATCAAACTCCCTGGATGAGAGGTGCTGGTTGATCTAGCCAGGAGAAGCCCTTTGTATGCACCAGGGCACGTCAGTGCCACACAGGGACACAAATTATGGATATTTTTGAGCGCCACCTACTGGAGTTTTATCTGTTTTCTAATTGTTTGTACACATTAGGTACATGTATAAAGTACTCTTTCTTAAGAGGTATGAAAGGTGTCAAAGTGAGGAAAAGAATGAGAAAGGAAGACTTCAGAACGCCAGTGCTCCCCAGACTGGCAGGCTTCCTTGCAGCGTCCCAATAAGCACTTCACTACGCTCCCACGTTTTCACATTTCTGATATTATTTAATTTCCCCAGGTGAAAGCTTTCCAAATGCTGGAGTTACAGCTGGTCAGAAATTCCCAAATGAATAAGTCCTTCACTGGAAAATGACGCATGGATTAGCTCAAAACATTTCACAGAGGTGTAACAATTTTGTTCCTTATTCATGTTTACAGGAAATTGTAGTCATATTAAGACATTTGATTTTCCTGCATTGCTTTAAAAATGTCAACAAGAGAAAGATGGCATGAAACATTTTCATCTTCCTGAAATGAAATATTACACGGATATATGAAAGCTATATACCTAAATCCATAGATAAACTCCTGAGACTGAGATTTGCATCCCAGTTTGGGAAGGTAACAAAATGAGAACAAATCTGGAACTCTTCACTGACTGAGATCCCAGGCTGCAAAGAGCTCTAAACCCTGTATTTTTATTTCTCTGTGAAGTTTGCCCTGTTGTTTTGAGAGAAAATAACCTGACTTGGGAAATTCTTTCTCTCTGTTTCTGTCCGTGCACACACTGCAGATACCTTGCTAAACCCTAATTCTGCCGACGTACTCAGTTCAGCAAAGCAGACTGTTGGCAGATTCAGTTTCCTGTAGCAGAGGCAAATCTTTTGTACTTTTTCCCTTTGGGCAATTTTCTTTTTCCCAGTGTTAGAAGTGTGCGAGGTCTTTCCAGCTGGGAAATGCACATTGCAGGCAGTGGGGCCAAGTGTACAAAGAGAAAGGAGTCTCAGGACAAGTTACAACATCGACATCTGGCATATAGATTTGACGTTTCTGCCGTCTCCTTTGCGGGACAATGCTCCCGTCCCCAGAGTGAAGTCTTTGTTAAATGCTGGAACTCTGCAAATGTGACTGGCATCAGCTCCACAGAGTACTTTGAGAGAGTTCTCATTTGCACAGATCCGTCAATTGAAAGGACTGAAATCTGTTCAGTTCTCCCTAGCACCATGCCCTGAACATCATGTGGCTGGGAAACCAGCCCCTGCTGCAGGAAGCTGGAGTCTGAAGACAGGGCAGCAGCCATCCAGTCAGGCTGAAGGATAGTTTGGAGTGAGTGAGACAGAGAAATGCTTGAGAGAGAAGCCATAGTCACGGCTTGCTCTCTGGGTAGCTGTTGGGAAAAATGGCCAGCCCTTATCAGGAGCTGGGAGGCTCAGATCGGGCACAGTTAGCTCCTGACGTTGACACACCACCTGTGGGGACAACTGCTATTTCCATCTCACTCAGCCACTCATTTTAGCTGCTTTGGGCTGGCCTAGCTGTGCAGAGGGATCATTTAATCACAGGGACAAGTCTGAGCCATGTGAAGGACACCCCACAAAGTCAGCCTTAACTTCCTTCCCAGACGAAAAGCAGCAATAGAGAGGCGGTGTGCTGGTCTGTGAGAGAGGTGAGGTGGGCAGAGCCATTCTGCATTGCCTGCACATCGTGGGCAGAAGGAGCAACAGTGTAAAGGGTATTAAATGGTCTGATCAGATTATTTTTTTCCAGCAAAAATTAAATCCACCTTGAAACAAAGTTTTCCCCTGGGCTAGTGCAGCAGTTCAGCTGAACATAAAAGATGCTGTTGAAGCAATTTTTGGCATGGAAGAGATTAAGTACCGTGAAGTCGGAACTAAAAGCCTGTAGTTCAGCAACACGCATAGCATGAAATTACAGTCCTGAACATGTGAATTATATCATGGTCAGAACTCATGGCCATCTGACAACCGCCTTGGGAAGTTTTATATTAAAGTCCTGTCAAGCATTACAAGTGTCCTAAAGTGATGATGGAATGACTGATTAGAGAGGGGCCTGGAGCAAAGCTGGCAGCTGCTAATGAATGGCGCTGAGCTGCAGAGAAGTGCTCAAGGCTCCTAACAGAGGATGTACGTATTCTAAAACTTTAGGTCATTTGAAAGTGTTTGTAAATGAACATGTACCTCTACAAAGCAGCCTCTTCAAGTGTGATCAGTGAGCATACCTACATGCCAGAAAGCAAGAAAATAAAAAGCCAGGTTGTGTTTGCAGGGGGACTTTGACAGTGGATCCAAGAGCAGAACTCAACTCCTGTCTTCATCTTCTCTAAATTCACTGCTTCTTGCAGAGAATGGAAAGAAAAGTCTCTACTTTTTTAGGAACTTTTTAAATACTGGCATGTGTCCATCCTCTTATATGATATATGAAACATAACTAGGCAACTTTCTCATGCATGGACTGTTTGTATAACTCAGCATTATCATATGATGTTGGAACATTTTGATAGTGTTTGCCAAACACAGGCTTGTTGTTCAAGTTTCTGGATATATTTTATTTTTTTCCAAGATGGGCTCATTGCCTATACTTTCCGTTAGACACTGCCTCCTAAATGATTAAATTGATTCCAATTTGATTTTCTCGAAGTTATATTTTTCAGTTTTTTTGGTGAAAAAAAGTGAAAAACATCTATTTAGTTAAACAACATATATTATTCTTGTGCATATAAACGATCATCATATTATGCCTTACTTCTTCTTTCACTGAAGTAGACGAGCTGAAAATCATAATTCTCCAAGTTTAGAAATGTGTCCTGAGTGATACACCCATAAAAATATGTGATATAAGGAAACTGCAAAGCTTGCATCGTTCTGAATCCACCAGCTGGTATGTTTATCTCAGTGGTGATAATAACAAAGCTTTCAGACTCCCGTAAAACCAAGATTGTGCCTACAGTTGTCTCTCTGTTGACAACTTCTTTTTCATTGTAACAGGAGTTTTATCTTCATGACAGTCTTATAAAACTGAGAAAAGTCTTCCTCTACATCAAAATAGAAAACCATTTCTCTCAAACAAATTTGAAGTTGTTTAAAATCTGTTTTAAGTAACAGATGCCTGTGGCAGAGTCACCTGGACCCAGGTCCAGAACCATAAATGGATCTGCCCACATTTTCTGTGGGTTTTATCCATAGGGAGTAAAGAAAGAAGGGACATTTGCTTCAAGCATGAAACTGCACTAGAACACGTTAAACCAATTAAATGTCAGAGAATTCAAGTTTCAGAGTTGTTTTTTTTTTTTTTTTTTTTTCTCATAGTGAAAGTCATTTGGTTTGGGGCCATCAATTAAGCAATCCAAAAATCCAGTGGAGCCACAGTCTAATTACAACCTAATCACATTGCGGTGAAACTGCCAAATAATCATAGTTGTCATTGCTACACAAAAGATTGCTGTTAATTGTCAATCTTTCTATCACCAACAGGAAAGTCAACTTCCACATTGTTTACAAGCCTCACTTAGGGAACCTTGGGCCTAAATCCTAAACAAACTTCCTCTGTAATAATTGCTAACATAATAGCGCAACATGAGGATTTTGTCACTAGAAGTCCATTATTCTTTAAATTGCCGTATCACAAAGCCATCTCACCCCTCTTCAATGCTCCTTTTGTTTGTTCATATGCCAGAGGTTCTTGGTGGTGCCACAATGAGCTGAGAAAGCAGCCTTTCCAAAAAACAGTATTATTCAAATGTATCCAGAAAATAACAATTACACTCAATATAAAATGCCCCTATTCCCTGCTCTACGTATTTTCTCTGGAAACCATAAAAGATAGATAAAAGCAATTGTGCGGGCTGCACTTCTGAGGCTGCCCCTTCTCTGAGTTGAAGAGACGTGCTCAAGGCTCCTAACAGGGGAAGAACATGTTCTAAAACATCAGGTCATTTGAAAGTGTTTTTAGGTCTGTAAATGAGTAGGTACCTCGACAAAGCAGTCTCTTCCAGCGTGATCAGTGAGAATACCTACGTGCCAGAAAGTGAGAAAATAAAGGCATGGAGTGTTTTTCTGCTATTGTTGCAAACTCCACAAAGAAAACAGAGATGCTTGAGGTTAAGCTCGGGTGCTAATGGTGTGCTGAGCCAAGCCTAAACTAACACCTGTAACTCCTGAACCAAACAGCTGTCTGCGTCTTGTACCTCTGTCCTTCACTGACAGCTCTACTGGTTGGGCATAAAGGTGAAATACGATGTCTTTCAAATTGCATGTCAGGGTTCTTACAGTGAAGGTTTCACAACTCACTGTCACTATGATGTATTTTTCCCATAGGCTAGGGGAGGAATTTGCATACAATGAGAACATTTTTTTCTAAGCTGAAACATAACACAGGCTTATTTCATGTCTTTCAAGGAAGGTTTGGAGAACAGCCATATACATTTTGAAATCCCTGGACCAGGAATAAGCTATTAAGACAGATTTTGCAAGATATGTTTTTTACAACAAAGGGTGGGAATGGACCTCTTGTTCATTTTGGATTTTCAGAATAATGTTTCATAACTCTTTTTCCAAAACAAAAGTAATACAACACAAATGCTTTAAATTCCTTATTCAGGAACATTCCAATAACATCACACCTTAAGATGTGTCTTCTGTTATTGCTTTTCCTTGGGATATTGACAGCAGGATTCTGACTTCATTTGAGTTACCAGCACATTCTCTAGAGCAATGCTTCTGGAAGCAATAAGGAAATGGTAAAACTGAACATATGTGCAAGATACAACATTTCTGAGGCTCGGACAGACCGATGGATGATTTGCAAGGTCAGTCTCAAGCTTCATGTTTAAGATTAAGGAAGCAATGGCCCGGACATGGCCCACGTAATGGCCCCATGGCTCCTTCTGTGAATCAAAGTCTCTTGAGTTTATATACGTGTGTGTATATATGTATGTGTGTGTGTGTATAAACACTTAATATTCTCCCTTCAAAAAAATGATACAATCTTTGAAGATACTTTTATAATTAGAGCAATCCCTTTCTTTGCATTTTAAATTAAGGTAGCAATTGATTAACTGAATTATTTATAGCTGCCAGTAATGTTAATTGGTTTCTAATGAAGCAGAATGCGTTATAAACGCAATTGCTAGTCAGGCTGAGTTCCCAGTAAAATGAAGGCTCTTACTGATCTCAGTAGGTTTGTAACATCACAGTATTGTAGAGCTACTTCTGTAGCCGTCTGCTATACTGAAATAGTATGGTTTTGATTTCATTTTAAGATGGTAGGCCAGTAAAATAGAGATGGGTTCTGTGTTTGTATCAAGGCAGAATGTTAATAAATCTGGAAGAATGCCACTGAGTATCTTGTTGCCTAGACCAAGAAACCATCAATTTTGGTGGTATTTATTGAACACCTTGTTGTATTTTAATTTTTAATTCAATTGGCTGCTGAAGCATAAAGAAGCTGATTAAAAAACATTTTTTCCCTTTAATGTGAGATTTTCTGTTACCATAATAAGCATACAGGGTAGATAACTTTGATTTTAAATTTAAGGTTTTCCTATGGGGATCCCTTAGCTGCATTCAGGGTTTCAGTTTGATTCTTTGAATATGCCTTTGAATGTGCTTTGATTTTTTGAATATCATAATGCCCAGATTCCCCTGACTTTCACAGGGGATTAGTACCTCTAACGTGGTGTACTTGGAGCTGATGAGGCTAATGAAGCATCCAAATTATTCTAAATCTTTAAAGTGTTCTGGGCAGGATTACATCCTCCACAGCAGTACACCTATATGTGGGAAAGAGAAATGTAACCAATTCCCCTGCTGACCTTTATCTTATTGTGTCTGTTTAAAACAGGAAAAGCATGCCCATTGGCTCAGCTAGTACCTTAAATAACTAAAAGCCACACTGCTATTCCCAATTCCTGACCGCTTCCTTGTTTACTTCCCTCTTAGCTAGCAGCAGCTTGCATATATAATTGTGTATGTATGCAAATTCTCAGTTCCAGACAGGTCTTATCCAAGAGAACAGGACAATCTGGGTATCTCTTTAAAAAGCACTACAGAGTTAGATCTGTGGAAGGACTGAATCACCCATGCCACCTCAATGATATTCCCTGAGGTGGACGGCTGCTGTTTTGTGGGTATTATAAACATCCCCTAAAGATACAGGTAGGTTAGCAGAGTATTTTTAATGGGATCTTGTAAGCAATGACTCTTACTGAGGCTGCACAGCCTGATTTGCAGAGGATGTGAACAGGAAAACTACTGTTGTCAGCAGCATGGGCTTGTGCTTGTGCAAGATGGGGTTGTTACCTGGTGCTGCAGTGGGAGCCCCACCAAGGCCTCAGGTCAGGCACCCCAAACCCAAGCAGTTATATGAAGAAAATGTATCTGAGACTAATCACCTAAGCTGTTAGATATTTGCATCTATCTTAAATTATTACCTTTTTGTAAGAAGGTTTCTGTCTTACTGCCTTGGGTTTAAAACTAGATTTAAAAAAAAAAAAAAAAAAAAAGGCTTAAAACCTCACACTTTTTTATCTTTCCATGATTGTATGCAGAACTTCATAATTTGGTTAATAGGACCAGATTTCCATTGGTCTAAAGCTGTGTTTGCAGTGTGCAAACTGGAAAGCAAATGCACTTAAAGGAGGTCATAAGGGAAAGCCCTGATGTTCTCGGTCTGTCCATTTGAAGTGAAGGTGCTGAGTGCCTTAAGTGCTTGCACCTAGACACCTCCCATTTTCAAAAGTACACGAAGGTGTATACATAAGGCTTTGGGGGGATTTCAAAAGCTAAGTAGATCCTTGGAGCTGGCACTGTTTTGAGCATCTGGGTCCTCAGGTGCTTCTCTAAGTCTGCAGTTTATTGCTGGTCTGATATATCCAGGCAAGGTAAACAATCTGGTGTGTCTGGAGGTTACTTTAAAATGCTGAAGTCAAATACTTTTTCCTCTGTGCCTGACATTCCAGGGAGTAAACATGGTAAATACAGTAAATACCTGGCCTATGGCTCTTAGTTCACTTCCTGCAGGTCCACTAGATTCAAGAGTTGCTCACCCAACTTCTCACATTAGAGCTGGGGCAACTCCTGACTGTGGGGTCTGAGCCATGTTCCCCGCACTACGGTAGCTCCCCATGGTGCATATCTATTGGGGTTTGTGAGGATCCAGCTGCTTTCCAGGGGTGAGCGGCTGAGTGGTGAGGCAGAATGGTGGAGACACTACTGCAGTATGTACAGATGGTTGTTATTCCAAATGGAAGTGTTTGTTTTTATCTGTCAAATATGTTCCTCACAGATAAAAGAACATTTCTCTGACTGCATTGTTTGTAGTGAGGCTTGAGCAGTGTTTACTGAAGGGGACACTGAGAAATGACTTGGCTATCACGTAAAGCTGGGGAGGAGGGGGCTGACCGAAGAGTTAGCTTTTGCTTTGGCTGATGTCTGTGGGAAATGTGCTGTGACCCCACAGGCTGGCGCTGCACCAAGGCTCGTCAGCCTGAATGTGTGGGGAGCAGCATTGCTTCCCCTGCGTGGATCTCACCCATGGGAACAGCTGGAGGGTGAAGCATCAGTGAGAACCAAAATTCTGCTTTTGGTAACTTGTTCCTTCAGTTTCCTCCAATGCACAGCATCAACCACAGCCCCTCGTTTTGCCATGTCACTGCAGCCTGACTTGCAGGCTCTTTGCCCTCTTGCAAGAGGTGGCAGCCAGCACCTGAGCCTCAGGAGGCTGGGAATGTCAGCTGTTGGTGACCACCGAGCTCTCTGAGTTGTTGGCCACAGGAACAGGGTCCAGGGGTGTGTTTTGGCACGTCCCATGCAGCCTGGACCTCTCCCTAAGATAGCAGGGATGTCGTTATGAACTGTGGTTTGGGAAAGGAGTTGACTTGAAGGAGTGACTGTTTTGGAGTGAGTCAGAATATCCACATCAGTGCAGATGAGAGGTAAGTGGGAGGAAGGATCCTTATGGCCTTATATAATAAAATCTCAGCTCCAATTTTGTTGGAAAAAGCAGAAGCTTGCAAAGGCATTCAGAGGCACAGCTGCTGTGCTTTAAGGGAAGAAAGCAAAAAAGAAAAAGTCATTGTAGAGTTAAAAATCATCTACCACCTTTATTACATGGAGGAAACATGGCATGGGATGAAAGGAAGAGCTTTATTTGCTGTTGAAGATGTCAGATTCCATGTGGTAGACAACATCCAAAAATATGAAGTCACTTCCAAAAAACACAGCTGCTCTGCAAGGGCTATGATTTCCATATGAGTGAGCTGTATGAGAACATCTCAGTGGCAGTCTCAGGACAGGAATGTCGTCATGGATGCTGCTGAACTTTAGAGACGACTGGATTGTTTTTCTGGTAGTATTTAGTGACACTGTTTTGTAACGCTAGCCTTCTGGAAAAAAGATATTCCCCTGAATTAGCACATTACTGACTTGTTTAATGACTGTTTTGCCTTTAGGACATGAGATTAAGCAGACTGTTCTATTGCTCTGAAACTTTTATGGATGTGATTTGTCTTAAAAGGTATATTCTAGCTGAGACTGTTGGCAAATTGAAGAAATTACTGATGAAATCCTGGGAATGGTGTTTTGCTCAGGCTCAGCCTAGAGGCCCTTAGATGCCGGGGTGTGATGACCTCTCAGGACGTTGCCCTGGCAGTAAAACTCAGGCTGTGCTGCAGTGCTACTGAAAGTCATTAGGACTTGGCATCGACCGGACCTTCCCCAGCATGTTTTTGTAGCTGCACAGCGGAATCTCTCTCTGAGGTAGAAGGCCATATCCTCTTCCACTTGCATGCTAAATTCCAAAATCATAACATTTGTTTTCTATCATTTGAAACAGATCTTGTATTCAGCTTTCATTGCAGAAGAAAAATTTTCCCTCTACTCTTGCACTATAAGAGCAGTAGGATTTTTTGTTGTTTAGACAATTGTGTTAAAACAAATCTGTCAGCCACTGCTCTGAAAGATTGATCAACGCAAACAGACATGAGCCCAGCTGCCTGGGAGGTCTGGGCCGTGCAAACCCCCAAAGAGCCCCAGCACGCTCTGCATATTCCCTGTGTGTGGGCGAGGCTGCGGCTGCCGTGCGATCACTTATGTCAGCAGGCACGGGGCAGTCCAGCACAGGGCAAATAAATACACTCAGAACTGAGTAAGTGGGTGAGAGAAGGTGGCAGCTCTGGGGATGGAGGTGGTGGAGCTGGCTGAGCGTTACTCAGCTCGGGTGCCTGGGGGAGGAGGGTTGGTGTGGGCTCTCTGGTTTCAGCGGCGTGTTGGTTTGGGAAATGTTTGAAGAGAAAATGAGTGCTGTGTTTTTGCTGGGGTGTAGTCAGCCTGATTAAGTATGCCTTCTGAAGTTGCTGACAAGTCTGAATAAACACAGTTTGTGTGGACTGATCTGAAGTTTATTGGAGGTCGCTGACTTAATTATGGTTCAGCCGAAGTGCAAACAGAGCTAGAGATGCTTGAAAGGTGGAAGGCTCGGTGCTCTCAGCCTGGGTGTGTGTTCTCATTTTCTGGGCATTAGCGAGCAGCCTTTCCCTGAGTGCAACGTCCCTCTGATCACAGCCCACAGCCAGCTTGCTTATGCTCCATGCACCATGACAGCTTCCTCTGGAGTTCTGGAAGCCAGCAGGTGGTATACCCATGGAAAGTAGTGCTGTTCTGTGCCATGCCACGTCACCAAGCCCCAGAGTGAGTGACTTACTGAACAGTCCTCTGAAGTGATGGTTCAGAGAAGGCATTTAGAGGCAACGTGGGACACTCTTGGATTTTGCGATTTATATACCAGATAAAATGACTGTAAGCATTCCAGGCTTGCTTCAGAGTCAAGGAGCAGTTGTAAATGCTTTCAGCGAGCCATCCTAGTTCTCCGACCACGTTTTATTTCTCTGCCCTTACAGAAAATCAAGCGCTTGTCCAGATCTAGTGTTTGATAGCAAGACCTCCAAATTGCTGGTTTTATATCAATATTCATATTTTCCCTTCATGCAAACAACAGGGAACTTGAGCCTATCTAGGATCTCGGCAATTTCCTACAGACCTCAAAGGACTTCGAAGCTAGCTCATAGGTGAACAAATTGTTTCAATTAGGCCGTGTCACAAATGAAACAAGCCCTGCAGTGTGTTGCACACAAATCCATGATCTGCTTCCTTCTGCTTCTTGCTGCTGCTTCAAGCTGCTAGAGAACCTTCCAGCACATGATTAATTTCTCATGGAGAATGGCTTGTTAAGGTTTAATTTTTTTTTAAACCAACACCCTCCAAATTGCCTCATCGGATGCTGAAACTGTAACAATTCAACCAAGATGTGGATGCAGGCTCACTGGGCGCTTGTCCTCTGCCGACAGTGTGCTGTATGTTCAGTAGCATGCCTTGGCTCACAAACTTTCCCAGCAGGAAGCTTATAATGAAAGGTTATTGAGCAAGACACAGATTTAAACTAAAGTCACTCCAGACTGAACAGCTGGCTTTGCTTTTAATCTGTGCTATCAAGGAGGATTGGGGGGTGGGGGTGTTTGTCCTACATGTAGAGGACATCCATGACCTTCAGGTGCTTAATCACCGCATTTTACTGCTCACTTCTAGCACTTCCCCATATGTAAAATGTCTAAGAAAATAGTGAAGTGCTTAAAAATTGTGATTAATTGTGAATTTAATTGCTACTCCCTCCTGGAGAGAAGCTAACCAGCCAAAGTAGAAAAGAATAAATGACTGACTCTGGGAAACCTTGAATGTTGGAGGCAGTGCTGGAGCTCAGGACACAGCACTCCTCCTTTCTTTCTTTCCTGATGAGCATATATTTTTGGAGGCAGAATGTGTGTGTCAGGATGAAGGGGAAGGGTGGAAATCTGGGGATGGAAGTGTACTTGCCAACTCTTACCATGAATTAATTGTATTTGGCTTGCCCAGCAAGTATTCATTGCCTTGAGAGAATACAAACAGAGTTTTGCAAGACTGAATGATCCCAGCTCCAGCTGTGATGCTTCCTACCCCAAGCACTCCAGCAAAAGTATCCATCCTCTGCCCTCTTTCTGAAAGCACTTTCTGAAAGCACTAATGATCTTGCACTTGATAGATGCCTGTTGCCACTGTATCCACCCGTGACTTCTCCCCTTCTGTCTGCAGTGTCTGATAAGGGGTGATTAACTCCTTCACCTCCAGATGTGGCTGCATTTCACACAAGATTTGTGAGCGTTGTGAAGTTTTTTAAAACTGGAACTCTTTAATAAAGAAGTTGCTCTGTCAGTGTTAAGCATATCTTTAATATGGCATCTCTTACTGCGTGCTGCTGCTCTTCTCACATTCAAAGCTTTACCATGAATTCCTCCCATGCAAAAAGGTTTGCACTTCCCTAGCAAATGTATTCCCACTAGTCGGGGTGTGAAAATGTCTGGGCAAAAGTTGAAATCTGTAGACAGCCTGAGAGCCCATGCCAACTCTCTGCCCAGCTTGGGGTGGGAAGGGAATCCTGACTCTTCTGCTCCTCACAGATGATATCAGATAGAAAGAGAAAAATAAAGTGAATCACTTATACTATCAATGTGTGTTTCCCTCTCTGTATCCCATAATATAAGCAGACTCAGGAAGAACAAGACTGTAAAAATGCCACCAAAACCACAACTGTCTTCCATGGTAGAAAAGGGAGATGGAGTGGTCTTGGCTTCTGGATGATGGAAGTCTTTCTTTTAGCAAAGAAACAGGAGAAAATGTGCACCTCTGGGTCACTTCTGTTGCTTCTCTCTTGTGGTAAAGGTACGAAGCCAAGGGAATATGTCCACATTCAGTCCTGGGAGACAGTAAGAGCCCCTGGTCAGCAAGGGTATTGCTGGTTCTGGTGCTCATCTCCAGGGTTTCTGCAGAGGCACCAAGTCCTTGAAGGTCTGAGTCTTGTCCTATGTCCTTTCCTGTTCCTTATTTTGATATTTTGAAGTCCTGCTTGTGAGTTGATGATTGCTCTTCTCTTGGCCAGACAAGAATCTTCTCTACCTGTGAGCTGCCGTAGGCTCAAGAAATTTCCCTGTCACTGCACTGACATTACTGACCCTTGCTTGACTTGGGTTTAATTTCTGTAGCTTTCAGCTGAAAACAACAAGCCTGAGTCCTCCTTACAGCTACATGGCTTTCTGAAAGCTTACTTTAAGTGGGCCATTTCTCTGAGCAACAAGTACTAGCTTGCTTCTCTTGTCCCATCTTTTCAGTAGTGTTGAAGATGAACATCACTCTTCGGAAAGATCCTCCTTTTCTTTCTCACAGCCTCCCATTCACTGCCCTGAAGTCACAATGCGTGCATGCTTGGCTCTTAGTGCCTGCCCTTCAAATCCTTACCCCACTGGGCAAACCCGAGGGGATGTAACATTCCTACAGTGGTTTGCACCTGGAAAAGTCGGGAGATAACTGAAGGGCTAATGGGAAAGCGTCTCTACTTCCAGTTGTTGTACCCTAATCTGGTAAGGGATGATTTATTGGCAGTTCTAAAAAGAAAATCCAGGGGCCAAAGCCCCAGCTGGGGGCAGAGCAGTTCCTGGCTGCAGTACGCTTGGACACAGTGAACTCTAGGAGCTTTGAGGCTTTGCATGAGGATGGTGAAGCAGCAGTTTCGTGGTCCCCTCAGCATCCAAACCAGAGCTACGTGTAGGCTGTACGCTCTGCTGGGGGAAGTGGCAGGAAGCAGGCTTCCATCTGTGGTTACTGCTTGATGGGCAGTGTGGGGTGACAAAGCATGAGGCCGTGCCTGCAGGAAACCTGTGCTGCTGCCATGCTTCAGAACAAGGTCTTTAATACATGATCTGGATTTTTTGGTATCTGGAGCAGAGGATGAACACCTTGTCTCCTCAGGTCTGATAGCCTCATAGGACAGGTACAACCCCTCCTAACATCCATGCTTGCATCCATAGCCTTGAGCCCTCTTGCCTGCCTCCCCTGGCCCCTCCAGAGCCCTGCCCACGACTATATAATAAATACATCTGTTTTGTTTTTGCTTTGAAAGGAAAAGGGCTGAGGGCTTCCTAAAACAAATTGGGTAAATTGTTTATTGTGCAAATTTCAATAAGGGTTTTAAAAAGGAAGTGGTCTGTAGGCCCTGATAAACATTGTGTGGTAGATAGCAGTAAGAAAGGGTTGCGGTTCCATCTGAATGTATACACAGCGCCGGGTCTCTCGTGGGTACACAAGAACAATGAATTGTATATCACGGACTGCGAGGCCGCCTGCGAGCCGCCATCTCCCGGAGCCACTGGCACCAGGGATGGGGTATGGGGTTGGTGGGACTGGTCTCTGACCTGGGCCAGGAAGGACTTGAGCTCCTGGCTGCGAAGTGCGTGTGTTTAGTGGATCCAGTTAGTGATGGTAGAGGTGCCTGTTCCTTAGTGGTGCTGCAGGGGCAGTGCTTGCTGCCTGGCGAGGAACGAGAGGTTACCAAAAGGCACTGGAGCTGCAGCACCAGTCTGTGCACCCTGCTGCGTCTGGGGAGCGAGAGCCCTGTGAACTGGCTCCCCAAAAGTAGGTGAGAATTAAATGGGCAATAAATGCAGGTGAACAGGGCCAGTCTGAGTCAGGTCTTGCGTGTGCATTGCTGCTCTGGTGCCTGTCACGGGCGTTCTCCTCACAGAGCTCCAGCAGATTGGGAACTTTGGCTCGCAGCTTACAAATCCTGAAGACATTTTCTTGGCTGACCAGGGACTATTTACATAATTATCTGCTTGAAGAATTGGGTTCCAAATAAAGAGAACTTTAGCTATAAACACAATCGTTCTTCAAAGCATTACAAACTTCCGCAAAGTAAACTCCTAACTCTATTAGCTTGAGTTAGTGGGCATTTAGAAACTGGAAATTTAGAGCAGGAAGGATGGCTCCTTTTATACTTCATTTTATTCTGCAACTTTTTCTGCTGTAGCTCCAGTTGAAAGTTGCCTACAAATGATTACCTTCTTTTCTAATGCTAAGAAGGATCATGCTACTTGGCCTAATGGTTATGCATGTACTCTAGAAACTCAAGTGTTTATTTCAGCAATTGGCTTTCTACTAAAATTATTTGTTTCTCATTAAAATGTAGGTAATCCCTTGCTGTAACTATTACAGAACACTGGAGCTGGCATGGTAAGAGCAAAATCTCATTTGAAAGAGATATGAAAACCTCATGGTTGATTTGTATTGGCTCTGGAGTCGTTTATGTAATAGCTTCATTGTTGAAGCAATATTGAAAGCTATACATCATCCATAGCTCTGTTTTTCCCCAGAGTTGCTGAGAAATCCCTGGATACTGGTCAAACTCTCCTGATGGATGCAGAGAAAATACTCAATGTGCTAAAATCATGGTAGGATAGCTCGGATAGCTGAGTGTCTGTCCTGTGAACCTGTACCAAAGAGCTGCCCCTTTCTGCCCGTGCAGCTCTGCTAATCCTGGTGACCCTGCGAGCGGAGAGCTCCTGTGAGCGAAGCTGTGGGAGCTCAGGCACAAGCACTGCTTGCAGGGAGGGACGAAGGTGTGTCTGGTGCAGCTGCAGAGGGTCACGGTGAGGATCACAATGAGGTCATAGGAAGCTCTGTAACTTCTCTGGGTCCAGATGAGAGAAGTGTTTGTTTAGGAGTGTCCTCCCCAGAGCTGGGCAGCGGCAGAGTCATGACACTTAGCTTGCGTTTTGGAGGTAGAGCTACAATTCTCCCGGGGTAGGGCCGGGAGCATTGCAATCGCAGCTCCTGCCCTCGGCTTGATAGGAGAGGTGGAGGGGAAATGATTTTCCAAGTCACTCCTAGGAGTGCTCTGTTTTTATGTTAAAAAGGCAGGCTTGGCAGCTCATGCTGCCAAAGCGTTGGCTGGAGTAGAAACTTCTCTGAGCTTGTTTTGTTGACAAGGTTTTGTTGAAGGAGGTGCTGGCTTTGCTAGCTTTCTTGCGGCACAATGGTTTTTGTGAATAAACTGAGTGTTTTGAGGATACATCTGTGCACCAAGGTGTTCCAGTGGGGCTCCACAAAAGCAGCCATGGCCCAGACAGCAGCAGACACTGGCCCAGCTGGAGTAGTGCACAATACTCAGTTATGCAGATGTGTGCCTCATCCCCCTGTTCAAGGAGGTCAGGAGTCAATCAGGAAAGCAAGGAGAAGGCTTTGCTATTGCTCTTTTACTAGTGAAGAACCAGGACCAAGAGAATGAACAATTTACTGGGGGGCTGAGGCTATTGTGGTAAAATGAGGGGTTTCAATGTCACCTGCATCCCAGTCCCCCAGCTTGGCCATGGGGAGCAGGAGAAGCGAGCCGCGGAGCGCTGCCACCCCACGGCCCCTTCCCCAAGCAGGGCAGGATTACGCCTAAACCCCAGAGGACGACTGCGAGCCCTGGACAACTGTTTGTTGTGGGGTTGCTACTGGAGTCTGTGGCAGAAGGGAGTTTCTCAGGCATGTTGGTGAGTCATCTGATACAGGAGGAGCTGGAGACAGGAGTTACGCATTGCCCCTCGCCCAGCAGCCGATCCTGGATGGTGGCTGCTATTTAAATCGACAGCAGAAGTGTCAATGTATCTGTGACATTTTTTAAAGATGGCTGAGGAGACCAGGAGCTGACAAATGATTCTTCCACTTCTCCTGGCTAATTTTGGAGTAGCTGCATTTACAAACAGGTGCTGACATGTCCCCAGGTCCCAAAATTCCCCCATGTCTTTATTTTGGGGGTTTCCAACACCCAAACCTGTGGAGTGGAGACAAGTGAGCTCAGGTGTGTCCGTGCTTTATCCTTTGTAGCACATGAAGACGTATCACATGGCATCAGGCTTGGTTTTAAATACCTTCTTGGCTGATCTTGTAGAAGGAAGCTAATCGCCTTCCTCCCAGCTGCTCTCTGCCTGTGCTGTTGGTGTCAGCTGTGGGTTTCGCTCGGTTCTGACCCAGTGCTCTACATGGGGTGCTCAGAGCACCCTGGGGCTTCACCCAGCTGGGACCTGGTGCTGCTCACAGCAGCGTGGGTGTATGGTGCTGTGTCAGTCTGGTGGGACCCTGGATGTGGGGAAAGGGCTTCTACCATGATCGGGCATTTCCAGGAGGAAGGAAGCTTCCAGGAAAGCCTCACAAGAATCCATTGCATACAGTTTTGAAATATATCTATTTATCAGCCTGCTCAGTTCTCTGACTTTCTGCAAGGCTTACCTCAAGTATTATTGGTACATGGCTGAAGGCATGAACTCATTTTTAAATCAGCTCTAGCTTAGAGTACAGCTCTAAGGAGATGTTAAAGGTGAGGATGTGGCTAAGAATTCAGAATCTGGGGAAAAACACAGCGTCTGACTGGTTTGTTTTCCATGCTCCTTTACTGGATATGGGTTGAAGGAGTCTGAATAAAACCAGTGCCTTAAATCAACATGCTATTGAGTAACAACAGCACAAAAAACAGAGTTCCTCAGTGCTGTTGCAGGCCTGAGCTGCTCTGGGAACTGTGCAGGCCTAAGAAGTCAAAAGCACTGACCTGAATAAGAATGAGACTGTTTTGGGTAGCTGAAACTTCATGTGGAGCCTGAATAAAAGGCCTTCCAGTTCACTGGGAGTAAATTTGAATAACTTACTGTTTCTTGGCTGAAATTGTGGTGTGAAGAGTAGGCAGCAGCATTACACAGCACGCTTTTCATTACTGATGTCAATTTTGATACAGTCCCACTGGGACTATAGAAAGCTCTGCCCTATTATGTTTTAGAACAATAGGATCACTGCAAAAGAAAGGCACCAAGTGTGAATGTGCCAAGCTAATTCCTTTCCAATTGCAGCCTGAGCAAAAACATTCAGGAATGAACATCCTCAGATCTTGAGGCAGTCAAAATCAGTATTCGGATCTGCGAGATGTGGCTCTCACTGGCCTTTCATTATGCTTGTACCCTAATTCTTGCCAGGGTGGTATATTGCATTTCTGCTGTCCTGCAATGCCAGTACATGCATGTGTTGGAGCCCTAGCACTGTGTGAGCATGAATGCCAGCGGCACCTGGGAACAGATGTCATGGGCTAGGATGTTGCTCCACTGGCTCCTGTCTCTGGTGGTGTTTGCTGATTGGAAGATAAAAGATGGAGTTACACATTTACAGCTTACATCTCTGTGGACTTCTTTCTAAGTTTAGGAAGTACTATGTCTTATTGCCCAGGTTCTTAACAAATATTGGGATTTCACTAGCTTAATGGTAGGTTTATGAAAACTCAGCCTCCTCTTCCTAACCTCCTCTTCCTGTATCTATTTTCAGAGAGGTTAACAGTGAGTGAGTAACAGCTCTTTCTGACTATAAGCTGTTTGAGTTGATCCTGAATAGCCGGTGGCTGCCAAGCTGTTGGCTCAGAGAGCCATGAGGCACAGTGAGCACTGCACTGGTCCCCTATTTCTCGAGTGGCTTGGGACAAGCATGTTGTTTCTATCCATAAGCAACCAATGGGAAAGATATAAAAGCTTTCTGAATACAAACAGTCCTCATTTAACTATATCATGAGGGTAATAAATACATCAGAGGGGTAAGCACTAGGGAGGAAGAAGAGCTATTTAAACAGGACAATGTTGGCACAAGAACAAATGAGTGTAAGCTGGCCATAAATATACTTGGGTTGGAATTTGGAAGAAGGTCTCTCCCCATCAGAGGAGAGAATTACTTTCAGTTAAAGGAGTGTGGGAAAGAAACTGTTTTTTCTTCCTAAGATGAAGGTTGGTATATGTGAGCAACCACATGTCACAATTGTCGGGCATTCTGTAGATTTCTTCCTGATCCATGCTTCTATATAAAAGGATAAAGGCAGATTTTTTTCTTCATTCTACTTCAGGTAATTTTTGTAAAGAATTCCCCATGCAGTTCCTTGAGTGCACAAGTGATTATGATCCCACCTTTGGACAAAAGATTTCAGACTTTGAATGACTTCTTGAATCTATTCAGAGCTGAGAGGACCAACTGAAAGGCAAATTGAAGAGCAGCTAGCAGAGCTAACTGGCATCATTCTCCACTTCTCTTTTCCTGTGCTAATAATAACAAGTCATTGGAAACTGGAATCTGCAAAGAAAACCATGTCACTGCAAGGAGAATGTAACAAATCCACCATGTCTCATCTCTATAAACTATATGAAGTCTTCAACTTCTGTGAGGGCTGTAAGTGTGCTTTACGCTCACAAAAGGAAGAGTTCATAACAACTCTGAGATGTAAAATTTTATTGGGTGATGGGATACAACTCATGGGCCTGTCCATGAGCACCTGTCTGCTATGTTATACTGGAGAGGCTCACTGGGGCACCCAACAGCTTCTGCTCACTCTTCCCTCTCTTTTCCAGTACTTCCTTGGTATTTGCAGTAGCTCCTTCCTTCCTTCCTCACCATCCAAGAGCTCCTTCCTTCCACAGGAAGGCGACCAAGCTCAGTAGCAATATGCCAGTTTCTGATTCAGTATCTCTGTCCCAGGTCTCAAATACTTCTTGTGCTTCACAGCCTCCTGGTTCAGATCCAGGGGCAGGTCTATATCTCCATGTGAGCCAGCTGCCTTCTTTACTGGCTCCTTTTACCCCAAAACTTGCTTCCAGGGCTATTGGCAGACTACTTGCTAGGGGCTCCCTCAATGGTCCCTGTGTGCCTTGCACTGTCAGCCCCAGATAACTGTGCCAACATGTCTGGTATTTTATGGACAGAAGTCAAGCACCTTTGTTTGGATTGAATTTATACTAGAGTAGGCCAGGAATTTGGCAAAACTAGCTTTTCATGGGGAAAAGTTTCCCACTTGCTGAAGCTGAACTTCTGTACAGGAAAATGCTGTTTCCAACTAAACTTTCACTGTAATTCTTGATCCAGGGTGAAATTTCTAGACAAAATAGAAGTTCACGTGAGGCCAATTCTTTTGTTTTCTTTCCTCAAGATGTTTGACTCATTTGAATCCTTTAATTGCATCCTAAAGGCACAACTGTGCCTATGAATCACCCCCTTCAACCTGCTCACAGCTGCTTTTTTCCTCTTTTTGGCTGGCAGTTCTTGTCCTTTTAGTTGGGATTAGCCTACCCATTAGTCCTGAATTATCTTGATGCTCTCACCACTTCTTATCTCAGTTCTAGGAACTACCCACTTCAAGACTGGGTGGACAAATAATGTGGAATGCAGGATTGTAGGATCTGAAGGAGCTGGTTTTGGTCCCAGTTTGTGGACCTTAAGGCAAAACCACAGATTATGGACTTCAATTTCACTCCAATAACCCAGCTGCTCCAGTTTGCTCCTCAGCTCCGAAGTCTTGTTTCAGAAGACTTCCTTTCTTCTTAATCCAGTAACAAATCAGAAACTGCTATTAAAGTTGAATAGTTTCTCTGAGCATACTTAACAGCATAGTTACAGTAGTGTCACCTCACAATTTGTAGTAATAGCAGAAGTACAGGAAGAATTGAAAATAAAGAGTTTTAATTCAATTTATACAGCCTCTGCTACAGAGCACTGAATGTACAAGCCACTGCGAGTCATTAGGAAAGCTGATGAATTAGAAGATATTCTGGTATGCCTTTACAATCAGACTTCCTCCCACGATATAACCTGATTTTACTTCAACTCCTGCCTTTTTTTGTACAGCCTTTTGTAATGGTCAAAATGATGAATTACCCAGCCCTGGCGATGTTTATAGTTCTCAGAGCACTGAGGCTGGAAGCGGCGCCAGCGCTCACAACGTCCAGTTGTTCTCTGAAGCTGCTGATACTGGCCATGGGGAAACATTGTCAGGAGGTGATCTGTACTAATAAATATTTGGAGGAGACCCTGAGCAATGAGCCTCAAACTGATTTTAATTAATTTTTGTAGCTGCTTTCTTTCTCCATCTCCTATTTTTTCACCCAAAATTTACTGAAAGAATAAACTGAAAAGCACTGTATATGTTATAAGCCCATAAGGAAATAAGCCAGAAAGTGATAGGGTAAGTCTGAGTTATTAAAGCTGGGTCATACTCTGAAGGAGATTACAGCAAGATGAGCCAACACAAATATACATTATATTTCTGTCATACATCTTCATTGTTACCCTGGGTGGCCTGCAGTCAATTAACAGGGCAAGGAGAGAAGTAAAATACATGAATATTAGGGGATCCCAGACCAGCTGCTTGGAATGCAGTTCTCATTAACTAATTTATATTCCATCTCTGGGCTGAAGTTTGGTATTAGTCTGGTGTAAACCTGGAGTAATGCCTCTACTTACATGTTTTCCTGAGTTAAAGTCCTGCTGCTAGCAGAACCTACCCCTCTTCCCTTTCCTCACTGAATTTTCCTAATCCCTAAATAACAAATGGAGATCCTCAGTCAAATGGGAGGGCCTAGTGATAAGAAGCTCCATGCTGTGTTAATTGCAGAAGTTGCACAGACAGTCTGTTTTATGGATTTTCAGACCTTGATCCCTGGATAACCTATACGGGAAGGCTTACACAGGTTTTGGAGAAAGATGCATAATGCTGGAAGACATTAACATATTGGCCATGAGTACAGAGAAGTGTTATCTCCTAAGATGCAGAGCCAAATTCTGGTTTTCATTAAACTGGTGCAAATCTGGAAAACACTACTTCCAGTGTCGTCACTCAGGATTTGCTCTTGGCATAATAAGAGAATTGGTCCAAAGATTAAACCTGCAACCTGTGCAGAGCTGAACTCTGTGATTCCAGGTACATGCAGGTGTGAGCCTGAGTTTTTGCTTAGGGCAAAACTGAAGGTTGCACCAAAGCTGCTCTGTCAAAACCTCTGAAGACCTTGCCTATAATACAACATTTCTAAGCAGCCCATGGGAAAGCACAGACAATTTAAGCATTTTAGGAGTCTCATACTTGACAGCAGCCTGTGGCAGGCACTGCAGTGTGGGTTTGGGTGTGGGGTGGTGGTCTCAGTGCAAGTCCTCCGCTCCCAGCTGGGTCTGGAAGGGACAGGGCTGAAACCGTGATGGAACTTCTGCCAAAAGGGAGCAAAGCTTGGCATCCCTGTTCCTGGCAGACCCAAGCATTACCAGTGTCCAGTCTTGTGCCCAAGGTGTGGTGCTGTGCTTGGCACGTCCTCTTCTTCCTCCTCCTCACCCTCCAGGGGCAAAGGCACCAGTGGCTGCGAGTGCTGCTGGCCAGGATGTGCCAGGGGAGTCTCTGGCTCGCCCTGTTCTGTCCTATCCCTACAAAAACAAACAAACACAAGGGGGGAGGGAACCTTCCAAAAACATCTTTTGCTTGTTTTGCTTGCCTATCACAAATCTAAACACAATATTTTCTCATTCTTGGGTATCAATGTCTGACAGTACAATTGGAGGCCAGCGCCTGGAGCATATTGTCTTGAGCTTACCAAGGAAATCGAGAGTTTGGTCAGCAATTGTAAATATCCTCCCATAATTGAGTTTGTTTGTTCTGCAGTGCGCTCCGGCGTCACGGGCTGTGGGACACCCTGGCACCAGGTTAGTGGTGGGAAAGATCCGCTGCTCAGATAAGGATGGGAATAAACTCCACCCACAGAAATGCCAGAGACAAACCCCTGATTTATCCATTAATGGCTTTAAGGGGTGGTGAGTGCAAGCACAACAATGGGGTATTGACAATAACGTGCCTCTTTGGCAGGAAAAGGGTTTTCCCCTTGCTCTGAGACATTAATGCGCTTGTTCTTGGAATTATTAAATGTTTGCAAATCCTGCACTGGCTCAGGGATGAGAAATGAGAGCGAAGTACCCAGCAGAGAAACCGCAGGCGGGATTGGCCGTTTCCTGTTTGGGATGAAGTGAAATGCTGCTATCGCTGTGGAATACACCCAGCGCGCAGGCTGGGGTCCTGCTTGCGGTGCAGCCGGTTTTGAGGGATTTTATTATTTTCTTTCACTTTATTCATGTGCATGATCTGCTCCTTATTTGTAGTTCATAGAGTTCACAGTGTAGGGGGTGTCCTCTGTCCTCAGCAAGTACAAACAAATCTATTAGCAGCAAAAGAGCGGTTTACGAAGCCCAGCCATCTCCTACCAGCCTGTGGCAGGATGGGTCCTTGTGCCATGGGAGGCAGGGGCAGGTGGTGCTGGAGGGGCCAGGACTGTGGGGCCATGGGTGAACCTGAGTGCTGAGGAACAAACACTCGAATCTCTTTTAAGTCTTCTGAGAGGTCATGGGGTTTTCACGCCTGATCTGTGCTGCCCTGAGGAGCTGTACTAACGAACCTGGCGGGGTGGTGCGGTACATTGTCTGCCGTCTTAATTTCAAAATGTTCTCTCGCTAATGAGTCAGAGGTTCAGGTCTGTTCCCTATTACGCTGCATGCATCCAGAAGGCACACTGAATTCTGCTTTCCCTTAAATTAGATTATGCTGTGAAAGGCAACAGAGCTGTGCCAAACTTGCATTGACACAACTGGGAGCAGAATAGTGCCCAGCAGCCCAGCTGACAGCCATCGAACTCCCTCAAAGTGACCAAACCAGAGAGGCTGTGACCAATGGCTTGCACATTTGCTGTTTTATGACCAACCTGGACCCTTAAAATCTTTCTGTAAAACACAGCCTGGGTTACTCCATGGTGAGAGCATCATGGATCAAGAGACGCTGAATCCCAGCTCATCCCCAAATATTGCCCTTGCCCCTGAGCTCCCCATGTGCAGGAGCTGTGAGGCACCAGGGAGCTCTTGCAGCATCCCAGGGCAGGCAGAGACACGGGACCGAGCCCACCCTACTCCCCGTGACGCTGCAGGGAACTGCAGGCAGACGGCAGGAAATAAATTACACCATCAATCTGATACGGGGCGCTGAGTGTTGTGCGGATAATGGCCATCCCAGCCTTGTGGGGAGGAGAGGCTGGGCACTCTGTACGTCTTTTAAAATGCCTGAGCCTCTAAAGGCAGAGCTCTATTGTTTGTGCACTGAGCAGAAGCTTTTCCCTGGAGGATATCCTGTCTGAGATTACCCCATGCCCGTCTGCTCCATGAGGTTCGGTGCTCGGCGTGGATGGAATTAAATAAGGCCTTGCCAGAGCAGGGTTTATCTGCAGGGGCGAGGTGGGTGAGGAAAGCCCAGGGTGCAGCCCTCTCGCTCGGGTTTAGCTCTGTGCCCCCAGTCCCTCTCCCCAGGGCTTTGCTCTAGGCTGCTGGATGCTTGCAGTGTCTCCAGGGATGGTTGGGTGTTGATGTTGCAGAGCAGTGCAGGCAGGGATTTGGGGTGTTTTGGGTGTCCCCAGCCTGGAGGGGACAGGGACAAGCCCTAGAGGGGTGGCAGCAGCTGCCTGTTCCCATCAGCAAACACAAGCAAACGGTTCTCATGCAGCTTTTTCCACTGAAAAGTGCAGATTTGGTGACATCGAGCTATTTTCTGAGCATACTTTGTGTTTGCTGAAGCTTTGGTTTACATTTTTTGTTTGTTTTTTTGTCTAAAAATAACTTCCATGTCCTCTTCTAGTTCTCAAAAACAAGGTGTTCCATTTGGGACAGGGTGGTGGAGACAGCTTCAGCATTTTCTTCCATTTAGCTATAAAATAACAATAAAACTACACCCACGGAAGTTGACATGAAAATTTTGGATCTGTTAAGGATTCTTGTCCAAAAGAGAATGCCAGTGTTGCTCTCACCAGGACTGCCAATGCTGCAGGCTGCACTGACACACGCTGGGGCAGATCTGGCCACTGCCCTATTGCTGCCCCACTTGGCAGATATGCTCAACATTTAACTTAATAGAAGAATTAATACCATTCATTTATTTCAAGCCGTTGCTATATATTTTATTAGTACCAGAAATGCAAAAGTTCCCTCCTTAGGGGAATTTGGGTGTAAATGGCACGTTAGGTTTTTCTGCCTAGCTGCCTTCAAGGTGGAGGTGGAAAAGAAATATAGGAAGAGAAATCAATATGAAACCTAACGCTGCTTGAAAGGCAGCTGAGTTCCTTGTAAATTGAAAGAATGGAGAGAAGAAAAGTACAAGGGGGTTTAATCAGATCAAAGAGGAAGGGGAGAAGAGATGGGGCCAGGCAGCATCTGGGGCAGGAGGGGGGGCTCCAGTGGAGGTTCATGGTTGGCAAACGTGGAGCAGGAGCAGTGGGATGCCCAACAAGCACTCGTGTCCCTGTCACTGCAGAAGTGCCTGGAGCTTCCCTGGGGCTTTACTGCCCCTTGCCACGGCCACTTGGAGCCACGGGTTGGGAGCTTGTGCCAGTTGCTTCGTCCAGCGGCTGCAGCTCAGCCCTGAGGGCACCAACGGAGCTGGCCTTTCCCTCGCTTTCCCAGTCAAATAGGTCGTCATTAAACTCGCCTGACCTCAGGTTACTCCATTAGCTGGACGCTGGTTCCCGAGCAACGCCAGGGCAATTGGAGAGGATTTGTTATATTAACAGCAATAAATCACAGCCCTGCACTGAACTGGCTCACCAGAACTTTCCTCCCAGCTCTTTCCCTCTCCCGTCTGGAAAAACAGATGGTTGCCATCCTCCCCCTGCATCTGCAGAGATGCATCATGAATTACATGGGGTGTGTGCTCCTGAGAGTGTGTGGGGGAAAACCAGGCTTGCTCAGCTTTCAGATTTTACAAGAATGGGCTAGAATTCAGATTACACTTTCCGTCAAGGGGAAAAAGAATATCCAGTGTTTGCTGCAGTTTGGCAAATGTGAGAGGGGAATGGGTACCTGGGCCAGCACAGTGATCTTCCTCCTTGGGCTGTACCACCGAGAGTATTGCTTCCACAGAAGTTTTAACAGAAATAATTTGTTTCAGCACTTCATTTGGCTACGAGTTCCTTTGGAGTTGGCTGGAGTCTGGCTTTTAACGAGCTGAGAAGACTTGAGGTCTTCTGCACCCAAGCTTGATTTTCACCAGAAATTCAGCTTTTTTTTTTTTTTTTTTTTCCTGCATTTCATATGAGCAAAACAGATGTGAGCAAGGCAAGATTTTAAATTCCTCTCTAGGGAGGTTGTCTGTGATGACACAAAGCCAGCGGGTCCTGATGGAGCCTGTCCTGGGGACAGGGATGGGATAGGGACAGATGGCTGCTGTGTGCTGTGGTCCAAGGGGTGACAGGATGGCTGGAGCTCATCTCCATCCACTCCATCCACCTGGCTTGGATGCGGTGCCGCAAGTCCTTAATTTTGGCCTGTGGGTTATGATGAGGTTGCTGCAGATGCTGACTCACTTGGCAGCTGGACACAACCCGTGAGTCACCCTGAATCACATCCGCTGCATCTCGGGGTGCATCGCTGCTCTTGAAGTCTTTGATGTGAGCTTTATGTATAATTCCTTGGAAACTGCTTCCCTTGATTAAATCAAAGGAAAAGCATCATTGGAGCTCAAAGCTGCAGGAAAAGCAAACTCCAAATATAAGCATTTAAACCCATTCCTGGCAGGACACACTGAGCTCTGCTTCGTGCAGCCAAGAGTCTCCAAAGGGCACTCAGTGCATGTGCACATGACACAGCGAAGCCAATCACAAAAATTCCCTCGGTGTCACTGACAGATGGGCAAAGACAAGCAGCAAAGCTCAGGTGCTGCTGGCACAGCAGCTCGGCAGGGCAGGGCTGCCACCAGCCAAGGAGGTGGGCTCAGGGAGGGGAGGCTGTGTACCTGTGGTCTGATCCAAACGTCATCAAACGCAGTCATCGAAATCCCAGTGCTTTCAATTTCTCACTTTCACAAAGACTTGCGGGCAAGTAAATATGCTAATTGGCTAACTCAGCAAAGCACTTAAGCATGTACTTGAAGCTAAACAGCTCTTTAAGTGCCTTTATGAGTGCAAGCCAAGAAGGTCAGGGGAGGCACCAGATCATCCTTCTCTGGCCTAAAATCAGCAGCAACTTTGGCATATCCCTTACGATGGCCATCCTCAGATCTCCTCCGCTCCCGCAGGAGCAGGGAGCTCGCTGCTGGTGCTGGCCCCAAACTGGTCTTTGTGAACCCTGTGCTTTAACCCTCACTCCAACCCTCTGCCTACCTTTGTGTTATTGTTGTACTACTTTTTTTTTTTTTTTTTTCTTCCCAAATCTTCCTGAACATTGTGAAGTTATTGCTTGGGTCTGCAGGTTTTTGGCACAGGGCTTGAAATGCCATGCGTTGGACTGCGGTCTGTGCATCTCACGTGGGAGTCCGGCTATATGTTTGTGCTGGGTACTGTGTCCAGCTCTACCTGGCAAGGAAGGCCTGAGTATTCTTGGTGTTTTCCCCTTTTCTTTGAGGCTTGCTAAACACTCTTTTCTCCCATGTTTTTCCAAGTGTCTTCCTCCAGTTCAACCCTACCCAGAGCAGAGGGCTGGGTAAAGCTTTTAGCCAAAGCCTTGGGAAAAGCACTGGGGCTGCCAAGTGTGGGGCCTGAGCCTGCACCCATTCATGAATGCAAGGAAGAAAGAGTTACACAGCTCACTTCAATGGAATGATAAACCTGTGTTCCTCTTGGATATTTTATTATTAACTAATTTTATTAATAACTGCCTGCCGTTTTTTGTCTCAGGAGGAGTGGTCTTGACTCAGTGATTTTGGGTTTGGGTGGTGGTTTATTTTGCACAACAGCTGCTGGGAGGCAGTGAAGGCTGTAAACCCAGCCATAAATCCAGACTGTCAGTCTGTGCCCCTTTGTGAAAACAGAAGAAAAAGTATTCTGCTGTCTGCTTTGGTGGTTCCACTTCCCTTCATTGAAGTAATTCTCTCTTGCAGTTAGATTTGGGGCAGTGAGGGAGCTGGCTGCTGCCAGGGAGCTGTGCATCAGCTGGGACAGCAATCCCAGCTCTGAGTTTGGCTGGCATTATGGCTTATTGCTCTCGGTGTTTTTTTAACCAGGAGGGAGAGAAGTACATCAACAGGGAAACCTATCTGGTCCTCAAATAATATGCGCCAGGTGATGCTCAAATTCTCTGTCAATTTTAAGAATTGCTGCTCAGTCTTTTTTTGACTTTCTTCCCCTTAGGGTACAAATTCTCATGTGGTGAGCCTGATCTCTCTTAGTGGGAACCAAGAAACTACAGTGCACATGAGAGAGGCAGAAGAACCCTCCTCCTGCAGGTCCTGGGCTTATTAAATCCCCTTGCAACTTACTCTGAGGCCGAAGCACTGCACGTAGCTCACGTCCCACCCTGCAGCACCATGGGGCAGTTCTCTGTGCAGTGCCCAGCTTTGACCTTACTCCACATGGATGGTTTTTGGCAGCTGCAGATGGAGGCTGGATGCCTCCAGGCAGCTCTGGGGTGCACCGATCCTACATCCCTCCCCGGGGTGAAGGGCTGGTGGAAAAGTCGTGCTTAGGAAGGCAAGATGAGGAAAGCAAGGCTGGTCCAGGGTCTGGCCTCAAGGGGCTGGGGGCAGCAGCTGAAAGCAGTTTTAAGTGCCTCTGAAAAGCCACACACCCTGAGTCAGCTCTGGTGTGTGGTGTGGTGAACCTAAAGAGTCTTTTGTCACCCCTGTCACAACAAAAGAGTGAACAAAATTCAAACCAATATCAAAGAAGTGTTTGGAGAAATGGAACATTTATTGCCAGTAAGTATGGGCTTAAGGGCTTAAGGGATACCGGAAAAGCAACCCTCCACATTCTTCTTACCAGCAAGGCAGAGGCGTTTTGGGGGCTGATGCTTGTGATCCCTAGCAGGCTCATGTAGGTCATGCGGCCATCTCCTGTCTGGCTGCAGAAATCACTCCCGGTAGGCATGGCTGTGGGGCTGTGTATGGCAGGGAAGATGTCCTGGTTGAGTTTGCAGCCTTAATGCAACTAAGATATTATTTCCTTCCCTGCTCACTCCCTCTCATTGCCTGGGTTCAACACTCCAAGCACTGATGCTCAGGTTGTACCTGCTGTGAGTCTGCAGCAGCCGCATGAGCCCGTGCCCGTGCTGCCCTCAGCGAATCCCCAGCACCTCGGTGCTGCAGACCAGCAGGCAAAGCAGCTGCTTCGTGCCATGTGGTTTGAGTTACCAGCCGATTCCCGCTTCTTTGTGCAATTTTGGGAAGCAAAACCCAGGCTGGCAGAGCCATTGGCAGCACTGCAGTGGCACAGCTGGGGCAGTGGGCAGCCTGAACCCCAACCTGCTGCCACGTCTCCTCTGGCACATGGGAACAAGCCCGTGTCCAGAGCTTGGGTTTCTGTATGGATGTGCCCTATTCGTGCCCAGCTGAGGGGTCCTGTTCCCTGCTGCACCCTGTGGCACACAGGAAGGGGAGGGTTTGTCTTTCATGAGCGTCTCCTCATCCTCACTGCATGCTGGTGCAAACAGGGGGACAAACAGCTGCACAATCTGTCCTGTCCTGAGCTTGGATGCGTCCTTTCTGCTGTTTTGGGTTAGGGTCACTGTGCTGGTCCAGCTTCATGTGTGGACACTTTTATTCCAAAATAATAATTCCAAAAGTCAGGAGAGCCTTGTCCCCCCTTTGCTTGAACCCCCTCAGCTGTGTCTGTGGGGCTGATGTCAAAGAGAAACGCAGGCTGGTCTGAGGCTGCCGTGCTAACAGCCGCTGTCATCTGCTCAGGGACAGATGCAAGTTGTTTGGCTGCAGAATACGTTGGTTATGTAACTATACAAGGAATTACTAAAAAAAATATCCATCAATTTTTTATTTATTAAACACTTCCAAATATTCCTACTGTCTCATGTGTTGCAAAGTGCCAGTGCTCTGAGTTTGGTCTTTCCTGGGTTAAAAGGACTGAGCATGTTGCACGGGCTCTCGTGTGTTCCTTCCCTCCGTTTGTGGTTGTTGAGTTCAGCATTTTTCGTGTGTGTGTTTGAAGGAGTGATTCACTTATTTTTGCTCAGGGCTAGCTCCATTTCAGCTAGGAGCAGGCCAACGAGGATATGGGTCTGGTTTTGCAAAACCTCTTCTGTGACTTTCAATTTGTTAATCCAAACCCAGAACTGAAGTGTGGCTTGGGGCCAGCCTCCAAGTTATCTGAAATGAACTGATCCAAAACCAAACTGAGGTCTGGGAATATGGACCTCCTTTTAACCCACTCTTACTCTGTCATTTATCTTCTCTTTGTAGAAAGGATGAGATGGAGATTTTATTTCTTTTTAAATGATCATCAAATACCAGAAAACTTTTGATGGCATCTGGTTCAAAGACTGAAATCTCTGAGGCAGTTTCAGACTCCCCTTTGGTCCTTCGCACCTCTCCACACCAGTGCGGCCACTCCATGGCTGTCAGCAGCAACCTCTAAAGGGTGGCTAGAGCTCAGATGGGATCTGTGCTCTCCATTTTTCTGCAGTGAGAATAGCACAGGCACATCAGGCAGGGAAAGCTGCTTTTTAAATTCTTTTTTTTGCTTTTTGCAAAGCTCAGTGACAAAGTGCCATAGAGGTAGAGCAGCTGAGGAAAGTCCTTGTGTGGAGCAGATTTGCCATGGAGCACTGCATGGGGGCTGCAGCTCGTGGTGTTGGCTTGCTGATGACCAAGGAGAGCCCTGGGCTGTCCTTGGGGGACACAAGAAAGCCTTTGGGGTCCCAGGTGTGTGGCCAGTGCCCAGCCCCTGACAAGCTCACGGTGTGACTGGGCAAAGGGACATTTTCCATTTTCTGGCTGGGAAACAAGGCTGAGAAGCAGAAGCAGTTTGTGTGAGGAGACATGGCAGAGACAAATGCTGAGTTCACATTTTCCACCCCTTTTTCTACTCATCCCCTTTTCTTGCTGGTCTTGCAGACACGGCCTGAGGGTGGCACAGGGGAGAGCTGTGATTTCAGCCCAGTTCAGCAACAGGGGAATCCTGTACGCTCCCACACGGGCAGGAAACGCAGAGTATAACCCTTCTGGCCTTATTCCCCCCTCTCTCTTGGACAGTCTCCTGTGTAAGTGGGAACAGAGCCCTCTGTGCAGCCTGTGGCAGGGAGCAAATCACACCGCAGACTCCGTGTCAGAGCATTTTATTTCCACTTCAGCATTTCAGATTTCTGAGCGCCTCCAAAACACAGCGCTCCAGTGTCTGTGCACGAGCATGAATTGAACATCTGGTAAAGGTTAGGGTCAAACATATAAATGGGGAAAGCACAGCCCGTTTCATTAAAATACTCAATCTGTGACGTCAATTGAGCTGATCAAGCCCTTCTGCATTGTAGTTGGGGAACCGTTAACTTTATCCAGTGGAGAGTGTTTATATGGAAAATATGAGGCCAGGAAGTTTCTCCTGATTGTGATATTAAGGCTATCATAGTAGCTGTAGCTGTTTCTTTCTTTCTTTCTTTCTTTTCTTTTTTTTTTTAATCTGTATATGCTGTTTTCCCACCCTATTACTGTAACAGTAGCTGCTTCCCTGGCCCCCAAGAGGTGCCAATTGTCCCCTGCTTGCTGGCCCTGCCTTCTGCTGCTGCCTTTCCCTCCTCATGCCCTCGGATATCGCAGGAACCCGTGGATCTGCTCTCACTTCTCCCATTTTGCAGGGAGCTCTGCGAGGCAGCTTCCTACAACACGTGCGTGGGCTGGCCACAGTCCAAAATACACTTGGAAGAATTAAGATTAGGTTTAGGAGTGTAATAAAAAAATAGCTTCCATGGGAACAAAATTTCTGCTCTCGCAGTTCTTTAAAATCAAGACAGTATGTGTAAAACATATTTTATATCGGGATGGATGTATGACACCCCAACGTGTCCGCCAAGCGCTGGCATTTATTGGTCTTATGAGTAAGACGTTCAAGGCTGTACATTTTTCTCCAGTAATTCTCCTTCCTTCAAAGCCTCTTCTGTTCCTGCCAGGCAAGTCTTGGTTTCTGTGCTCTAGAAAAAAAAAAAAAAAAAAAAAAAAGCTGCCATTGAATGACTTGATTATAGAGTCTGGTTGTTGGAAATCTGACCATCAGTAAAGCTGGATGCATTCTTTATGTGGCTGGGGAAACTTCCACCCCAGCTGCTCCTTTCTGCTCAGCACTGCAGCCCAGACGTGCTGGGGAGATGCTGTCCCACCAGGACCTGCAGCTCCATTTCACTGCTTAAGGCTGAGCTGCTTCTGCTGCCGGGAGAGCACCTGAGTAGTGGCACATCCCAAAGACTACATGGGGCTCCATACTGGCAGCTCCCTGTATGCTGGGAGCAGAGCCTAGGTCCAGGCTTTTGCCTTTGGGAATCGTGTGCCACAGATCCTCCTCCCTTGGGCCATTTCCTGCAGGCCCTCCCCCAGGACCAGTTGCCTGAAATTCTTGGGATGATGGGACCAGGAGGTGCTGGTGTAGACATCTGCCCCTTGACTACCTCCGAGCAGAGCAGAGGGGATTTTGCTGCTGGCTGCCACTTGCTAACAGCTGTAGGTTGTGCTCCTTGGTCTCAAGGAGTAAAATCAGACCAGTTACTTTAGGTGTGTCCCAAATTACCTGAGAGGACTCAGCAGCTGTCTGGGGTGGGACCATCCATTCTGAATGGTGCAAGATGGGCCTGCCTCCGTTTTCCCACAGAGCAGGGGCCTGACCCATATTCCAAGAAGAAAAAAAAAAAAAAATCCTCTGAGAGAAACATCTCCTCTTTTGTTCCCCAGGGTATTTGGTGAACAAAGATGAGGATGGGGAGGAGAGTCAGGGCTGGGCCTGGGACCAGGTGGACTTCTCCCTTCTCCTGTGTCCCTCTGTTATTCAGATGACCCAAGAGCTCCCGGTACCCTGCAGCCAGGCCTGGATTCCTCCTTGCAGCAGCTCCTACACTCACACATGACACTTGTGGCTGCGGTGGGAGCTGAGCTGCTGCACTGTGGGTGCAGTCCTTTGAGTATCATTCTCCTTTTTGCCAGTCCAGTCCGCCCTCTCAGTTCTTCTGCCATCTGTCTGTCAGAAAGAGGTTTTGATCCCCTGTTTTAAATCCTGGACAGAAATATCTGCCGCTGACTTTTTCTCCTGAATTTCTCTTCTCTTGAAGAGGCAGTCAAACCTCACTTCTCCCTGCACACCTTGGTGGTATTGGTCTTGGGCCACCTCAGCGTGGATTTCTTGGAGAAAGGCCCCCAAAGCAGCCTCTTCCTCCTTGGGAAAGGGGGCTCCCCGCAGGTGGGCTTTTTATTTTTCTTTCTTTTTAAACTTAAAAGAGATTTTGTTTAACTTCTGAGCAAGCCCTTTGCTTTCGGTGACCTGATCTCAGGCAGACAAACCAGCTGGGAAAACAAGAGAGCTATAAAAGCAGCAGTCCTGCAAAGACATGGCAGAAACCATGAGAAAAAAAAAGGGTTTCTTGCTGTGCAGCTGGGTGGTCCACGTGGAGCCTGGGTGGCGTGCTGGGTCTTGTGAAACTTAGCATGCGTCTGAGCACAGATAGCTCCTCTGCGGGATCAGGTATTTCATTTACCTCCTGTTGTGTCCCAAGACTTTTCTGGAAGCCGTGGTGATGCTGTGTTAAAGCTCTGCCCTTTGTGAGCTGAAGGACGAGTAATGGGGGATAGCTGCTGGTTGCCACCTGAACTGTAGGGATTGGGGCTTCTTATGGGGTTTCAGCACGGGGTCTGAAAAATGCCCTTTTGCTGGGCTAAGTGAGCAGAAAGGAGAGAGGGTTCTTGGAAAGGAGTGGGATGGATGGAAAGCCCTAAAGCAAAATTGCTGTGTCTGTAGAAAAGATACATCCTCCAGGCTCACGAGTGAACTTTCCTTCATCACTGAAGAACTTCTCATGTCTATGGCAGGGCTCCTTGTACTACTTTGCACTCGAGGACCCTGCAGCTGGGGTGGGGATCAGACCTGTCAGCTGTGAAGCTCGAGCACCCATTTTTTGAGACAAGGAGTGAAACTTATTTTCAAAAACAAGTACGTGAAGCCCTTGAGGTCATGGTCCAGGATGGGTCAGCCAATGTGCTGTTTAAAAAGCATTACAGTATTCAAAATGAAATCATTTTTTTCTCTTTTGAATCATGGCAAACAACTGAAGTGCTTCCAGACCAACTGTTTGAAATTGGATATTTAATTTGTTTTGTGTCATTTTAACACTGGGTCTCCTTGTTGTCTGAGCAAAAAAGGAGGCCAATTCTTTCAAGGTCAAAGGGATTTGCCAAGCATGAGAATATTATTTTGTGTTCTAATTAGCTGATCTGTCAGAGCAAGAACGAAAACAACATTTGGCTGGACTTTCTTTATTGAGGTACTGCTCAGCCCAGGACAATACTGATGGTGGGTTTGGGCTTTTCTCTATCAGGAGGTATGGCCATCAGTGCCCAGGTGCAGCCCTCATGTAAGTGAAGTGTGATCAGTGAAGTGACACCAGAGAGCAGGTTCTCCTATACCATTCTCACATCACACAAAGTTTCCCTTTGGTTTGGTTATGTCTCCGCACAAAACATGTTCCTGTGGGCTGTGGCTGCTGGAATGCATCATTGACTCATGGTCAGACAAGGCACATAGCTAACAATTTGACTAGAGCTGCTCTATCCCAAGGGATTATTGGTTATCTGAGGGTATTTGTGGCCAAGAACCACTAAACATTAAAGAAAAGAAAGGTTTGCTTTGTTAAATTAAACGTAGGCATCCTTATGTAGTTTGGCACTCAGTCTAAGAACATAAACTGTTTTATCACCCTCCCTTTACACAGGATGACCTATTTCTGACAAAAAATGGTGGATTTAATGCCTGGAGAATATAAAGTTTAAGTTCTCAAAATTTCCTCTTTGGCCACCTTTGCTACATGAAGATTAAATATGCTCCTAATCAAAGGAGATTGCTGAGCAGCTGGCTGACAAAGTGGAAACCATTCTCAGAATATCACGTGTGTGTCAATTCTGCTTCTGAATTTTGAACGACCCAATGCACAGTGCTACTGGGTAGGTAATTACTTATAGGAAAGCATAAAGAGAAGTAGTTTTATTCTCATGTGCATCAACTTGGCTTTAAGATCTGGCAAACTGGGATCTCAGCAGTCACTTTGAGACAGGAAACACGGCAGCATTTCCATACAAGACTTTCTACAGTAGTAAGTAGAAGTAAATGTCAGCACTAGCAGGTGAGAGCCTCTGGCTGGAACTGGAGCAGCTGAGGGACCTTGGAGACACCTGCACGGCTCCATCTGTATGAACTCTCCCTTTTGGAACCAGTGTGTTGATTAGTGGGCTGACATAGACATCTAGCTACGTTTTTGTGGAGTCATGATTTATTTTGGTCTCGGCATTTCAACTTCACTTCCAGACTGGAGCAGATCTCAGCTGTGGCATTTGTATGCAAATATATGGAAGTGTTACTATTGCCAGTTTTAGGGAAAAGCAAACTGAAGTATCAGTGCAGAGTTCAGCTAGAATGATGGCTATTAAACAGATTTTTCAACAAATCATGTGTGAAACAATTAGCAGCGCCTGATTTCAAAACAGAACTGTACTTTGGCAGAAGGTCACGTAGTTGGGCATGTAGAACATCACGGGGGGTTCAGGCAGATGGGCTCAACTCTGAGGTTCTGGGATAAGCTCAGGGCAAACGAGTCCTCATTTCATGTTGTGCTTTTGAGCATTTTCATGGCCTTCTTCACACAACCTTGACTTCCATTTCAGCTCAGGGCTCTTCACTCAGTTGAAGGATACATTTGACTTGAGTTCAGCTGAGTAAGAGAGGCCGATAGGCATTGACAGGAACAGAGTGAAACCAGAAGGTTATGAAATACCGGTAACAAGAGCTCTGATGAATGACATCAAAACTTGATTGAAGTTAAGCCTACAGTGATATACAAAAAGCCAGAAGACAGATAGGAACCGTAGAGGAAGCCGAGAAGGAACAATGCAGCAATGATAAGATAGCAGCTAGGAGAAAACAATGCAAAAATGATTTGGGCTATATTTGCAGCAGAAAAATGTGCCTGGTGCCAAGAAAGAAATCCAAGGAGCATGGTAGGATTGACTGCCGTATAATTGGGAGAGAGAAACCAAGTGTCAGGAACAAGGCTGGAAGGAGGAGAGCAGAGGCCCAAATCTCCCAGCCTCATGGAGACATGGTTCCCTCTTCACTGAAAATGGAAATCTCGCAGGAGATGCTACTTGCTGCAAGCCGCTTTTGTCCAAAGTAATAAGATATAAAAACGTGGGTGTGGAAGAAGCAGAGAAAGAAAAAAAAATCCTGATGGTAAATGGAGTGGAAGTGGGTGAGGCAGGGGAACAGGATTCAGTTCAGGCTGACACATTGGTTATTTATTACTGTTTGTATACCGATATCTTACATCTCAAAAGGAAGGCAAAGGCTTTGTCCATGAGGGCTGGTTATCTGCGCTGAGGGCGGCTGGCAGCAGCATGGTTCCCATGATGAGGTACGGTGTCCTTTCGATGGAGGTGGCGCCAGGCTGACCTTGTGTGTTGGCTACGAGGTGCGGTGACGGGGACAGGAGCTCCAGGCGCTCGGTTGATGGTGGGCTGCTGTCACGTTCAACATTTCTTTGTGGGTGTCTGAAGTTAACTAAAAGAAATGAGAGAAAAGAGAGGCGGCAACGCTGACTCGGTTTGAACATGGTGGGGATGGCGCAGTTCAAGGAGTCCATCTTTGTTCAGCAGAACACATCATTATGTGCATAGCTGTAGGCAACTAACAAGTCCTGAAGACTCAGTGGAGGATTGTGTAGAAGCCTTTTCTGTTTTTCTGAATTAAACTCATGCTTTAAAAACTTTGTGAACTTAAAATCAGGGACAGCAAAGCCAATTTTGTTCTATTTTTCATATTTTTTCTCAGAGGTTTCTTGGCAAAATTGTACCCTGTGTACTTTTACAAAAGAAATCTAGGACTTCATTATTTGAATAGAGAGCTATATGTGATAAAAATCTGTTTATACCACAACATCTCCAGCCAAATGATTGACGTATACATTTCTGTCCTTCCATTGATGTAACTTTTCAATTTCCTGTTGATGTCTAAGCTTGATTTATTTTTCCATTTATTTGGGTTTTACAAAGAGCACTAAAGAGCTTGGCACTTGGGTCTCTTTTTTTTTTTTTTTTTTTTTTTTTTTTTGTCAGTTCAACCCTCTTAGTCCTCGATCACTTCATTGTTCCTGCAAACAATGAAAAAGAGAGATGGAAAGAACAGCTGTGAACAGCTGGCTTGTTCACCAGGTGTCTGACTGGTATTCAAGTATCCTCTTTTGAGGCCTGAAAAAGCCTGAAAGAGCTAAATTCAGGCAAAGATACTTTTATTTGCTGCCTTCTTCACAGTATGTTATACAGATTTGCAGAGATCCTAACAAGGAGCCTGAAAAATGAAAACACAGAAGGAAAGCTGCTTTAGAATACATCAGGGGGTTTCTCCCTCTGATTGCACCCCAGCTGCATCAAGCAGAGAGCTCTGCAAGACCTTCTGAGGCAGATTTTGCCAAGTAACTTTTAGAGAACCCTTCCTCTTCTCATCATCCAGGTCGTCTCTGTCTCCTTCTCCCAGCAGGGCACTCAGCAAGGCAGCGGTCAGGAGCTGGAAGCCACTGGTTTTGCAGAGCAACTTGAGCAGGGGCTGCTCACAACCATGGTGACTTATGTTTTATTCTGCCTTTCTAAACCTACACACACAGGCAAAGAGCTTTTACCTATTCCCAGCTCATACAAGTCCTTTGGTTCCTTGAAAGTTAGCTACGTGTTGCCAGTTGTCCCAGGGCAGCAGAGTCTTGAAAGCAAATCAAGAAAAAGCAGATTGAATTCAGAAGCAAAACTGATTTATTGCCCGCAGATTTGAAACATGATCACGCCAGCACTCAAACATGCCCCAGGAATAGTGATGTATTCCTTACATCCCGCCCCACAGAGGTTTATTCAAGGCAAACAGAAAGAGAGGCAAATACACAGATGTCATCCTGTGGAAAGATGTAGGTATAGATTTTATGCCAGACAGGCTGGGAAACTGTTCTGCAGCACGTTTTGTTAAAGGCAAGAAATGGTGTGCAGCATTGCCAAAAAGCTGGAGCCTTCAGTTCCTCATCTTCCCTCTCTCAGGTTGGGCATTGGAGTTTATCCTATATGTCTTTTGCACATGACTTTTCTGGGAAACCACCCAAGGGTGCCTTCTGGGCTGTAGCTGTGCCCATGAAGGGGTGACCACCAAGTGCTCCTTGTCCAGCCTGCTGCAGTCACAGGAAGCCAGATTAGCAAAATCCTGATTTACTGGGGAAAAAACAGAAGGAAAAAATATAGCCCTCAATCTTCATAAATAACCAAGCAAGAAGCTGAAGCATTGTAAACCAAGAAGCTATGGCTCTTGCTCATACTACGTGCTTTACTACCTGCATTAGTAATTATATTTCTGGCATCCACAATGTAGTTAACAGCCCAGGTTCAGCTCAACGTGCATGCCAGAGCTGAACACTGTGCACCTAAATCCACGTCAGTTCTGCATGTACTTCAGTAGCAGGGACATGCGGGAAGTGTATCCTTAGAGACTTGGCTGAAATGATTTGTGCAGCACAAAGTGGGAATGGCAGGGACGATGGGATAGTTTACATGGTGCAATTTTGAGTAAATTCAGTTGGGATAAGCAAAAGAGGATGCACTGAATTTGATGCAACTGTTCTCCATAGTTCTGATTTTATCTCTGCACTCTCTTGATTAACTCTTGTGTAAAATGAGCTATGGGGCAGAAGACAAACCAAGTGAGCAGCCTGACTCCAGCAGAAATGAAATACTGTTTGAGTTCTCCTGTACTCATTCCAGGAGAATTGTATTAAATATCAAGCATTTTAATTTCTTCCTCCTGATTTCAAGTCATTTCAACATTAATAATGACATAATTACATTTTACTATGGTTCTCAAGCAGCCAAGGACATGTGGACTGACTAAACATTTCACAGCATGTGAAATTAGATTTGCCACAGTTTGAGGTAGTTTCATGCGCTTGCTAGCGTCATGGGTGCAGCATTACAGACAAGGTTTCTTTTACTTGGGTAGATGTCAAAACCCTCACATTGCTTCCTTGGCTCTTGCTGGAAAGTTACCTAGAGATGAAAAATGAGCATATTTCCTTTTCTTCAGATGTTGTTCCTCTGTATGCTCTCACCCTACAGAGCAGCGATGACTGATACGCACCCACTCTCTTGTTATTAGCCCAGGCAAGTTGATAAAGTTATAGAGATTTACCTCTCATGAAGATTTGGAACACAGCTCTAAAAATCTACTTATACCTTTCACATTACTTGTAACTTCCATGTTAACAAAATAGCCAAGTAAGTGTTAAACTACTTAATACAAAAGTTCAGCATCATTTGAATTATATCTTACTGGAGATCACAAAGGTGTGATGAGAGTGCTACCTGACCACCCATTCTAGTGAACCCACTGATTGGGGTCCTGCTCTCCAACCCCTCAGTTCCTTTGCCACGCATAATCCTGGAGTGGTGCACACTCATCCGTGGGAAAATTATTTTGCCTGCAAAATCTACATCCAAAGCAAAGATATCATGGTACAAAGTCAGATCCCTTTGAGTTTCACTTTATGCTGCACAACGAGAGCAGGACTGATGCCAGCAGAGCCCTCCAGCAGGAGCTCAGGTGGGAGTACACACCAGCACCCCACTTCCATCCCATGCAGCTCAGCGGGGTGGGGGCACAGCTCAGCGGGAGCCGTGAGACAAAGGAAGCACAACCAGAAAGATAGCTGAGCAGCATCTGCCACCTTATGGCAGCTGTGCTCATTTTCCTGAGGACCAAATCCCCTCCAGCTGAGTCCTCTCTCGTAAATTGGTTTGCAGATAAAGGAAATTAGATGTAGCCAGTATGTTGGCTTGCTAGGTGCCGAGAGGTTGTGGGTGAAAAGTGTTTTTGTGGGTTCGGGAGCAGAAGAGGTTGAGTGTTTGGGCATGGGAGTTGCAGTCATGCAGGCACTATCTGTGAGTAGTGCTTGACGTGGTAAGGCTTAAAACTTTGGTTTGAGCTTCTGCCTTTATTCATCATTAAGCAGGGTATGCTGAACTTCAAGTGCCAGCTGCCTCTTTCACCTCTGTAGGATCATCCGTAGTCTTGCAGGCAGACACGTTGCTGATTGATGGATTTGTGGGTTTAGGGTCCCAGGAGGAAACCACAACCCAGATAACTGAGTACGCTGTTTCTGTACATAGCGGATATGATGAGTTTTTCCTTTTTATCTTCTTGAATTTCTATTCCCCTATCAAGAAGAGTGTTATAGCAACTCTTTTCTAAAGCTGTAAGGATCGAACAGATTAAATTATTTATATATATACATAGAGAGAGAGAGAGCAGGAAGGGGTTTAACCACTGCGCTTAGGTGTTTCCTGAGAGAGCACATAGCAAAACCCCAAGGATGGAAAAACCTTTTTTCTCCCCAAGCGCTGCCGGAGGACGGAGCCCGATGCCCCCCAGAGCCCAGCGCGTGGGTCCCGGGGTGCCCCCAGTCCCCGCGCCCCCGTGTGGGCGGCCCGCAGCGCTGCGGCTCCGAGCGGCTCTGAGCTGAGCTGCCCCTGGGAAACAGGGCATGGAGGTGAGGGGGCAGCTCCCTGCCAGCCCAGCTCGTGGGGAGAGGGGGAAAGAGTCCCCCCCCAGGCCGTAGGTTAAGCTCGAAGGGGTCCGTGCCCCTGCTGCGAGCCCCAGGCATTGTTCACCCCTGAGGTATCCCGTGTCATTTCCCTGTGGGATGTGCATTGCAGAGCTACTCTCACTGGGTTTGCTCTTGGCATTTGGGATTTGGGCTGTAGGTCCTGGAGTAACCAGAGTTTGGTTGCTGACCACGGTGGGCTTCTTCCCTCCGATGTTGCAGCCTTCTGCAGGGGGGAGCCGATGGGCTGGGGCAGCAGACCATGCAGTCTGGCTTTTGGTGTCCCCACCTGCAAAGGCCAGGATGGGATCCCTGCAGTCGGCCTGTCCTTCTGGATGCCCCATTTTCATCCATTTGTTGTTCTGCTTGAAATTCATTAGTGTTGCTGTTGTCTGTGTTCCCCTCTGTTCGCTCTACACCAGGATTGAAGAGATTTATTTACTGGGGGCTATTTTTAGCAGTGACACTGCAGTTAAGCCAATCAAGCCCAGCACTGATGGCTCTCGCTGGGCGGCAGCTCCAAGGTGCAGCCAGCTGGAATGGGGTCAGCTGCATCGAGCAGCGCTTTCCGCAACACACCAGGCTCTGCTGGTGCTCTCGCCTGCTTGGGCTGCATCTGGGAAGCACCAGGTCTGAATGCTGCTTTTTGCTTCCATGTTGCTGCTCCCTTTGAGCTATTCTGCTGCGTGCATCGTCCCAGTGTGTTGTGCTACGTGTCACCCATCCAGGCTGCTGTGTCTGGGATCTGCCAGCCGAAATGCTCATGGGGTCAGCCCTGACCAGCTTTGCTCAGAGCCAGCACAGCAGGCACCTCCTGCTTAACCTGGCCAAGTTGGACCAGCCCTGCTCCGCTGGCCTTCTGTGGCACACCAGATGACCCCATGCTTCCTTGCAGACTGATTTCTTCAGCTATTGCCTGCATCCCCTTTCAACTTGTGCTGTGGCTGCACTTGAAGCAAGGGGAATGCTTATAGCTGTCCCACTGGGGCCTCTTCCCAAGGCTTTTGTTTTAATATCATTTCTCTCCAGTCATAGGGGAGTTGATTCCTTTTTTAATAACCTCAGAACTTAACTATTGTGAAGGTCACTATACAGTGGTCTCAAGCAAAACTTATAAAGATACATAACTTTCAGTTTATGCACATTTTATTTCTTTATATCTCATCCCAGTTGAACTGGGTGCTTACAAAAAAAAGGCATTTTCATCCAGAAGCATCTATAAATCAATGTGGATGAAATAAGAGGAAAAAACTGAAGGAAGAATTGAATGTGGAGTTGCATTGGTGGCAACTGGTGGGCTCAGATCTCTAGCTCAGAGCTTTGAACCCTGGGAAAGGCTTGCTCTTTTTTGTTGTTGTTTAAAGAGTAGAATGGTGAAATAAATAAGTAGTAGAAAAAATAAATAGCAGGCTCCAGCAAATCCACTTTTAGAGGATATTTCAGAGGCTTTGTGCAAATTGCCCTCTCTGTGCTCTGGCAGAGCTGATCTGGCTCTGAAGCAGTTATAGCGGAGCTCAACTGCAGACTTCCAAGGAACACCAGTCCTACAGATGAGCAGTGCTTCACCCCAACCCATGCACCAGCTTGCTTGTTTTTTTTCCAATCCTGCAAACCTTCCAGGACTCCCATTTGCTCAGGGAGAAATGCACCCCTGCTCACTGCAGAGCCATCATCATTCCATCAGCAGAGGCACAAACAGGTCCAGAAGGTTTCTCTTAAGAGCAGGGTGCATGGCACAAACAACACAGGCAGGGTGCGGTGGGGAGGGCTGGGCAGGGGGGGACAGCAGGATGCTGACCCAGGAAAAACGCTGGCTAGCTGGAGTGAGACTTCACCGTGTAGAGCCTGGGGATGCGTGCAGACAGCATCCCGAGAGGCGTGACACTCCTGGCAAGGGTGCCAGCCACAGTGTTGAACCCTGGCGGTCTTTGGCTCAAGAATATCAAACAGTCAACACCTTCCTCATGCTCTGGATGCAGGCTGGGAGGAAGCAATGTGTGCTGGTATCGAGGACACTCACAGACTCCAATTTTCAGTGCGTGGGCTGCTGCAAGCAGCTCAGGGATGGGGCCCCAGGGGTCACAACAGACGCATAAATGCGAGGTCCCCTCGCTGTGCTTTGGGGCCTGGGTGCAGCCTTCAGGAGGCGCTTTGGAAACACGGCATGGTTTCTCTCTAAGGCACTGTTTTGAGAAGCTGCAGAGATGTGGAATCGTGGAAGCTTTTCTCTTGCTGTGCAGGAGGTGGTGCAGTAATCAAGTCCCAGCTTTTACATTCTGACAAGTCCGCCTAAAAGCTTGCTAAATTAAATGCTTACCATCGTGCATCTCCTGGCTGCAACATCCGATCGAAATCTGAACGCTGGCTATCAGTGTGGGAGGAGATAGAGAAAATTTACCTTCTGGTGGTCATTAAATAAAAGGGAGAAAAACAACAACAACTTTTGTGAGGATGGTACTAAGTTTTCAGAGCCTAGGCTTTATTTGGAGACTAATCTAGAAGAATTAAACTACTTCAAAATCCTCCTAAACATAATCTGAAATAAGTGTACTCTCACGTATCTCTGCTAACATGTGAACTACATATAACTTATTACTTTGGTACTAACTTTTTGTAGTGCAATGTGATTGAATTTTAAAACCATGAACCCTTCTGCCTTTCAAAGATACTTGAGCTTCTGAGTCATTAAGGAGGGATTTTCAAACAACTTTCAGATTTTCCCACCTAGAAGCTGAAACCAAGTCCCAGCTCCATTCATCATTGCGTTGGAGGGGAACTGCATACTGGAAAGCCTTAGCTTGTCTTGAAAAATCACAGTTTTGGTCTAAACTATGCTCAAAAGCCAAATTTATTTGGCCTCAGATGTGAGTGTGATGGGTGACGAATGAAGCATGAGGTTTGTACAAATGTGCATCCTCTTGTTGCAGGCTCCCCTCTTCTCTGCTAAACATCCCTCCTGCAGTGCCAGATCTGGGCTTGTTTCTCCCTGATACGAATGTCTTAATGGCTAAATGGGGCCGGGAGGGCAGACTGGGGGGATGCAGATGATATTGGCCTTAAAACAAGCGGCGTGCGTCGAGGTCTGCGGCAGCCGGATGGCCCCGTGACATATTTCTTACAGCTTAGACGTGCCGGATCGGATTCCCACTGACACGTAAAGCCCTTTTCCACAGCTCTGGCAGCACTAAGACTGAGACATCCTAATCCCTTTCTAAAACCCTCCTGTGCTGTAATGCTGACCAAAACCTTGGAGTTCTGCATGGAAGCAGTGAGCGTGCTGATGGAGGGTCTGGGTGCTTGTTGGCATCATCTCCTGCCTTTCCTGTCTGCCTTCCTGGTATCCTACACCTGGTACGCTGCTGTTTGGAGGAGGGATGCTCTCTCCAGCTTGCTTTTCCATGGAAACAAGCAGGCAACGTGTGGCAGCTGCACGCGTGTCCCTGCTCCCTCACCAGCTTCAGAAATGCAAACCTTGAAGGTGCAGAAAGCTCTTGCTGGTTTTGTGGCTGGGCAGCCTGACACCACTCCCAGGCATGGGACAGCCACGCTGCCAGCTTGGCCAGTTTTTGGCGAGCAGGGCATAGGGAAAAGAAGTTAGTGCTGCCTGGGCTGGAGAAGCTGTGGTGGCAGCAGACCTGGCAGGTGGGGACAGGGCTGTGGCTGGGCATCACCTGCGGCAGTGTGAGATGTGTCCTGGGGCTGCTGATGGGGAAGTGGGCAATAAAAGCTTTTAATTCATGTTCAAGGGCCCTTTATAGCCCAGGGGCAGGGCACAATGTTCTTGTTGAAATCAGAATCAGACACTGAGAAAAGTTACCTTGCAGATGATTCTCTCCCTGTTTTATCTCTGTACTCATTTACTAGTGAATGGCTTGGTTTTATTCAGCCCACAGCTACAGTGACTTGATCTGGGGCCCAAACCCACCTTTAGGGGGGAGCGTTTGCAAAATGCCCTTAGAGGAAGCCCAGTTTGGTGCCTGCCTGTCAAGGAAAGGTAGAGACCCTGAGCAAAGGGGATGTTTTGCTGTCAATATAGCATTCAAATTTAGCTTCTGCCACTGTAGGCAACGTGGCATTAAAAGAAGGAGCTTAAGTTATTAAACTGAGCTGCTTTAATCATCCAGTTCGGGGAAATCCATTGCTACAGGAGACCTGAGGATTAATGTATTTTTACCGCAAAGCCAATACATCTATTCTGATCAGTTAGTGCTCGCTCACTCGTGCATATGAAACTTCGCTGTCCGGGTTTGCACTCCATAGCATGGGATCAAATGGAGTTTTATTTGGAGATTGACCCTGTTACCTTGAATCTCATCATTCTGGTAGCTAGCTATGTTATTTTGCTCCTGGTTTTCCTGATCTCCTGCGTGCTCTATGACTGCAGGGGGAAGGATCCCAGCAAGGAATATGCTCCCGAAGTCCCTGCGAACAGCCAGCCTCCCATCCGGCTGGTGGTGATGCAGCAGGGCTCCCCAGGCACCCGCTGGGCAAAGGGGCTCGTCTCTGCCTACGAGAACGCCCCCGACCTGCCAGGGAAAAGGACTACTGTTGTGTGAAGGGACCTGCCCTGCGCTCCAGCTCCTGCCGATCAGCCTGCCTCGTCTGCTATGTTTACTCTCCGTTTGCAGAAGGATAACCCGTTCACAAGGTAAGTCGAGATGCCGATTTATTTGCTACGGTGCCACTGTCAAGGGGGTTGTTTTGTGTTCGGCTGTATCCTGTGCTGATACAGGCTTGCGCTGCTGCCTGTCATCCATAACGAGACTAATTTCCATTTATGCTGGTGCTGCCTCACAGCCTGCTGGTAGCTGGAGGCAGTGATGCGTTACCTGCTCCGGCACTGGAGAAGGGCCTTTGGTGTAGCTGCGGGTCATGTTTGGTGTCATTATTTTTGCAGGAATAGTGTTGTGCAAAGCATCCCGGCCCCGATGGGCTGAGCTGCACTGCCCTGCAGCCTCTGCACATCTTCCAAGTGCAAATGACCTTGGCAGGCTGTTCATCTCTCCAGTGAGAAAATAAATGCTCAAGGATTTCAAAAGGTTAGAGATAGTGCCTTTCTGATAGCAGCCAGCTGCTGCTCCCATCAGAATTCAATACTTCCAGTGCTGTTGTCAGCTCCCCAAGGGCAGCGCCAGCCTGTCCCAGCACTCAGCCCCGTGCGCAGCACACATCAGCCCCTTGCCACAGTGAGACCCACAAGAACGTAACAGGACATAAAATACTTCCTGACAAAGCCTGGTACAATGCCTCCTTCCCCAAGGAAAGTGTGAACCGGGGTAGATTTACCAGTAATGCCATAGGAATCAGTCACTGCCGCCATCCTCCCCACTGAAACAGGCCCTGCAGTGATGCGGCCACATCCCAGCTCTCCGTGTATGTTTCCATGCATCCCTCTCACCTCCAAGCCTTCCTCTGGCTGTGCCCCTCTTCAGCTGGGTGTCTCTGGACCACAAGAAGGCTGGTGTTGTACCACCAGTAAATCTGCATTGGCTTCTGTTGTTCTTCCCATAATTTAGGAGCTACAAGCTAAGGGCCTTTGGCCAACTAATTTCTTCTACATCTTGCTGCTTTTCTCCCTCTTGGCCCTGAAGTTACTGTCTCCCACAAGAAAGAGAAATGTTTTCTTTGTCCTGGAGGTGAAGCACAAAGGGGCAGACAACAGGGATGCTGAGCTTGGAGCCACTGGAGTGGCTGCAGCGCTGTGCGGATGCTCCGAGCTGCCTCAGAGCCAGCTGGGTCCTGCTGCACCTCTGGCCCAGGCTGGAACCCCACTGGGGTGCTGGGCAGCTGCTGGCCCCGTTGGTCCCTGCTGCACTCTGCTACTGATGGCCAAGCTACCTTTTTTTACATATATATGTTTGTGTGTGTGTCTGTACATACATGTATATATATACAGATAGATATGACACTAATTTGGATAGAGAAAATTCATGATGTAAGCTGGTTTGTTCTACCCAAGTGCAGAAGACTGAAATCTGTTCTCTGAAATCCTAATGCAGGGTTTCAGAACCCTAATGTTATGTTACTGCATCCCCTGGGGCAGATGGCTGGAGTTATTGGGTATGGCACTTCTTAACTGGCGGATCCTAACAAAAGATTATTAAGAGAAAAATAGCACCAGACCCACACAGTGGCAGTTCTCTCTCCTGTACGCTGTTTTACGTCATCTCTGTGCGAAGTACCTGCCGAGTTCTGTAGAAAGCTTTAGTAAGCATTGGGTCAGATTTATTACCAGCCTACGTCAGGCGTAGTGGATGACTCACTGGGTGCAGCGGTCCTGACACCTTCTAGACAGGCATTTTAAATGCCTCCAGAAATAAACTGCAGCAAATTCAAACCACGACTGAGCAAAGCTGTCAGCTGGATTGTACGGTTTGTGCTCCAGCTGGGCAGCAACCTGTGCTGCATCCCCGGCCATGCTGATTTACACGTCAGGCTGCAGAGCACCCTGGTGATGCAGAAGAAATCCTGAGATAGAGTAGCTTTGTATTCTACTGAATTAAAAAAGAAACAGGCAGAATGCTTTGTTTGTTTGTTTGTTTGTTTGTTTATGGTGGTGTTTGGTTGTTTTTTGGGGGGAGGAAGAAGGGGTATCAAAACCTGATCTCATCCTCAAGAGTTTAGTTTTCAAGCTGCCCTTTGCACCTCTGTGGCTCAGAGGTGCACCTCATTTTGGAAGGAAGGTGAGACCTGGGGACTGGAGTAAAAACCACAACATGGTGAAACAGCTGATAAATTGCGTTGGTGGCATGGTCCTCTGCCACATATCGTACTGAAATAACTACACTGAATGCCTTGTTTTGTTTATTTAGCACTGAAAAAGTTTGGTTTAATTAACTGCAGGTTCTGGTGCTTTTGGCAGAGCTTGGCAGTGACTGAGCTCCTGGTATGTTACGGTCTGTGGCACCCAGGCAGGCCAGCGTTACCACTCCTTGGGCTCTCCTGCCTGCCTTATCTTTAGCTCGTAAGCTCTTTTACACTTTTGCATGTTAGTACATCATCTAGCATGCAAGGAGCCTCCTCAGCAATAAGGGGTCCTTGCTGTTAGGGACGAGAAATAATAATCTTTCCTGAGAAGAGTTGGAGGGAACAAAACAAATCAAAAATATCAGTGTTATCACAGTCATTTTCTTTATTGACATGAGTTGTATAAAATGCCACAATGCCAGCAGAAAGGTCTACAGTTCTCTGTCAAAGGTCATGGAAATAGTGCGATGGTACCACAACCCAGCCGCTGTACTTCTGACACGATGCCTGAGTGAGCAGTTACGCATACAGAGATAGAGACCTGCAAAGCTACATTAATAAATACTTCAGAGAGCAGAAATTCTCCAGATGCATAATTTTCTCAGCAAATATTTTGTGTATATCAACCAAAAATTCCTGACTCCTTGAATATCAGTGGCAAATCTGTTGATTTTGGTGTGGTTGTTTTCTTGCTAAAGCTGTAGATAGGAAGCCCGGCTGCGATGCCGCAGGCAGTGCCTGGGGCGCTGTGAGCAGGGGAGCAGTTTTGAGGAAGACAGCGCTTAGCTCTAAGAAAACTTATCAGCTGTGATAGAGCTGGTGGACTCTGCCCTGAAACGTGGAGCTAGAAGCAGCAGATGACCTTTTCCTCCCGATAGGACTTCTGAACAGCAGGCAAAATCCCCTTCCAGAAGATGAGGGACTAAAGTGCAACTGGACTTTGCCTACCCAGTGGGGAATAAATGGGTTTCTGAAAGTTTTGCCTGTACTAGAACAGTATTGCTGTACTTAAAGCAGTGAGAGAACCCTTGGACGTGTATAGAGAATCACAAATAACCAAGTTGCCGTGAATGGTGTTAGTTCTTTATGGAGGTCTCTGCTACGGCTGGGGCAGGATTAGTGCCTGCAGATGGGCATTTACCAGGCTGAGCTCACAGGAAAATGCCCTTGAAGCTGCTGTCCCTTGAGTGCTTGTGGTCCTGTGCCATGGGTGTGGGCAGCTGTGCAGTGCAGCCATTTGCCTTAAAGTGTGCTGGACTGAGGGCACACCCCTTGCTGGGATTCACTTGGTTTAAAAAATATCCTGAGAACAGGCCTTGCCGATGGACCTGCCATGTAGCCCTCTGCACATGCTCCGTATCTGGCATTTCCAGTGCCATTCTTCTAATTGTGGATTCGTGCCTCACTTCATCATAACTGTGCCCCTGTGGGCATGTGTTTTGCCTAGAGGATTAGGAAATGTTGTAAGTCCTGGGTATCTAGCATAGAAATACTGTTTTGAACTAGAGTGTTATTTGCACATGAGTAAGATGGCGATAAAGATGGTGCTAGCACTTATTCAGAAGCAGTATGAGTTGGGGAGCACTGAATGAATCGAGAATGATTTAGGAAACCAGCTCTGTTTCCAGCTCTGCCCTTGGCTTGTGGGGCATCCCTGGCAGCTCATGTTCCTCTCGTGCTTCTGCTTTGTTCCACATGAATTCTCTCTGCCCTCTGCAATGAGATTTCTCCTCAGATGTTTGTGGGGTTCACTATGGGGTCACTATAGAGTTGGCATGCAGGGGCTGCACTTGAATTTCACCCCGTGAACCATCCCCAGTAGTTTCAAACAAGACAAAACATACCCCAATCATGGAGAGCAGAGAAGTCGGTGAGGGAGCTGCTGTAAATCTGGGAAAATGTGGCCATAGGACCTTCAGGGCTCTTGTTTCGAGTGAGCTGTGGTCACGGCAGGGCTCAGACAGGCTGCAGTTCTGTGGTTTGAAGGGAACTGAGTGCTGGTGGGAGGATTTATTGCTGTTCTGCAGGAGGCAGGAATTCAGTCTGGCTCTTTTTCAATTGGCATTAGTGCCCTTTTAAAGTTATATATTACTGCTTCTGTAAAGCCTTTATTAAAGGGTTTCATAGAAGTAACAGGAAAGAAAAGAACAGATTTCTAGATTTCTCCAACATTAATTCAAGTCAAATGTATCATTAAATTTATTGCTTAAATAAAATATAGAGTTTGTGTGAGACTGTTCCACTGTAAATATACTGTCTAAGCCTTTGGTGTTTTTTTTAAATCCCTAATAAGCCACTACATATGAATAGGGGATTAGCCCAGACAGACTAACCCACGTTCACAAGGGAGAACTGCTTCCCATGCAGTGAGGTTTTTAGAATTTGGAAAGGGATAGATTTTCCCTCATTTTTTATTAGCATGTTGTTATTGTGATGCAAATGCTCATCCTCTGATGGTGCTAAGTATAGAAGCCCAGTAACACATCCAGGAACAAACCCCTTGGCTGCAAGAAGAGATTAAGAATGGGTTTTGCTGCCCAGACCCACCTCCCCTGTGATATCAGCTATTCAGCTGGTGTAGTGCTGGTGCTGGGACGGGAGCACCAAGAGGTAGAAGATTTGATAGTGGGTGTTTAATGAGAAGCGCTGTCCTCCCAGCCAGGAGCCAATACTGCTTCAGGTGCAGGGCAGCCCTATAGCCCAGCATGCCATCTTCTAGGTGTGTTAGAAACTATATCTCATAGCTACCTGTGTACTTTCTGCAAGGCAAAGCACTAGCTTGTGGCTCCTGCTCCAGCCCAAGTGTTCGGCTCTCCTAGGTGCCCAGTTTCCTGTGCTGTGTCTGTCCTGTTTTGTATGGCCTGGGCCTTGCAAGCACATGCAGGCATGTCTCTGATGTACCTTGAGGACTTCTGCAGCCTGAACCCCAAATAACTGCTTTTTGGTGCCAGATGAAGTGACAGCCAGAGCCAGGGTGAGGATGTGCACGTGAGGAAGCTGTGAGAGGGTGTCTGGTGTCTGCAGGCAGCTGCTGCCCAGGAGGCACTCCATCACTCCCCAGTGCTGGGGTGATGGAAAGCTAAATGAGTCGTTTACAAATCACCCTGATATTTGCAGTCGAAAGCTATCTAGCTTAACAAGAGAAAACCATCCCAGAAATACAAAAAAAAAAGGAAAACCAGACCTGCTGCCATCCCTAGCTGCCTACCCCAGCTCCTATTTTTGCCTTCTCGCTCGCTGCTCCTGAGGCCTGCTGGTCTCCTTGGAGATGCTGCTGCTTGGCTCCTCTCTCAAAATGGCAGTGCTTGGTGTTCACCCCTCCACGAGGCCCTTCCACCTCACCATGCCAGGCAGGGTGACAGTTTGGGAGGCCTGTGGCTGTCACGAGGCATCCAAACCCAGCACCATGTCCCTCACCCCGGGCTAAGGCTGGGTTACTGCTACGGGTGCCCTGTGTGGGCAGCGAAACTGTGCCTGAGTTCCTCCATCTGCTAATGGCAGTAATCATTGTTACACAGTTGGGGTATCGGGTTGGTTTAATTAATATTTATGGAAGAACATGAGCTCCTTTCATGGGTGGTGCTATCGAGATACTGTTAATTATGAATTATTAATCTACTCTGATTAGACATGGGCCTGTTCCAGAGCACACAGCAGACTTGGACATATTGCTGAAGCACCACATTTCATGCTCTTTCAGTATTTAAATGCTTTGGGCCCACAGTATAGCTCTTCATTACCCTAAAAATACACTGAGCTTAGCTGTTCTTGACTTCAGCATGAGCAAAGAACCCAGGCTTAGCATCCACCTCTACTTGTCTCAATGATGTTGACTAAACCATTGATATTTTCATACAATTTCATTAGGTAATATTTTTATGTCCTTTTCTTATCCCAACCACACCACTTTGAAATAAAATAGATGTAAAAATTCAGGCCAGTCTGGGTCTACACCTCTCAAGACAGGGAGGGGAGGCAGGAGGCTGGCACCCCTTCCACGCCTGCCTTCAGGTGACACCACAGAGGCCCCAAGGCTCCAGGGAGTTGCCTCGAGTTTATTGCTGGAAACTGGGCACTCATAGATCAAGGCCAATACACACAGAAGAGGTGGATCGAATAAAGTAGCAGCTCGTGATGTAAAGTCTGTGCAGGCCATGTTCATTGGGTTTGCCTCTTACTCTCCCCAGCTGACAAAAAGACACTACCTGATGGAGAATATTAATAGTGATAGGAGTGCAATATTTATTACACGTGATTTCTTTCCCTTTCTCTGCATGTTCTTCCCCTTTCAGGAGCATACTAAGCAGATTTTTGCCACAAGTCTTGTATTTTTCTCTTCCTCTTCCAAAAGAAGGGGAAGCCCTGGCTTGCTGGAGGCTGAGGGCTCTTCCCTTAGCACAGAGAATGGATGACTCTGGATTTCAGCTCGTTGCCTGCACGGGGCAGTGTGGTGATGTGGTTTGCTATCTTCAGGGCTCGTGGCAAGATTTCCACTGAATCACTTCTCATCAGCCACCAGCAGCTCTGCAGTTCCTGGCCCTCTAGGCAAAGCACACAGGTAGCAGCAGCAGAGCAGATGTGAACCCAGAGCTGCTGAAGGGAAAGCAAAGCTTTTTTTTTTTTTTTTTTTTTTTTTTTATCAAAATGGGTACTTTATCATTTCTCAGGGCATTAGGTTTCAGGGTGGTTTAATAATGGGTGGGTGGTTTTATTACTAGCAAAAACTCCAAGTCAGGTGTCATTATACCAGGAAAAAGCAATTTGACAATAAGCCTTATTTTCCTTGCTAAAACAGTGTATGCTAACCTGGCAAAGAACTGCTTTAATTAATTGAGGCTCTGTTTACAGTTGATGCAGAGAGGCAGCTTGTAGGGACATGCCATCAAGTATTTTCCAGTGCAGACAAGGCTCTCTAAAAGCTGCATTTTTATTTATATACCTCTGCAGAATTGAAAATCGGGGCAGTGCTTGTAAAGCCAAGAGCTTTGTCCCTGGGGTACTGAATAGAAGGCAAATCTCTGGCATCAGGAGGCTTCGTGTTTGTTTTGGGAAGGAGAGCTGGCTGGGCTCCCAACGCTAACTCTGAACATCTGAGGAAGAGGTTGGCTGGGAAGAATCGCGTTGTGACGCAGATGGGGAAAGCCAGGAAATTCAAAGCCGGGGCAGAGGCTCCTACCTTAACTCATTCTGGCATGGAGAAAATAACTGTGAAGTGTTAACACCACGTCCCTGGGCTGGGTAGTTACAAAACACTCTGGTGGTTGCACTCCTTGGCAGGACAGGGGTTTTACCAGCTTGTTGTGGTAGGGGTCAGGGAGCTGCTAGGGCAAGGGGGAACTTGCAGCCACCACCAGGGAGAATGTGGCTTGGCATCATCCAGCCTACTTGTTTTTGTGACCATCTGGGCAAGGTTATTGGGTCTAGGAGGACACGTGCTCCTCTTCTGCTGATATCTTTATAGTGTTGGAGGGACGAAGGTTCCCTTTCCTTTCTCTCCAGCTGATTTTGTCTCACCAGCTTTGCAACATGGCAGATCCCCAGGGTTCCCTCTGCTTGGGATTTTGTGTTCTCAGCATTACAAAAGTCCAGCTGCTCTGTGGGGTAGCAGATAAACTGTCACTAAGAGGATGTAAGATAATACTGTGGGCTGCTTAACGGGAAATGGCTCTGCAACTGGACTCACCACTCTTCCCCTTTTGCAGAAGGAAAATGCTTTTCCCACTTCATCTGCTGAAGGTGAATGCCTGGTTTTCATCCTAAATGTCGGCCTGCAGTGGTAGGGAGCACCCCCCAGATCCCCAGAACAGTGCATTGCATCTGGACGAACAGGCAAATGTGTCTGCAGCAAGAGGGCAAAAGCAAGCTGCAGCATCAGAGGGACTGAAGCACACCCGCTGAAGCTTCCCCCGAAAGTTACAGCGCGTGTGCTGCAGGGGTAAGGGGTAGAGCTTCACAGCACGGTCATGTCATACGATCTTGGTTTCCTGTTTTGCTGAAGTAGAACAGCTGGTAGGGAGCAGGCGTGCTGTGCCATGGGCCTGTTGCACTGTCTGTGCTGGGGAGCGCATGGGGTAACCTGGAGCAAAGCATGAAAACTGGAGAGCCCAGATCGCTGCCATCTTTTAGAGCAGAAGTGAGGGCGTGCTCACTGAAGGGAAAAGGTGAAGGAAAATGATGAAAGGCCAGGCTGTGCCCTCCATGCGCTTCTCTGTTGATACACTCCACAAAGTCTTGCTCTTACCTGGTCAAGGCCAGGTCCAGCTTTGCTGTTCGGAGCTACCCAGCTGGTGACGTGGGCATGGGGTGGTTTCCTGGGCACCACATCCTGCTCAGCCCTTGAGCGCATCATCTTGCACCTGGCAAAATTTGGCATTCACTGTTTCGGCACCACCCTGCCGGATTAGCTCTGCTCCTGCAGGGCACCACCTTCCCTGCCTGAGCAGATAAAGCTCCATCGGCCAGATCATGCCCAGCTCAGGCTCACAGAATAACCCGCCAGAAGGTAACGAGGGCTCAGCTAAGCTCTGAGTTCAAAGGGACACTTTGGGGTTAAAACCAGTGTGCCTGACGGTGACCCCACTGGGGGCAGGCAGTGCCCGGGACAGAGCAGGGTGAGGTGGCCGCATGTCACCAGCGGGTCCGTAGGCACAGTAGGCTCACTGCTTCCCCGTGCCACCCTATTGCACCCCTGCACTATCAGCTTTCCTGTTTACAATGCAGGCTGCCCAGCAGCACTGCACCCCGTCACAGTGGGGTGACCGCAGCGGGTACAGGGGGAAGCAAAGCAGAAGGTCCTGGCCTTCAAAGAGAAGGCAGAAAGTACTGGGATGTTTGCCATGGATTTAAAAATATGAAACAATTGTAATGTGTGTCTCCTAGTTAAAGGTATTATAGAGGGAAAAGCAACTTTGCCAGATCCTTTGGCTGTTGTACACGTTGATGTATAATGCATGCACACACCTACACGCTCGGAGACGTGTGCCTTTGTGCACATAATTACAGGTTGTTGTACAGAGATTGCAGGTGTTTCTATTTTCACCTGGTATTATGGTATCTCGACTTTAACTCAGAAGTCACCCCAGCTTGATTCTCATCCTTCCCTGCCCCTCGAATCGCTCTCTTCCTTCTCCCAAAAGTTCATGCCACAGTGCAGGTGCTCTGACAGTCAGCTGCATAAAGCAGTCATCCTCCTGAGCATCATCTTCCCAAAAACTGAGTTCTGGGATCCAGGCACAGCCCCCACGTGTGCTTTGTGTCTCCCCACAGACCACCAGGATGTGTTTGGAGTGCACACGGAGCGGGAGAGAAGGTCCGAGCCTGTGGGGCCACACAGTGACCATGGGGCTGGCACCAGGACGTGATGGGGCTGCTGGAGGAGCTGCCTGAGGGCTTCTGCCATATGCACCCTAGTTCCAGGTCCAGCACTTCTTTGTGGTTTTCACACTCCATGTTGCTCTTTGTACACCATGACCACTAATTGCTCCAGCTAATGAACTGTTAAAAGACAGGACAGCTGTGCTGAGAGGTGCAGGCAGCAGCCTGGGAGGCAGCCCCTCCCTTTGCTTTCCCTTAAGGGCCTCAAGCCATGGCTTTTCCTACTCGCTAGGTACAAAGTTGGGCCAGGCAGCAATTTCAAAGTGCAGATAGGATGAAGGAAATCAAATATTTGTTTCCATTGGAATTTGTCTAATCTGACTGCCTTCCTCTGATGCCTGTCAGGAAGTACAAAGCCCTAGGAGACAAGCAGCAGCTCTGGGCTTACAGCTGAGCCCCCCCGAGAGGCCGAGCACACCCCTCAGCAGAGATTGAACTGGGTTCCCTGGGCTTCCTTGCATTACTGTAGGCTTGGTGCAACAACAAAAACAGCTGCTTTGCTTGTTTTAGAGACTTTAGTACTTGGCAAAGTGCCTCATTCTCTGGGTGGTTTTGTGGATCCTGTGGATGAAAGTCCCTGACATGGAGGGGACGCGCAACGCTGCGGGCACAGCAGTGCTGGCTGCCCTCACCCGGGCAGGGTCAGCTGCTGTCACCAGAGCCGTGCCTTTGCCAAGTTGAGGTCTCATTTCTGGTAGGCCTGTACAGTGACCTGTGCATCGCAGAAGGCAGGCCTGTACACAAGCAGCAAACCATCAGGTCATTTCTTTCACTGCCTTTTGCATGTAAGGCAGTAGCCGTCCTACTTGCTGTCAGTAGCACAGTAATTTAGCATTTGACGGCAGGTTAATTAAAACTCCGCTGCTGTTCTTGCTGGGATCTGAGATCTGACATTACAATGCAGTCCTTCCTTGACCTTTCCCTCTTGGCCCCTCTTGGAAATTAGAGCGTCTTCGTTTTAATGAGCTCAGAGGCTTGGGGAGTTGCAAGAAAAAAATAGTCAGCTTCAGAAATACCTACCCTCCTCTTGTGAGTATGTCAGGGCATGTTTTTAGATACAGCTCTCTTACCTGAACGGGCTTGTGCTCTCCTGATTTTGTGCCTTCTCCAGCTGAGCTGTTTCTTGGCCCCAGCCTCAGGTTTATGATGCAAGGCCATGTTTACTTTGCGAGAGGTATGTTGCAACATATAGCCCAGGTTTTCAACTGGTGTAAACCACCCCAAGCTTTGCTCCCATCCCTGTCACTCCTGCAGCCAAATCTAGATGGCAAACCACGGGCCACCTTTCAGTGCACATACACGTACACCTTTGCAAGGCTTCCAGGAGCTAACATGCTCATACAACCAAAATGGAAGAAAACACACAAATGGCAGTAAGAACACCACAGGGTCAGGAGATGCTGATTTCAGTGCTTTCCTCTTTCCCTGCATGAACCACGGGATGAACCACGGTTGCTGTGGGGTCAGACCCGGCACACAGAAGTGCTGCCAGTCTGCAGTCCTTCAGAAACTGAAGTCAGTGCCAAGAGGGACAGTGAGATGGAGGGATGACTCCTTTTCACTCGTTTCCGTCCCCTCAATGTGTCCAGTGCGAGTCAGCTGAAGGCAGCCCATGACTTGCACAGGGCTTTCCCTCCTCACCCCACGCTCCTGACCCAGCCGCCCCATGCTGCTGCCTGCCTGTGAAGCTAGAAATAACCTCTGAGCTTTAAATCAGGCTCCTGCTGTGTCGTGGGCTTCAGTGAGCACAAAGTGTCGAGGCAGTGCTGGAAGTGGCCGGCAGACAGCAGCTCCGGGTACCGGAGGCTCCACGGAGTAAGGTAGGTTTGGGCTCTGCTGCGTGCGGGTGTTCTGGTCCTGCAGGTGATGTGGGCATGGCCCCGTGGCTTAGAAAGTGCTGCTTCAACTGGAGTTTGTACAGGTTTGGATGTTGTGTAAATACTAGTCTTTTGTAGTAACACACACACACACGCGCTATCTTGTGTACACATTTATTTAGTAGCAAGGCAGAGAGCTTGGAAGAGAACCATGTTTGCAAAGGGCTGTAAAGGCAAACGTTTCCTTCTCATGTTGATGTTGTGCAGCACATGATAGAAGCAGATACATAACTGAAAATCTGTAGGAAAGGTAATTTATTCTATCAACGTCAAATACAGATACAAAACAGTCTTGCTCTGTATGTATATTTGCAGATTTTATTATCAAAAATAGATGGTGAAGTGAACAAAATATAAATCATAGAGAACACAGCTAAACTGTACAGAAATATGGGAGAAGTGTCAGTAAACCTTTCCCTGCTGCTGCTTCAGTGCCTTTACGCAGGTGACGAGCACCCCCAAACCAGGGCAGGACAGTTCAGCTGCCAGGAGAGCCAAGGAGGGGAGAACAGAAATTGTTATGAAAGCAGGGTAACAACTGGATGGAGCAGAAGTTTGCAGACGTGGATGTTGTTGTATGTAGGGATGTGTATGCGTATGTAAGGATTCCCTTAGGTCCCTAAATCATGACAGGAGTCTCAGTGCTGCTGCACCAGGCTGGGATTTCTCTGCACAAAGCAGGATCTGCCATTAGCCAAGGTCTTCTCAGCTCTGGCATTGCCACACTGGTGGTAGCTCCCATTTGATAATGGAAGAGACAAGCTTCAAACATGGCCTGCAGAGCAGCACGGGACAGCACTCGCTCCTTTGATGCTGCCTGAAGTCCCAGCACCACAAAGCGATTGCAGTTTCCTTGGCCATGTCAAAAACCAGCCTGCTGCAGCTGAAAGGTTCTGACGGTGGCCTCTCTGGGAAGCTGGTACTGTTTGTTAAAGCAGGATGGTTAATGGGTACCTGCTCTGCCAATGCAAAATGAGGGAAGCAGCTGTTTCACAGTCAGGTAGCTCAGCACGGTCATCCCTGAGCAGGAATACTGTTACGCTCACCTAGCTGTGGTGCAGTAAAATTATGCACGCCTCGTCTCCCCAGGGATTTTACAGCCAGGGAGCCGAGGCACATTAATTACCCGGCCGTCACAACAAGCCCTGCTCCGAGCTGAGGACAAAGCCTTGGGAGCGGCAGTCACCGGGCTGTGTAAGGTCAGGGCTGGGCTGAGCTGGCAGCGCTCCCCGGGCAGACTCAGCACAGGCTGTCCCCACCACCCTGCCCATTTCTGGCAAGAAAAGGGACAGTTTCATCCCCTCATCGGTGTGAGCATTGGAGGAGGGACGGACATCCTCCCATTGCCCCCTCCAAGCTGGGAACTCTCTGCAGCAGCAGATATCAGGATGCATTCCCGAGGGCTGACCTGTCCTGGAGGATGCTAAGGTCAGGCGCTCTAACGGGCTGCCCAGGGAAGTGGTGGTGTCCCCATCCCTGCAGGTATCTGAGACGTGTGAAACACAGCTCTAAGGGACATGGCTAGGTGATGGGACTCAGGTTGATGGTTGGCCTTGATGATCTTGAACGTCTTTTCCCACCCAGATGATTCCATGAGTTTAAGGCTGCAGTGTCCATAGGCAGAGCTGGTGTTCTCATAACGCTGCTTTCCATCCCTCCTCCATCAAATCCCAGCTGCAGGCAGTAAATGGTGACAGACCAAACAGACACCCTGAACAGCTCGGTTGAGTTTTTTACTTTTTCAGCTTACAGGAAAAGCAGGATTTGGGACACCGAGCAGCAGAGCTGATCAGTCAGAGTGAAGGTGCACTGGGTCACAGCTCTTGAGAGCGACAGCCCCTGGAGCCGAGCAGCAGGGCCGGCTCGTTCCTGCCATGCCACAGCCAGCGCAGAGTGCACGGCTGCTTTTGGGGTCAGGCACACTTATCACCTGCAGCAAAGTTCAGTGGAGAGGCAGCTTTTGGCAGCTTGTTATTGTCGGGGGGAGGGGATTTGTGAGGGCTGTCATACAAATATTTGTTCTCTGCTCCTTAGCAGCAAAGGGATGCCTACAAACAACATCTCCATTTAAGGTCCCTCTCTCTTGTTACAAAAATCTCGATCCAATTTATTTTTTTTTCTGTTACAGACCTCTGGCTCTCTTCTGTAGGTTGTGTAACGTGCAGCTCAGCTACTGCTGCGTAGCACGGGGTAGAGGCAACAGTCTAAAGGGCACCTTTAGATCCCAGCCACGAATACAATTGTGTTTGTACCTAGTTATCACAAGCATCCATCTGCACGCCAGGATCAAGCCGTGAGCATCCAAGCAACAGCACAGCCAGTGCCTGAGTTAGATTAGTATGGCTCTGCGAACGACCCAGGATGGGATCAGATTGTCAGGAGGGCTTTTGGTGAGACCTCCCAGTTTGGATAAAAGCTTAGGCCACGAACTGAGAAGTAAAGAGCAAATGAAATGTCAAACAGCTGCTCCCAAAGTGAACAGTTTGCCCGGTGTGTCATTTTTCCTGCAGGAGAAATACAGTTTGATTTTGGCATTAAACATTGTGCCATAACAGACGTATACAGAAACACTAAGAGTGACTTTGATTCTGATACTACCTAATGTTAAGGCCTTTGATATTGCAGCTTGGGCATGATTCCTTTGTGCTGTAGGTGGAGGGATTCTGTGTTTAGAAATATTCATTTTTAAGCCACCCTTTGTGTGGAGGAGCACAGGTCTCTGCTGGAGCCTGGAAGAAAGCTTCAACACAAATAACACTTGGAACAAGCTGTCTTGGTTGATTTCAAAACCAAAGCCATTTAACCTCAATTTCATTTGGTGACTTCACACCAGACTTACACCATCACTGTAATTTGATATTGATATTTTTGAAGTTTAAGTCCAGGGACATTTCTGGCAGTTGTTTTTAGTAAGTTCCCCATTAATATCTATTTTACAGGAGACAGAATTGAGCACTTATTTAATTATGGAAATGGCTGCATGATATCATAAAATCTCAAGTGCAAAGGAAACATTCTTTTAACATTTCATTCATAACCTGAATATTTAAAAGTATCACTCATCTTTCAACAGCAATCTATTGATGACTAAAAGCTGCACGAACAGCTATTACACTGCACAGCCTAAGGTGCATTTGTTTTAACCTCCTACTTTGTAAGTGTGTCCACAGAGCCATAGAGCATCCCTCAGTCTGGACAGGTCAGTGAAACTGCCCAGAATTTGGCTTTAAATCTGCAGACCTTAAGGGTCTGCTCCCTTAAATTCTGGAAGAAGAGGAGAGGGATCAGTTGTGCTGAGGCATGTCTCCCCAAAGGAGATTCCTTGAAGCACTCTAAAGATCTTCAAATGATTAAAGTTAGTTCAAACGTATCCCAGTTAGCTTTACTGGCAACGTATTGGAATTGGGGTTTTCACTGAAAAATTGCAATATGGCACCAGAACTGAAAATACCAGATTTGAAAATTCAGCTAAAAACTTTTTTCCTTTTCACTGAGACCTCTGCAGAGGTTTTTCCTGTGCCAAGCGTGCTGAGAGTTTCACAGCTTTCTGACTATAATGTAGACCGATATTTAAGTAAAAAAACATTATAAGATTGCAGTGAAATTACAAAGAATCAGTAGCAGTTCGGCAACCAACACTCCTTTTAAGTGTGAGGCTGTTTGCAGTGCGTCACGCACGGCTGATAACAGCAGAGCAGGGCCAGCCGAGGGCACTGCCAGCTGCCACCGCGGTTAGCTGGGACGCTCCGTGGGCAGCCATGCGCCTTTCCCGGGCTCACTCTCACACCGGTGCTCTATCTCACCCTGTAATTTATAAAATTGATCCTGCTAAAAGCAAACAGAGAGACGGAGAGTGGTGTGACCTCAACCGAGAGGAATGGTCCAAGCAAAGCTCAGGAATTCCCGGGCTGTGATCTGCTGCCAGCACTGCGTCGCGGCCGCTGGGGAAGCTACAGAGGAAACATATTTTGAAGCGTGGCCTTTCTCCAAGGCTTTGCATTCCGTTCCCAAAAATGTGGCCTTGAGATTTTACATCCTCAAGCTACAGATAAAAAGGTTGTTCCGTCCAGTGCAGCAGAACAAGATAAACCCTGCTGAGGTTTGCCAATCCTTGGTTTGCTCCAAAGGAACAGTTTCTGAAAAGCTGTGCTGTGTACACACAGTTACCCCCATTTCAGCTCATGGGCAGAGGCACTGTCTGTTATTTCTTGAGTCTATTAAACTAACTTATCTTCTCCTTGTAAATGTTGCTGTCTGAGCTTCAAACACAGGAATTTGGAGGACAGGAATTTGCAGTCTTGAAAAATAGCTCGAGGGACTCTGTGCCCTTGTGGATTGTTGCTTGCCTACTCTCTGTACAGCTGGCATCTAAAAACCTGCCTGTTATTAGGGTTTCTTTTATTAGGGTTTCTTAGTGGTTGTGTTTTTGTTTTGTTTTGTTTTCTTTTTCCTTTGGGCCTTCCAGCTGTTACATGATGGGTCAGAGCCTCAGCAGCACGAGTTCAGCCACCTCAGCTCCACCACCAGATCTCGGCAGGCTTTCATCCACCACAACTGAAAGGGAAGTCAGGTCAGAATCTGTCTGCAAACTTCCTTTCACCAAAGATAATACAATTTATAACCCTCTCACAAGGGTGTGGTGAAAATTAACTGGATGGTAGAGGCAAGGCCCATGCAGGTTGCTAATGGCAATGATGTTTGTTTTGCAATCACTCTGCTTGCTAGCCGAGTAGATGAATTAAATCAAGCATCAGACCCCTCAACACCTCTGTGTCATCATCTCTTGCAAGTGCCATGATTCCCAGCATCTCGGCATTAGATGGTGCACACCACGAGCTTCCTATTGACCAGAAGGGACGTTGTGAAACAGAAGTCCTTTCACTCTTTATAGTATATCGCAACCGAGAGAGAGAGCTTTTGGATTCTTGTCCTTGAATTCCATGGGTTATTTCTGCAAAAACACTGAAAGAAATTTATCTCCACTTATTAGGGCAATCCCAAGCTAGATGACCGCCCTGCTCATCTCCCTGCCAGCCCCTCTGCTCCCTCTTTGCAAGGCTAACAAGTGCTATTTAGACTGGAGATATGTCAGGGACAGCGTGTCGGGCATTTGCTGGGCTCTAGTACAACACAGGTTCAGTTTGCATTTGAGTTACATTTAGAAAAGATTGTGAGCAAAAGAGAAAAAAGGACTCATGCTTTACTAACCCTAATTATATAACCTAGGAGACCTGAGATAATTATGTGCATTTGAGGATAGATGTTTTCTCCCCTTCCAAATATATTTAAGGAACACACACACACAAAATAAAACTGATGGGCTGCCAGCAGCTTTGTGAGAAGCCTGGCAGGCTCACAGCAGGAGGTGCAGCCCATGGTCAGAGGCTGCCTGGCTCTGCACGAGCCGGTGTTCCATGGCCGTGCAGGCAGTCAGGCTCCTCGTTGGTATTGCTGGCTTCCCCTTTACAGGGTTTAAGCTCCTGTATTTGATTTTTCTAAAATATCAAAATGAACAAAAAAAAAATGTAGCTTTCTAATCAGACGTACAATAATCAGAAATAATACAATTCAGGCAAACTTGTTTTAAAAATCTGAAAATGAAACAATATCCAATCACAGTAAAACTCCAGCCATTTAACCACTGACAAGAAATCAATTTGTTTTCTTTCACTAAATATGTTTAAAATCTTTAAGTAGTCCAAATGGGATGTGGAAACCATTTCCTCTCGGATGACAAATGATGGGCTGAATTCCACTCCCTCTGTTCTCTTTAGGCTTGACCTACAGCTGATAGGAAACAATGAGAGTTTTTCCTTTAACTTAAATGGATTTTATGTCAGACCCATTAAGTAACAGCTTATTTCACTTCATTGATTGTGATGTCAAAAATGAGGTATGGAGAGTGATTATGGATGGCAGACGTTTGCAGAGGAAAAAAAAAAAAATGGCAGGAAGAAAATATGGGGATAAAGGTTCTTGTATGTCAATGCCATGCAGGCTACCTTTAACTTAACATCAGCTAAAGTAGTCTGCTTTGTCTGTGAGAAGGGACTTAAAGGTAGATCTGTTTTATTCTAGCTTTGGTATAAGTGTGAACATTTTCCGTTTAGTTTTGAGAAAGTAAAAATGTGTATATGTATGAAATACAGGGGCCAAAGAGAAACAATTTGTTCTGCATGGGTAACACATTGCTTAAATGAATAAATATATAGATATAAATAAATTTAAAAAAATCTTCAAAAGCCTCCACTCGTGGGGCTGAAGAAGGAGAACTCCCTGGAAAGACATGCACTGATCTCGTGTCCCCTCCATGCCTGTAAGTCGCTGCCTTCCCTGCCCTGCCACAGCCCCCAGAGAGGCAACTCGCCCAGTGCTGCCTAACTGGCAGGGTTAAGAGAGTGAAAATGATGGGCACTTTCAGGCCAGATCCACTTCTCCCCATCAAGCTTGACCCCGAGAGAGAAAGATGGAAGATGAGCTCTTGTCACCATCTGTCAAAGCTTTACATTCAAAAGAAGGCTTCTAAAAACACTGAAAGTAGTACAGAGTTATTCTTTATTCGCTGTTGTAGGCTTCCTAAAGGCAGACTAAAACCCCAAATCTCATGAGTTTGAATTCTATTATGACTTTGGTTTAAAAACCTGAAATGTAATTTTTCAAGGATCCTTGACAGTACTGTCCAAACCAAACCTGAACACAACAGCAGCTCCTTAGCTCCCAGGTCCTGTTGTCCTGATTTGGTCTGGTTCATAAAATTCTCTTTCTGAGTGAATTTAACTACTATATTGCCTTTAAAAAAAAATGAATCCCATTTCCTGTTAGCTTAAATTACATACTTATTTCTGCTGGAAGACCTAAGAGAGGTTCCCAGGTTACCCAGCCATAAGCAGCAGGTTGAAATCCCCAATCCTCTCTCTTACGGTACAATTACTGAAAGCCAATGCAAACAGACGTTTGTTGTTTCTAAACAAGCCTTGAATTCGGGTACATTATGACTAACATTTCACAAAGGAAATACTACAGGATCAATGTTGGAAAGCAGGATATTTCTGTGCTGTTTGAAATACAAGTTCTTTGCCGTCAGTAACAGACTCGGTTCACCCGGTGACTCAGACGTGTCCGCAGCTGGTCCAAGGCCAGTACCCAGCCTAACAAGTGCTGCTTTTCTCTCCTTGTTCTCTGCGGCTCTAATCTCCTTTCAGGCACACAAAGCACCTCCTGGCCTTGTGGGAGCTTCTTCATCTGAGAGGCCCAAACGCCTAACATCCACCAGGAGAAATTTCATTTTTCACTCCAACAGAAAGTTTTCTTGTAAGATACATCACTGCGGTCCTACTAGAAAATGCACCTGGCTAAATACATTTTAAAATGTATTTACTGAAGTACATTACTAAAATGTACCTGGCTGGAATACCTTTGAGGTACATTGTAACTCCAGATGAGCACACATTTACTAATCACATCATGGAAAAGTCTCAGTGTTTTAAAAGCAATGTCAGCAACTGGCATCTGAGAAGCTGTGTTTTTATGACCAAGTGTGCCATGGGATATTATCACATTTACAAAAAGGCTTTTTTCATATTTTTGTTTGTTTGTTTGATGGAAAGGATAGATTAATATCAAATTTGACCTTTATCTTTCTCAGTGTGTAATTTGAAATCTGTGTAATTTTATTTATGATGTGAAACGGGCTCAACTTCAAATGCAATACATGGCAGGACTGCTATCTGACACAAGCCAAATGACTGCAAAATAATATCACTGCATTATTTTCCTGAAGATGCAATTAAACTTCATTAGTCACATAGATAATCAAATTATAATTTCATGTCTGTCTCTTGTTTAGGAGCTTAACTCTAATTGGTTTGAAGTCCCCACATCAGTGAACAATCGATGCTTATTGTCTCTGAATTTTGGTGTAACTCTTGTAAACAAATCATTTTTTGTTTAGTATAAAATTGCAGATCTCACACCAAATTTTAAGGTGTTAATAATTCAGCTATTGCTTTTAGAGGGCTTCAATGGCTCAGTTCACAGATGATTTAAGTAGTAAAAGAATTTTAAAACATCACTGAGATTTTATAGCTACCCTACTCATTTTCCATTGATCGCCATAATGTTAAAGATTCCTCCTGACTTGAAGTACCTTTGAATTATTCCCCAACAAAGCTGTTCATTGTCCCCACAAAATCTGGAGGGTTCTGTAGCCATGAAAATTACCCTTTTCTCAGATACACTGACAGAAAGAAACCTTCAGCAGATTTTTAAATGTAATTACCTAGCCTAACCTAATCTAATCTGCTACAAGGCACATCCATCTAAAATCACTTGTTTTACTTGCAGTAAATCTCCTCTATTATATTACTAAGTAATGCTGTAATCCCATTTCAGGTTTAATGCTGGCAGCGAGTGCTATGACATCAGGTAAATGTTTATGTTTCAACATTATTTCCACTGCGAGTGGCTGTGTATGCCAAGCAGCCAGCCCTTCTTAGATACCTGTGTCACCCTGGAAAAGTTGTCCAGGGCAGAACTAATTCCATTAGTGTTTGGAAAGCTATTTATAAGCTGCCTTCAGTGGGATGACCTTATTAGTTAGGCTGGGGGAAGGCCGAGGGAGGGAGGGGTGCTTGTTTCACAAGACCGTTGACATGCATTTCAGTACGGGATGCTTCTCCTTCGCACTATGCTCAAAAAAAAAAAGACTGTCAGCAAAGCAGAAATCTGGGTCAGTTTGCAGGAAGGAAAAAAAAAAGAAAAAAAAAAAAAAAAGAGGGCTACCTCCATGGAGCCTGCAGCCTTGGCCCCAAGGAGGCCACACCATGCTGTGGTTGAGCCCACCACAGGACGTTTTGCTGCCACGTGTCCCCACGCGTGCCAAAAAAAACAACAACAGGCCTGCCTTTGAGGGACCCCAGGTTGGTTTGCCCACTTGTGTGCCACAGGGATGCAGCTGGGCATGAGCCAAGGGGGTGCAAGCCTGAGCCCCATGGGGTGCTCAGAGCCTCGCCTTGGGCTCACAAGGGACCTGTTGCTGTCCTGGTCTTACAGGCCACGTTATTGCAAAACCGGTTTTCCTATTAGAATCTTGAAGAATAGGATTTCCTTCCAAAATTGCATCAGTAAATTGTTTTACCAGCCAAGAAGAGCTTTGTCAGACTGCATATCTACCATGACCACACACACATTTGAAGCAGTCACTCAGTGACAACCTTGCTTATTTCTGAATTTGTACTCTAAACCTAGGAAAGGGAAGGAGCTTTGCCTCTCAAGCCTCTAAATCAAACCTCTGTCAAACCATCAGCTTCATCCATTAGCACATACACTGCTAAGACAGGAAGGCGAGGGCTGGATTCCCATGTTTTATTTGTTACAAAGCAAAAAGAATGCAGAAAGGTATTTTTCCCCACCCTTATTTACCAGAAATGCTTGATTTATTCTCTCATGTAAACTGGGAGTGGAGAGAAGTTTCACCTGTCAGACTTGTTCCCGTGCCTCATTAAGGGCCTGGTGCTGCTCAGCTCACCTCTGCTGCGTAAATTGGCCGAGAGCTTCCCAAGCCATCGTGTGCCGTCCTGCCGCTCTGACAGAGCCCGTCAGCACCGGCAGCTCCGAAAAGTGAGTACCTGGGAACATTTCTTAGCGGTGTCACGTCCCTGTTGTGGATGTTTTGGCAGCTGTGGAGCTGCTTACAAATGTTATGTGACTGCTATCTGTTCAACAGATCAAGAGAGTAGTTATCATGTGGGCTTATATTAATAACTTGCTGCCTGTGCCAAATGGCTAGAAGAAACTCAGTTTTTGTGCGGGATGTTTAGTTTTGTTAGCTTAACCTCCTGAGAGAATTTCACTCCCCACTGACATCTCATGTGGCACTTAAAATTTCACCTTGGCTGGGGAAAAGGAAGATTTCAGCAAGTCCTGCCCATTGGCTTGATAAGGTTGTGCAACCCAGGACAATTTTGTAATAGAGTGAAAACTGCCATTTCTGTCACTACGGACCCTACTTTTGTGTCCATATTTGCATAATACTATAAAAATACTTGATGTCTGATTAAGAAATGACATATGTCTGTGTCAATTTAATGCTCATAAAAGTGATGGATTAAATGTCCAGGAGAACAAAGTCCGCTGTCCCCAGGTTGTAGATAGTTCCTGTGACGGATGTGCAGGAGATTCTGCGTGGGTAAAATTTGACCTAGAAACAATAAGGGCAAACCAGCTCCTGCAGCCACTGACTACGCTGCTGAGACTGTCAAGAAGTGCAATTAGTGACAGATTGCTATGCAAACACCTCCTATTAGGGATCAAAGTGGGATTGCCTCGTTCATCTTGTAAAATCCATTTTATGAATACCTCACAGCACTGATCAGAATTAAATTCTCCTTGTCCGATGAAAAAATAAGTTCAATTCTTTATTAATGAGCTCTTTTCCATTTATTTTCCTTTCGTCCTTCTTCTAAATGCACTACATGAGAGACCCCTAGAGCAGCGATGCATCCAGTAAGGAAAGTTCTTCCATCTCCTTGTAACCCTGACTCATCTATTAAAATACATTCCCAGCTGAACTTACCATTGCATATTTCTAGTCTTGAGAACACTTCTGAATCAAAAAAAACACCTGTATTCAAAGTTCTTTTTTTTTCTTTCATATTTTGTTGATAAAAGCGATCAAATTAATAAGATTTTTTACTTCCTTAATTCTGTATGCTTATTGCCAAAATTTAGGTTTTAAATTTAATAGTCATTTCACCCATAACAAGGCATTTCTTTTGTTCTAATATTAAAAAAATAAATAAATAAAAAATAAAGGATTCTGAGTCATTAGATCATAAAAAGCAATTAGAGTGATGAGTTCAACCAGAGTCACTGGTACTAAAAAAAAAGTTATTGGCCAGGACCACTTTAAAAATATCCATGCTGAGTAATTTGGTGTTATCCTTAAGAGACGTGGAGATTCAGTTCAATACAAGTGTCAAAACTTTCCAGTCTCATTACAGTTCTCATGATGGCTGGTGGTCTGCTTAACCTGGTTTCACTCTCTCAAGCTTCATGGTTTGAATGCTCTTGTTGTTATTCAAAAGAAACAAGTTTGAAACAGTGATTCGAACTAGATCTTTAATTTGTAAATCTTTGATGCTCCAACAACAGGAAGCTACAGTAATTGTTGTTTTGAAGATCTCACAGTGTGTGATATCTGTGACCACAGAACAAACATGGAAAAAGTGGCTTTGAAAACAGGAGAAAAAGCCTCTGTGACACATTTCCTGGTAGAATCTAGATCAAATGTGAAAAGCAGCAGGGAAGGAAAAGATAATGAGAGTGGTTTGGGAAGAGACAGAAGCAGCAGCCAAAGAAGAGCAGAGGGAGTGAGAGAAGATGGAGACAAAATGCGATGACTCTGTGGGCACCTTTGAAGGTCGCAGAAGATCTGTTTTACAGGAGTCGGTCCAGGTTTTACCAGAACCACAAAAAAAGCCAGTCTTCCAGTCCTGGTGTCCACAGAATCGTATTTTCCTGAACATTTTTACAGCCTGAAAAAACAAATTATTGGGGCAGTAGTGGAGGAATGCAAGGATGGATATGTGGTATTATGGAAGGGAGCTGTACTACCACAAGTTCCACCTCAAAATATAGCCACACTATTGGGATGCCAATAATATGCAGTCATGCATGTGGGCTGGGTTCTTCAGTGGAGTCCTCAAGCTCCGCTCTTTTTGGATTAATAGATAACATAAGCAGGATGTACCTCCGCAACATGGAGCTTTCTTTTATTAGCCATGACACTTAAATCAGATGACAGATTGTACCACTTTATTAACAGTGATACCTCACTGAGATTAATGGAAGTAATTTAAGCCCTCCTGAAACTCAGGAGAAGCATCCAGGAACTAGTTTGGCTCTGCATTTCAGGAGCTCTCCTTTCCAGCCCCATGTTCTACCCTTGCCTTGGAGCAAAGTTGAGCGATTGCCTGTCTGCAGCACCTGGCCCAGCCCCAGCTACCGTTGCAGCAAGCCCCTGTGGGAGACTGAAAATTGCAATTCGTCCCAGAGGAGCTTATTTCATCATGAAAGGCGAGAAACCAAGGGTCAAGCAAGTCTTGCTGTGGCAGTTTACAAAGCCGTTACCACCTAACCGTTTGTTAACTCCTGATGTGGAGGAAGATTTAGTAAAGGGGACTGAGGGCCATGAAAAGCCGAATTTAACTTGACTGCCAGCCAAGTGACAATGGCCACGTTTCTCTCTACAGCCTGTGGTGGAGGTGGCTGCCTGGCAGAGGTGGCACCTTCCGCTGGGGAGGCAACTCATAAACCATTGCGGCAGCGGCCAGCAGATCCCATCCCGTCTGTCTCTGCCCTGCCGTAAACGATATTGATGCCGGATATAGTTTATTTGTCTAAACCGGCGGTTTGCTTTGGTGTGCCTGTACTAATTGCTTTTGTTGAGGGCTCTAACAGTTCAGATCCCATTGTAAACAAGGTCTTAGATTAGAAGACAGAAGCTTATTCAAGAATTCTCTTAATTCATGCCCCAGTTTGTACTACGAAAGGCAATTCCACGTTCATCTCATAGAAATACTGTGGACAACATTTCTTCACTCATGTAAAATAACCCTTGCTTGGAAAAATTCATGGTTTAAATTGATAACACCTCAGTGACTTACAGCTGGAGGAACTAGTAAAACAGCCAGCCAGGTTATCAGCAGCAGCCCAGCCGCTGTAACCTCGGCTTAGAGCACTGTAATTACTCCACGTGCAGCTCTGTGCGACGGCAGAGGCACAACTCTGCTGGAGGAGCCCGTTCTGCTCTGCTCTGCTCTGCTCTGCCGGGCAGCCCCCTGCGTGCTACAGGGACAAGGGCCTTTGCGGTGCTCAGAGCCCGCCGCCACCCGGCTTCCCTCACGGAAGGACTCCTCCAGCTTCTGTAGGTTAAAAACCAGGCCTGTTTAAATAGCCGAACCCTCAGATATTTGCTTATTTTGGCGCTGTGGTGCGGCGGGCTCGCCTCACGTCGCGGCCGCCATGAAGGAGCCGCCATCCTCCCGCCATGGCGAGGGGCGGGCCGGGCCGGGAGGCCGGGGGCGGGCCGGGGCGGAGGGAAGCGGGGGCCGGGCGGGCTGAGGGGAGCAGAGGGGCCGGTTAAAGCGGCCGCCCGCAGCCGCCGCTCGCCCGCCCGGCTCCCGAGCCTCGTCGACGGACGACGCCGCGGCGGCTCGCACGCCAATGAGGGCCCGGACTCCGGCCCTCGCCGCCTCAGGAGCCGCCCGGAGCCTCCCGTCCCGACCCCCCGCTCGCCGCCGCCTGGCCGGGGCGGGCGGCCAGGACCCATGCGGCGGCTCCAGGAGAGGTTTAGGAGGTGAGGGATCCCCGGCTGCTCCCCGCGGTCAGGCTGCGGGGCTGGGGGCAGCCACCGGAGCGTTTCTCTCGGTATCGCCGGGGTTGAGGGCCGGGGCATCGCTGGCTGTAGCGGGCGAGCACACGCCGCGAGCAGCGCCTCTCCAGCGGGGCGGGAGCGGGGACCCGTGTGTCTGTTTTCACGATTTATTTATTTTATTCCCTCTCGAACTGGGTGAAGGGTCGCGCATCCGGCCGTGTGTCACAGCCCCGGTTCCCGACCCGGGACGCTCGGGCTCGCTGTGGGGCCGGGGCGGCTGTGGGATGCTGCCCGCCTTCCCCCTCACGGAACGCGGGTCCCTGAGGGGTTTGGGACCCGCAGCCCAGGAGCAGGGCTGGTAGCTGTGGGGGGCAGGCTGCCGCCAGGTGAGGCCAGGCTCTGGTAGGGCTGCCCTGCTCTGAGAAAGCGAAGCTTGGGGGTTAGCAGCAAAATAAAACTGAAAGGGAAGTGAGGGAGGGAGGGGGAAATATCAGCGCGATCAGACCTCGTTTGTGCAGCCACCCACACCTAGGGTGATGTGCTGGCCTGTCCCTGCGCCCAGATGTGCTGCACCCGCTGTGACTTCTGCCTGCGCTTTGCTTGAGGTTTTGCCTTTTGTACTTGCCTGGAGGTTGAGGAATCCTTTGGGCAGTCAGTGAGGTGCACAGATGCTTTTTTTTCCAGGACCTGATGCGTGTGTGGTACCACAACTCTTAATGGTTTCCAGGATTATAGCTGATTTCATGTAGTCTTTAGTGTCGTGCTGTAACATGAGTCTTTACATACGCAATTTCACGGATATTTCCAAACAAGTGGTCTGCTTCTGATCAGAATTATTTCTGACTCAGTTGTTCAGCAATAGTAAAGATAAATTATCTGGATAGTTGCAAAACGTGACTAGGTATCTTTGAATCCAGGAAGGAAGGTACTAAGTCCAGAGGAATATGCCTCTGTTCTGAACAGAATGGATTGAATTCATAAAGAGGCGATATCTACTGATCTGGTCAGAAAGAATCAAGCTGCTTGTAAACCTGCTTATTTCTCTTCAAAATCTTACCTACGTGGTTATAAACGAAAACACGATGCTGATCAATTTTGACCTGCTTGTGGTTTTTGCTTTTCCTCTCAAAAGCAAAGAGCTTAGCCAACATAACAAATTGCTTTGGTATCTAAATATACAGCCTGGCTTAATGTATGCTGCTGCTGTTTTTGTGGAGTTGTCCCCACCTTGTTGCAATTTCTGGAGATATGCTGTTATTTGTGGTTTATGAGGTCTCCCTGGTCTCTTCTGCTGCTGGAAAGCACAAGGCAAAAAAAGATATAAAAAGAGACAATGAGCTTTTTAGGCTGCTAAAAGGAAGTGTGGGGCCTTTTGACCTGAATAAAGGAAATATACTTCCTGAAAAGAAACCCCCACACCCCCAAATCTAGATCTTTGAGACCATTATTGGTGTTTGCCATTTTTACTGATATTTTGCTTCATGCTTCAAAGAGCAATTCCATCAGCAGATGGGAATCAAGAACAAAGCAAGATTTGAAAGATGTTTTCTGTAGTTTTGGGTATAAACTTGTGGTGATACTGGAGAACATATGCCACACAAGTATGTGCGATAGATTTAAGATTCTTTTTTATTATTTTTTTTTTTTTTTAAGTTGGGTTTGCAAGCTAAGACAAAGCATTAAGGACCCTCCAATTTTCCTCTTCCTTTCTCTCCCAGATACTGTGATCTCTTAATTCTGAAATCACTGTGAGTCATAGAGCATCTGTCCCCTTGGAAATGAACAGGAACTTGAGATCAATGGTCTCGGGGGGGGGGGGAACAGATTAGTCTATATATTTAAAATGCTAGTTGTTTGAAGTATTTGAAGTTCAAAGTTCAGGTTGCGTAAAGGGAATGAGGGTATGAGTTTCTCCTCCCCTGTTTTAAATGAAGTCGCATGTCTTTCTCACTGTCTTTTCCAATTCTATTGGGAATGTACTTGTTAATGGATGTCGTTTATATGCTGTGAAATTATAAAGCTGGAACATTCTTAAGGCTCAAGATCTATTTGAGGCCAAGCATGACTACTTTAAACTTTTTTGCTACTTAAACTTATAATGGAGTTGAATGCAAAAGCATTCTGATCTCATGGCTGGCCCCACGTATTTACTAGTCTTGGTTTCAGAAATTTCAAATTCTAGTACAAAAAGTCAGAATATATCGTGCTTATCTAAAGTAAGTCAGGAAACTTTGGAGATGCTTCTATTCTTCGTGGCTATCTGTAAGGAACTGAACATAGTACCAAGAGCTGATTATGTGGAATTTGGAGCAGCTGTGTCTGAGCAGTCAGGGGTGCTGTCCTGGCTCAATGTGTTTGTCCTCAGGCAGTGAAGCCTGCTGCGCTGAGTTAAGCTGAAAATGCTTCATCCTGATGCTCAAACTAATTTTTCAGACTCTGTAGTTATATCCATATTGTCTTCTGATGTTGAAGGAGTTAGTATTTTATGCTAAAGACCTTAGGTTGTCAGTATCTTAAATAGAGACATATATGTCTGTTCTTGTGAGATACTCTGGCGTATCTCCTGATGAATGACTGCAATTTCACTAGGGCTGCTGTTAAAGAAGGTGTTGGATTGTTTGAGAATCAAAAGCATTCACTTAGAGGGGTTTCCTATAAATTGGAGTGCAGTTTCTCAGACTATCCTGCATTTGGTAATAACCTTACTCGCTGTGTTATGGAGAGCCTTTGTTTAGGAGTAAACAGCATTCAAGTGCTGTCAGTGGAATTTCCTCTGTTAGGAAGGTGTGTATTCCTCACAATTACCTTTTTTTCAGAAGAGGCAAACTTGACCTGTAAATAGTAGACAAAACAATGTCCCTGTATTGCACTATTCACGTTGCAGAAAACAAAAGCAGCTGTTGCCCGTGGTATGTTTTTTCTTCCACTGCCTTGAAGAAAAAATGGAGCAGTTTTTGCCTCTATGCTAATAAGTCTACAACCAAATTCTTCCTTCGTGTTGCAATGCCCTATGTGTACATAACTAGAGGAGTAAATGACTGACTTTTTAAACTGAATGTGTCAAAATGATTTGTCCTGCTTTTGATGAGCTCTTCAACGTACTATCAGAAAGGAGCTATCTTCAAATGTCAGGTCTGTTTCTCAAAGCATTGAACATGAGCAGTCAATTGGAAATGAAGCAAACACAAGAGTGGCACTGGCTGCGTTTGATTATTCCCCTATTCGACCACTTTTTGCATGATCTTCCCTCAGAAGTTGTAACACTTATAAATAGTATTATAAAAAGGCACAGGGAGATAACTGAAGTTTTGCTTTACTGAAAATGCTTTCTGTGAGCAGTGACCTGACTGAATATGCCACAGCAATTGCTGTCTGGGTCTTGCAGTCTGTGGCAGTTGACATTCTTCATAAAGGAGAAGTGCAGGTATGTCAAATGTAAAACAGTTAGGTGCTGGGCTGTTTGGAGAGCCTTTTTGTTAAAGTACAGGTAAAGCCTTAACTCAGGTGGTATAAACATCTAAGTGGATTAAATATTCCTAAAGGTATTACTCTGCTAGAACTCTGAAAGAAAAGCAAGTTGTTTTAAATTAAATGATCAGAACTATTTTTTAATGTAAAAACGATGTTTGAAATGTTTTGAAAGTAAAGGTGCATGTGTGAAATTTGCCTGGAAAAGCAGGCAAGCATCAGATTTCAGACAAAGTTACCACGTAGATAAATGAATATTTGCATCATTCTTGTGTTGGCACCAAGAGTGGGAAAACGCCCTTTGTGTAGATAATAGAGAAAGGATAGCTTTGTTAATATCTTTGTTCTAATCCTCTAATAGGTAATGAAAGATCCCATTAGCAAGCTACCTTCAATTATTTATAGCTTATTAGATGATAATATACAGAAGTTTTGAGCAATAAAAGTTGTGACACTAATACTGAGGAGAAGCTTATTCCTTTGTGTTCTTCAGGCTTTTTGTAGCCTCTCTTGTAAGACCTCCAAGGTACCACCACGGCCTCTGGGGAAACTTAATAATATTCTAGATGTAATCAGTGGAAGGTTTTCTGTGACTTTGAGTCTATGGAGTTGAGCAAGGACAGTCTAATCCTGGTCACTCAACTGAGCCAACAGATGCTTTTATTTTTAAATGTTTTCCAAACTTGGAAGCAGAACTGAGTGAACTGAATGTTCCATCTTTAGATGATGTTGAGATGGTCTTCAGCAGCTGTTGAAGGTCTGTATGCACAGGGCAACAATATTGTTTTCCAAATGTTCCGCAAGCCTGTGCATATGACTACAATTTTATTATCCTCTTAGAGAAGCGTTGTTTTTCACTGGCAAAAAAAAAAATGCCATTACATTAACTTCCTTGGAACTATTCATTTGTAACAACATTTTGTACTCAGCTTCTGTGACTAAAATTCACTTTTTTTTTTTTTTTTTTTTTTTAATCCTTTACATTCATAACATTTGAAACATTTTTTTTTTTTTTTGAAATTGCCATAATTTGGACATGGTGATACTGTGTTACTTTATCAAGGCTGTTTAAGTCTTAGCAAATTTCATATATCAGTTTAGAAAAAAAAAAAAAAAAGGTTTTATTAAATGTTTTGTAAACCACGTATCCTATCCCAGAAATCAGGAACTGCTTGCTCAGACAAGATTCTGGTTAAGTGGGGCTTTTTTGGTGTGTGTTTTTTTTTTTTTTTCTTTCCCCCTTTTTTCTCCCCGTTTTGAAATTAGTCGATATTTTATAGATGTCCCAAAATAGGACTGTTTCTCACTTAAACCAGGAGGGACGTGAGGCAGGACCAAAGTTTTTCTAACAAAATATATATTAAATATAAATATTGCTGTACATAAATATTGCTAATAAAGCTGTTCTCAGTTCTGAACATAGACACGTTCTGTATTTGTTGTGAAGCTGTTCTTGCCTTGTTGGATACCTGACTAATTGCCAATGCATAGTTTTATAATAGTCAGCCATAACCTGGAATATACAAAGAGAATTTATTAGTGAAAGCAGTTCTTTTGTATGACAGTAGGCTGCGCTGGGCTAACATGCTTGTAGTAGCTTGTGACTTTGATTTTTGACTGGTTGTGTATGGATGTGTGCTGGTTTTCCAAGGTTTTTATGCACACGCTTAATTTTCGTATTTTCACAGAAACAACCTAAATATTGGGCTCCTTGGAATAGTTAAGCACAACATTTGTTTTGGCTAGTTGTTCCATAACTTTCTCAAGTTTCATCATACTTGGTTTGACTTGCATAGGCTTTGTTTGGTGAGATTGATTGTTTGTTAGGTAATGTTTGAAAATTCTTAGAGAAAAAGATGGAATGTCATGGAAATCCCCTTGAAATGGTTCCTCTTCTGAGGTAACCATTAGTATATCCTTTCTTCTCTGTGTAACTTCTTTTAGTTACAGATAGAAGATAGCACTAGCCACAAAGAAAAAAACTGTGCCATCTGACACTCCAACAGCAAATATTGCTTGCTATAAGAGTAGAAAAGACAAAGTTCAAGTTGACTTACTCTGAAGTGTTATATATGTAGAACTGGAATATTGCTGGAGTTTCAAGAATTTCTTTCAAGTAGAGTAACCCTTGGCAGCTATGATGAAGGTCACAATTCAAGAAAAAATTGAGTCTTTATTATGTAATTAAAATGGGAGAGTTAATTCTTTATTTGACCAAGCAAGTGGAAAAGAGGAGGTATAATTTCTATATGCAACTTCTGTTAAATGAGAAAAACATCGGTTAAAGATTTAAAATAAATGAATAAATAAATAAATAATTCTGTGATTGTCTGTGTACTGAATGGTCAACTGATCTTTCTGGTAAGAGAACATATTTGAGGAAAAATTTGAATTTTAATAATAGTTACCTTAAACGTGTCTGTACACATTTTTAATGTTACTGGGTTGGAGGTATTCCTTCATGATGCTCCAAAGAGATGGTTTATTAACTTCCCTAACAGTACTCCTTAATTATTCAACAGGTTCATGAACCACCCAGCTCCAGCAAACAGCCGCTACAAACCCACTTGCTATGAACATGCTGCTAACTGTTACACACATGCAGTAAGTACTATTTTTTTGAACTCTGTGTTTTGGTATTTTTCTTATATGGCTAAATACTTAACTTTGCCCAAGTGTTGTATTTATAACTGTTCTGCTTTTTCTGTGTAAGCTTCAGCTGTAACAGCCCATTAAATGTAACACTAACTAGATGTCTGGTAATCACCAGTCCTTGTTCTGAATCTCTAGAAGTTCCAAAGTCTTCTCAAGATTCCCTTTTACCAAAGTTAGCTTCATGTTTTTAGGTGGTTTTACCTTGTGCCAATGAAAGGATGACTGCAAATAAGTAAACATATTAGTTAATCTTTCTAGTCAGATTTCCTGGTGCTGTGCTCATGTAGTAATATGGGAATTCTATACTGGAAGAATAGGAGATTTATTCAGGTTAGAATGCAAAGGATTCATTTAAAAGCAAACAACAACAACAAAAACATAATAATGTGGATAATAATAGCTCGAAAAGCAAAAATGGCTTAGTTCTGATACTAAATATCTGTAAACTGATTTTTTGATTTTTCTTCAATTCCCTCTTTTGAAAGGTACAGTAACAATGCTGATTGTAAATGCTAGACAGCCTTAAAAATCCTAGTCTGCCCTTATTTTCATAATGTAAAGACCCATACTAGATTTGAATATGTGATATGTAAACAAAATAACAAAAGCAGTCCCACTTCTTTTTTGCAGTTGGAAAGAACTCTTAAAAACTTTTTAATTTAGCATTTGCTCTTTTATAAAGGCAGCCAGTGCTTCTCATTGGTCTCTTGTTTTACTCCAAACATTTGAAGTATGTTTGACTTTGGCCACTTTTTTTTTTTTATCTCCAATGTGTCTGAGTGAGCCACAGATACAAATACTCATGGTGCGGTGCATGGGACTCTTCAGTCCTTTAAGAATGGAGCTCTACCTAGATCATTCCTGTGTATTTTATAAATAGCAAACATGCAGCTCTGTGTTGCTGGTAGAAATGGAATCTTCTTGGTTTATATACAGAAAAGCTGACTGAAGCTTGTGTGTGTTTTTTAAGCCAAGGGTCTCTTGTACAACATTAGACAAATAAGCACATATTTACATAGAGAAATGAAGCAACATTCTGTTAGTTTGCGTAAGTATGTAGTTTATCTCCTAATCCTTGTACAAATCCTGGCCAAAAAGTTGGCTCTGAAGATATCTAGCAGAAGTTCCTGTACTCTTTAGCAATTCTAGGCTTCATCTAGTTGAATAGGCCTGTTAGCAGCAGGTTACAGCCAAGGTGTCATATCAGTATTTTGTGGTATAATACTGTTTATGGTAAATCTGTCTAATTCCAATTCTGAACAGTCAAGCTACATGCTAAAATCTACCGTGATCTGCTCACAACTTGGGCATATGTTACTATATTTTCTTCCAAAGCATATGTTATAAAGTAAAGTATATGTTATAGTATAGTAAGTTTTCATTAGGTAGTGACATAATATATACAAAATAGCTTACGGTTAACAGCAATGATTCTCCATTTTCCTCCTATTTCTTTTTACTTGCAATTCAGAAAACAGTCAACTTGTATTTTACAAGCATAACTGTAGTCCTCAGGTAGGTATCTCTTCTGGCTTTGACTTAAAAATATATGGTAGTCAGTTTAAGCATGTGCTTCAAAAACACTAAATAATAAATGGGGATACAGAATCCCATACGTCAGTTTTTGATTCGATATTTAAAAGATAACTTTGTGTAGCATAGTAAGGTGTCTTCAAATTTCTTACTAGAAAGGCTGTTTAAAATGTCTTCTAACAGTAAATGAAGCACTGACTTGTCTTTAGTCACTAGGAGACAGGAAGGGCAGCTAAGCAGTTAAATGTAGAGACAGAAAAGACTGATCTCTGTTTAGAAGAACAGGAAGGAAACTGTTTGAGAAGCAGGAGTAATAAGCATTTGAATTGTAAGGTAAGCTAAATCAAAGCGTTGGGCAAGTTGCTATTTAATCTTGAATTTTTTTAGTGCTTGTAAGGTTTATCAGACAAAAGGCATGTTCTGATGTATAAAAACTTCAGAATTTAGGCACAACTTGTGTTATACTGCTCTAAAAGCTTCTTCCAACTGCCTTGAAAGGAGAAACTATTCTTAAAATGAGTTCTAGTTTTGGTTTGTACAGTGCATGGAAAAAGTGTAAATATTTCAAAAATGAGGCTTGGAGCATTTTCCAGGCCATTGGAGCATGGAAAGAGGAATCATCAAAATTTCAGAAGTGCTCTTATGATGAAAATGTCTCAGTTCTACCTGACTGATAGTAGCAGTTTCTCTGTCCTCTGTATAGTGCAAAACCCAAGTCACCAGTAGGTTTCTTGTTCCATGATGCTTGTCTCCTTATTCGTGAAAATTCATGAGTAGAGAGGCACTACATGGCTTCAGGGCTGCAATTGTGGAGCAGGAAACTAGAGATAGATGGACCACAAAAAAACAGTTTAAGTGTCACGTGGCTTTTTTGGCTGCTTGGTTGGTCTTTGTCTTCCTTTTCAAAGAGGAACTGTAGGGGCTATCGTTATGCTATTAGCATTCCTCTCTCAATAAAGGGCACGTGAGAGCCATGTATGCACTCTCCCATGGTAATACATGCTTTGCCACAGTGGCTTGTGCATCAAAGGTCATGTTGCTGACTATATGACCTGTGTAGTCTTGTGTGCAAAGAAAATAACTGAAGTTGGCATGAATGTTCCAGACAAAAGCAGTTTTTAATGGTTTTTTAAACCTGTCTGTGGGAGAGATTCCATGCAGAAATGTGGAAGAAATACAGATAAAATACTGACCGAAATATCAGTTTTCTCAGCAACCCCAAAAGAGATGGGAGATACCTATAAACTGATACCTAGAGAGTGTAATTTCACTCAAGTATGCCTGCTCAGATCTACAGCAACTATTTCTGGATCTTTCTTTGTGCCTTAGTTTTTTACAGTGGCTGTTATTTGTGACAGCAGTGGTTGTGGTAGTCAGTTTCTACAATATATATCTAGTGGGGATTGCACCTAAGCTGCCTCTTAAGGATTCCATCCCGTAGCTGTAAATAAATATATTGTAATCCTTTGTCATTTTTTTTTTTGTATTGTTATTGTAACTTCAGGCTCATTTTGTTCTGGCATTTCTCCAGAGAACTTAGTGAAACTGTTGCCTTTCTCTCATTCTGTAAATCCTGCCAGCCTCATTTCTGCCTTAGCAAGTATTAGTAAAGGCAGTGGAGTCAGTAAAGTGGAGCATCATGGGTCTTGTGTTGTTCACGGTATGTTAAGTTGGTGGGTGACAGTTTCCATTTGGAAGAATTGTACTTCATGATGAAATAAGCAAAACTTCTTTAACTTTTAGCTAATTTTATTATTAGGAATGTTGGCAACTTAGATATGCTATGTCATTCCTGTGAAGTGACAGCACAATCACATTCGTTCTATCAATTCTGATTATTTGACTAAGTTTCTGGTAATTATCCCCCCTTCTTAAAGGACTGATTGCTTCTGTATTCTGAAGAATACTCTTCTTGTGCTAGTGACTTTTTAAAATGAAGATGTCTCGTTGAGCTGACTAGTGCTGCTTTTTTTGTGAGATGGAAATTAGATTTAATAGAGTCCATTGTAACACATGGTATGGTGTTAGAACCTAAAGAACTTTTATCCAGTTGTCTGGAACAGCAGAGTATCATTTCTGGATTTTGTTTTTAATCTAGCTATTTTTGGTCAGAAAAAAAGCAATAGAACATCTCTTGTTTAGTCTAACTGTTCCCATGATGCATATTGGGCACAGAGGTGAAGTGTTTCCAAATAGAATACTTAGGGAGAAAAATAAAACACAATAAATCCTTCTCATGTTAGTATGGTATTGTTCCCTGTGAGAAATAGAATCATTCGTTAGAGACCCGACAAGGCAGAAAAGAGATGAATTCAGCCCTTCAGTCACGTACTCATTTTTTGGCTGTATTCTTTTCTCTGAAGGTGCAAAGAAAGGATCAGAAAATTGCTTGTTTTTAATCCTGAAACTTTATATACAATAGGTTTTGAAAAAAGCAATTGGCAGTGAATTATGTGTTGGTCCGTTTGAACATTATGCATTATAGCTTATCTTGTGAAACACTTATTTTAGTAGACTGATAAGAAGCTGGGATATCTCCATAAGAAAGGCAAGATACTCTGTAATATCTAAATCTAGTTTCCTTGGAGGCCTTCTTTCCTATAAGAAGGTCTTAATTAGAGCTCCAGGTGGAATCTCTGAGCTGCTCATGCCTAGGCCTTTAACAGAGATTTAGCAGGGATTTGTCATGCTTGTGACACTTGTGGATACAGAATATCTCTCAAAACTTTTCAGTTCTCTGTCAAGTTTAGTCACATTGAAATTTGTATCAGAAATAGGGAAGCAAGCTGACAAATGTGGATACAGCATGATCCTGCAGCTTAAAGAAACCCAGCTAAAAAAACTTCTGGAGCTTAGCATTTTCGTGTCTCCTACAAATATGAAATGAAACAACTGTCACATCTGATCAGTTCCCTGCTGTCTCAAGGGCTTCAGCCACACTTTAAACTGTATACCATATGTGGAAATCAGGAGTGACTAATCTCCAGAGGAGTGAAACAGTTTTTAACCTTACTTGAATTTGAGGGCTCTCCAGGATACATATATGGAAATCTGTGGTTTTGTGATAAACAAGAAGCCAGACTGGAAGACTATTTTTGGCCTTAAAGTGTGTGAGGTCAACTTCCATAGTCTCGTTGCAAAACTCAAAGTATTTTCACCCCTGGTCCAAATGCTGTAGACACAAGAATGATGTACTTCTCATTTGTATGGCTCTACTGCTTTTGGTTTGAATGTACCAAGCTTTGCAGAAAGGAAGAAGCTATAAGTGTAATGAAGTGACAGGTGATGTACTTCAAAATCCAGAAGTAAAAGCATTGTTTTGTCATTTTTTTTAACCCTTTCTCTGGATTAACCAGCTGGTTTACAGATTCATTCAGTATGCTGTGCATCTTTTTGAACCATAGCTGTGATCAGAGCCTCAATTTCTTGTCTGCAAGTAGATACAGAACAAAGATAGTGCAGGCTAGACCAGAACTTTGTGCTCTAAGCTATCAAACCTGTAGTGCATAGCAGAATTGCCAATTTGTTTAAACATTAGTGGTTCCTAGCTTTGTTTAGTATGTGAGACTTAGGTTGACCTATAAAGTATTTAACCTATGAAGTCTATTTACAATTCCAGTGACTTAATTCATGTTTAAGATATACAGCAGGGTCTAAAAAGGAACATTTACAGGGTTTTTAACTTAAAGACTGATAAAGATACCCTTTCACAGTAGAAGGAGACAGGTAGAAATGTCTGAGACAGCAGGCTCTATTCTCTAAATATTTAATTGGACATGTTTTTTTTTACTTCCTCCCCCGTCCCCCAAAATGAGACAAAGATGGATGAAGTAATTTATCCTGGAAAGGAAAATGATTGTATGAAACCTGCAGCCCACCTCTTAGATACTTCACGTGAGCATGCTAATACCATCGTGATGTTATAGCAGTAGTAACTTTGGAAAATCTGAATTAAAGCTGCTGGAGAGGCAGATGGTAAGGCAAACAGTCTGGGATACACTGCAATATAAGAACTTCATATTTGTGCATTAAGAATCTTCATAAAAGTTTGCAGGTAATTTATTTCATATCTAAAACCCAAGCTCTGCAAAACCTTTGCTTAGTTCTGTTACCTGCTATTTAACTGCACACTTTGAAATACTTTTTTTCATTTTGAGATTTATTTCTTTTGGTCTGTTCTGTGCTTAGCCTCTGCACAAGTGGCAGTTTAGATCTGAGTCTAGAGTAAGATTAAAACCTTTATAGAAATACAAAGCAGGATGGGGAGGGGAAAAAAAAAAGCTAGTCAGACTTCATAAATCCTTTTGTTTGATTTTGTATCATGGCTAGAGGAGCTAGTAGCTTATCCTAATTCCATGTGAGGAGAAACTTTGTTTCTGTTTGGAGCAGGTATAACCTAGCTGTCTGAGACACTGCCAAAGTCTAGACCCTTGTGTGTCAACTTAAAACTAAATGAAAAGTTTGTTCCAGGTGAAGGCTGCCATCAAATGTCATACACATAATACTGCAGCATGCTATAAAACCATCCACCCTGCTGTTGCAGTACTGTGGGTAGTTAGATTTGTAGCAAGTACAGTCTTAACATTTGTTTGTATTTTGTTTTGGGTTTTAGTTCCTTATTGTTCCTGCAATTGTGGGTAGTGCCCTTCTCCACCGGCTTTCTGATGATCGATGGGAAAAGATAACAGCATGGATGTATGGCATGGGGCTCTGTGCGCTCTTCATTGTCTCCACAGTATTTCACATAGTTTCTTGGAAGAAGAGTCACTTAAGGTATCGTTATAGCTCTTGTATATGATGTTTTATTTATTTTCATGTTCTGTGATGTTTTAACACTGTATTTCTAAAGTAGTCAAAAAGTAATGATTTTACAGAAAGTTGGGGTAGTGCCTTGTAGTGAATCACTTCAAAACAGACAAACAAACAGCAAAACAAAATAAACCAAACCCTTGATTCTGTTGGAAGAAATAGTGAGCCAAGTTCATGTGCAAACAAACCTACAATGTCTGGTGCCTTAGGGAAGGGTTTTTTTTTGTTCTTCCAATGCAACTGATAACCTAGTGGGTCTTAATCTAGCAATTGCATTGGAAAAATGTAATACAAGTGCACGGTGGATATAAGCCCATTTTAGAAATGAGGACTGCTTGGGACTATGGCATGCTCAAGTACTTTAAGTAACACAGAGTGTGCCAAGAGAATAAAAATGTGATACATGGCTAACAGCTTTGAGAGCAAGGGTGCAACAGGAAAACCAAGATGTGATTTTTCTTTGTATCTGTTATTACCCCTATATAATTCTGGGCCATAAATTGCATTTAACTGGTAGTAAAAAGAAAAGTTTCTGGATTAGGTAGGGTTGATGTGACAAAACTCTGCCTCCTTGACAGTGAGCAGAATGTATGATGAGATGGAGAAAGGGAGAGGGATGGAAGAGCGCTCATCTCCTACATGTCTTGCTTATGACTTTGTGACATAGAAGAAAAGTCAACAGTCCTCCAAATGGTTTTAAGAGGTTAAGGAGATGATGGTATTTCCCCCGAAGTAATTACAAAATGTGTCAGGAAAATGTGATGATACAAAAATTACAAAAATCTTTTCAATATCTTCCTTGATGAGCTTGTTCTTTCTCCTGCTAGGACAATGGAGCATTGCTTTCACATGTGTGACAGAATGATGATCTACGTCTTCATTGCAGCATCATATGCACCGTGGTAAGAAGTCTGAAGCACAGCTTCAGAATTAAAGCTTTTCCCAATGTAAACAGGCTATCATTGTGACATTTCACATTCTATAGGTGTCTTCATATAAGCAATTGACTACATTCTGTATTGTGCAATGAAACATAATAATCCCCTGGGATTTGCAGAACAGGAAGTAGTATTTGAAAGCACTAGAAAGCTGTTTGTTTATGTATATTCCACATTGTGCTGTGGTCACATCAATATAAACATACCTTCTGCTGCTGCATGTCCAAATATTTTTCTCCCTCATTGTGCTTATGTTATAGCTCTAAATATATATTTTTATCAAGCCTCCTACTCTTGTGTCAATATGCTTTATTCATTAATTTTGTCTGTTGAAATCTCTGTACTTCCAGGCTAAATCTACGTGAGCTTGGACCTCTAGCATCTCACATGCGTTGGTTTATCTGGCTGATGGCTGCTGGAGGAACCATTTATGTATTTCTCTACCATGAAAAGTAAGAATTATTATTTGCATTCAGCTTTAAACTGTGTGGTTTTCTTAAAGTATCTGGCCTTTTGTAGATGGAAATGAGACCTTTGAGATGGTGGAAATAAATGATGAGTGATGCAAAATTCTGTCTTGTCAAGCGATAAGTGTATTCACTCTGTCATAACCTGTCTTTAGGGTATATTGTTGTCTCCTCTTAAAGGGGTGTGAGGGAAGTATCTAATTTTAAAACTTCTTTACTACAAGAAAACAGGAAAGAGTGGGTAATGCAAAAAAAAAAAAAAAAAAGACTTCTTAATGCCACTAATTTATGCAGTAATATGTATAGATTATACTGCATACATATCAAGATTTACTAATTCCTGCTACCTTCTAATAGTAGTAGTAGTGTTTCTAATTTGAAATATGTGTCTTGGAGTTTGACAAGTTCTAGAGCCTGCTCTTACATACTTTCAGTGGGCAAGACAGACTGTTCTTTGTTTTGGCAATGAGCTATTGAGCTTCTTCTCAAATTAGAGAATATGAGTTGTCTGAATATTTTATTCTCATTAGTATTTAATGCAAATGAATGCATCTAGGCAGTATTCAGTGAAGAAGGTATTGTCTGCAGCTGCAGCATGCACAGAGATAAATAACAGCTTTATTGTTGTAATAAAACATATCTGTGTGAAAAGCTTTATGAGAAATTGAATGGACTCATGCTAACATAAAATCTTAGACATACCTTCTTTATTGTTGAAGGAGATGTTTGTATTTTATGTACTCCATCTTAAATGGTTCTTTTTGCTCTATTTTAGGTATAAGATCGTTGAGCTCTTTTTCTACTTAGCAATGGGATTTTCTCCTGCTCTGGTAGTGACCTCCATGGTAAGGAATGTGATTGTTGACTTTACAAATATACAAACTTTCCTTTTATAACTGTTTTAAGATCTGGTGCAGCTCTGTTTCTTTTGAAAAGATCTTAATTATAGTCCACCATAATTATAAATTTTCCCTGCAGAAGAACCAAATATAGTCAGCAATATTTTTGGATTTATAGCTTACATTCAGTGAAATGTTATCTTCTTTTGTTGAATCTGGGCCATGGCATCTAGATAAAAAGAACTTGGGTTCCAAACATCATTAAGATCCCCACCCCTGATAGGATATTGGATGTAATAAGTCATTTACCTTGATTTTAGTAAAAATGATGAAGATACAAAATATATTAACCTGTCATGGAATGCTTCTAAATTTTACTGTTCATGAATGTTTCTGATGCCTGCTCAAGACTTAGAAGTTGGGAGAGAAGCTTTCTTTAGGACAGTAGAATAAAATTCTGATAACAAATTGTCCTTTTTTCTTGGTATGTTGAAAAGCTGTAGGTAAAATCTAATCAGTTGATTCTGTGGTCTGGGTCAAAATGGGGAAAGTAAATTGACTCTTGCCCCTTTTAAAAATGACTTATGTGGAACAAAGCTAGCTTTTTGTCTCTTACTAGAGGCTTTTCGTTCCAGTGAAGCAGGGCAAAATTGAATGGATGAGAAGTAGTTGAACTCTATCAGACTAATGCATTGTATTTGAGAAACATGATTTCTCAGCAATTGGCTTTTTCATGCTTGTCTGCTCTGCTAACAAAACAAGCCTGAAGCAAAATATCAGACTTGTCTTAACTTCTGATTTATCCTACTATTACTTCTATTGTTCTATTGAAACATATTGTATAAATATAATGTATTATACGAAGTGTAATTAAATGTTGTATACGGTTTTCTAATTTGTCTGTTAATTGTTGTCAGAGCAACACCGATGGACTTCAGGAGGTTGCCTGGGGAGGCTTGATATATTGTCTTGGTGTGGTGTTCTTCAAGAGTGATGGAGTCATTCCTTTTGCCCATGCCATCTGGCATGTATTTGTGGCCACAGCAGCTGCTGTTCATTACTATGCCATTTGGAAGTACCTTTACAGAAGTCCTGCAGACATCATTCGTCACTTATGATATATACATATATATCAGAGTGGGGGGAGTAATCTGCACTTGGCCTCTGTAACAGTATTATTTGACTTAAGGAATTCGGGGAAATTGGAAAATTGCACAGAAAAACTGCACTGACATTGGTAGTTCTCTGAACACAATTACTGTGAACTGATGTTGTGTGTGTCCTGGAATTGTCCTTCGTATGGCAAGTGCTGTAAATAACTAAGATACTGTACTGCAGTACTAAGAGTCCATTCCATGTTAGTAGAACTGGCTACCTGATGTTTACAAATAAATTTTGTATTCTAGTTTAACTTTACAATTTTTAACTACATGAATTTTTCTAAATTAGTGATTCAAGTGAAGTCAGTGCAATAGCAAAAATGTAACTTCTGATTTGAACTTGGTTTCTATCACCTTTCCACTAGTCATTTATTAAACATGAATCACAGATGAATGACCTTTTACCACCCATTATCTTGATATAATGTGACTTTTATAGAAACTTTTTGTGTTTTTTGTAAACTTTAAAAGTACATTTACTGAACTGAAAACATACAACTGTCATCTATGCAGTTATTCATGTTGCAAAATCTATTGCAAGAAATGGTTACATTCCACATACTGTACTGACAAGCAAACATACCTCTTCCAAGGGTTATATTATAGGTGTAATTATAATAACCACTTTTGCAAACTAAAATATAAATGTTCATCTGCTGAGTTTGAATGTGGTAATATTCTGCTCATCTATAGTACCATGTAAACAGCACCTTAATTTGGCTCTATATGTGATAGAGATGAAGTGCGTTAAAGAAGTAATTAACACAAGTTTCTTCTCAAGATTCCCAGTTCAACTCTCTGCTGCCCAGTAAAGCAGCAGTTTGGATGAAAGCTGACATCAGACCTTGGCAGTATCAAGGAAGGTGCCCAGTTAATATCACGTTATCCAAAACGGTTAGTAACTTTTCCAAAATATGTATACATATATTGGTGCTGTAATACTAAGGCTTGGATTTTTCAAGGGGATTTGAATTGGCCAGCAGAACCACTTCCCACCAACTTTCATTTGGGTCATTGACTGACGTTTTGTTGGGAAATCCTTGTCAGAACAGCAGGTAGAGAGCAACTGCTGACCACTTTGAATTCATGGCTATTGGTTCTTCACAAGCACAGCCTTTCAGGGAGGAAAGAATGAAGAACTTGATTCAGTGGCACTTGTCATTCTAGGACTTAACACAGAGTAAAACTGGTCTTCAATTGTATTGCTGTCTTTCTATAGAGGAAAACAAAATGTGGTAGTAAGTCATGATTGTAGAACATGTGCATTAAATGACCAGTTGTAGAAGAGTCATTGTAATACTGTTTATCCAATAATTGTAATCTGTCCCACTATATAATGAATGTCTTATATTAAGATTGACTTTATCCTTTTTCTAATTTACTGTTTTTCATGTCAGTATTCAAAAACAAGCAAAACTCGTTGCCTTTTTCAGATTTTGTTCTGAATATTGCCTATCTTCAAATGATAAGTAGCAAGATAGGGATGTTTTTCAAGGTACCGTTTAATATTGCACCTAGATTTGTCAGTGGGTTGCATATTTTAGATTATATACATTTGTAAACGGAACTTAACAAGAGGGACAAACTTTAGATTTAAGGCATTGAAGAAGAGTTGCTGTACAGTGTTAGTAGATGATTGGAGAAACAGCATCACTACAGCAGAGTAATTAACTGCCCCAAAAAAGTACAAATGGGACAACTGGGCAGGTAATTCCAAGTACAAGTCTCACATCTGGATGCCTCAGTTTTTTAACATTGTGTGTATTTTAGTATTTTCCACTTTTTGTGATTTCATATATTTTGTTTAAATGCAGTACTGTTAAAACCACTAAAACCCATGTAAAGGTTTTCTGTAGTCAAAAGTGAAACTATTGCTTGAATATGTTTGTTTTAATTTTAAGTTAATTTTTCATGGCATTGCTTTTTGGAGTGTTTGAAATGGTTTTTAAAAATTTCAATTCGCCAAAAATATTTTGAATTACTGTATTCTAGTCAATATGATATTGAATGTACTAGACTAACAATAAACATTTTGTGCAATTTGGAAACCCTTGTATTCCTGTATTGATATATCTTCCCCCTCTGATACTTAGGCAGGGAAGTAAGGGAGTAACACTGCTGCTCCTGATGACAAACAACATCATGCTTGCACAGTTAACTCTATAAAAAATACAGGAAGGATTACATTTCAAATGATTCCATCTGTGCTGTGGGTGTAGAAGATTTTATTTGTGTAAATTTTGGTCAATGTTGGGACCTTGCTACTTTTGCCATTTTAGATCAGCTTTCTCATTTGTACTGTTCAAATATGCAACACTAAAATACATGATTTTCCTCTTATTCTTGTAGGTGTATTATTGCATAAATTATAGACAAGCTGAAAGAAAAATGCATTTCTGTCTGCAAAACAAATATTATGTCAATTAGCCTTTTGTGTTCCATTCCCCACCCCCCTCTGCCAGCTAATTGAGCTCTCCAGGCTGATTCCTCCCAGGAGTAACAATAGTGCTTTTTCTGGTAATGCTCTGCAGTAACAGAGATGCAATTTCTTTGTCTTCTGGAAGCAAATTTTTTTAAAAGCATTTGCTCCTCTAGTATCTATGTCTCTAGGTTTTAGAATTACAACAAGTACACTGAGTCTAAATGAAGCAGCAATAACAAGCTTTTTGGTTTTGCAAATGCATCTTTCCAGAGATGCCCAGGATGCGACAGGTAGTTAGGGTACTAGGGAGCTCTGCACCTTTGTGGTGAAATGTCTGCTGATGAATTGCACCCTCAGCCTCAATCGTGGACAGGAAAAATAATCCAGCACATTGTCATGAGAAGCTGCTGACCTCTTTCAACTATTGCTATTTGATATGCTTGCAGTAGCTTTCCCTCCCTCCTGAGTCTTCGTTAAGCCTAAAGCTTTACACTGTTTGCTGGAAATGCAGTCTGCTGCTGTTACTTTCAAATGATTTCAGAAAGTGAATTAATAGTGAGTTGCCTGAAGGGATTCACTGAAGAACTTAGGCTAGAGTATGCTGTTTGTTTGGTTTTTGTATTTCAATGATTTTTTCAATTATTTTTTTTCCTCTGTTAACAAAAGCAGCCATAAAAGAGACTTCTTTTTCAGTTGTCTTCCCCATAGCCCTCTTAATTATTTCTGATTATCATAAGAAATTGTATTACTGTCTCCAAGTTCTAGGAAAGTAATAAAGTCTGTTCAAAGGAGTCTCAAGTGTCTTAAATGGCTTTTTCAGCCTTTGCTGTATCTATTGGACTGAAAGCTTTTTTATCAGTTTCCCCAAATTTTTAAGGATACCTAAATTGTGGAAATTGATATTAGCAGTTATAAGATGGTTATATTTAATGTTTTTTACACATTTCTATTCTGTTGTGTTTTTTTTTTTTCTAGTTTGAAATGCCAAGCCTGTGTCTCTTAGGCAGCACTCCTGTTACATATCCCAGCATTGCCACAGTATCAGCAGTACGCTGAATGGAATAACACACTTACTGGGGTCAGGGCTGTCCCTGTGGTAGACATTCCTAGTTCACTGCATGATTTTCAGAGCTTGTAGCTGAGCTCTTACATGGTTATCTTGGAATTGTATAAATGGCACAGGTGTGATAGCACTTTTAGTGCTGCTTCTTATTGAAACGTGTGCGTGGAATGAGCCATTTAAACAGAAGATACTAAGCTTTTCATAAATGTTTTTCTCTTATTCCTTTTGTTTAACTTCCTCACACTCAGGACCCTGCCCCGTGTTTGGAAAACTGAGTCACATACACAATTCTTTATTTAGTTCTGGTGTGTTTAGCTACATGATTTCTCTGGAGGCTAAGTCTGTCATGTTCACATCATGTGCTTGACTAAGTCTTTTCTCCGTGATTTGCTATTTTTAAAAGAATGCAGGATGTTAGTCTGTGCTCATTAATTGCTTTCACTGTCAATAGGTGTCACAAGATTAAATCTAAAAATAGTTAACAAAAGAATGACCGGGAGGACAAGGCGGACGCTTGCCTGCTCCCTGCCTTTCCTGTGAAGTTAAGCAGGTTGATTAGCTTGTGGCATGGACAGTTGTTCTTCAACAGCTAGTGGCTGTTTGCTGTCATTCTTTCATTATTATTGAAGTGTTTGCTTTCCATTTTCATCATTTGTCTGGCTAAATTCATGAAATGCTGTCATAGTCTTAAAAGGGAATGTACATAACGTGCCTGAAATGCACACTAGTGGCTATTTGGAAGCATTTGAATGCTTTTAATGTGGCATTACAGCCGTGCTGGTATTATATGTGCTGCCCAACTGTGGCACGAGCAGTGGTATAGCAACAGTGCCATGCCTGGAGCTAAACACCCCCAGGCTGCCCCATGTCAGGTGTTGGATGTGCTCTACAGCCTACGTTGAAAATTCAATGCAGAGATACTTAAGTTGAAGCCCCTTAGAATGTCCATACAGTGTAAAGCCTGAAATAATGCATTATTTAAATTTTATAGGGTCTACTTCTAGAGAAAGCAGGGGGTTCTTTGAAAGAAGCAGGCTGATGTTTTGTTGCTGAACTGGGGGTCTGATGGTTTCTGTTACACCAGGCGTCTCGATTCTGTACGTGGTGAGTCTGACTGCATGCAGTAAGGGTGGCAATGTTGTTCCCTTAGGACAACCAGGGGACTTGTTACTAAGGATAAGCTAGGGAACCAAAATCCTCTTGCAAAAGGCTAGCAGTTAAGTCAACACTAGTTTTATAACAGAAGTTACATCATTGACTCTAATGAGGCTCGGGTGCTCTCAGAAGGATATACTCATGTCTTTGTTGCTTAGCAGCATGAGCCATGCTGGCTGTGGATTTGTGCTCCCAAATCCTTTAGGTGCCTTTGAAAATCTCCCTTAAATTTTCATGTAGGTGAAAAGCCATTAGTAGGGACCTACTGAATTAGTGGCTTTAGCTGCAGCAGAGCTCTTCTTGCTTTCTGGTGTGTTGTGTTTGGTTCCAGGAGCAACGCAGAGGTTTGGGGTGCAGGCAGTGACCAGTGACAGTATGAAGCTTCCTCGACATGGTCAGCAGGGGACCGAGCCTCACCTGGACGTTCAGATCAGACCACAGGCTTGTTTGGATGGCGAGCTCTAGTTATTGAATATGTTGAAACACCCCAAACCAACCCACAACACCCAGTGAACTTAGGGAATCCATGGTACGTTTGGCTTCAATGAGCAATGATTTAGTGATGCACACTAAAGGACTGAGTGTCATTGCTCTGGGAGTTCAACCATCTTCTCTAATTAAAAACCATACATTTGGGAAGCTAAGGATGAGTTTAGGAAGGAAGGCTTATTTAAAAAAAAAATAATCTGCATTCCATCTATGAATGTGTTTGACGGAATGAAAGCAGCCATTGTCTTGAAGCTGATGGTGGTGCTGAGCAGCTTAATCAGCCTTCTGCTAAATCACTGAAAATAAAGCTTGAAGGGACTCAGGTATTTTTAGCCCATCCTCTGCCTGCAGGCAGGACGAACTCTGCCTGTCATTCCTGATGGGCTCGTCCAACCTGCTCTAAAAAGCCTCAAACAATGGGAATTTCATAATCCTCCCAGGCAGTTTATTTCAGTGTTTCACCCTCTGCCCTCTTATACTTTTTTCTGCTATCTAAGCTGTATTTATTTTCTTTGCTATAGCTTAAGCCCATTACTCCTAGTCCTGTATGCAGTGTGCTCAAAGAGCCCCCTTACAGTGAGGTTTTCTGTGTCTGCAGACCGCTGCTTCTTCCCTTCTTTTATTCTCCCCTAGATTCAAACAAACACAATTCCTTCAATCTTTTTTCACAGGCTGTATTTTCTATACCTTGTATCACATCTCCAGCGGTCCTTGTCCTTCTCATGCTCTTCATAAGGTGACCCCCAGCTGTGGGGTGCAAGGGCAGGAGCATGTGGTGCTTTGCCCCCTTCTTACAGCCATGCTTCCCTGCCCCTGGGCTACTCCTGCCACCAGCAGAAGGGCAGCACTGGCCAAGCTCAACCAGAGCAGCCTCCCCCCAGTAACACTGCAATTTGCAGGGGATTGTGCACCTTTTGTATTTCATGAGAAGAAAGCCTATGTGGATCCAGGTGTCCCCTAAGCGATGAACGAATCCCAACGAATCCCAAGAGGGCCACACAGACATCAAGATTTTGTCTTTGTAGCACCAAAGGGCTGCAGTGGGCGGTGTGTTCCTGTGTACCTGGTAGTGATGGTATTTTGGATCCCATCTGTGGTGGCTGCAGCACAGTGTGAGAGGCTGTCATCCACTGTGGGGGCCTGAGGGAGAAAGGCCTGGAAACCCTGACCAGAGAGTAAAAAGAGAAAAAAAAAAGTGCTAGGCACCCACACACTTGGTGGGCTGGAGCTCTGGGAGGCCCAGATTTTTTCTAAAGGTCCTATTTGTCAGTCTTAGTTTTCTTTCTTAGGCACAGCTGCTGGGGATGTCCTTGCTATTTGTGCCTGCACAGGGCAGCAGGATTGGATTCATTAGCACTGGGGCTCTGTGCTTATCTCATCTAGTATGTGTGTAGTTTGGAAGCAGTTCAGATAAACTATCTGATATAACTGTTTGTTTGCTTTAAATTATGCTGCTTTTCCTTTGGCCTCGGGCCCTTGAGTTCATGTCCCAGGCTGTGCTGAAGCATCAGTGCTTGAAGTTTGACCCACCTCCCAATGGGAAGGTCCCTTTCCAAGGAGCATCCCTATGCCCCACCTTATCTAATTGGGCAACACAGACCATTGCATTATGGCACTAAAATGCACGTATAACTCGAACTGAACCTTACGCAGAGTCCTTGTATACAAGTGTATGTAAATGCTTACACAAGCTCGAATATGTACATACATGTGTGCTTAATGTAAGTGTGCTACAAGAACCTAGATAGAAATTAAGTGAGCAATACCAGCATCTACCAGCCCAGGAAGGGAAGCCACATTACCAGGCCTGCCCTGGGGTGCGTGCAGGGGGCTGTCGCGTGCCAGCTGGTGCTGTAGACCTGACCTCAGGACCCATCTGCACCAGGAGCGGGCAGTGGCCGTCCCACCCACGGCCATCTCCTGTTGAATGCTCCTTTGTCTCTGTGCCCTTCTGAAGCCTGGGCTTCCTGGTTCAGATGCAGACGGGGAGCACAGTGCCTGTGCTTCAGGAGGGTCCCAGTGCTGTCAGGCTGAGTACAGGACAAAGTTGTAGTGTTGATGTGGTGGTAACACCTTTGTCCCCCTGCACTGGTGACTTTCTGGCCTTTGGCCCTGCAGCTCCTCACCACCAGGACTGGTGAGGCCCTGGCCCTACATTTTCACAGGGTCCCTTGTCCTGCTGCAGCATCGCAGAGAGAGAAATATATTAGGGAGACGATAGTCATAAAGAGAAAAGGGAAAAAAAAAAAAAAAGGCGATTTGGAGCTGAGCCCAGCTCTCAGGAGCTGAGCACGGCTCGTGCGTGACCCCTTGTGTTGGAGCTGGAGGGGTCCAGTCCTGCAGGATGGGGCCTGGCATCCCCAGCCAAGCACACGGCGCTGGAGCTGTGAGCTCCCCTGCAGCAGAGACTGAGGGCTTGTGCCGATACAGCTGCAGTTCTGCTGGCGGTGAAATGCAAGCTCTGTATTCACACCCATGGTATCTCCCATTTCTCCCATGCACACTCACATTTGCAGTATGGTTATATGTAGAAATGAAAAGCAAAAATGCAGCAGAAACTGAGAGGTCATATTTAAGGCTCTGTTCTTTTTCCTTTTTTTTTTTTTTTTTTTTTTTTTTTGTTCTTCCTTTTCCCTTTCCCTTTCCCTTTCCCTTTCCTTTTCCTTTTCCTTTTCCTTTTTCTTTTTCTTTTCTTTCTCTTTCTCCTTTCAGGTCTGTCTTGCTGTGGAAAACACAGCTGCCAGGCATGCACTATCTGTTTATTTCCCTCCAGAGTAATGCTTTTTAAGCAGCTGAAGAAGCTTAATAGAGGGTTAAAAAACTCTCAAAGCTTTTAAATTCCTACAGGTTTCATGAAACGTGGGGCTTGAGTTAAAAAAAAAAAAAAAAAAGAAAAAGAAAAAGAAAAAGACTACAGGGCACCCTTGGGTACCCCAGTGATGGCAGGGCTGCAAGGAGTGCTCGCACACTGAGCAGGGCACTAAAATGGCTGCTAAGTCCTGTCAGCATTAGACCCCCCAGGCCTCCAAAGCCATCGTTGCCTCCTTGCCAGCAAGCAGAGCTTAAAACACTGTAAATAAGTGACACCCTTGTGCTAATAGGATCGTGGAAGCACAGAACATCCTGATTTGGAAGGGGCCCACAAGGATCATCGAGTCCAACCCCTGTTGATGCTGCTGATCCACGACGTGTTCTTTGTGCCTGGTAAAGTCGTATTTATTTTATATCTTATGTGCTTTGGGGAAGAGGATGAGCAGGAAGAGCTCACCCAGGTCACTTTGCCCTGCTAATGGTGGCTGGGGCAACACAAACCCCAGCCCAGCCTTGTCATGCAGCAAGCCGAGCCCTGACCTGTGTGTCCAGAGGCAGAGCAAAGCCGCCTGAGCCCAGCAACACAACTAGGCTTGAACTGCAGCTAACACAAAGTGTGACAGAGCCAGGACTCTTTTCATAAGGCAGTGCAGGACCCAGTGCTCAGTGCTGAGGTTATAGTGCCATAGTTTCTTGCCTGTGGGCTCTTTCTGGAAGCTATTTTTATAAATACGTTGTATTTCGTGCTTTCGTGGGGCTTTTGTGTCCCTGAAACGGGGGCGGCTGCGGCTGGCCATGGCCGTGGTGAGGTCTCCGGTGTCCTCCAGAGGGCACCAGGCACCGGCAGATGGGAGCTGCGAGGTGCTGGGTTGGAGGTGCAGGAGGTTTAACCGATGGCACACAGCGGCCATGTCCAGCTCAGCCCCGGGGGCTCAGCTGCCCACCCCCAGACTCGCTGCATTTAACAACAGCCATTAATTAGTTCGTGGCGCTGCTTTGAGATGCCTTCTTTCCCAGAGAGGAGGAGGCTGCCAAGTGCCATGCGTCTCGCTGGGCAAGGAGGAGGCGGTAAGGACAGCTTTTGCTGAAGTGGAGCCTTGGTGGCACCCTGAGGTAGCAGGTGTTCCTCAGAGAAAGGCCGAAATCCCCTAAAAATAGCAAACAAAGCTGTAGCTCGGTGGGGAAGAGCCAGGCTGCCAGCAGCCGGGCATTGAGGAGATGCGGCCTCTGTGCCGGCCTGGGTGTGTGTTCAGCTGTGCTGGCCAAAGGCCACACGCTGAGCACAGGCCCTGTTTTTGCTTAAAAACCCGAAGCAGCCCATCAACAGGCTGCCAGAGGTGCTTCTGGGGGCACTGCAGCTGGCAGAGGCAGCACAGGGTGTGATGTTGTTAAAGGCAACCAGGACACAGGCCGCAGAACACGGCCATAGGGATGAGCAGGCACAGGCCTCATGGCACCAGGGACACAGCAGGGTCAAGGATCATTCTTGGTACAAATGCGTCTGTACACATCTTTCTGTGTGCACACATACTTTATATACAATATATAATATACACATATGTATGCATATTAAAAATGTGTATATGTCAGTTTTATCTAGCCCTACAATCTGTATTATCCATCTATAACACATATAATATTTATTTCCTTCCAGTATTTAAAGGGGGCCAATAGGAAAGATGAGGAGAGACTCTTTATTGGGGTGTGCAGTGACAGGACAAGGGTTAAAGGCTTTAAACTAAAAAGGGTAGGTTTAGATGAGATAAAAAGAATAAATTATTCACTCAAGGTGCGGCGAGGCCTTGGCACTGGCTGCCTAGAGGAGTTGTGGATGTTCCCTTCCCTGGAAGTGCTCAAGGCCAGGTGGGGCTTCAGCAAGCACATACACTATTTAGTGCATAATATGTAACATATCTAGTAAAATCAACCTTTATAGTAATGAAATATATTAATGTAGTATTATAATAATTATTATTATAATGTGTTAAACACACAATATGAAAAATTTATATGTATGTAGATAGACATATATATGGGAGGGTGCATGTGAATGCACACACAGAGTGGGAGGTGGAGGTGAGAGTGTAAGTGCATGTGTGCATTTAGTATAGCAAGCACATATTGTCCATAACATATATAGTAAAAGCAAGCCTTTATAGCAGTTTTAAAAAATCTCTTTGTAAATATGTATTGCTGTCTATATAAACCTGTATTAATCAAGTAAATTCTACTAAGTATACTATACGAAAATATAACCATGGAATCTATACCTATATTTAGCTATATGAACATACCACTATATAGGTGGATACATATACACAGGGGGTGAGATAGAGTGTGAATGTGCACGTGTGTACTGGAACAAATAAAGTTTGTGCATTATTTTTTCTGTATCTTGATCAATAGATGGATCTTTGTATTAATAAAATCTACTGTGCATGTGTGTATATATATATAAAAAATTGGTCTTTTTAAAGTAAATTCTGCTAAATAACTTATATGAAAATATATTAAACTTTTATCTATATAGATGTTTTTATGAATTATTAAAGTACATTTTGTGCATAAGATACATTTTAAACCCAAACCCTTACATATACACATGAAGAGGGATGTATAGACTGCTTAATATACAGTATTTATATGAATGTAAATACTGTGTGCACTGTTTATAACACATCTAATGTATAAAGTCATATCTATATATATCATATGGTATGTGATAAAGCTTACACAGTATAATTATATATATAATTTTAATACTTATATGATTATATATAAGTATTTTACTTAAATAAAATAGAAAATGCTACTACATAAACTTCAAGGGGCAGCACATTTCCTAATTTAAATACACACTTGGTGTGGTTATACCCAGATTAACACCTTGCAGCAGGGCCCCTGGTGCTGCTCTGGGCCTTGGTGACAGCAGAGCTGGGGGTGGGGAGAATGTACATTTGCCATTTGCTTGGAACCCCCCCATTACCTGGGGACCCCCCTCCTAATGACTGCATGCTCATGGTGGGACACAGATGGCAGCTACAGGAGCTCACAGATGGGTATACGGGGAAAAAAAATGAAAATATACCCCCGAGGCCCTGGGCCCAAGCCCTGATAGACCAAAGGAAGCACACAGGTGAGAGAAGAAAAATTTAAAAGTTTATTAAACATTAAGAATAACAGACAAAAAAAAAAAAAAAAGGTTTGGGCTGAACAGCATACAGGATGCAATCCATTTCATGTCATACAGTTAATTTGATCTTATTTATTAAACTTGTATTTAAACAGATGCTGTCTTGTGGTGTTGCCAGAAATACGATGGTTGATCACTTGTAAGTTTTAATACATATATATTTCTTTCTTCACATAAAAAAATCAACAAAATAAAAATAAACTGCACATCTCTATCATAAATCACATGCAAAAATAGATTTAAAGCAATAATTGGGGCTATTACAAACCCACAGAGGCAAGATACTCAAATGTTCAGGGTCCTTCAGCACCGCTTAACGCACCCAGCCTCCAGCTTGCCACTGCAGCGTTTGTGCTGTTAGGTGCAGGCAGGGCTGAGCAAGTCAAGCAGGAAGCCGAGCTAACGTGCATCCCTTGCATTCTGTTTCTTGCTTATGTGGATTCAAGTCAAAACTTTAGTTCCATGGTGCTAGGTTTAGTGACTTTTTAGCACCATTCAAAAAGGAAAAAAATAACTCTCCCCTACCCTCCACCACATGCTTTCTCAAGCAGAGTCCCAAGGTGCTCATATTCACAAACACATCTTGAATTCATTTTATTTTTAGAGGACATTCCTTCTCAAAAAGAAAGAATTCACTTCTAAGACTTTGAGGAAAAAAAAGAAAAAAGAAAAAAAAGAAGCATTTTACCAATGCTTATGTTTTAATAGAGGTCAGTGATTATTTAGACACAATAGTAATTATTCTGCAAATATATATATTTCTGTTTTTATAAAATTAGAATGTCTTATGCCTACAAGCTCCTTCAAAGCCATCAGAGGTGTGATGATCCCAGCTAAGCTGACCTTAGGACCTGAAAACAAGCTAAACTTTCTGGGTTTCCTTGATACTGCCATTCTGGGGAGACAGCCTGGTTGGAGAACCTGCGTATTTTTTCCAGGTTTTAGCCCGTATTTATTTTCTCTTCAACTGAGATTGGGTACTGAGTTCCCACAGTAAGAGGTGAGTGCCCAAGCCCCACCGACTCCTATGAAAGTCCCCCCAAAAGCCTCTTGACGCCCCGCTGGGTGCCCAGGCACTGCCTCGTCCCACCGGGCTCTGAGCAGGCACAGGGCTGCTGCTGGACAAGGTCACTGCTGGAAGCCTCTGCTCCTCTGTGGCCGTGACGTAATAAATCTGTGATAGCCAACCTGCAAAACTACCATCTCCCACCCCTTCCATGCCCAAAAGAAACTAAATAATCATCTGCAAATTTTTTTTTTTCCCAAGCTGCCTCTTATATTTTAAAGAACATTTTGTGGTCACAATGCAGTGCACTGATGGCTCTAGCTATTTACGTACCAGCCCATTTCATATACTTAATTTCTGCTGTTCAGGCATCACCCCAAGAACACTCATAACGAGGGCGATGAGAAGCTGTTGCATTTTGCTGTGTTGCTGCTAAAAACGTATCCATAGCAGTGGCTGGCTGCCTGAGCCCCCCACTGTCACAAAGCCTACTCCAAAGGAAAAACAAGGTTTATTTCATAGGGGATATAGCAGATACGCTGACTTGTACCAAACAGTCAGCCTCGTTTCTCTACCCATGCATCCAGTAGTTTATACTGACCTCTAGAAAATAACTTATTACACTTTAAACTTCACTGCAGCACATGGAAATTCAGTTCACTGAATAAATGGTCCACAGGTGAGTACTGCACATTAAGGGACAAGTTGGGTGCGTTTGAGGAAAAATACTGGAAAAATGCCATTGATGTGAGGATATTCTTAATGCTGAACAAAATGTTGGGTCCTTCGCAACAATCTCCTGAAGCATGAATAATTATTTAATGGAATGAACAACCTTTTTATTTGAAAATAACGTCAAAACACTTAGAAAACTGTGAGCAAGACATGTAGCACCATATTTTCCTCACATGTTAATAACAGCACGCAGTGCGTACAACTGTATATGTGAACAGAGATATATATTAAAAAAATCAGCTGGAAACAGATTCTAGCAGCAGCAGCAGAATTAGAAAAGACTATGTTTTTTATTATATACTGTTTTTCTGCCTTTATAAAATATTGTATTGTCCAATTAATAGTTGACTAAAATCCATATTGTGTTTTGTCCCTATTAAATAGATTATTTATGTGTTTCTGATGGAAAATAATAAAGTCTCTCTTTTTCAGTAATATGGAACATCCTTGAAAGCCGTGTTACTTCCATAAAAATTTAATTTAAAGCACAGAACATGCCGGTGTGCCAGTGGCAGGCTTAAAATATTAAAGATTAAAAAAAAAAAAAAAAAAACAACCAACAAACCCCTAAGCATTTCCTTTCTGTACAATAATGGAGAATATATATCTTTGCTATATATTTTAAACATGGAATAGCTTTTTCTCTTTGCTATATATAATATATGTCTTTCAAAATACATTGTCAGTATTTGTACTTGAAAAATACTGTACAAAACGAACATACTATAATTATTCTGTATAAACTTTATACATTTTATAATATCTATTCTTTTGGTCTATAGTAAACACTTAGATTGATTGGATTAACCACAGTATATGACAACACCATCCCCTTCTGAAATACACCAGTGTCTCTTACATTCATTTCTCAGAAGTCCACTTTATATTAGAACACACGTGTTCAAAAGCAAATAGAGTTTAAAACAATAAAGTTCAGAACCATCAGTTCATGTCACACTCAAAACAACAATCACTAGGAAAAATGGGCTTTGCAAACCAGTGACTTCTTCTAACTGAATAAAAGTGATTTTTCAAACAGCAAGATATAATCCACAGAAAATATATTACAAAACATGGGAAAGAAACAACTGAATTTAGGTTATTTAATTTGTAATCACAAAATGGAACTTGAAGAAATGCATAACTAACTGAAAACAGAAAAGCCCCTCTGATTTCAACATCGGATCTGATTTGATACTATTAATTTTGTTGTTTCAACTAATTATCCTGCTTCTTATACATGCGCTCCCCATTGCAGGGATACAATTAGCATGCTTACATTAATGTGACTTTTACTTTTTAATTTTATTTTGTTGTTAAAGACATTAAAACTTCTGTTGAGTAGGGAAACCATCCTACGTCCACTAGGAACATCCGGGCAGCATGCGCGCTAGCGTACAATAGGATTATTGCTTCAGGTACAGACAGTGCAAAATACACACGCTGTGGTCTATCAATAGTACTCCTATCTACCTGGGGTCTGTGGAAATAAAAGGAACCTTAATAGCTATAGAGAAGCCATTATGGGATCTATAATGAGTATAGCTAACTCAGTCTAACAGCACTTTAAATCTGAAGACAATTATCACCAAAACTTAAAATACAACAAAAGCAATCTATAAATTAATAACTCTGCAGTGTAGTACTAAATTATTATTTGTGCACTTTATTAGCGTTAACTTTTCTGATTAGACATAAACAATAGCTTGTTACTCTCGAAAAACTGAGATCTACTTTTTTTTTCTTTTTTCTTTTTTTTTCCTTTTTTTTATAATTTATACTGGGATCTTTCCAAGTAAATCAGGAGGATGGAACTGGTTACAATAAAATAAAAACCCTAATCTGAAGCAGCACTGAAAAAAATATAATAAAAAGCTTACTATGGCGGTTCTCAACAGTCCAGGTAAAAATGTGGCACCCTTTGAAGAGGGCTTCGTAAAAATGGGAAGTGCCGAGATGCGTGCGCACGCACACACACACACACACACACGACATGCACACGCACACACATATACAGATGTGTGAACACACATGTGCACACATACGCAGGTACACGCATACGCAAACAAAAAAAAAAGAACGTAAGTCAGTTTTGTTTCTGCTTCTGGTAAAGTGCTGAAGACAGAAAGGTTGGTTTGGGCGTGGTGCTATCAAACAGGAAACACATTGTCCATCTATTCAAATGCCAACCCGCAACCGAAAAAAAAAAAAAAAAAGAAAAAAGAAAAAAACCCCGATCCCCTCCCTTCACTTTACAGGGGGCCATGTCGAGCTTCGTACTTCGCAAGGACGTTTTTGCATTTGCCCAGCTCTTTCCGCAGGTCGGCCACCTCCTGGCGGAGAGCCGAGTTCTCCTTCTCCAGAAACGAGGCGCGGATGGCGATCTGGTTCTCCTTCAGCCTGCGGGCATCCCTCGACCGCTTTGCAGCCATGTTGTTCTTTCTGCGCCTTGCCCAGTATTTGTCATCCTGCTCATAAAACACAGAAGGAAACAAACAAGGTATTAGATTTCAGTAAACTGAGCAGCCAGCAGGATGTGCTCTCGGCCACAGCCTCGGGGCTGGGCATGACTTAACACCATGGATTTTGCTGGCCGGGCCCTATTTTGTTTGCAAGGCCTACGAGCCCCGACAACGCCAGGCACTGCTGGGACAGAAGTTACAGATTTACACGGCATAACCCAGGCAGGGAGTGCAGAGACCTGCCTGTATTTCTGCCAGAATGAAAGGGGCTAAGCCCCTCATCTGCTTGAGCATGAACTCCTCCAAGCACAGCCGAAGCTCTATTCCAACAGTACAACCCCTCGCACATCTCCGCTGACCTAGTTACAGTTGGCACATCCACCTTCACGTGTGATGACTCATGCTACCGGTTGCTGGAGCAGTACTAATTACTTCTTGTATGTCCCTGCTCATCTGTTTTGCCAGCCAACACCTGGTTCACTCTGCTTGTTGGAACCATCCATGTCCTCTGTCATTCGGCTCTTTCCCTACAACACCCTAAAGGGTTCACGTTTGCACTCTAGAACAGCAAGTCACTGGAAGAGGATCCCTTGGCACAGCTTTGCAGCCAATTCAGGAATGGCAAAACAAGGACGGCTGCTTTGGTACCATACACAAAGAGATTAGTACAATAGGCTTTGACAGTGAAGAAAAAAGCATTTGCCAGAAATAGGTCCACTCATCTCTAAAGTTTCATAAGCTAACACATTCCCAAAGTGTTGTCCTTAAAGCTTTGTCTCTAGGATATCACCTTAGTTGCATTTGTGCATCAAAGACTGTAAGTCACTACTTAATTTCACTTGATTTTCTGGCTCTTCTAATGAAATGGCCTTCAGTGAAATGGCAGCTTCTGCACTGCTGTGAAAATTAAGCCCTAGAAATTTGGAAACTCACTAAACACGAAGTGGGCAGAGTGTCTCAGGAAAAGGGAAATTCCATCCCCTGCAGAGTGATAGAGCCACTCAACACTCAGACTGCCTGGTCGAGCTGTCCAGCTCAAACTTGCCCTCCCAGAGTCACCCCTCCATTTTTATACTCTTACATTTGCTTACGGTCTGAGGGCAGCCCTTGCTTCATCAAGCACCGCAGCACAGCCCCATATCCAGGGTGAGAAACAGGAGCCATCTGGTACTGCACTGCACTGAGCAGGGAAATCCCCCCACTCCCTCATCCTTCTGCAGGAAACAAGGCAGGCCTAATGCTGCTGCTCTGCAGCTTCTGCTGCTGCTTGCACAAGGCAACGCAAGAGCAAAACGACTGCTACAAGTACTCTACAACAGCTTCATACTAGTTTAGCTTTGTGAGGTGTGCAGCAAAGATGATTTGGAGTCAGTGCATCTTTAAATTGCTTTTCACCTGCACTTGGGACTGCCCCCAAAAAATCCGCTTAAAAACAAGCATGCAGCAAAAAGCTATGACCTAAATCTTGTTTATAATTTCCCATCTCACTCCACTCCAAAAAATCAGCTTTAAGCAATTTATTAGTGTGCCACCTAGGCTTCATCCATCTTTATTTTAACAAATTGCTATGGCAAATCCCTTAATCCAGACCCGAAAGAGGTAAGGCTGGCATTTCAAAATCACATGCAACCCAGAGACGATTGACTGGTCTAATCTGCTTACCCGCCCCGAGAACTCAACAGCCATTCCACACGCCAGGGCAGAAGCAGAGCTTGGGTCAAGCACTCTGAACTACGTCAAGGGCATCTGATGCAAGTATCTCAAAGAAGAGAGGGACCCTGAACTGAACCCTTTCAGTCTTAGGCTGAGAACTTGGGTGCTCCATTGCTGCATGCAAGGCACAGACATTTTCCACATCTGGTATGAAGCAGTCCAAGGGCACTTTTGGCAAAAGCTTGCTTTGACAATATAAGGACACTGAGCAGGTATCACAGAATGAATGACACTGAGGAGCACACTCCAGTCTCCTTACACCTGTGTAGCTGTTTCTGTACTGAACACCCCTCTTTAGGCAGACCTCAGTACACCGCAATGCCAGCAGAGCATCAGAAGCAGTAAAATTTGCCTGAAAAATAATGGCACAGCGCAGATAAATCTTTCTGAATGAAAACTGAGGACACCACATAGTGACACTACTGGTGTTGTGCGCTCTTTTAGCTCACACATTAGCTTCAAAAATAGTGAAGAGCATCAGCTTCCTTCCCTAATGCTATGTGTGTAAACACATGCCCCCTTCCAGCCTCTGTGTGTAGAGCTGAAGATTCCCACCAACACCCAACAGGCTTTCAATCTGTATCTTGGGGGGCCATAGCAGAATTCTTCACTGACTACTTCTGATTAAAAACAACCTCTTGGAAATCACATACAGGGAATAGAATTTGGCAAATAATGACAATTTTCGCAGTTATTTGATAAACTGAATCAGCTGATTAATTTGTTCAGCTCTCTTCTGGCAAGTTCTTTGTTCTTCACATCTCAGAATCAATGAGAAACACAAACAAGTGCTTTTTCTTTTTTAATTATTGCATTATTGTTGTATTATATTTTAAATATTGTATTAAAATATGCTTACTGGCAGAATTATTTTGGTCTGGTTCCCTTCAACTAGTTAAGATCCTCTCACCTAGTTTAGATAGTATTTAGTGTAGTGTTCCCATTCATTGTTATATGCAGAGCTAAAGAAACTTCCAAACAAGACAAACTGTATTTCATTCTGTCATTATCGGGGGCCTCCATGGACTACACCCTGTGAGGGAGGGATTCTTCCCTGAAGACTTTACAGTCTCTGCTGATGAGACAGACAGAGAGTGGAGGAAAAGGAAACATGATCAGACTGTTTCATAAGTGGGAAATATGGGACAAAGTAAGCTTGTCCAAGGTCACGCAGGAAGTTTCTGGCATACAAAGGAAATTAATATTGATCTCATGAATTTCAGTTGTTGATTAACATATAAGGGACATTCTTGCCTCAGTCCTCTTCAGAAGCGTTACAGTTTTATTCTACAACAAAGTCATAATTAGCATGGCAGATTTACATTACATGAGAAAACAGATTCAAGCTCTAAACATGTATGTGAAAGAACAACTGTCACAGAGCGTGTACAAACAATGTCATCACCAGTTCCAATTTACCTTCAGGTCATCTGGAATGAAGACTTTGCGAGCTTTCTTAATCATCGGCTGTGGTTTCAGCTCTTCTTCAGAGAATTTGCGCTTACGAGGGTCAAACATCTCCTGGCCAGGAATACTGGAAAGAGCAAGATCTGCAGGGTCAGGTTCGTAGCCAACAGGAACTTGGATAGTCTCGGGATCAATGGGACTTGGTGTGTTTCGGTTTGTTGGCAAGATTTGACCTACAGAAACAAAGCAGGTATTCAGCTATGTTAGAAGAAACTATGTAAATAATATCACTGAACATGACTTTGAGAGACTCTGTAGATAATTTACAAGCAGTAATTCTTAAGCTTTCATTGCAACTTTGGTAGCTACTCTGGCTAAGTATTACATTGCTCATTTTGTAGGGTGTATATTCAGGTCCAGACATGCTCACACCATTATTTTCAAGATTGGTTCCTAATTCTGGTTGCCAATCTTGAATGCCCATTTAGGATCAATGAATCCAACAGAGCTGCACTCAAATGCAGGCAGAGGACTTACCGTGCCAACCTGTGCCTAATGACCACATCCTCAGGAACAAGTCATAAGTACTGTAATTTAGGTCTGATTTATCCATTACGCCATAATCCTTCCCAGTTTTCTCATACACAGATTTCTAGAAACTGACAATGTGTAGTATTTGCAATAGGACAAAAATCTCATGAAAATGTACTGTCAAGCTGTGCTAAAGCACTCCACTAAGGAGATTGCTAACTATTTTCTATTAAATTCTACTGGCAATGTTCTAAAAGACGATGAGGGAAACTAGCAACGTGAAAGGCTACAATGACTGCTTGAAACTGCTCTGCAAAAATGGAAGAACACTTATTTACGCGATGTTGCTCTTTTATGATATATAAAATCTCGTTAAAAGGAGCCTACCCCCAGGAAAGCATTACATATGCCATATTTTTCTTTTTTTAATCTTCGATATAGCCTTCAAGACCCCAGTGCTACAGCACCAATTCAGGCACCATTCCCACTAAAAATCCTATTTAAAATCTCAGCCAAAGGTTCCAAAAATAGGATCCTAAAGTCAGCTGCCTAAACACAGACTGTCCCCATGGGCAGAATTTTCAGAAGTTTTCACATGCCTCAGAAGTACCAGCATCGCAGACTTCAGAAGAAGGCCTTGTGATTGAAGGATATATTCTTTAAAAATTTTGGCTACTACCTAATTCACTTTGTCTTTACAGATGTGATGGCTTTCATAATAACTACACAAACATCCTGTGACTGCGTAATATTTCCTTATTTGTGTCTGTATCTGCAATATTTATGGTGTAAAATGGTAAACATTAAACGCCATTTCTAATTCCAAATCAAGGCCAGTGCTAACAATGTAGTTTTTATTTTAATCTAAAAGATTGCAGCAACAATATTGGAGCCACACAGAAAATGCACCAGGGAATTGCGTTGCGCAAAACGGGGCTTACTCGCAGAGAGCTTGTCTTTTGTAACTCTGATTTTAAAATAGCACTGATAAAATCAGCTTCCAGGAAAGGTTAGTAAAGGCCTGGGAGAAGAAAACAGGAGGATCAAAGTTATTTGATTAATATATATATATATATATATATCTGTATGAGAGAGAGCGAGAGGAAAGAATTCGTCTGCCTGCACTGTGCCAGCCCTGCGCGTTTCCTCTCCTGCTGCAGGACGTGGCGCGCTGCTGCCAAGGCCCGGGTGCTGAAAACACTGCGGTTCTGGCCGTGCTTCTGGCAAGGGGCCTCGCTGGGTGGCCCTGGGTGCTTGGTGCTCAGTGTTTGGTGTTTGGTGCAGGCACCTGGGCCCTCTCATGGCCTGTGCCAGCGGCTGACAGGTGAACGCCGGCTGTAGACTCCGGGCGCCAGACACTGTGATGAGACTCATTGGAGAGGGAAGTTTTCATGGGAAGGCTTTCCAGCTAGCCCCGGAGATAATGATGATACGTAGGTGCGTGTTTAAAACGTTTTTATGTCTTTAAAGGTGTGTGGGGAAATCCAGACTATTAACTGTTTTAAAGCCAGCCCAAAAGGCTCGCGAAGCCGAGGCATTTTTGTAGCCTTGCTTTGAACGGGTGGCTAATCTCATTCCAGATACATGGGCTGGCAGAAACAGGCTTATTTAAAGGATTAAATGCAGGAAAGCTTCCTTTAATGTTAGCGCACTTGTATCAGAGCAGCCAGATTATTTTTTAATGCATACAGATATATAGACATGTGCATGTACAAATCTTGCAAATTCTGAAATGCAGCTAAAATGAAGCAAGTCGCCGGCTCTGACTACTTCATAATATTTCTGGTGAGCACGCGGGGTGTTCCTACAAATCACGGGGATTGTGCAATCTGCCTCAGCTTTCTAATTGCCCTAAACAAAAAAGCCAGTATTTAAATACAGCTGAAGTTCTAGGTACATGGTATCAGCTCACGTATTGTCATTTATCTCTAATGGGCCATATTATGTAATTATATGAGGTTTGTAATCAGCAGTCTCATGAAATTTTACAGTATCTCTCTGAAGAAGGAAAGGGCAAAAAAGATCCTTTTAAACACAGGAAAACAAAGTATTGCATCTTGCCAAATGCAACAGCATGAAAAAACGAAACGACATCAAACCCAATAAAGCAAAGAGTGCTGCACTCCAGGTGATCTGGGAGAACAACCTCCAGTAATCCTGACCTGCCTTTTTCCCTACCTGCACCTGTTTCCCTTTGCCCAGTCTAAGAAGCCCTCAACACTAAAGCCCTGGTCCTTCAGCAACCAGAGACGTCCCAGCTGCCAGAGCAAGGCTCATCCAAGGTGACTGCTTTCACTAATGCAAAGCCTGAGAAAATAACGCACAGAGCTGAACATTGCCACCGAGGAGGCTGAAGCCCGTTGTGCTGTACGGCACTCACATGCTCCCACCACCTGCACACCTCTGCCAGGCTGCACTTGCTCCCCCGTTCTGGTGCCCTCTGCGAATTATCAGGAACTGCACTGAGCACAGGAGAGTTAATAAGGGTGTATGAAATCCCAGGCAGAGAAACCAGTATTTCCTTGTCCAGTGTTTTACATTAGGCAACTCCTGGCACTTTGTATCTTTTTATTTATTCTATCAAGTTTTGCCAATAATACAAGCCAGGAACCTGTCTTCGTTAGTTTACTGGCTAATGGCCATTGCATCTATGTGGTGCTGGAACTCCTCGTAACCCAAGACGACGGCGTGGGCTGTGCCGGACTTGGCACTGGTGTTACTGCACTAGTACAGTATGTGGCCTCACGTTACACTGCTCTCCAGCCTCCTCTCTCCCTGTGTGCAAGGCACTTTAGCTGTGCATCCTTCTGCCAAATTTGTTCAGGGTGTTATTTTTATGCACTAAATTCCTCGCAATCAGAGGTAGGTCAAATAAGAACAGCAATCTGAACGTCATGTGCCTAGCAGCCGACTAATCCTCACATCAGCAAGCTTCACAGCTGTCACAACATCCAGAGAGAGAGCCGGTCAGAGGCTGTGATGTGCAAGCAATCAGCCAAGGAGGAAGCCTCCAGTGCCAGCCAGCAAGGCCAGGTGAAGGTAAAGCCTCTCTCTGCTCCATCAGGAGCCAGATGCCTTTGCTGCCAGTCTCTGTATTATTTAAACACTCTGCACTCACGACAGCAGCCAAATTTTCACAACAGTGAAGTGGCTGGGCTGTTTAATGCACTTAGCTTTGTTCTCAATGGGGGCTGATGATTGCCAAGTGTTTTGGAAAGAACTTAGCCCCTCTATTTAAGTTGCTGAAATGAGAGCTCTTCAGTATCGAGCTCTTTTGGAAATCCAGCTGCAGAACTCCACGGTGGTGGTGGTGGAAGCAAGCTGGGAACAATGCTTAATGGAAACTTCCCCTCATACCACCCCAGTGATGTGTCTCAACCATGGCCTGAAGAGACCACAACTATGTCAACACTGGCCTTTTGTCTGGAGCCTTTCCCACTTGTAGAGCTCCACTCAAGCAATACTGAGTATGCCAGGGTAGACACAGCTCCAGGTCACTCCCGGCAGAGAAAGGAGCAGGTTTTAACAACCCCAGCAGTTACGGCTGCCCCAACATCTTGCCTTCACTAATGCTCTTGGTGTTGCTCTGGCTCATATTAGCAACAGCGGAAAATTTTCCAGAAGGAAGGGCTTGAACGAAAGTTGGCTGTTCTAACCCTTTCAGTCCTTCTCCTCCCAGTAGAGACTGCCAGCGAGGAAGTCGAACGTAATGGCAATATTTTCAGTGTGGTTCCTTGTTCAAAGAGAAATGGACCGAGGCCATTCACTCATGTCATCTAGGTCACTGAATGGCTGGTAAAAAAAAAAAAAGGAGCTTTTAATTGCTTGTGATAATTAAAATGCACAAGCCAAAAGTTCAGTAACATTTTATGTATCTACAGAAGTACTTGTATATACCTACAAAACCAAAACATAGAGTTATTGTGGGGAGCTCAATCATGGTATCCTGATTCGTAATTTCTCCCTCTTTAAACATCCTACCAGCTGTGCCCAGGAGACTTAAGACGGAAATAACCTCTTCGACTGTACCACTACTTGACAGACTTATTGTTTGTATTGCAAGAGATCCCTGATGAATTATGTAGAACTCAATTTTGAATCATTCAACTCCCATAGAAATGTGCCTGATTTTCAGAAGATCTCCCTTCTCACAGCCCTTCCACACTTGTCATCAGCTCAGCAGCTGGATGGAAAACAGCGACTGAGAAAAGAAAAGAAAAGGAAGTGGAAATGTTCTAATCAAAATATTTTTCCCTATTTTTTACACATATGATGTTGGAGGGAAGGAAAAGAGGAGTTTCTTATTCAATTTATTAACAGCCCAGGGAGAAAATATGTGTTTGCTAATCATTTTTCTTTTTATAAACTAAAGGCACTTTGGGTATGTCTGTTATACTAAATAGTACGGCAGTGCATTGACACATAATCCTCACCCAGAGCTGCTCTGGAGAACCCCCCTGCTCTGTTGATACCATTTCCAAACCGTTTATCCTGCTGGCAGCTAGCCAGCAGTTTGGGATACTTCTCTCACTCCAAATCACAGACTGTCCCAGACTAATCTGCCATCTATTTCTGCATTAACTCTTTGTGCCTCCAGGCAAAGTCCCTCAATGCACAGCACAAGGCAGAGTTCAGGAATCGAGAGAAAAACAAAACAATAAAAAAATATAAAATAATAAAAAAATAATAATAAAAAAAAAAACAGGTATTAAAGTATTCTGGAGGCTTTTAACCACAGACAGTATCTTGGCAGGTCACAAATCCTCAGTTACTATACTATAAGCTACATTTCACCTTCCTGTCTGATTTTCCTGCTCTTAGGATTTTAGTGCCTTTCTGAAACCAAAATATCTGTGTGGCCATTACACCCATCACCTGCATGACAAGCCACACGGCTTCATCTTCCAGCCCTCACATGGACAGGCAAAACCAGCCACTCTGCCCGGGGAGACGAAGATACCTCACCCTCGGGTGCATTTCTGTGAGCAGTTATTAGAGGAGCTTTATTTTCTTCCAAAGCAATAGCGTATCTTGCCCACTGCTCCAACCTGCACAGACATTCCTCTATTTCTTATCTTACACAAACTTCATTCTGCAGAACGTGGGGTGACTGCAAACCCTTCCTGCGGAAAGAAGTATCATAATCCAATGCAACCACAACGTGTTCACTGCCCCTAACACGCACTAAAAGACTGGCACTTGAGAGTGTTTTTAAAAACATGTACTTTTTTAAGATATCAGCATTGTTTACAAATCTTGTGCATTTAATTACGAAAGCATTGTCATTTCCCCTCTCAGCATTGTGTGCCTCCTGCTCTGGGCCTCTGCACTATTATTACAGGCAGGACTGGTAGTCTTATTAAGGTTGCCTGACACTTCCCATTAGAGGATGCCGTCTTCAGTTCCTTAGACCTTTGCCAGATTTCAGCCGTTCTGTTTGGATTTGTATGCGCCAATTCATGTTTCTGCCAGAATGGTTCCTCAGCTTCCCGAAAAAATTTCAGCAAAAATACTTTGTTTTGAACCTGTTCAAAAGTTCTGGCCAGCTCTTCACCGACCAGTACTAGTGGTCTGATGGAGCCAATGTGGCCCCTGGTGCCAAGTCCCAGAGATCCCCTGGTGCTGACCCTACATCCCCCTGGTGCTAAGCCCCAGAGCCCCCAGCCACCCCTCGGCCCCTCACAGCCCCAGTGCCAGCCGCAGGCCTGAGGGGCACTCTCAGGCCCAGGCCCAGGCCCAGGCCCACTCCCTGCTAAGGAAGAAAATGCAGGTCGTCTTTTCCATTCAGTTTTAAAATTCAATTCAGGCAATTCTACAAGAGTTGTTTGAAGAATACACAGTCGCAGTCGCAAGAATCTCTAAGCTTTTGAACGCATAATTCTTCTGTCCACAGAGCAGTTGTTGTTGTGGAGTCACTCACTTCCCCCATTTTGATTTATCCGGATGGACTCACACATTATTTGCCACGAGTTACTCTAACCTGCTGTGCAGACACAACCAGCAACTTTTCAGGACTTCGCTCCAGCACTCATGACTATTGCATCTGCGTGCTTCACAGAGAGGTTTTTTTTTTTCCCCTCAATCCTCACAGGAAAGAAGGGGCAGCCCGTCCTCTCTGCAGGTGAAGAAGAGAGGTACAGATACTTGAAATCTGACATACATAGCCTCTCAGTTATCTAACATGCTGTGGCATTGTCTGCATTTCACCTCATCTGTCACTGACTCCTGTTGCAGGCTGGGGGCTGTACATCGATATACGTGAGGGCTACCCAGGGTTTCAAACTGGGCTCCTCACAAAACGGGAAGCAAATACTCAGTGTGACAAGTTAATGTAATTAATTGACTTGCTCGGAATTCTACTAAACTTCATGGCAAAGAAGTAACAAAATCCAGTTTCTCCAGACAAAATCGCTCCGTCGTTACTGCCAGACTTTCCCTTCTCTTGCAGTTCCTCGTGTCCTGTCACATCTGCAGTAAATGAGGTCAAGATCCAAGATCCTACAGACAACCGCTTCCTTCCTGATGCAGCCCTGATTCAACCCAGAGCTGGTCTGACCTCTGCATTCAAAAGGGAAAGGCAAAAAAAAAAAAAAGAGGATACGTAATTAAAGCCTGTATCTCAGAGCAGACGAAGGAGATGGCTGTGCTATCTGAAGCTGCACACGTGGCCTTCGTTCTGGTATCTGCAGGCTTTTGAGGGCTTGACTTTGCAACTCCTGCATGTGGTTAGCATTATGTGCATGTAATATGCTACGCCTGATGTGCCCTTCAAAAGCAATAAATAAATCCAAGACACCACTAGGTAAAATTTTCCACGATGTCTACTGTACTTAGGACTCTGCTCTTCTGTAAGATCTACACTCTGAAAACCTTACCCTTGAATCTGCATGAAGGCGGCACCTTCTTCCATGAGGACCTGTTTCTGACAGCTACCAGGAAATCCCCCTCAAAGCAGCTCCTGACAACTGCTGTGCAGGACACTGGAAGTAGCAAACCCCATTCGAAACACTTCCCTTGCACAAATGCTACACAGAAAGCAAGGGGTTTGTCCTGCTCCTGGGACAAGGCACAGGGATTCATTCCCCCTTAGGAATCCTTGAAAAGCCCAAAATCTACAGTCCTCAAATGACTGATTCTTTGGTATGGCGCTGCTTTCCTTACAAAGACAGGCCAAGATGACATTTAGTGGGGACAGGGCCTGAAGAGAAGCTGTAGGGACGCAGGTGTTTTATTGCAATTCACACTCAGCTCAGAAGCACGTTTCAGTTCAAGATGTTGGTACTCTCTGGTGCATTGGAGCTTCGTGACATCTTTCCGCATATCATTCGCATATAGTAAAGCTCCCGAGAAAGTACAATTCTTTTCTATTTTCTTAAAGGGGAAGATCCAGAAAAGCATCAGAACTGTTAATCTGTTAATCCATTTCTCTTTCCTTACTCCCAGCTTTAGTAAATCAATCCTCAACCAGCAGACTTTAGCTGAGCCTGCTTTAGGTGACAGCCTCATATAGCATCCATAAACACCCCTTTCAAAACAAAGATGGCACTTGCCCCCAGGTTGCATTTGTGTCACTGCCAATGTTCTCTGCAAGACTCCCGACCGAGTTCCTCTCGCATTGCTCTTTTTATTTGGCTAATGAACATCCAGGACAGCATGCTCCCAGTCAGTAAACAGGTCTCGCAAAGCCACCATGTAATCCTGAAAGCATATGCCACCCGTGAGTCATGTATCTATTACCCAGTTCTGGTACCCAAGCCCATCTTGTTTGGGTGTGTTATCAAAACATAGGTGAGTGAGATTTCAAATGGCATGGAAAAGCCACGTGAAACAGGTACATTTCCTCCAAGTCCCAGTCAGTAGCTAATAGCAGGCCTGAGAGACAGACAACAGATGCTATCAGCTGCTCTCTGAATATATCCCTTACGAAAAAGGGGTCACCGGGCAGAGTTACAGCAACTTGCAGTCTCGCCTTCTCTTTTGAGCTGTTCTGTACGCAACACAAACCTGAACTACTGCATTAGCTTTTCATTTTATTTACATTTATTTGCTATAAAAGCTACACTGTTGGTGACAAAATTAAATTAAAGCTTTGCAGAGGGTGATTTGTGTAACAATCACATTTTAAGAAGTATAGACGCCAGGAGGAGGACACGCTGTTCCCACAACCTTCTGTGTAAGGCTTAGTACATGTTTTTTTTTCCTCTTCAACTTAATTTAGGACCCCCTAACATGGTTGGGGAAAATGAGAAAAAAACAAACAAACAAACAAAAAAAAAGTGTATTTTATTTTATGTTTTTACAGCCCAATAGCCACAGAGGCCTAATTTGGTTTCACATACTAGTTTTATTCTCAATAAGCACAGAGAAAGCACAAGGGCGTGTGGTTGCATCTTTCCTATTGATATAGATATCTTCATTTATAAAGTACACAAATGCATCAGTCATTGTGTAAAAAAAATAGGTGAGAGGAGGAAGGGAACATGCAACTGAGGCCTAGGGAAAATTCCAGGAGACCAGACTGTTGCACATGGACGTTACCAGTGGGCCTGTATTTCTCTGCAGCTGCTGCACAGCGTAGGTTTCCATAGCACATCAGATGCAGACAAAAAATGAGGAGCTGCAAAATTAAGTCTGGTAAAAAGATATGATGACACTGAACAATGGGCAAGACATTGTCTCATAAGTTCACTTCTATATGTAAAAGTCATCTAGCACCAGAAAATAGCTGAAAACGCTACAGTACTGAGTGTCAAAACCCAAACTACTGCCTGCAGAGATTTCTGCACCTAACAACTGCAGTCATGTTTTCACAGAGAGATGAAGGTAAAATAAGCAAAACATCTCAGGGAAAAGTGACCAAAGAAAACACCACTTACCAAGATCTTTAGGCTTTTATCTTTTAAAAATAGCTGTCATGAAATAGGTATATGATAGAATATTTCTTGAAGAAACTCTGGAATACTTTTTTTCCTTCTTGTGACCTCCTCTTTTCCCCCAGTTTGTGTGTAATGGAGACGTACTTTTTTGCACACTGCATGGCCCTCCGTTGCCAAGCACTCAAAATATTAAATAGCTTGAGAGTTGTCTTTAAGGCAACATGAACTGGCAAATCACTTCACAATTCACATTGTATCGAAGTTTTTAAATATGTCTACCTTTTAAAAATATGTATAAGCAAACAGGACTTTGTTTTCTGAAAGTTACCATTCAGTGTAAGCCAATGGCAACCCTATTTACAGTAAATGTATTTTTAATACTGCATTTTTCTTCCAGTAGCCATAGCTGCAAATTTCGAAATCAGTTGCCGACGCAGACATCCCAACTTTCAAACAATATCTTGGCACTGAAGCATTTCTTTAACAGAGACACTTCTGCCCCCTTCAAATATAGTAATTTTGCCTGCCAGTGAACAAAGCCCTTTGTGTGCTGTGCTCGGCACTTGGCAGCAGCCGAACAAGCAGCTCAACACCATCCTGATCAAAGACAATGTGTTTTCCTACTTTCATGGGCAATGTATCACTGCTATGCAACATCATTATTTAGGGTTTATCTGGGAGGGAGGAAAGGGACAGTGTACTTACCTTCGACAGCTTCAGTCTCAACAATCCTTACCATTTATATTAAATATAACAGTGCGTTCCTATAAGCTGATTCCAACATTTGATTATCTGGCTTCCTTTTTATGACAGTGGTCGTATTCTCTAAGTGGAATACCTAAGAGACAGCATGGGTCTTAGAGTACTTTGTTGTCCAAAGCCTCTGTGAGGATTTTTTTGGGGTCCCAACCCTACATGTTCTGTTCCTCTGCTCACAGCAGGCCACGTGCTGCCCTGCAGAGCACCACAACGTGCCCTGCTGAATGTGGGCATGGGTCTGGCCATATACCCGTGCCAAAACAAAAGGAGAAACATTGGAGAGATGTAAAGCACTGCAAGCTGAGGGCAGCAACAATTCACAGGCTTGGAAAATTATGTGGGCTTTACCTTTTACACTCCTGTTAACTCTGATTTTCATGAAGTAGGTGGTGTTGCTACAGCAACTGTCATATCACATCATTTCTGCTGTCTCTGTCACAGAGATCATCTTATTTTATCTTAAACTCAGATATGCAGTTCTTCCTCTGTTCTAAAGCTCTCTATTTTGGATATAAAAAATTACAGAAAACAGAGCTGCACCATATAAATGATACTTTTAAAAATGTAGCAAAGTCTGTAGCATGTTTATTTGTTCTCCTTTTATATATGCAGAAGGAATAAAGAAAATAGCACTGACCATATTTATGGTGCTCCAGAGGTTCGGAAATAAATTAAGAGCAGGTCTCATGATAAAGATGCTTCATGCCACCTTTAAAAGGGTTCTTCCTACAGAAGCAAACCTTGTGTTCTCGTGCACTTCACCAGAAGTAACTAATCCATTCACAGGTACAAACACCTTGCTTCCTCATGCCCGGGTCTATTTATGTACATACATTCCACACTGCTCACACCCAGCTTAGATGACACTTCCATCCACTGCACACAGTATGCTCTTCAGCTCGCATACCTCAGCTGCTTAACCTGCTGCCTGGACAAAGTACCAGCTTTATTTTCACCTGTTTGGGAACATTTCTCCTACCTGCTGGGCATGAGGTGGCTGCCCCTGCTTTGCAGCTCCCTGGCTGAGTGTCACAAGAACTTTGCTCAACCTTGTTTGCCTTCATTTCACTGTGGGGATAAGGTCTTTGAGTACTCCATGCATGAGTGAAACTCAGTAAAATCTTAATCATTGAAGGGCTCTATTAAATTTTTGTTATTAATGTGAATTCCAACTCCAGCATTCACAGACTTTTCCTTCGAAAAATAAAAAATAAGCAACAGTAGTAAATATTCAGTTCCACCTTCAGGCTACTCAGGATACTAGAGAACTAGAGAAAACCTACCGATAATGAGAAGCTATTTTGAAGCCCTGAGCTCCTAACACAGCTCAAGCTCTGCCACAGCCTAAGCCAGTGCGCATTTGTGCCTGCCTCTTTACAAGCGCTTCCAGTCCCTTGCAAAACGACGACTCCAGTCACCCAACTGCACCTCATTGCTACAAGGACAGGCCCTGGGCAGGTGGAAGTCTGCCTACGTGGATCTAACCCTTGGGCAAGAACTGTCTTGTGTCCCTGGTTAAAGGCTGTGTACGCAATTAAGATGCCAAACAGCCTTCAGTTCTGATGATCACTTTGCAAGCTCCATTTCAGTGCCTCACTACAGTTACTCTTTAGATCAATTCCCTAAAGAAATGAATTTTGTGTGGCCGTGCTGTGCACAACTGTGTAGCCTCTTCCCAAAAACTTTTCAAACTGTTGGCCAATTTCAAACAAATTTGGCAGACACATATCAGTCTCAAATGTATATTACTAACAAGCTTTGTGAAAACAATATAAATCAAAGAAATTCTTAATTCCCTGACCGAAAGGCAGCCTCATGAGCTCTGTTACATGTCAGAGAATCCATGGAGATTTTGCTACTGATGGAACTAATAGGAAGGAAGGAAGAAAATTCTTCACCAAGTTATCATTTGCTACAGCAGTCATGAAAGTCAATTATACTCGTAATTCCAGTAGAGAATGAGAGGAGTCTTTTCACCTTATCCCACCCACTCACTTACTATTTCCAGTAACCACAAGCAAAATTATTTGTTTGACAACTGCACAGTCACTTGACAATCCCTCTGAACTCGGCAGACATATCTAGCACTGATAGCCAATAAAACAGTCACAGACATGTCCTGTCTTATCAATCACTGCAGAAGATGGTCAGATGTGGACAATCACACTGTCTGGTAGCACCTGAGCATATATTTAAAAGCTGTGTGAGAAAAGAGCTTTTTTTTGCATCACCTGCACCACTTACATAGCAAGCAACTGAAGTCTTCCAATAAGCCCCAGCAGGAGTGTTTGGGAACCAACAGATTTGTTCTGGCAGCAATGGGACATTCATTATTGGCTTTGGGGTAGGGAGTGTTTTGACTTGTTTTTGTAAATATTTTGTTAAAATGCAGGACAAAAAGCTAGATGATGAACACCAGGTAGGACTTACAGCTAAGAATCAGTGTCTGGATTTATGCTGGAAACTGCACGTCTCTGCCCAGCTGGGGGCTAGACACTGACACAGCTCAGTATTTGCAAGACCAGAGACTCCTTCTAACCTTGTTCTTACTCACCTTGCTGTTACTGCTGAGTTACAACTGCTCACAATAACGGAAGCTTGGGGAAGAACAGGTTAAACTTTGCAAAGAAAAACAAGCAGCAGAAACACCTTTCCTCTTTCTGCCTAACTGGATAATTGGTTAACAGGAACCTGCTTGATGGGTTTCAGCAGCTCCTGGAGATCAGGCAAGGCTGCTTCAGAGAGCAGCTAAAGCTGCTGACTGTATAAACATCTTTAAGCCGACCAACAGGGTACCCCTCACTAGGGTTGTATTTTTGTGTGTGTGGTTTTTTTTTTTTTTTAAGCCAAGATTTTCAGAAGGCAATGAAGCAGTTCGTAGAGCAGTGACCCATCCAAACCCAGTAAGACCAAGGAACTGAACTATTTTAGGCAGAATATTTAATAGACATAAAACAAATCTTAAAACTATCTTATGGCCAGAAGAAATCCATTTCAAAAATGCTGAAGCAAATGAAGGCTAAATTCTCACTGCAACAGAGAGAGCATAACAGCAAGGTTCTCACAAATAAAACAGGTCCTGTCCTGGTAACTTAAGGGGCTAAGAAAAAAAAAAAATTATAGTTCTAAAGATTCACATGACAAGTGTGACAATCAATGGGCTTCACTGGATCTGTAAAACCCTTTGGGCTTAATAATCAATACCATTCATGTATAACACAAAGATTTTACTCAAGTAATTAGTGTTCTTGAGTCCAGCTGTGTAAAGAGAAAGTACAAGAGAGCTGATTTTCACATGGGGATTTATACTGTCCTATATAAGCTGTATGTATACGTACATGAGATTAAAAAAAGACAAAACATTTTTCCACAGTTTATCTAAGCTTAAAACTCTAGTTAGACATAAATGTATTATCAAAGCAGCACCTACAGCAATCAGTGAAAAATGCTGGAAGAGATTCATTTAGCATCCTCCATATTCTCATCCCAACTTGTATTTATTCGTCCTGATGTTTCAATTAACCGAGTGCTGATAAACGGACGTTTACACAAGCCGAGCTCTAAGATCAAGAGCCAAGCTCTCCCTGCCTGAAGCTGTCAGTCGACACCAGCTGAGACTCCCTGCAGGTTTCTTTCTCCCAGGCTCTCTTCTTTCTGAGGATGCAGGAGACACTAAGAGAAGGCATCTGTAAATACAAATTCTACAGAACAACAAAGATTTTGGGAGAAGTATGCCAGCATTCACTAGTGCCTGTCTGCTCAGACACAGTTCAAGGAGTCTGATAAAGCAGCCACAAGCACAGGCTTCCAGGCTGATTACTGCCTGTATGAAACCACCCACAAAACCCCCATGCTTCAAGAGAGACATATGTCCCTTCACAAAGTAACACCACTGCTTGCGATAATGTTTTGTGCCCCCTTCTGAAGCCTTGTGCTTTTGTACTATTCTTTCATTCAAGGGTGCCATCCGAGATGTTAGGGTTTCAAATCCAGAGCCAACTTTCCAAAACACACTGTATTCTGAAAAGCCCATTTTTGTTTCACAGAAAAATAAATGAGTTTGCATCATAAAGCCTTTATCCCCCCAAACCCAAAGCCTCCCATACTGTTAAAAATCAAATCCAGCTTTATTTTCCTGCATGAGTCAGGCTGCATGCAAACAGCTCTGGAGGAAGGCGAGCTTGGGATGCAGAACAGGGCTGAAGTACCAAACCCTGAGTGGGATACTTGTTCTTCTAACAGCACACTCCTATTTCCCTGAGATAGTTGCTAATATTTTCATCTTGAAACTAGAGGAAAGCCACCCCCTTCCCCCAAAAAAGAAGTTTTACAGATTATAAAGACACACAAGGACAGACTTTATTATTTTAACAATTATTGCTATTTTCAGAGCTCCAGCAAAGCTACTTCCTTCCATAATTGGACTTCAATCAAACCCTAGTGAAGCTTTTGATCTTGGAAAGAGTAACAACATAGCTCCATTATCGGCACACAGGGGGCAAAGAGTAGGACATCAAGAATTTTTCAATAAAAGAAAGTTAATTGCTTTGACTTATATTTACCAAAGGTCACGACTGCAAGTTCTGACTGCATGTACATAACGGTGCACACTGAGAAATCTTGTACAGACTGGCCAAAGTAAGTGTTGGGATTATACTATTTGTGTATTAAAAAAAAAAAAAGGAAGAAAAAGGCAGCAAAACAATGCTAGATTACTATCCAAATATACCCCAGTGGATGTCCTGCCAAATAGCAAATATGTGGCTGTAAGCTCCAAACTGAAATAAAAGCTTGGCCAGAAGCCCAGAGCTTCACTGTATTTTGCTCAGCTAGCCATAGTCTGGCAGAACAGAGTGAACACATTCTCAGCCACGTGATAAAGAAGCCAGTCGGGCCAAGCTGATTTCCTTGTGTTGGTTAAATGTGATCTTCAGACTGTACACACCAGCGGCTTTGGGAAAACGTGAGAAAGTGGGAAACAACAAGCCACAGGCTATAAACTAAAGGGCAGAAGAAAAATCACTTAAGGGGTTTTGCTTCAACACGTGTCGACAGGGCTGTTTTAAGTCGGGGTTGACTGGGCTCACAGGGCTGAGCACATGCTGCGGAGGTGCTGAGCACCGTGCATTCACCTGGACATAAGCAGTTAAACACCAACACCTTCAAGCATGCAGACCCTGAAAGGACCTGATTCTGAAAAGCCACTGTGAATCCTTCATGGTACAGGATTAGGAGAGCCTCTTGTAAGTAGCTCAGAAAAACACTGCACAGCTTCAAATCCCGTATGCAGGAGAATAAGAGGTACTTAGGCCTCTCAGGGTGGGGCCCAGTAAAGGAAAGTTATGAATCTGATGGTGGTACACGGCCCCCCCAGCTCAGATTTTGCTGACGTTACTTGAACAGCCACCAGACAGTAGTACTGAGCACTGAGGAACATTCACGAAGTGAGATAAAACTTGGCCAGAGGATTCAATCCAAAAAAACACACAGGGCATAATGGACTAGAAGCTGCCCCAATTATAAGGTAGTATATTTTGATAGCAGTGATAACGTTTTCAAATAACTGACTCAGGAAGGGATCAACAGCATCCCTGGCCAGCAGCAGAGGTGCACGTGATGCTTGAGAGCACGCTGCATGCGGGAGCAGAAAGAGAAGCCTCCAAATGAGCCCCAAGAAACACATCCCTGCTGCAGATAAGAGCAATGCAGATGAAACGCTCTTGAGAGCACCTAAGAAAAGCGAGCTTTGTTTACTTTCTAACAGAAATAAATTGATAACCTAGACACGTGCAGTATTTGGTGAAATCTGAGAGACACACGAGTTGACAATTACACCTCCAGCTCTTTCCTTCTATTTGGCTCATGATTTCTATTCACGTGTTCAGAACAGCTTCCAGAAACTACCATGACTTTCAACAATGACTTCAACCACGTCGCACTGAGAAAATTGAACAGATAAGAATATGGAAAAGTGTGTCCTAAGCCTGGCAGTAAGTCCAGTCCAACAGAGATCAGCCCTTCTGCGAGCAGCCACGTGATTGTGGAGGGATGAATGTCAGGTCTCAGAGCCTGGACAATCTAGGCCTTAATTTATTTATTATTTTTTTAAGTGCTGAGATACCAACTGAGAAAAAAGGTGTTTTAAACAGACACCCAAACTGCAGCTGTCCAACACTTGTAACTGAAGGCTTGAGGTCTAACCTCCTCAAAAGGTGGATATGCAGGTTAACTTCAACTGTGCTGTACTCATTCCTAATTACACAGAATCACAGAATTTCTAGGTTGGAAGAGACCTCAAGATCATCGAGTCCAACCTCTGACCTAATGCTAGCAGTCCCCACTAAACCATATCCCTAAGCTCTACATCTAATTCTCTCACATAAGCATAGTTACATGATGCAGGTGTTCAGACGGTCAACTTCCTGCTCCCGTTTACTCAGCCCATGTTACTCTCAACAAATGGCTCAATCACCATAAGGACCAGACCAGTACCACTTCAGAAAAACCTGCACCTTATCAGTACACTGCATTTTGCCCAATGTGAGGTAGAGTAATGCATTAGGGAAATGCAGTTAAGTAACACGGCAAAATCTCGGTATCCAATTTAAACCCATATTGGATATCTACGCTCTTCTCTTCCAAGAAACATAGTCTTCACTACTGACAGGGGAATTAATCCCTTGCTTATCACTGTACTCACAGTGGTGCAGAGGGCAGGCCCCTACACAGCTGGTGACAAAGGCCAGGCTGTGGTCAGCACCTTGGGACTAACCTGCTTGGGTAGCTGCAGTCCCAGGAGAGGGCTGGAAACCTGAGAGTGGGAATTACACAGGGGTGCCCTACGATTCTGTTTCACTCCCCAGAGCCTGCACACTCCTTAGCACTCCTCAGAGCAGCGTTCACCAGCGGACTGGGGCCGTCCTGACCACCCAGCTCCAGGTGCCAGCTTGCACTGCCTTCAGCCCAAGCCCTCATTGTTCACCCTCACCCTGCAGTAAGCACAGAGAACAGGGCTCCTCCGTGGGGCTGGCCCAACGTACACGATGGGTGTACCACATGAAGTTACCTCACAATGCATGGAACATATAAAAAAAAATATACACTGACACTGTCATCAAAACTTAACGCAGACATCCATACGCTGCTGTGATGAACCTCAAGTGGCACTGAGCTTGGCACTTGCAGTAACTCCAGATCTGCACCTGAATTTTACTCTCCCAAAATTACACTCAAGGCAATGTCTTAGACTTAGCTTAAAATAAAAAAAAATAAAATAAAATAAAATAGGCAAAGCAAAAAAAATTGTAACATTTCCATATAAAATTTCTCCAACTTAATTCTGAGAAAGCAGGATGAAACTCAAGAGTTTCCATATAGCTTTTTCTTTCTTTTCCTTCTCCTTTTTTCCCCTCTTTAAAAAAAAAAAAAAAAAGAAAAAAGAAAAAAGAAAAAAAGACACTTCATATAGTATATACCACAATATGATGCCAGTGTCAGACCAAATGTACTTTCAGGACTCAGGTAAGCATTACCTTACCAAAAAGGGTATTGAAACATCTCAGTGCTGGGCTGGAAGCAGAAGGTGGTTCTGTTGTAACAAACTCCTAAATGCCCTGACAAGTATGTGCGTTCGGGGCAGAGGGAAGGGGACGCGAAGGGAGCAGGGGAGTCGACCCAGCAGCGCCGTATTAGACTGCAAGTGTGTTGTGTCATTACAGCTTTATCCCGACACACCCATATTTACAGCACACAATGTACTGTACAATTCACAATGCCAAGAAACTCAACATATCTAATCTGGCAGAAAAACAAAGTCATATCAGGTTAATCCAATTCTTAAATTGCACAACTTCGAAAAGCCAATAGGAAAACAAGCCTTCCCCTAGCTCCCGCTCCCCCTTTCCTCCTCCCAGCACACATACCCTGCCACGACCTACTTTTCTCTTTGATCCCTGAACATTTTTAGCCCACTCTCACTGTCCCATGTTTCTCATTCACTTCTAACCCACCTCCACCCCAGACCCCGGTGGAAAGTTACACTGATTAGAACAAGCTGTAAAAGGGAGCTTTGTGCAGAGCACTCGGGCTGAAACACACTGCAGAGAATGAATGGCAGGACACATACACAAGGTCACTTGGCCGTGTGCCCACATGTGATACTGCAATAATTGTGATAAGATAACAGGCCTCAAATTTAAACTTGGCTGACTGCAAGGGAGTTTCAAATTTGGCAGTGGAGCTGGAGCGCTTCTGCTGCACCAGAGGAACAGGATGGAGCAAGGTTGCACAAACATTCAGCTTTTTAGGTAAAATAACTTTAGAGAGGATCAAGATCGTTCCATTACCTGGGTTTGGTGCTTTTGGGATTTCGCCTGCAAATCATACAGCTGGTTTTCCAACTTCTCTTTTTAAATGAAACCTTAGAGTCACATAATCACACGACTCCAGGAGATGAGGATTTTGAAGGAAGAATAATGGTGGAAAAAAGTTTGACACCCGCTGGCAACCAATTAAACGTAGTTTTTGCAGACTTGTTTCTCAAAGTGAATCACCATGTCATGGTGTCTAGAAGGGTGTCAGCTCTCACCGAAGCACTTCACACACATCAGGCGTTTTAAAGGTTTTATGCAAATTCTCTGATATAGAAAATGCACATTTACATTACAGCTCTTCCTGCTCACTAACATATTCCTATCATATCCAGCCATCTATTTTCATGAAATTTTAGCAGTGTAATTACTCTATCAGAACCTCAACTTGCTTGCCACATTTGCCTAAAATCAGCCTATATACTCAAAAATCGCGATCAGGAGCACACAAGAGGCCCCACACACCTAGCATAACGTTTGCTTTCACAGCAAATCAGGCAAGAAAATCCGCAACATCCATCTACCACAATCAGCGAGGGAGCTGCAAGAGTTACATACACAAAATGGCCAAATGCCCCATGCTGTAACACGGGGCCACAGCTGCAGGGATTACAGACGTCATTAACATCTGTATTTCCACTATGCAGCACAAAGAGAGGGAACACAGTGGTATGTCTGATTGCTGCAGGCTCCTTCAAATTAAATCAGTTTAACCCTCTCTGTTGTGATGAGGAGCAGAATTTGTTTTTGAGTGCCAGTTCCTTCTTACTAAGCACCCAGCTGGTTTTGAGACAGACTCTTGCTGGGGTGGGTCTCACTTCCAAACCTTGCAATGGTGAGTTTGTGAAAGTGACCGAAGCATTTTGAATTGCCTCCTTTATTTCAGTGCAGCCCCTCTTATTTTGAGTCTATTTTATACTCCACAACCTTGAGTAACATAGGCTTCCAGGAGAAGGTTTAGTACTATTATTTCAGTAGTCTCTAAACACGGATTGCTCCATAAAACAGAGCTCTGCAGGAATATTTTGTCTTTCAAAGTTTCATGTTACTGTTCCTTCCCTTTTCCAAAAGGCAATCTACAGTTTCCTTCCTTGCCTCCTCATAATCTCAAGTTATAAGCAGTTCCTAATGGGACCGCATTTAAATTCAGTTTTGGATGCCTTCCTCTGCATTACTATTGCTGAGTTATCAGGTCACCTCAAATAACACGGCATCCACATACAGGAATTAAGAGTGGCAAGCCTTACGAGTGTTCCAAAAAAGTTAAGGTCCAGTCATTGCCACACAAAGTAATGATCTTGCTGGGGATGGAGAGCCCTGTTCATTCATTTGTTTATTAAATTCAGGAGTACCAACCAGCTCTGTAATGAATTACTTAATCTTTGACCTATTGTCCACAGCCACGTTCCAGAACAAAGAATTTATAGCAAGCTGAGCTCCCTAAGGCTAATTGGAAAAGAACTTTTTTCCTTTAAAACCATTATCCGTCTTCAACCAATCTTTGTCACAAAATGTGTTTTCACCTCTCTGCTTATACACCTGAATATCTAAGGATGACATTTTGTCACAGATGAGCTACTGCTGTAGTTCACTCTGACATCTGCCTGTAGTAAACGCATGCTAAAACATTGATCCATGGGTACCTGCCAAGTTATGTTCCAGTAATAACTTACATCTTCACTTCAGTTAATGAGGACCCGAGTTTTCTAGGACCCTAACGCAATCTGGATTTTTTATTCTTTGTTCTACAAGTGGCCACACACCAAAGCACAAGCTTATGAGCAAAGGGTGTCAAAATCCTCGATGCCTGTTTTCATTAAACAGCAAATAATATGAACAAGAGAATACTAGCAGTAAGATGAAAAGCTAAAGCTGTTTCTCTAAGAGTTGAGCAGAGAACCCCTAAGCAAAAGAGTGCCACATCAGAGATGCTAAGCAAGGGTGCTGGATGGTGTACAATGAAAATCTGGGCTGAATTTAGCCCTGGCAAGATTTAGTTCAACCAGAGAATGGGACAGGGAAGCAGAACTATACAACAGCTTCAAAGCTGGTCAGAAAATGAGGTTGAACAATAACTTGTAGTCATTTAAAACTTGATGGGTGGCACCTCAGTTACACAAAGCTGAAGTGCCCTAAAGAACCCCAGCAGAAAAAAACCCTGATGAAATGCCTACCAGACACTGCCTTACCTGCCTGCGTTAGCTCTCCCTATGTGAGATCTGAAGCTCTCAGGTCCCAGCTCAGCTTCGTGACAGACAGCTTCTTTAACACTGTTTGCTGGCTCCTTCAATGCCATTTGTTCATGAAACACCGCCATACAAGCTACAAAATCTGTTTATACTGTATTCATTTTGACATAAATGTGCATTTTAACATCCATTTTCTATATTTACTCCTCACATACAACTTACTCCATTAGCTCCTACTGGATTTGAGGTTTGCTTTAAAGCACTGCTTTTTTTTTTTTTTTTTTAAACAGAGCCTTCGCCGTTTACCTCACACAGAATAGCTCAAATCACCGTTTTTCTTGCATATAACTTTGTTGAAGTGCTCTTTCCTGATCCTCACAGTCTTTTGTGGAATTCTGACAAAATATTGCAATATATTTTGTTATGAAAGTAAGACTTTTCAGAAGCAAGCTAATGATTATGTTAGCGTGTAATACAAATATTAAATAGCTGCACGATGTTCTGCCAGCCAAGCTTCTGATTTCAAATGAACTCAAGTACTCTTTACTCATGTCAAAGATGTTCTTCCATCCTGAGAAATCTCCACTGGTACGCTGAGACCAGCTACCCCCCTTAAGAAGTCCAGAAAGATCAGTGACAAGAGAATGGATGGTGACATTTTGCTGCTCCACCTAGGAGCTGCTGAAGGAGGACAGTCAACAAGCTGGGCTGAAATCAGTGGCACCACACCAGGAGTAAAGTACTCATCGCTGGGATTCACTGGGCAGAGTCTGGCTGCTGCTGGCTCCCACAACTGCCAATCTGTTGTCATATAAATATGTACAGATTGCAACAATTTAGGATGTTTCCTCGTAGCTTCATCTAATCAGATAGCATCATTGTCTTCGTATACATCTCCTGATGACATCTCATCTCTTAACTCTAACATAGTGTTTCATGGAAGACTTCATGGTGTACTCGCTTCTTAAAAGTCAGACCCCTGCAGCAGACAACCAGTCAGGCAAACACTCTGAACTGGGAAGCAAGGCTAGGAGAAAGTCACAGCATTTTTCTAGGTAAGTGCAACAAGTTCAACTCTTCCTCAAACACCTTACTCAAGGGACAAAACCCACACTGCTCCCTCTGCATATCCTCTTGCTAACACCAGACAGCCCTTACATGCTTACACAGCTGGATCTGTGTGGAAGGCACTGCTCCACAGGAGAACTCAAGCATCAGGCCAGGCACATTTTAAACATATAGTACAAAACCCAAGACCTTTCTTGCTGTTTACTGTTTGAACTCCTAAGTAACTTCAAGTTCTTTCACGTAGTTGAGCAATTATTTAACTAATAATCAACATTTAACAGCGAATATTAAAATTAGATCTTTTGAAAGAGACACAGTGTTCTTGCTTCTAGCATTAACAAGGCTTGTTCGTTCAGCACTTTTTCCCCTTGTTATCATGTGACAGGCTATTTTTAATATTTGCCAGAATATATTTTGCATCTTCCTTTGATCCAGAAAGCAGCGTGCGAGGCTTGCCTGGATATTGCCTTCCCCTCGCAGCGCGCAGAGCTGCACTTTTCCACTTGACTGCAATTTCGGCACCGGCTGGCGTGCCTGCTGCTCTAGCAAAAGCCATGCTGAGCAGGCTGCACAGGGGACTGCCACGTGCCCAGAGCACATGGTGGTGCAGGCAGCAGCCATTCAGAGCCTCACGTGAGAGGCAATGTGAAGAGCAGCTCTGGTACAGCCTGCCGGGCGGTTTAGCTGGTCATTCCCTTGTTATCACGTGGGACACCAAAGATGGGGAAGCACCCAGCTCCTCTCAGTGCTGGCTGCAGGTAGAAGCCCTCACCTTTAAGGAACGGGGCTCACGTTATGGCTCACGCAACCCTGAACTGCTTGTAAACAGCGATTAGAGCTCAGGAGAGGGTTCCGCAGACGAGCTGGCTGCCGGGAATGCTGCCCTTCACACTACAAAGGCTGTGCTGGAAGAGGAGGTCACGTTAAGAAACACAGGGGAAGGAAGACTACAATAAAGGGAGTGTTGCACACACCCTTCTGTGGGCTGCCCCCTTCACCAAGTCATTCCCAGTATGCAGCCGAGTGGCCGGATGGAGCAAGAGCAAACCATCCCCGTCGGCATACGCCTATCACAAACCAGTTAAAAAAATACCAAAACCCACCCAATTCTGCCTGGTGTCAGTCGTTACGATTCAGTATACATGCAAGAAGTAAAAGATAATGTGCTCTAGATGAGATCTCTCTGCTGAGTACGTACAATAGAGCATTTAATAAATCTTCGTGTTCTTCCAAGAGGGGGCTGAGGGGAGCACACTTCAAACAGAAATGGTGTTCAGCTTTTTGATGAATGCACCTCTGAATCTTATTTTGTCACCGAAAGCGAAGACTTCTAGATATCTCACATCTGTATTTCTGCAACAGATTACAAAGCTTGCTTTTCTTTTTTTTTTTTTTTCCCCTTAATCTTTGGCAGATCCTTTGCAAGTAGTCTAAGGCACTAGCAATCCAGGCACTGCAGAGTGAAAACCACTGTCACAGGAATGCAAAGACAGGAGTTTTTTTTCCCTAAGCTTCCCATGGCCCTATCCGCCACAAGGAGCAGGACTGTGACAACACAGGGGATATCACTGTGTCAGCAGTATCCCCCCCGACATAGCCCTGTTGCCAAGGCTTTTGCTGCAAACAGAAAATTCACATCTAAATCTCGAAGAACAGAAATCCTCTAATTAGAGTCTTCCACCAGACTTAGCTAATGCTTCTGAACTCTCACTCACTCCATGCGAACCCTTCATGCTGCTATCCCATTTACCCAAATAAGGGTTACCCATAGAAAAAAAGCCAGGTAATAGCAACCAGAACCTAACTTCAAAACATGATACTCCCTTTATATACAAACGGCTATGAATACTCCCAATTTCATTAAATGACACCACAGCGATTTACATTCAACCAAAAAAAAAAGCAAACAAAAAAAAACAGCAAAAGATCTGCAACAGATGGAGAAACAAGAAAACATTTGCAGTAACAGGTAGCTTAAAAAGCTAGTTTTAAAATAACTGTTTTACTGAGAAAGACTAATTTGCAACCAACTAGTCAGCACCCACTACAGGGAGAAATAATGTTTCAGATACATCTATGTTACAACAAATGACGGTCTGCAACACTAAAATTAATAAATAGCATTTTGATTTAGAGTGATACCCTGAAAAAGAAATACTTAAATACTTTAGATTCCAGTTTTGAAAAAAAAAAAACAACACCACAAAACATTATCCTGCATCCCTTCTCTCCACAAAGACCAGTTTTTGCATAGATTGCCGAAACAGAAATTTACAAGAAAGCGGGTGCTTACTTTGTTATTTGCTATAGTTCACATAATAAATGACAAACTGGTGAGACTACACATTTTTCTAATAACCAGACAATGCAAGCTGGAAATAAAAAACTCAAATTTATAAGGAACCATTTGTTGTTGTTTTGGGTTTTGTTTATTAGTTTCCCACTATTACAAGATCCACGAGGATCTTGTAATATTATGTTTAGAGCCATGGTCAGTCCAGCTTTGCTGAGCCTGACCCCAGTTCTCACTGAAAGGCAATGCAAATTCTCAGATCTCTTCCAGAGGTGGTATAAAACACATATCTAGGTGACACCACTAGTTTCTAAAGAGAGGTAAGGCTTGCCCTTCAACACGTGCACAAAATTAAGTTATCTTATGTCACTTCTGTGTAGACCTCTGTCTGAGATACACCACGCACGCATGGGAGACATGTTTGGTATCCACACTCATGTACACATCCTTCCCCGTATACAGCCTATGCAAGTCTCAGATTTTTGGCCAGCTACATGTGATATACTGATGTTAAATTCTGTGGAGTCATTTAAAGTAGGGATGCGAGAAGCACAACATTTGACTCTTGCTTCAGCCCAAGTCCACATCATATACTCAAACAGGCCATCAAAAAATTAAGATAAAGATCAGTGGAGACAAAACATTTTAAGAACTACTATCACCTAGAAAATTCAGTCTTCCTAAAAATAATACAATCACGTGGAATTAATTTTTATTGAAATTGTGAACTTCATACTATTTGTCTTGAGTTTATTACAATAATACAAGTCACAACAGCCACATATATTGAAACAGTAACTCACACCAATTAAAAAACCTTACTTCATGACAGTTTTAAAAGAGTCTTTAAAGGTCTTATAGGATTTATTAACCAAAAGGCTCCACTATAATAATTTTAACATTTAGCTCCAGTCTGACTTTAATATTTCAAAGCAGCACATTTGCCTCAGCGCTTTTATGACAACTTTAAATGATCATTTTTACTTTCACTAGAAATGTTTTTAATACTGTGTATTTTAAAGATCACTCAAATGCTAAAATGCATGACGATCCCTACAAAAAAAGATTGTCAGATTTTTATGACAGCACAAAAAAATACATTAATCTGACAATAAACCAGACTACTGTTAATTAAGTCATAGCACCTATCTGTAACAGGGGAAAAAATCTTAAGAAATGGAATGGAGCTCACCCTTTCAAAAAAAAAAAAAAATATATATATATAATCCAAACCTATTATTCTTAGGACAAGATGGCATAGAGAAAAAAATACCTTCAGACTAAGGTGTTTTATCCTACCCCAAGAGACCTGACTCCTTTTACAGCCATACATAAGCATACAGTTTTAGTGAGAAAAGTTTATAACCCCCAGCTGTACACAGCTTAGGGAAAAACCCAAAAATCAATGAAATGAAAGCAAGTCATGCAGGCAGCTGATTACAAATAAATTCTGACAGGTGATCATTAAAAGCCTGGCACAAAACCAGCCTCCCTTAAAAAAAGAATGAGGACGGATTATCTGCTTTTAATTTTGTGTGCAGAAGTGACAGAAAATGGGGTAGCATACCCGCACTATTTATAAGAACTGGCTTGGGAAAATCAGGGTAGGGTTTTTTTTTTTTTTTTTTTTTTTTTTTTTTTTTTTAAATATTCCACTCTTGCCAACTCCAAATATATTTCAACTTTGTGAACCCTCATGAGTTACTGGTTAACTATGAAATGCCTTGAAATTGAAATACAAAAAGTAAAATCCACATAATGTGAGTAAATGAAATCCACAACTAAACACACATCTGACGTGGGGCCAAGGAGTCTGTTGACAGGTTTGGGGGGTTTTGCGGGGTATTTTATTTCTTTTTAATGAGAAAGGAATGTTGTAGATTTTAAGACTTTTCCACTTCATCCTGCTCCACAACTTTTGTCCTTCTATTTATTTATTTTGCCTCCTTATCAGATGATTCTGACAATGACTTCGCACGCTGAGCATGGCAAGCGATCAAGCAGAAGAGAGAGGAGTGGTTTCCTGCTCCCAAGAGCACACTTTGCTCTAGCAAACCTTGTGTGAGCAGAAGAGCACAATAACTCACCCTTAAACTTTTTTTTTTTTTAATAAAAAAAGCAAAGCTCCATGTTTTCCAAACTTTCATGCTAACAAAACTCCCCAAACCACGATCTCAGCCATGCTGGTGTCAAGCCATAGCAGTTATTCTGGATTTGTGTTTGCTTCTAAAGGGATGATTTAAAGTGTTAACAAACAAATAGAACACTTCCACTGATACCAAAAGGGTTTGAAACACACATTATGATCAGAACTTGACTCCATGATGCCTTATTTTCCCATAGCTTAAGGTAACCGTAGAGGTAATTTATCTATACTGGTCAGAGTTACACTTAAGTTTATTCTGCTCTAACCAAGATTATAATGCAGTTAAAAATGTAGTTCCTGCCCCACATACTGTGGCAAATTTTACTGTGTTCAGTACAGAATAAGACTGCAGCCAAAATTCCAAACAGGAAGCACCATCTTTAAATTTCATCTTCAAAATAATTACTTACGCTAAGTCTCCTATGCTCTTGCATCAAATACTAGTCAAGAAAAGGAACGCTCACTTTCATGGTCCTCCCTGTTTATTTAACACCATGGCATTTACGCATTACTATTCTGCTTGTGTATTTTTTGCTTGCCAACAGCTAGGCTACCAATGAAGAAAAGGTGACAGGAGTTTCCTTGGAATTCCTGCAGCTTCCTGACATAATTTAACCAAAAATCCCTGTGGAGCAACTTAGCAGTATCTAGAGTGGGGCTTTTTTTTGCATGCAAATGAATCATATTGGCCCTCTCTAAACTGCCTGCCAACTGTACAGTGAGAAGTAATGATTTACAGTGGGGAGGAAGGCTCACGCCAAAATCCATAGGAAGGTCTTAGGGCTGATTTACCTGGTCTGACCGGGCTCTGCATGCAGTTCTGCGACACCATGCCTGGATGGACTGAAGTAGAAGCCCTGCTGCTGAGGTCCATGACAGAAGGTGATGCTGAGGTAGCTTGCTGGAGACCTGGCTGGTGTGGGCTATGCTCATGCTGGTTTGGGCTGGGTGGAATGCCATTTTCTGAGAGGAATTCTTCCAGGTCCATGTATTCCAACTGGAAAGTGTCTCCGTCATATGGCAGTGTCTTGTCCCATAATGTTGGGCCCAAGAAAGCTGACTGAGGGACTGTGGTACTGGTGCTGTCATCATCTAATTTCTTCTCTTTGTCTTTTTCTTTACCAAATGCTTAAACAAAACACATAATAAATATATAAGAGCTGAGTAACAGAAATATCACTGCTTCTACTTATTTTCCCTGCACTCTCAGAAAATGTAGAAAACGAATACCTGCTTTACAAAAATAACCCCCTTGATTCCCTCTGGTTAGAAGAGAAGTCACATCAACTGAGCAGCTCTGCAGGATCCAACCTTCCCCCTGCTTTTAGTTAACAATTCCACTGCGTGCATGGATTTGAACGTCAGCTTCAATAAATACTAATGGACTTAAAAGCAAGCATTTGAGCTAAAACAAGCTGGAAGACGTCGCTATATTCTGCTGAAAAGGAATGGTCTTGACCTCAACTTTAGGTATTTATTATCTTGTCACACTTGAAAAAAATAATAATTAAGGTCCTAGCCTTGCTAGTCCTTACACAAGCAAAGTAGCCGTCAAATTAAATTTGTTTCGCTTGCTTTGCCTGCCTCATACTATGCAGTAAATTATAAAATAATGTATTATTCAGATAAATTATGGTGATGTTAATCTTACTAATGTTTTAACATCACTAAATTAAGCCTGACAGCCTTTTTTTTTAAAGCCTGACAGAAGAGGGATTCTGACATGCAGAGAAAAATTCAAGGGTAGCACGAAAGCATAAATAAAAGTTAAAATCCCGTTTCCTACCTATTCCCACAACACCCAGTGATTCCAACAAACGGTTTTAAGGGAAACTGGGAATTTCTCCCAAATATTTGCAAGGTTTTAAACAGCTAAAGCCTCCTGCCCCCCGCCGTGCCTCGGCACCCCCCGGACCGCCGCCTGCAGCCCCGGGCAGCCCCCGCAGGGGCTCGGCGAGCAGCACGGGGCCTCGGGCCATCACCGCAGTTACCTCACCGCCGGGGGGAGCAGCACAAAATGAGAATAAACCCGGCGATATCGGGGCGGGGGCCGCCATTTCGGGGCGGGGGGAAGGCCGGGGGGTCGGGGCTGCCGGGGGAAGCCTCACCGTCATCGTGAGCGAGCGGCAGCTTGAGCGGGTTTTCCAGCAGGGACTTGAGCACCCCGTAGGTGGGAGGCAGGAACGGGGGGGTCAGCGGGAGCGGCCGCGACATGGTGGGCTCTGCCTCGGGGCGGCGGCGGAGGCTCCTTCCCCTTCGGCTGGCGGAGCGGCTGCTGGACGGGAGCGGGGAGCGGGGAGGGGGGGAGCCGGGCAGAGCCGAGCCTGGCCGGGCCTCGGGGCGCCTGCAGGCCGCCGGAGCAGGGGAGCGGGAGAGGCGCCTCCGCCGCGCAGCGCCCTCCCTGCCGCCCTCCTGCCGCCCGCCCGCCGCCCGCTCTGCGCCGCGCGCCCCGGCCGCGCGCCCATGTGCAGGCGCTGCCGCCGCTGACGTCAGGCGCGCCGCGGCCTCGCCATTGGTGCGGGGGGACGGGCGGGCGGACACGCCCCGCTTCAATGGACCCGCCCCCTCCCGGTGGTCCCTCCCCCTTGGTATGACCACGCCCCCTCATTGATGACCACGCCCCTCGGTGGGTGTAGCCCCTCCCCTTCCCACAGCAGCACGCGGCGGGGCGGGGCGGGGCGGTTGCCATGGTAACCGTTGCGCGGCCTCCCAACGGCCGGCCCCGCGCGGCGCTGAGGGGAGCGGCGGCGGCGGCACCCCCGTTAGGGCAGCCCCCACCCGCAGCCCGGTCCGTCAGCTCGGGTCTCCGTTGGCCTCCCTGCAGGGATATTAGACCCCCAGCCTCCCACCGGAGGCCCCACAGAGCTCCCTCGCCGGCAGCACGGGAGGAAAATGGTGTTGGCCCGCAGCCGGGGTGGGCACCGGCTGTGGAGGAGCTTTCCACATGGCACAGAGAGCGAGAACGGGGTAACAGCACAGCAATGTGTGTGGTACCTGGGCAGGAAAACGAGCAGGGGGTTATTAAGTGATTGTACACATACCGGCGGTGCCCCAGATGGCCAAATTGCTGGTTACTGAGAACCTCTAATTACAAAAGTACAGAGCGAGGGACGTAAAGAGAGCAACGATTGGCAAGGCGTGTGGAGACACGGTGCACAATGCTTTTTTGTGCAATAGAAAGAAAAAATATAGGTTTAGGAGATTTGGTAGGCAACAAAGAAGAGTAAACAGAAATAGAAGATGTAAAGGTAATAGGGATATTGGGTAATGCCAGTAACAAGCAAGATTAGCTAGGGATGTAATGAAAGCTCGGCTTGGGCAGAATTACTGAAGTTTTTAAGGCTATTGATGTAACTGACATTTCAGACAAAATATACCCAAACTAGCAGCATTTTCAATGAAATCGAATGACATGAAAACTGTACTGTTTACCACTTGGCACTGAACAGGATAAACTATGTTTAGATCTGCGCAGGCACAGAACAACAAGAAGCAACAAGACATGCTGAGGACCAAACACAATTACAGACCGTGCAGGAGCTGGGAATTTCCTGGCTGAGGAAGCTGTAACAACACTTTCCAATACATGGACCAGCCAGAAAAACTGAGAAAAGTACCCAAGTACTGGCGGTGCTGGAGCTGTGCTCTTCAATTTTGCACTGCAACAGGAGCAGCGATTTAACTCCAGTCTTGCCACACAGGCAGGTTTTGTTCCAGCCAGCCTCAATTCACAGGACACTGAGCAGACTGTGGGCAGGTATCTGCCCGTTGGTGATGGCTGCACCTTCTCGAGGGGCCCACTGCTCATTCGTGCTATTTCAGCCCCTGGCCAACCCCTCGCACCACACCCCGGGTCAGGCCAACACAACCCTGACCCAGCTACCTGCACGCTAACTGGACTTCTGCATTTTCCAACCTGCTAAAAGTACAACTGGGTGTGTATTCTTAGCGTTCATGCAAAGCAAGTTTATGGCTTGTGAAGGACCATGACAGCCATTTAGTTTTGTCTAGAAGGCACCTTGACTGGTCCCCAACTGGAAAACAAAAACCTCAGCCAACGCTTATGATCGTGCCCTTGGTGTTTCCATCACAGAAACGTGATCAGATGCATGCTGCGAAGATTGAATTTTTTGAACTGCATACATGTAAGTTAATATATCGCTTTCCGAGTTTTTTTTTTAATTTATTCTGTAGCAGAGAAAATCTGAAGAGACCACTAAAGCTGCCAACACCGCCACATGGGGGGCGTCCTTCCACCTCCACACCAGGACCCGATACCAGTGCCTCAGGCACTCGAGCAGGGCTGGGGGCACGCAGGGACCTCAGCGGCAGTGCAGCAGCTGATGCAGGCTTTGTTTTTTGTGTGTTTTTTGTGTGTTTTTTGCTTTTTTTTCCTTGTTTTCCCTCAGCAGGGAGTCCCACAAACGGGCACGTGCGGGGCCACTTCCCCACAGCCCTGCCCTCAGCGGCCGCCCCCCTCACGCGGCGGTGCGGGGGGGGGGGTTAGGGGGGAGCGGAGGGAGGGGGCCGTTAGGCGCGCGAGGCCGTCACGTGAGCGCGCGGCCTGACCTACTTTGGGCCAATGGCGGGGCGCGGCGAGCCTGGAACCGCCGCAACGGCCGCGCCCCGCCCCGCCCCCTGCCTCGCGCCTCGCCTCAGCTCACCTCGCGCGGCCCCGGCCCCTGAGGCGGCGGCGCGGGCACGCGCACGGCCCCTGAGGGGGGGGTCCCGGCCCCGCCGCCTGCTGCCTCCTCCTGAGGGAAACGCCGCCGAAGCACGGGGCGGAGGTGCACGGAGGAGTGGGAAAGCCTCAATATTCAGCCTCCTTGAGCTCTGATGTGCCGTAAACCAGCGAAACAGCCCCGTGAGCGGCTGGTGCGTTGCTCAGGTTCACAAAAAGCCCCGCGTCTGGCTGCCCTCACCGCCACCAGGGCTGAAAAACCAGCGGCCTCCACAGGGAGCAGCTCCCGGCAGCAGCTCCAGGGCTCTGGAAGGGGCCCCTGCTTGGCTGCCCCAGCCAAGGCCCTCCCCAGTCCCTACAGCCCCCAGTCCTTCAACGCTTCCACTGACATTTGCTGCCCACCTGGCGTGCAGCAGAGCAAGCCCCAGGGCCACCTCGCACAAGGAAGAACCGTGATCTGCCCCCACCTTTTTCAGATTTTTTTTTTTTTTTTGAAGACTGAATTGAATGTAGGAGAGACAGGTTTGGAACTGCTTTTGGGTGATGGCAGAGGAACTTCTCTTAAGTAATCTGAGGTGGTTCCAAAAGACATTCCAGTTCTCAGAAAAATAAGAATTACTAGTTGCTGCTTATGTGCTGTGAGTTGAAAGATTAATAATTTTCTCTGCCAACATTTACAGTCAGCCCTTACCATGACAGTAGATCAAATACATGTACGTGCCTGGGCAGCTGACCTGGTTTGAACCCAGCAAACGCTACTCTCAATGATGACTGCATTTTTGGAACAAATACTTTGTTATGCTTTTTAAAGCAACCGTAACCTTGTAAAGCATTAACCAGCCTCTCAAGCCTGTTTCAAGTGCCTGCTGCCTTGGGGGATTATTTAGACCCGGTAGGTGTAACCAACCGGTTAAATGAGATGACAGAGCTGGACAAAGACAAGCGATAAGGAAGTAGCTGGCCAGTTTTGCAGTCGGACATTTCTCTGAATAAGGACAACTCCCAGCTGGTGCCAATGGGAGAAACAACTCGATCCTTCCATTTATTCCTCTGCGCTCCATTCCTATTCCTTTCTCACTTTTGGCTTGCATGCAGCAGGAAGACAGTTAGAAATAGCTGTTCTTACATGCTCAGGCTGTTTGATTTTGGAAGTTGGCGCTGGTTTTACTGGAGATGGAAGAGCACCCACGAGCAGAGAATAAAACAGGCAGAGCTGGAAAAGGAGGAAGGAGTGAAAGGTACAGGAGCTGAGCATCTCCCTCCTTATTCACAGTTTCTATTGAAGCCAGTGACCCAGATTTCTCTGACTTCAAATGGCTGTTTTCAGTGAGCTTGCCAGAGGCATGGTGCTGGGGAAGGTCAGGCAGAATTTAGCCAGAAGTATTCTGCATGCATAGGCTTATCGGATCTGGATCTGTAAACCTTGATACCAAACACCCTGTACCAGACCAGTACCCCCTGGGGTCCAGTCCTACAAGGCCCCTGCCGTAAGCCTGAGATTCCTGTTTGTCCTGTACTTGTGCACTCAGTTCACTCCTGGGTTTCCCCTTTTCAAAAAAAAAAAAAAATTGCAGAGAACCCAAACCAGTTTTAATCCCATGGTATTATTAAGACCCCAGAAATACAGTAAACCTTGTTTCTTTGGCAGGGAAGCCTGATCTGCAGGACTTTTCCCAGTTTTCCAACTCACAACAATCAAGCTTGTAAACAAAAGCATTAAGTCATGATATGTCTCATTAGGAAAGATGATTTTATTTTTTTTTTTTAACATGCTCCCACTTTCAGTTACATGCAGCAATGGAAAAGGTTCTCAATATCAATGTCAGGCTGCAGCACCCTTCCTTAAAATTTATCCTCATGTCTCTTCTTATGAACCATCTTATTTTTTAAATCCCTTACTGGGGATTTCAGTTGGAAACTAGTTGTTATCTCAGTATCAGAATATACACATCAAATATGTTTAATAGCAGCATAGCAGGTTCCTGTATTTTTGGAAACCTACTTTGCAAATGCCATAATGCAGAGATGAACAATGAACACCATTTTAAGATGAAAATGTACCCTGGATCCTGTGCATGTATCACCATACTTTATTTGACAGAGAAATTCTGATTAGATCGCTAAAGATTACAGTTTAAAAGGGCTTGGGGAAAAAAAAAAAAAGTATTAGTAACTTGGATTTTTTAAATGTATTTCCAAACATAGAATCAGCTTTACTAATACTCGTTGAGCATCCAATCTCTGTGTTTCAGTCATATGCTTCAGTGTTTATCAAAAGAAGAGGAGGTATTTTCCCATAATCAGTTGTTGGCTCTGCCTCAGCAGCATCCAGGGCTGCTGCTTGCTGTGACGCAGGATGGAGCAGCAGCACACCAGGAATTGTGCTGAGTGCAAGGAGCAGATGCCGGGCACCACGAGTCCTTCTACCTCTCCCTTCAGCTGCAGTCAGCAGCCCCCTGCAGAAGTCCTGCTGCTCATACATTCTTTTAGAAGAGTGGATGAATTACTCGCATCTCCCTTAAGGACAGATGTGTATGGAAAAGATGTACAGTAAAAGAGATGCATAGTAGTTGCCATTTCAAACATGTTCAGCTTTGGTAAATTGTTTCCATGCATTTTAGTGAAATGTGTAAGTTAAATAAAAGCAAGGGTAGCTGACAGCTGCATCATATAAACCCTAAATACCCATACAGACACAAGAAGCCGTAGAAAGATTGCTTGCTTGTTTCTTTATTCTGCCTTTTTTTTTTTTTTTTTTTAATAAAAAGACTTGTGTTTTCTTTTAAAATTATCTGCCCTGATCTGCAGAAATGTAGATGCATAATTGACTATATTTGGACTAAAGATGTTCTTGCTTGTATGTTTTCCTGGTCAGGCACTTAGACTATAAGCTATACTGAAAGCCTCAGGCAGAAACCTATCCTGACATATCCATCAGACATAACTAGTGTCATATTAAAACAGTTCTCTATTAATTTTTTCCCATTCACTTTTTAAGCCTTTAAAAAAGAATCTTTAAACTAATTAATTGCCTTGCAGAGTAAGTTATTCTTGAAGGTTCACAATTAGCATTTTCATAGGTGGTGGTGTTTGTTTATTTTTTTTTAATGCCAAAAGGCAAAAGCATACTTACAGCCATCTGACAGCACGCATGCAAGGAAATAAAGATGTCCTCCTGTGTTTTCCCTTAAATGGCTTATGACCTGGAGAATACATTATTTTGATTGGCATAAGAAAGAAGGCTGTGATCTTATTTTTACTGTTTGCTATAGTTGTTTCAAACTTATCAAAGGAAGAAATAGAGGCTTTTTAGATGGCTGCTTGCCAGCATCACTAATCAGAATTTTAATGAGATTTTTTTCTTTTTGAGTCCTAAATTAGGTCTAATTAACAGTATATAAAGCAAATATACAATGCCATAAAGGGGATGCAGCCTGCTGTCTTTTATATAGGATGTGTTTCAACCTCTTCACAAATAGAATTGTTTAGCAAAATACACATTTTCATGCTGCTTAAATGTATGCAGGTTTTTCTTTACTGTTATGCATTAATTAACAAATTGCCTTTAGAAAATAAGGCCCTATACTTTCATAACAACTTTGAAATCTCTGAAGGGGGGTAACGCGAGTGCTTATGGCTGAAGCCGTCTCTGATTGCCACTCACTTTGACTTTGACAGACTCCTGAAAGCTGCTGTCCAACACATGCTGCAGTCACAATGACAGTGTAAGCTGTTCCCTTTTACTTCCCTTAAGTACTCCATTTGCCATCATCACATCTTTGGATAGACCATGTGTTCCTATTGTTTGTGGGGTGGATAACTAGCCTGCAGCTCCCATTTCCCAACCATCACAAAAGGCACAGTTATATTTAGGCTACACACAGTTTTCCTCCGAGCATTTAGGACAGAAAATGATTAACTACAAAACATCATCCTCAAAACACAGCATTGTTTCTTCCCCGGCAAAGTATATATTGCGCAAAGAAAGAGGAATAAACCAAAATGACATTTCTCTTTCCCCCTTGCAAGATTTTCTTGGTACTTACGGTTCCCTCCTGGGCTGACTTATCTGAAACATACAAAACATTTTTAAAAAGGGAAGCATCTTTAATTAGAGTTGCTCATATGCTGCTTAATGCAATTAAACACCTAAAAGTATGGAATTACAACATCTGCTTAAACAGAGCATTTTATTCACAAACTGAGACCATTAACCAGGAAGTCTCTTGCAAAGCCTTTTTCCAAATTTCATGTTTAGTAAACAAATCTCATTTCTTTATCCCTGTTAAGTCCATATCACTTCTGATTCATTTGGCTTGTGAAACTAAAGATGATTAGCAGCAGTAACAATGGGGGTAAAAAAAACAACAAACCATAAAAACACAAACAAAAACACCACCACCACAAACACATTAGAGCACAGTGGAATAGAATTAAAAAAAAACAAGCAGTCTCCCTTACTCAAACTCCAAGTCACCAACTCAAGCGGTATTGGGCTGAAGTGCTCAGAGCACTTTAGCAGAAGAACACTTCAAGGGCTGTTCTGGACCAGGTCTGTCTGGAAAGCCACAGGTAGAGCTTATGGTAGTTGGCAGTATCTGTAGTTAATAAGGATAGTCTGTCAAGTGCCCATTGTCTTTGAACTAACATCAGACACATTCTAAGTAAGCTTAAATAGCCGTTTCAAACATGTATTTCTTGAAGTGTGTAAATAAATATATTCACAGCAATTTTAAGGAAGGAGCCAAACCACAGGACAGAGCGAGCCAGAATCATTTTGCATCTGTTACAACACTCAGGATAATGTTTTGGTTGATTTATAGTGGAAATATTTGTTTTTCAGCTGGAATTCTGGTAACTCAGAACAGATGTTCAGAGCAATGTTGGAATACTGTCTACCCATCCTTCGCTGTTGAATCAAATGGTGTTACACATTTAAACTAACCAAGGTTAGGGTAACCTGAAATCTAATACACTGTGAAGTTACTAATCTTAGGAAAGGTACATAGTAAGGGAGGTGCTGATGGAATCCAAAACAATTATTTTTCCATTTTATTAGAATCACAGGGCATACAATGATGCATACAGAAAATTAATAGATCTATTAGATTTTATCTGGTTTGTGAGTGGGGATGGAAGAGAAGTGCTTGTCTATCAATTTTATATTTTCTCAAACCTTTGTAGTGTTGAACGAACACATCTTCCTGACTTTTTTCCACCCTCACTGAGCTAGGAAATGTTTCTTAAGGAGAGAGAGGCAGATTCTCGTAATGAGGAAATTATTTATTTCTTCCAAAGAATTGTCTAGTTGTCCTTCAAATCATTAATAATTCAGCATATTATTAAAACTCCTATTCATATTACCTGAAGACCTCTGACTACAGAACAGACACAAGTATAGCCCTCTCTTCCCCACTGGAGTTACTCACATCCCTCAGCACTTTGTCAGAGAAGGACAGGGAGGCTGTGTCCCTGCTCATTAAGCTAGGTTGGTAGGCAACATGATCTGAAACCAACTGACATCTCTGCATTTGCTTCAGTGGCACTGAGCTCAGAAGCGAACAGCATTTCTCCCATTTTGCCTTTTTTTCCACCCCCCCTCCTTTTTTTTTTTTTTTTTTTTTTCCTTCTTCCCCCTCCTGTGGAGGCCAGACAAATAGCATCCAAAGCTATTCACTGATGCGAATTCCAGATTGTCAGTGGAGTTGTGCCTGATGCCTTTACCTTACGTCGGCTGTTGTTTCTTCTAGGAACTTTCAGCTTCTCTGCTACAACATTCTTGCTGGCATGCAGCTATTTAATGCCTATCCCATTTGCAGCTATGTTTCTTTCCAGGTGGCATCACTATATTCCTAACAGCTGAAAGCATTAACGATGTCAGAGAGGATTCAGTTACTCAGTTCTGTGTGGAGAAAATGCTTTGAATTGCAGTTACTGCATTAAGCTCTTGAAGATGTACACGGAGAGGCTCCTGTATTGATCTGATGCACAGCCAGCAACACCTGATAATGCCCAGCCCAGGGAGGGCTGCGTGCTGCCAGGGGTACGGTGCCCGGTGCTCAGCCCCAAGTGCTTCCAGCAGAGAACAGGAGAGGCAGAGCACGCCCAGCACAGCTTTTGTTGGTCCGAAGCTGTTTTACACCTGGGCCTCCTCTGAGCCATCGCTGTGTGCATTAGCATTTGGAACAAATGGAATCTCAGCACAAGCCTGCTGTGCAAGTGCAGTACAAATGCAGATTTTACTAGGACGTATTCTCTGCAAGCAAGTTAGAATTTGTAGCGGTGACATGAGTCACCTCCGTAGATACCATGGATACAGGGTTTCACCTGGTAACTCCGTTAGGTACACTCCGTACACTCAGCTTGACACAACACTTTGTGCTGGCACCTGTAGGACCCGGTGTTGCCTGTTCTGCTTCTTCAGACTCTTCTTCCCTTGTCCTGGCCAGAACCAAAGCCAAAGGACACTTGAGATGTCTCCATGGCCACAAAGCCTCCATGTAACAGCAGCAAAAATCCCACTGGTGCAAGCTTCTAGGCAAGCTTTTTAGAATATTTCTGTATTTTGCTCAGACATCCAACACCATTATTTTTTTCTTGGTCATTATCTGACTGACTTGCCAACTGTTGTATTATGTGAGTTCTTCCTTGGAAAAGCTGTCCCTTCTGTAAGCAGTGCCATATTGTCTCATTATTTGAAATTTACTTGAGCAGCAGGCTTTAGACCTGGGCATCCATGGGCTCTCACTGCTATCTGCATCCTGTGCCCTGGTCATAGGTTTAAGAAATGGGGTCATCCTTGGTCTGCTTATAATCCATTACACTGGGGTTTCAACCTTAGAGACTAGGAAACAAAACTGTCTGTAAGTGAGAAAGACTTTTGGAAACCAGAATGGAAGCAAAGCCCAGATTTTTCATATCAGGTGACAAGGCCAGAGCATCGAATTACAGTCAAGGAAGAATGGATCTTGACCTGCAGGAATTAGGCTGCCACTGAGGAATGCAGATTATAATTTTGAAAGGACACTAGATCCAGAAAGCTTGTGTGGGAACTGGCACAAGTGCATTTAGGAGGTACTAGGCACTTATGGAGGGGGATGCAGAGCAGTAACACCTGCTATGGCTTTCCCTAGAGCTAACAGGGCCCCTCAAGAAGGAGATCCTAACGGGGTGGGTAGAAGCATGCCACAGCTCTGAAAGGTGCAGGAAGATCTCGAGAGTAATGTGTAGCCCAGGTGAATACTTACAGGAGTTAGCTATGTAATTTCATTTATAAATAAGGTAATGAGCTCTGTTGTGACACTGACAGATTGCAAGCTGGACACATCAGCTGGGTACATGTTTCTAGCAACGAGCTCTGCAGCAGTACATTATATTTGCCTGCACCTCACACAAGCACCCTCTTGTTGCTCTCTCAAGCCCTGTTAATGCGTGGTTCAGAGGCTGGGAGGTGGCAGCTGCTTAGCACCTGAGCTGGTATTGATCTTGGATGCTACAGGTTGCTGCACTTTTCTAGCACAGACAAATTGTCTGATAACTGCTCCTTGCAGGAAACCTGATCCAAGAGCTCTACCAGGGCAAGAGGGTTCAATCCTGCCGGGCATGGAACACTTCTCCAGGGCTGAGCCATCCTCAGCCCATCAGAGGGAGGTGGAAGCACTCCCTAGGCTGCGTGTCAGATGGCTTGAACAGGAAATCTGTGCAGGATGCTGCCCGTAAGAAAGCACTGATTGCTTGGGGTTACTGGTAGGTAAGCACAGTTTACTTGTGAGTTGCACCAAGGTCCCTTGGAAGCCAGTCAAAAGCAAGATTATGGTAAGATTAGTAGCTCATAAGTAATCTCTGCTGAAACAGTTCACTCTCACTGGGCTGTTGAAGTTTCTCTGGTACCGCACCTCACTGCCACGCAGACTGGTTTTTAAAATCAAAGACATCTGTGAAAACACTGTGTTTCTGCCATACATGTCAGAAAAGGATCGGTCTTTTCTGAAAAGGTAATGCTGGCTTTATTGTAAATGTGAACTTTCCTGTCCTCTAAAGTTGCTTGTAAATTTTAATAGGAAGTAAAGTACGCATGAGTTTCTGGGCTAGGATTTTGTAGCTCTAACACACGTTGCAGTTACAAATGCAAAACTTTGCACTTTTGGTTCATTCAGAGAGCACATATTTCAGCACTCAGAGACAGCTTTATGACTGGGAATCAGCACAGACAGCACCAATGAGAATCTACAAATCAACTGCTGAAAAAAAAGATAATTTTAAGCTTTCCATTTTTATGCTAGGTAACAGGAGGTGTGATTTTTTTCCCAATATTTGGAGGAGTTCCTCTCAAAATTACAAAACGCTGTCTGATTTCTCTCGTCTCCAGGCGGCGGGTGCTGCAGGGCAGGAGCTGTTGTGCCCTGGCAGGAGAACGTGGCACCGAACTCCACGTGTCCCCCAACAGCCCAGCCCTGTTGGCCCCGCACACCCAGAGCTGGGGCCTCCCCAAGGTCTCTTCGCTTTCATTCAGGCGTGGGGTTTCTTTCTGCTCCAATAGCTGCCATTCCCTGCTGCACACAGAGATGTCAGCCAGGTTTCCTACAGCAGGATTTTGCTCTGCATGAAAGTTTTCCATGTTTCCCTGTCCCTTGGCTTTTTGGTCCCTGTCTTACAGCTGCTCATGTGGCTGCATAAAGATCAGAACAGCCTGGTGCCAAGTGAACCCGCAGTGGTGTGCTCACATGGTTGTTCAAGAGGCAAGCTTTTGCCTGAACGCTGGGATCATACCAAACTAATCAGGTTTAGTAACTTCATATGCCTTGCTGTTTGCACAGTGAGGGCAACATTTGCTTGCCTCACACTGCAGAGGAACTGGGGTGTCCTCACGAGTCCTGGCCTTGCTGTGAATGCAGCAGAGGCTGCCCTGGAGACCCTGAGCCACTGCCGGGGTGGCCCCAGGGGCAGCCTGCCAGCAGCCATCATCTTCTCTGCACCCTGAATCACATACAAACATCCGGACAGGGAGCCTACTTGTGACCTGGATTCAAGAGGCTTCACTGTTAATCCCCCCTCCCTCCCAAAATTGCATGAACTGGGGCTATCATGGCTGAGGTTCTTATCCAGAATCCGCATGTAGATTAAAAAAAAAAAATCTTGACAGAGAAACTTGCAAGAAAATCTGTTAGGGAGCAGTCACTAGTGGTAATTACCATGCTTTCATCTGTAGCTGTCATTGCACTGTAAAAAGTGGCTGTTATTCTCATTTTAGAGAAGAAACAGATGTTCTAGGGAATTCTGAATAGATTAATACAGAAGTTGCATGCCTAAAAGGTCTTCTAGAAAATCCCATCATTATCACATGGCTGATTTTGTTCAGTGCACCCAGGAGTTCTGTAGATTTGCTGCTCGTGCTTTGCTTTGCTTCTCTTCTCTTCTCTTCTAATTTGCCTTAAAGCAATAGTTTTAGTTTGGAGTTTTCATTTTACTCTCATTCTGGGGGAGAGGAAAAGCTGAAATGATACCAGCTATCAGCACTTTCTTTTCAAGGCAAACTTTCAGGTAGGGATTTGTTTGAAAGTTCTTGAGGTTTAATTTGGTTTTGTGATCAAGAGACACAGAAGTCGCATTTGTGCAATCCAATTAGGCTCCAGCCCTGGCAGGGACATGGCATAATGCACGTACATCCAGCTGACTTGCTGTCCTTCCCTGCTCTCAAAACCTTCGGCCTCCATGGCAGAGCCGAGCTTCTTATCACAGGTACTTGGGATTACTGCACACTCAATTTTCCTGTTCGGGAGGTGCCTGAGATGCAGTTTTTCCCTTGGAAACATGGTAGGTGACAGGGAAAATTGAGACCTGCAGATAGATGTTGCATTGGTATCAGTACCATGAGTAACTACTAAAGGCAGTCAGTACTGAAAGTGTCCAGGAGGCTGGGCAGTGTTCTCGGTGTTAATAAGGAATTAGAAGCATTTCTGTGGTATCTCTGCTCACCTCTACTCATTTAATGGTCCCACCCAGAATCAGAACCTGTCACTACCTATGCTTTTTTTTGGAATGAGAACTCTCCACTACGATACCAAGCAGAGCTACAGACTGGGAGAGGAATGGTTGGAAAGCTGCCAGGCAGAGAAGGACCTGGGAGTGATGGTTGATAGTCGGCTGAATATGAGCCAGCAGTGTGCTCAGGTGGCCAAGAAGGCCAACGGCATCCTGGCTTGTATTAGGAACAGTGTGACCAGCAGGGCTAGGGAGGTGATCGTCCCCCTGTACTCAGCTCTGGTGAGGCCGCACCTCGAGTACTGTGTTCAGTTTTGGGCCCCTCGCTACAAGAAGGACATGGAGGTGCTTGAGCGGGTGCAGAGAAGGGCGACGAAGCTGGTGAGGGGCCTGGAGAACAAGTCCTACGAGGAGCGGCTGAGGGAGCTGGGCTTGTTCAGCCTGGAGAAGAGGAGGCTCAGGGGTGACCTTATCGCTCTTTTTAGGTACCTCAAGGGAGGCTGTAGCGAGGTGGGGGTTGGCCTGTTCTCCCACGTGCCTGGTGACAGGACGAGGGGGAATGGGTTTAAGTTGAGCCAGGGGAGTTTTAGGTTAGATGTTAGGAAGAACTTCTTCACTGAAAGGGTTGTGAGGCACTGGAACAGGCTGCCCAGGGAAGTGGTGGAGTCACCATCCCTGGAAGTCTTCAAAAGACGTTTAGATGTAGAGCTTAGGGATATGGTTTAGTGGAGGGCTGTTAGCGTTAGGTTGGAGGTTGGACTCGATGACCTTGAGGTCTCTTCCAACCTAGGAAATTCTGTGATTCTGTGATTCTGTGTTAGAGCAAGGAGGAGCGTACCTGGTAATGTTCCTCTCCAGGAACCAGACCTCACGTGCTGTGGGTTCAAGGATGAGATGCCCTTACGGCAGGGCTGCATCCCACAGTCTGCACTCCCAGCTGCACCCAGTGCCCCGACTTGCCATTCCAATTTGGCTGTAGCAGCCACAATTTCTCCTTACTTGGAGAGCAGCAATTTCTCCCAGCCACAGCAGAAACCACACAGCTAATTACCCTGCTGTGCTGCTCACCTCTGTGCAAAGTATTGTCCCTCGCCTGGGGGAGTCCTCTTGTAGAACCCTCCTGTGCTGTGGCAAAACTTCATTCCTGCAGGCTAAGCAGTTTTCTTTTAAGAGGGAAACTATATTTTCTGAACATGCTGAAGTTAGAGGCCTTTTCCCTTACTTCCCTGGCACTGTATTCACTTGTAAGTAGGTTAATTTGTGTATAGGTGACAGTCAGGACAAGCAATGATAACAAACCTTGACTGAAATAAACGCCAGAGCTTTGTAGCAAAATCTCTGAGCACAGCAGTGAAACAGGCTTTTCAGCTATCTTCAGCCAGCCACGGGACTTCCCACTTGGTGTGCATTTACTGCTGATTTTTGTTTTTTTATATCATTTACTGCAGGGACCTAAATGGTTATTGGAACAAGGTAGCCCATATTACTATGCTACTTTTGTACTGCTTCAGCATATAAAATCAAAACTAGTTAAGCGCAAACATATTTTTGAGAACTTAGCTTGAAGTGACTACACATGAACAAGATGAGATTAATTGCATCTACACATTTGCCTTTAACAAGATGATTCCTTTTAGCTGCATCTTCCAAATAGCCAACAACACGACAGTCATTCTTTAACACAGCAGGTGTCCTATTTCCTGTTTCTCCGCATCTTTATCATTTACAACACTCCTGTAGTTAATGTGAAGGAACAGTATGTTCCGAGAGTGACAGGCAGCTTTCTTAATGGGCTCGTCAGCTCCTCTTCATGCCATGACATCAATTATGTACACTTGTCTTTGACTTGGAATTTGTAACCCCCACGGTGACTAATTACAGTACCTAACGTTAGGGTCCCTGGTGACACAGACTAGAGATTAATAAATGCAGTTCAGCCTACTGCTCGGGGACCAAAAACTTCACTGTCCCTGGAGAGCTCAGGGCTCTGGGTTTTCTGAGGCTATTGGGGTTGGAAAGGAACGGTGACACATTACCAGACTCTTTGGAATAAAAATGAAAGCATTAGAAGGAACCACAGTGCTTTGCCTTTCCAGAGATCCTTTCTCTTTCTCATATCAGTGCTATTATTGTTGTATTTTTATTTTAGGCCACAAACATAATTTTATTTCTTTTTCCATTTTAATCATGTTTTAATGAGTTCTCTTCTGATACAAGAACAAGGAATGTTCTTAATGATAATAATAATTGGGCCACAGGGAAATATTGACTGCTTAATAGCTAAAGAGTGGAGTACTTTAAAAGAGATTAAGGCATTTCTGATCGGTTTGTGACTTCTGGAGGTCAGGGTGAAATCATGACTTACCCAAACTGTGGCAAAACTGATGATTTTTTATGGTTTACGTTTACCCAAGAGGTCTAGCTATCAAACTGACATTCCCCATAATGGTATCAGCTACCAATTTTGCATTAGTTCACCTCATCTGTTATTGACGCAATGTAAAAGGGACATGTCTCTTGAAAAGAGGTCTCTTAAATCAGAGACATCATATTAATTGCAGCTTACCTGCCCAAAGGTGTTTCTTGTCTCAGCTGTGATGCTCCTGGAACAGGCTGGCTGGAGGCTCTGTGGGTCTGCAGCAGTTACAGAGACCACCAGCTCCTGCAGTACTCTGACCCTGCAAACTCTGGGCAGGAAAATGAACAAAAGCTTGGATACTGGTAGAAGAAAACACTCCTTACAACTCTGATTCAAACCTTTCCTTCAAAGACAACAGTATTTCCTGTTCTGTACAGCTGCATTTTCCAGGTAACGACAGGCCCATTCCATATTTTTTCAACCATATGACTTAATACGGAGTAATACACACCTTGCATCTTTCTGGGAAGAGAGTTCAACACTTCTACCTCATAGTAAAATAATTTATCTCAAAAGAATGTTGCAAGAGTATCAAACTATTAGATCTGTGGCACAATCAGCTACTGCCTGGAATAAGCAACAAATAATCAAGCCACCAAAAATGTGAAAAGGATCTGGATAGCACAGCCTGCGAGACAGCTAGGATTTTTAGTATTACATGAAAACAATCCCCAGGGAAAGGCAAAGCTGGTTACAGAGGACAAAGGGCAGGCTTTCTTCATTAGTATTTGATTTTTGGTGCACTATCATTGTAGGCAGTAAGGGGAAAGATTTACTAAGGTATTTAGGTACCTAAACATGACTAGCAGCATTTATAGCAGCATCTAAGTAGGTTAGGTGCCTAATTCCTATTAACTCCATCAACATCTTTAAGCTGCTGACATCTTTGCAAAGCTGGCCCCAGAGCTGGAGCAGCCAGGTGCCTCTGTTTAGACTAATGGGGCTGTGCTTGCTCACGGCTGCTGCAGCCCCAGCAGATGTCTCTTGGAGCAGAGTGCTGCAGACACCAAACGAGGACCGGGAGCACAGAAGGCTGCTGAGCTGACTTGAAGGTTTGCTACGGACTTAAGCTAGAACTCTGCAAAAGTCACTTTGACCAGTATTTGCAAAAAGGGCATGGAAGTTCAGTGTTACATTTGGAACTAGCAGTAAGGTTGCTGGGTAGCTCTCGGGGAGTTTCTTGAGCAGAGCATTAAGAACCCCATCAGTTCCCAGAAAAGCCACTTCCACAGGCTATGCCACAACAGAACGTGCAGGTACAGGAAAGCCTTTCCATCCAGTCAGTCCTTCACCACCTCGCCTATTCCCACAACCACAAATGTTTTTCTTAAAAGGATTTCCCATGCCTTCAGGTTATGCCTGCAGACACCCTAGCCCTTAGTCATGGGAGGTGCCAATGAGGCCACGCTACAGGGAGTGTCCACGAAGCAAATACGTGCTGAAATAAACAAGCTAATTGCAAGGATCAGTAGCAGATAGGAAGTTTTATTAGGGAAACAGGAATTGCCCCTGTTATATTGTTTCTCATTTTAGTGTAATTTCTTATTCCTTCATTTACAATGGAGGCCAAAGATGCTGATGGATTTCCAGATCTGGTACTACTGGCTTCTGTTCCTTAAACTACAACCAGGTAGAGTGTAAGTAAACTATGTGGGGCTCCACAGAGACCTGCACAGAAATTGTAGCAAGCTAGATCTGCTTTTCCAGCTTCCTTTAAAAATTGTTCTTAAAAATACGAGAAAATTTATGTTAAAGCAGAAAAAGTGGGATTTGTCCTCTCTGTCCTTTACTGACTCGTGGTTCTGTCTCATTACATGCCTACAACAGTTCCAGAAAATACACAAGAGCAGATTCAATAGCTTGCATAGCCTGAATAGTAGGTGATGAAGTGACTGGTACTGCTTAGCCACATAGGAAGCAAGTACTTTCTATCGCTGAAATCTTTACTTTGAAATACACAAGAGATTTCCACCAGCAGAAATATTTTTAAATACAAAGAGGAAAGGTAATCTGCATCATTTATAGTTTTAAAGTGTATGGTATTAAGCAGGGGGCTTTCTAGACAAAGTCTGAGTAGGATCACCCTTTGAGAGAAACTATTTGAGAACTGAAACTGAAATTCTCTGTGCAGTCTAGCACCACAGCAAACCCACGTGAATCCCGAAGGCTCCAAATAAAATCAGTGTCAGAATAGATTTAGTGCTGTAAGGTTGTGTCCAAATAAACATAGGTGATGGCCCTTACCTTGTATCAAATGTCTGTGCACAAACAGCAACTGCTTTTGTTTTTCTGATTGATCATAAAAAAATCTATAGAGGCTACATGTATTTGCTTACATAATATCTGTATCTTTTCTGTAGACTTTACTGTAGAAAACTACAGTGCAGCCATTACACTAACCTGCTTGTAAAACACCAGTGGCTTAGGACAGGTTAGGCAGTGTGGCTGTGCACCAGCCAGCACACATGCCTGAAAATGTATGCAATGCCCATGGAATAGCCAGCTCATGTATGTATGTGTGCGTGTATTTATCCGGTTTGTCTGTTGAAAGGATCATCGAATTTAGTGAGACACTGAGTAGTGTTCCAAGGAAATTATTTAGCATCTATGAGTTTGAGTATCTAATATGTCTATGTAGGCATTTGTGTTAAGCTACTTGCTTTGATGACAGTGAATGTGCCAGTTTAAGTTTACTGGAGTATTTGCAGTATTTGAAGGGCAGTGTGGTGCAAGTATTCAGGTAAAGATTAATACCAGCGTGTACAAGAACAGTATTTTTCAGTGTCATCTTTACATGAAAAATAAATGGAGGTACAGGAATTATTTATGGCCCAATTGCCACTCCCTTCTAAAGCTGTAATTTCATTATTTTAGATGTTACAAAGTACACTTCTGTTTTTTTTTTCCACATATTTTTTTTATTCTGCAATAAAAATGAAAAGTTATTGTTTACAATGTTGCATATTTTGACAACCGCTCTTTACAAACTCTTTTTAAATTATCCTAGAACCATTTTCTCAATATACACAGTTCCCCTTAATAAAAATAATTTCACAAAATATTTCACAGAAAGGAAGAGACAAGGGGAGATAGAGAGAAATAACCTAGGAAACAAGTATGCCAGCGTACAAAAATAGATGAGAACATTCGGAGATTCTAGGTATGAAAATGTAGCCTCAAAAGCAGAGAATCTGATCTAGCGGATTATCTGAAGAGATAATGCTTACTGGAGAAAAAGCTAGATAGATGCAGAGATCTGTTTCTAATGTCTTTAATTTCTAGGCAAATTTATAAGAGAGAGGGAGAAATAGTCTCCAGGTTTCTGAAATGTTCTCATCTGGGGGTGGAGGCAGTAAGCAGAGCCGGCAGAATGCCAACATTTTGTCTTGATTTCTCCCCCTCTCGTGCACAGCAGGCTGTGCATTGCATGCTCGGAGCAAGAGATCATTACCAGCTCCTCGGGAAGGGCAAGCAGTATGCGCATAGCTGTCCTCCTCCAGCTGATCTAGCAGAAGGACAGCTTTAAATTGCTGCTAGGTCTCTATAAAGCCTCTGCTGATGAAGCCTGCCTGATCCACAGTCTCTGTCCCTAAATAGCTTTGCCTATTTGAAACACCCAGCTAGCTGTCAGAAAGCCACTAACACAATAAATCGACTGCGAGGGTCAAGTGGAGATTCAAAATTCTCTGAAACAGAAATGGAAAACTGGAGTCTATATGTGATCTGGAACTGCATACTATCATGGAATTATGAACCAAAAGTGCCTGTCATTAATCAGTCAAATTACTACTAAGGCTACAGTAAATATTGCAAGGAATTCAGTACCTTACGTACAGTTTGTGGGTCATGCTCTATGCCATTTTCAGAAAAGGGATTTAAATAAAGGTGCAGCTAGAGTGCCTGGCCCTGAAACTGAAGCACACGCTTTTTGCCTTCAGACTGTTCTCGGGGAACACAAAGGAGGCTATGAAGCACGTAGGAACCATTGGAGCGAAATACAAATGAAGCATTCAAGTGTTATTGCTATGAGAAATTTTCTCAGAAATATATGTTACTGTGGGTCTGCTGAGCAAGCTCTTCCTCCTAATCCACACCACCTGTGTAGATTCATGGATAATTTGGTTCTGACCTAGTTAAAAGTACAAAACATTTTTTCCTATTTGCTTATTCAAAATATCCTGACATCTTCCAGCAAAGCCTGCAGAAAACTCTTTTGTGAGCTGCACTTTGTTCTCCTGCAGGAAGAACATTTGGTGATGTGCTCTGCAGCTCACAGGCCATATGCAGTAGATTGCTGCACTGCTATTCAAAGAGACTTGACTTGGGTTAAAGCTGTACATCATTTTTGATTCAAAAAGATCAACAGCAACAGTGTGCCTGACTGGGCATGGTCTGGTCTTTATATCCATTCCCCTGACTAGATGAATTTTTAACTCTAATGACAAACCTGCTGGATATAGACCTCTAAAAAATGTGGCTGTACAGCTTCATTTCTTTGTATCAGGCAGTAAGAGTGAGGTGAAGATGGGTACGTCAGCCTTTTCAGGGATGTTCTGAAGTCCTGAAGCATGCACCTTAGGAAAATGCAGATTGTAGCCTGTGCCTTTCTCACACTGTTAAAATACTGTTTTCCTTCTTGGTCTGAAGATCAGAGAGAGGGTTTTCCTTTGGGATATTCATCAGTGCCTCTGCAAAGTTTCAGATCCTTCTTTCATTCATTAGTCAACACCTACCATATAATATATATAATACACACACACACAAAGAGCCTCCAGAAAAAAAACAGCACAGAATCATATATTTGACAAAGCTGGCATCATATGTTGAGCTGTGAATAATGAGATTTAAAATATCTTGTGCTTTTGAAGTACAGTGAAACTTGTTCATTAGATTGCAGTAGCACTCCCTGTCATTTTCTTTATCCTCTTTAAATCACCACCAATGTTTACAAAATGATTTTGTTCTACTTAAAGATCAACTTTGAGGAGGTGACTGATTTCTGCTGATCCTGGAGGTGGTTTCACAGGTTTCATTGTACTTGAAACTTCACAGCTTCCACTGAAGTATTTGATGCATGTATGTATCGGTTTAGCAGAGTACAAAAGTAGAATAATTTTCTTTCTGGCCTCGTATTGTTGACAGAGCATGGTGTCCTCTACCAAACGGTTTATTTTTACTTGACAACTTATCAAAGATTCATTTTCCTAAAGTCCAACCAACGATCTTAAAAATAAGTATTTGTTTTAAAATACTTAAATGTTTAAAAATAATTGTTTTAAAAGTCATCAGGACTCCAATACTTGTAATAAATTGTCAAATTTCTATCAGCAAAACTCCTTCAAAAACTTCTATAAAAACCAGATTTTTCAGTAGTTGCACAAAAGGCATCTATCTACATTACACTCACTAGTACTGGTTAAAAAAAGAAAAAGCTCATTTTGCGCCTTTCAGCAAAGCATCAGCTGGAATTTACCAGGTGAAGTACATCCAATGGCCCAATCTAACTCTAACGCTGGTCAAAACTGTGAAAATTTGATCTCAGGTCAATGGAGTTATGCCAATACAGAAGTCATGAAAAGACTGCATCAGCTCCCAGTGTAAGCCTGATCCCTGCACACTGAACTGGGGCTGGTTAAGGACTGCACAGAGACTTCTGCAGCTTCTGAGGCACCCAAGAACAAACCCACCTAAACAAACAGCAGTGCTCCCTCTGACTTCAAGGGGAGAAGTGTCATGGGGTACTATTACATCAGACTAGAAGGTAATTAGATTAAAAAGTGTGCATCCTCTCACTAATGTACTGAAATTAGACAAACTACTTTTTATCAGCAGAACGTCCTCAGGTCTTGGACACAGGAGACTCTCTTATTCTATCGTCGTCATCCTCAGAGCAACGCAAGCTTAGTGCACTGGTTACAGGATGGATCCATGATGTTGTCTGGGTCACATGGCTAGAAAAGAACCAAGAAATGCTATTAGGAACCCAGAAGAGGTTTACCAACCTCAGAAACAAGACATACTAGATGGAATCTGCAATTTTCTGGCCTCGTTTTGATCATTACCACACTTTCAAATACAGAATTCTTTTTGTCTTGCTAACTGTGAGATTTTAGAAACAAAATGAGGAGCCTTGTGGGTGCTAAAACGTGGACTGAAGGTCTCAATTCCAAATAAATATGAGAGAATGCTTCTGTAAGAGACTCCTGATACAGCCTAGTGACATTTCCTGTTAATTAATAGAACTGCAGGCAATTAACCCAGCAACAACGTACAGCCCAGACTATCAGTCTTAGAAAACTCTGAGAAGCTAGCAGGGTATTAACATTGCCATCAGACCAGGTAGACACTAAGGCACAGCCGACAAGAGGAAGTTGACCAAATGCTCATCATTAAGGTATTTATCTTCTTGCAGAAAAAAAAATATTAAAAAAAATATATATATTGATGAATAAACCTTAAAAAGGATGCACTTTAGACATCCTGTAGAACAATTTCTGGGGATGCTCCCACAGCCTTTACACATGTAAGTAATAAAAGGGAGTGTTATTTTTTAAAGGCTTAAACCCTATACTTGAAATGCAGCCTAAGCTGCTTTACAGTTCTTGTTAAGCTTCTACATGAATGGAAAGAACCTGCTCAAGGCTCAGTAAGGACAGACAAATGGAATGGGCTTACTGTTTGAGGGTGAGAACACTGTACACCTTATGATTGGTAGTATCCATGCTAGCCATACTGTGTGTGGGCAAGACACAGCCTCTTCTCCCTTCTGGAATAATATGTTCTTGGTAAAGGAAATAGCTTCTTTTCACTTAAAAAAATCTTGCTAATAAATTCACCGTTTTTATAGTCAAGTCAGTGCAAAGATGAATTTTGTAATACAAGTTCATTACAAAAAGTAGCTGAAAAATATGGCACATAAAATATACACCATAAAAGACAAACAGTTGCTCTCAGTATGTCTCACAGCTTCTAACATATCGTGTACCTAAAGCCCATGCCTATACTCATCTTTCAGGTACATCAGCTTAATTAAATATGAAGTGCCATGATGGAACTACTCTAGATTTACCTTTTCAATTGAAAATACTTCCCCTTTCTGTCTTCAAGAATGCTCTCTCAAATATCTGACTGTGGAAATCAATCCATTAAAGTAGGAATTTCCAAGACAATGTTCCACTACACTGACTTAATGGTATGGGGGTCGCTTTTCCAGTAACATGACTGGGTTATTTTACCTTGCATTCACACCTTGCATTTGAATTCACTGAGCTTAGACTAAGTTGAATGTGATGAGCGTGACAATAACGTTCCCCAAGAGGAAAATATGATGCTAGCATAAATCACACCTCGAGCTGCATTAACTAGCTAACCTATCTCTGAACTGGTAATCCACGAATGTAGCCAGTAATTCAACTGAGGCAGTGTCTTAGTAAGGACCAAGCAAGAATAAAAAACCCACAAAAACCAACCCTCAGTTCTCATCCTCAAAAAAAAAAAAACTAACAAGAAGCTTTTCATCCAGTTTCAAAATCCGAGGCCAAATTTTGCTCTAATGTCAATTAACTGTAAAAGCTTCTGATAGTTCTTCAGTTCTTTTAAACTAGCACTAGATTTATCCCATGAATGCTTCTTGTAGGACAGTTTGTTTTAAACCCTTTGTTAAAATCCTTACTAGGAAAAGAACTCTTATAAATAAACATTAAGTCCAGATAACATGTCTCCCATTGTAGAAAGACACACACAATATGCACAGATTATTTAGGTAAAGAATAAATATATAAACCCCTGGCTATTTATTTTTAGCTCCCCACAAGTGCTGTGGCCAAAGAGCTTTGACATAATCAGTCCAAGGAGATAATCCCAGATTTACTGGTTTGCAGAACATTCCTGTATTAGAAATACATCCTCTCTGATTTGTGTGTTAGGGCCATCAGTATGAGCTAGAAGGAATTCAAACCTACCTCTAGGCTTTGCCTAATTGAAGAAACTGTTCTGAATATTAAAAGATATAGAAAGCCAGCACTACACATTCTAAATGTAAAATGTGTTCCGTTTGCAAATGTTCTTGTTCAAAAGATTCATTTCAAATTTTCAGAGCAATTAACAATATCTAAAGACTTGCAGGTTTTCAAACAAGTCATTGCCATCAGAGGGAAACCAAAGTTATTGTTAGAAACCAAAAACATTTGATCTTGAAGTATGTCAGTAGCTTAGTTTATCTTCTTAACATTACCAAATTACAGGAAAAATTTTAGAGCTTGGAAAAACAAAACATGAGATCTTTTTTTTTTTTTTTTTTTTTTTTTTCTGGCAAAGAAATGGTAGTGAATTATTTAAAATCCCAATATAATTACCCTCCTTATGGCTCTTACTTCTTTGCAAGGAAGATGATTTCTTTTAAAATGAGAACTTAAGACAGTCCTTCAAGAAAAGCATAATTCAAAGAAAATTCTAAGACAAAATTGTGTAAAACGTCTGTGTCTTTGTTAGGTTTTGAACATAATCAAAATGCTCAAAACTTTGCGTTCACCTTAAAGCAAATTCTCCAATTAGGGCTAAACTCTGGATCCTAACAGGGGACTGTGAAGAGTCTTGCAGACTACACAGCTGCTGTAAGTCACTGTGCAGGATGCTAAGCCACAATGCAGTCATGCAGTATTCTTTGGAGCTTTGTTTTTCTTTTGACATGGGACCACAGCCATTAACACCTGGCTGAATTTTTCCACCAGGATTACTTAAAAGGAGCAATCTGATGCAAGACCCATTTGTCTTTTGAGGAACAGATACTGGGAGGCTCTGCAAGGAATAACTAGTTCTTAGCTATAACTAAAGAATTATAATTTTGTAAATAAAGGATTAGAATAAAATAAAACAACCAAGTAAAGTTTGTGCAAGTAAAATCAATCAAAGAGCATTTGGGAAAGACATTTTCCAAACTTGGAACCTACAGGTAATTTGGGAAGGGTTTTTGTATTGTATTTATGAAAAATCATATGATTTGAAATTAAACATTTTTCCCCCCCTCTCCCTCTTTTGTTAAAATTGGTTTAAAGCTGGACCCTCTTTCAATGCATGGAACATACACAGCATGTAACAGTAGTCCCAGGGAGATGCTAGGCCCTGGAAGGTGGCAGTGACCTTACCTTTTATTGGCTGTAATAAGATTGAGAGCACTTGTCACTTCTTGGAACTGTGTCCTAAGGTGCCATAATTTTATTATTATAATTATTTGTATTTCCTTCAGGGACTGAAGATTTTGCTTGTACAGTAATTAGAAATTGAGGGATATAAGGTGAAACTCCAGATGAAACTTCTGTCATTTATTCCTTGATAAAACAATTGTCTACTAAGAAAAATCTATGGGCACTTTCAGAAGGCAGTTACCACTAGGATGATTTGTTCATCTAAATAATGTGCTAGATCATTAAAAATTATTCCCAACAAACTAATAGGCTAGTTGAAAATGAAAACAGTACTAATGGTAGATCTGAGCAAAGGCTGAATAAACCCAAAGGTCTGAGCGACAGGATATGCAATCTTCTTGCAGTTTTAAAGCATGACCTGAAATCTACCTCACCCTGGTATTAGCCATCTGCTATTACCCTAAAAGTGCTCTTTAAAAATATACAGTACCTCACAATCCTGTGTCTGTTAAGTAAACATCATAAAATCTCCAGTGCAGTATTTCTGCAGCAGCAGCAGACCACACAGACCAGCAGCGTTAGCTTTGCGCATCCAGCCCTGCTACCACCGCTCCAACAGGGAGGGACAACCCATCCTCTTCTCAGGGTGCCCTGGGGTCCATCAGCCTGCCCCCCTGCTACACCCATCCTGCATGGGACACAGGGGGCCTTTTGTACAAAGACGCTCAGTTTGCATCAGTCCTGTGGGCCTGATACCTTGGTAAGCAGAATTGGGCCAAGATGATATAAGTTTTTTCCTACTACAGCCTAGAGCACACTCAAGGGTTATTTAAACTACATGTGTACTGAAATGCATTAAAGCCTGAGTGCCTCAGAAGAAACACATACAGAAAAGAACCCTGCTGTGCATTGTTCTGCTTCTGATGGCTTTCTCAAAACCCAGGAAGACCTCAGGAACACACGGCTTAGCCCATAAGTGCCAAATCTTGCCCCAACACAGGAAACCTTACTAGGAGTGCAAATTCCAAATTTCCAGTTCTATTTGTAGCAGTAATATCCAAGTGAATGGATGAAAACAAGACCTCTGATCACACCAGTCTAAGAGTAAAATTACCCAGCAGAGGTAACAGAAATCAACACACTGATTGCAGTGGTATTTACAAGTCTTTAGCAAAAAATAATTTCAGCTTCAAGTATTTCCTCACTGAGGAAACGTTAACAGATGTCTTATATGATAGACCAGAACCTGGACAGTGTGTGCAGTGTGTGTGGAAGCTGAAAGAATGTTTCTCCATTTTGGTTCTTGAAATTAAAAAACAAACAACCACTCAGGAAAAAAAATTACCCAACCAAAAGCAGCTTAAGGTCTTAACATTCTTGTATTACAAGCTCATGTTATCATAAAATCCAATGCAAAGTTTTCTAGTTTTTACATCTGAGGCCATTTTCCTTATAGTCATGCAACAGGGTTTCAGTGGACATCAGAGTAACTGAATTCCCTGCAACTTGATTATCTGGCAAAAAAACACTTCCAAACCTTAGAAATTATTTTGAATTTTCATCTTATCCCAGCTATCCTTAAGCCCTCATGATTTTTTAGTTAGCAAAATGTCTTACACTAAATCACTGCTGTTTCTTTTAATGTCTTGTTTTCATTCAACAATGACAGTGAACAAAGAACAACCAGGGGGCACAATTTTTGAAGAGGAACATTACTTCTGTATGTATTTATTCCTAGCGACCAATTTGAGACACAGCAAAGGGGCAGGTATTCAGATGCCAGACATTAAGACTTTGTGAAAATAAAAGTTCTCTGAGATGTCACAAGCTGGACATCCAAAAATCAAAATGAAATATGTCAGGATTACCCAAATTCTTACAGTTACATCTGAAAGCGTTTCAACTGATGTTGAGTTGATGTATACAGAGTTTTAGAATGTTATGCTTTAAAAGTAGTAGTAATAGTTAGAACTTGGTTAGCCTGAGCCAGCTTTATTTAAATATTTGCAAATTTTTGTGACTATAGAACTATTCTTTCCTCTCTTTTTAGATAGGAAGGTTTGAGGATGACAGGTAAAAGGAATTATTTTCAAAGCAACTTCTATTTCTGAGTGACGTGTAAAAAAGGAAAGGCCCAATTTCACAGATGTAAAAAAACTGCATCATTCTTTGAACTCAGTGGAAACAGAATACTCCATGCCTCAAAATATCCATTCCTGCTCACAAACCATCGAAGTTAATAAGATGGGAACACCCACAATAATGATTTTGATAAATATCAATTTTGGTGCAACTAACTTGCCTATCACTATGGAGGGAGTTAGAAGCAGAGCTGGTCCTGGGTTCAGTCCAGGGGGATTTCAATTGCATGTTCAGTACAGCAGATCACAGTTTTTCTTAGCTTGCTACTCTCAAGTCACTGAAACATAAATGTTAGTGGGACATACAGAAGTTTACTCCTGGATCACCTCTGCTAGAATTTGAACTTTATTGAACTTGAGTTCTTCTAAGAAAGGCCACTCCAACCATTACTTAGGTTCTACACTTAACTAGTATATTGTAATACACTAGCATACATGTATACTGTAATGGAATAGTAGAGGAAAAGCTGAACATACATCAATATGTTAGCTTTTGGGGTTCTTTCTTTATAATGCAGTAGAAATGTAGAGTACACTTATCAAAAGAACAGCTTTGTTTTTTTCAATTTAGCATACAGTATGTAAAATCAACTGTGATTTATTTTCCTTTTATGATGATACCTTTAGCTCTAGTGCTGTAAAACATCAGTGTTTATACTACAGAAGTTCATCTATCATACATGCTTTGCTATTCTTAGTTCAGTCATAAAATCATAAACAGTTTCTGTGAATGCCCAGCTTTCAATAAAATTAATGATGGCTCTTTCCCAAGCAAAACCAAACAAAATAGAATAAGATAAAGTAAGTATCATTTGTTATTTTTCAAAGTGGAAGCTTGATTTGTTAGATATCATTTCAAAAGCTACCAGAACGCATCATGTGTGTTTTTATTAATCTGCATTTTAAGTATTGTTTGGCTTTAGGTTGCTACTGAACATGAACGAAATTCTATTCTGTTATACTGATACATGGTCAGAGCACCTTCAGTGCCTCTTTTGTCACACTTAAGTATGCAATGCTTCAATGTGAAGCCTCTGATTTCTAGGTAAATTACTGAAAGATAATACTAAATCAAACATTACTGTTTCCTTTTTGCTCTAAGATAGAAAACATCACAGGCTCTAACTTATCTAATGGAAAACATCCCGAAAGATTAACATCTTTGGGAACTTCTACTTGTCTTTCAGGCAAATTTAAGTTAAGATAAACATTCTTGAGAAAAGTAACAGTTAATTTGGAATAGGTGGAATCTAGCCCTATTAAAAAGCTAGAAAAACAGTGTTTACAGGGGCAAAATTCACAGCTGGTCCTTACAAACTGTATACATATGCAAGGAGTGGGTGGGAGTGGGAGGGAGAATAGCAAGGCCCTACCTAATTTTAGGTGCCAGTCTCATGATACAGAGCTGCCATATGTTAAAGGTGAATATAGTGGGAGGATGGAAGAGCTTAACTCTGATGGCTTTTCTGGCGAAAAAAATCAGTGTCCCAGCAATGCTTTTTTATACTGTTCCTGTGTGATTCTAAACAACCAGTGTATATTAATTAATTAGCATATTTGACACTCCGCTTGGGGAGCAAAATTCTGGATAGACTCTTTTGCCTATTATAAAAATCAAACTCAGAAGTCACAAAATCACAAAATCCATTCAATGACAGAACATGCTGTCTTTCTGTTTGCACTGGTGCTGTGCTGTGATTTCCACAGGACTTTAATTCCAGACCATAAAATAAAAGTGAAATTTTGTTCTAGCAGTGGTTACAACACTTACTAAACTCACTCAACACTACTCGTGAACTAAACTTGGGCAAAAATGACCACATAATTAGCTTTAAAAGTGAACAAGATTTACTTTCTCTTACAAAACTTTTCCCATCCTAATGCCACCCAGCCGATTGCTAAGTGCCTACACATCTGAATGCAGGTGAGATGAGGGCTCATTAGCCCTTTGCTGCTTCTGGCCTTATAGCTAAAATTTCTATTCAGGGCAGGAATTTCTACCAGAACATCAGTAACTGAATTTGTCACAACAGAAGAACAGTCTTAACCATCTAATAGGTAAAACTCATTAATATCCAACTTCTTTACCTTATTATGTGGGATCTCTTCAATATACTGGTTCCCCAAGGTCAAGACAAACATTAGAAAAATTGGAGAGGATTCAGTGGAGAATCACCAAGATGACTAGAGGGTTGGAAAACTTGGCACACGAAGAATGGTTGAAGGAACTGGGTTTGTTCAGCCTAGACAAGAGAAAGCTTGGGGGGGTGGAATTGAAGTCTTCTAGTACCTAAATGGTAGTTATACAGCAAATGGAGGCACTCTTACAAGGACATATGGTGACAGACAGGAGGAAATGGACATAATCTCCATCAGGAGAAATTCTACCTAGATTAAAAAAAAACAAAACACTTCACTGTGAGAATAATTAAATATTGGAATAGGGCATTTGGGATAGGTGGTGGAATCTCCACCACTGGAAATATTCAAGACTTAGTTTATAATTTATTCTTCAACCGAAGGTTTGACTAGCTGCTAGCTGATCTCCAGAGATTTATTGCAATCTAGACTTTTCTATGATTTTCTTCTCTGATTTTGGAATTGCAATGGACTGCTGAAAACCCCATTGGGCTAACCCATTTGAGTTAATGAGGTCAGAATCTCAATTCTTCTGGATTGAATTTGCTGATATAAACAAGAATAGAAATACCAAGTGTAAATTGGGAAGGAAACAGACACCAGTAATACATTTCTATTATACATCAACTGACGGGCCATGAATCTGGGGCCATGTGTGAATGACTGATGGTATTGCTACATGCAAACTAAAATAGTGCTTGCCTCTCCTTTATTTTAAAGCACACCATTTCAGAACATTATTTCAACACGTATCTCTGGCCAAATTAAACTTTTACTGTCCAGCAGGAGGAAAGCACAGCTATACTACCAATGAAGCTTATCACTGCCTTTTAGTCTACTGGTGTAATTTTTGTCCTCTTGATAACTGTCAATTTATATTTGTTAGACATTTGAAGTTCTTTATCTCCAATGCATACTGAGATGCAGCTCAGAGAGACTTACATTACTGTCTGATACTTCATGGTAAATCAGAGAGGCTTACATTACTGTCTGATATTTCATGGTAAATTTATACACATGACCTTAATGCCTAGCACCGAATCGTGTGAGTTTATGACACTAGCTGTCTAAAAGCTAATTTTCTCACACTTGCCAGTACTTTTTGACTGATCCTTAGCAATCTGGTTGATTGATTATAATTTACTGAGAGACTGAAATGATTTGCTGAGTAGAAGAGGTGATTTCAAAAATTGACTTGAGGTGAGTATTGGACAAGAAGCAGCTTTCTCTTATAGGTGGAAAGCAATTCAGCGTCTTAGGAATATAGCCATGTAAATGTTTTATTCATGTCAGTTATTCACATAAGTGGGTTTCACTTTAGTGTGTAACACAAGCCAGCTGGTTTGCTTCTTTTAAACTCTGATTTCTCATGCACTTCATATTGCTACACCCCCTTCAGAGATATTTATGGAAATTTCACAGCAAGCTGTCTCAAGCTTATGCGCTATTAAGATTCCATTCTGGGGTGTTTACTGCATTAGATTTATAACATATAGATTTATGGACTCAACTAGCTGATGGCCTAATAAAACACATTGGAACTGAAGGCAACTACTAATTAAAATAATATTTGATTGTCTTCAGCATATTGTAAAACTGCTGTGGATTTGAACAGAGCCACCGCAGCTTCTGTATTGTGTCACAGCATAACTGCATAGGAAAAGGCACAATCCACACATAAGATCAGCTAAATTGTGGCTACACTTAGAGAATTATAACACGTTTTTCTATCTGTATACACTGGAGTGGGCTAGTGTTGAAGTAACTCTTAATGCCCTCAAAGATTTGGCTGTTCTAAACAGCATAGAACGAAAGGATTGAAATTCGCAGCTAAAGAGAACAAGTTTATAGTACCGGTACCAGGACAGTAAAGTATCAACTATTCTGCTAATCCTCATTTAAATGATTTGATTAACTGCTACTGAAAAGGATCAGCTGATAAAGATGGAAGTCAAGCTAAGTTCCTCCTAGAAAAAGATATTTTCAACATTAGGTAGAATTTTCATCTTGAAATCTCTACCAAACTGTTAGAAACAAGAGACTTTTGTAACCCTTGGTCCTTGCTCTAAATAGTTAACTTCCCAGATGGACTTCATGCACATTACAAAGAGTAATGAGAGGTATGAATTTTCAAGCATAGGAAAAGCCTAGTTTACACTCTGTACAAACATTTGGCACCAGTCATGTAAGCAATGCTAGGAAATAGGTAAAAAGGAATATTAATTATTGTGATGTCTTATTCCAATGTTCAGTTAATTCCATTCTAATGAACTCAATTAAGACCTCTTAACAAATGTGGTTGTTCCATTCAAAAGAACACGGACGGAGATTTCATTCCCTTCTCTGTGATTAAAACAGATAAATATTCCTTGCCTGCCGCATAAAGACTGTCATGAAGAACTGCATAGGACAGATTACAGAAGGTAACAACGATGAAAAACGTGAGCTCCTATCACTTGTAATGCCAGGAGCACATTAAGAAGAGGGAAGAACATTTATGATCTGTTATTGATCAAAGGTCAGAAATGCAAAAATTCCTGAAAAAGCATACTCATGTGATCTACTCAGTTCTAATCTGTAGTTTCAACATGCAGAGACAATATGAGAAACATGAAGTTTTGTGAAATTAGGATTCCACCACCTAGACTAGCTGAGATTCTACTGTTACTAATAAGCACCTTATTGTTACAGCTGCAACAGTTCAGCATCCAAGTGCAGATCTTAAAAGAAATTTCTTGAGCACATTTAGCAAATTTAGCTTCTGCTGAGTCATCCAGATAAGCACTTGTATGAAAAACACAAGTAACAAAACCAGAAAAAAAAGAGGGAAAGTGTCTCAAGAATGTGAGAATTCTTCTATTCTATTGCTAAATTGTATTAGCTATTATATAATTTGTATAATACTATCTTCAAGCTCATTTTCCAATTATGCTGGCATAAACCTGTATTACAAATGTTTTATCTAGGACAGAATCCAGCATTCACCTTAACCCTCCAACTGTGCTGTAATGGCTCCCTTTATCAACAGATGGAGACCAAGGGAACAGTCCTCTATTTTAACATACTTATTTCCATTGCAATGAAATTGGCTATTGATTCATTTTAACTTCCTTTATTTTTCTACATAAAGTTATTTTTCTTCTTCTTCTTTTTTTTTTTTTTTTTTTTGTATAAATCCCAGAATTTACATCTATCTGAAAATGAAAGCCATGTTTTGATTAGAGCTTGAATGTGCTATCATATATGGTGTGTTTGGAAACCTCTGCAAAAAAAAAAATCACGTCTGCTTTAATACAACTAGCTCAAGGCACCATGGGGTGAATTGAGGACAACAGAACAGTGTGCTTGAAAAAAGGAAAAAAAAAAATGTCCCTGCTTTTCTTGGCTAGCTAATACATAAACTTCAACATGACTTGTGCAAGAGTTTGGGATAAAAGTAATTGTATCTCAGTGCAAAGATTTGCTGCCCTTCCTGTCTTTTAAGAAGTGAGTCCACCTGCAAAATAGCATCTTCATCATAACTTTAAGAATTAAAGAATATGTAAATTTCAGCAGCCAGAATATCTAACTATTAATTAAACAATGATTCATAAGATATATGGAATGGAGATGATTTTTTTTCTCAGCAATTGTTTCAATCTGTTGGAGGAATAATAAAGAAAACTATTATATGAATTAGTTACCAGTATATTGGGAGGAGGGGGGAAGGGCACACTGTGCTATTCATTTCCAGAAGCTTCTGGAAGATACAGTGAGCTACTTCTTTTTCATGCACTTCTTCTTCCAGAACCTGGGAACACAATGGAAAAGAACCTTCCCTAACGTATACCACAAATCCCTATAGCTTTTATCAAGTAGGTCTTTCCAAAGAAGCTTCCAATTCTCTACCTGTAAGACATTAGCAGGATATAAACCATACTTTTGAGTTGCTAAATAATGAATTTACACATCTTTTTTTAAATTATTCTAGTCTTTTAGAAATCATTACAGAAATCTTATAATTAAGGAAAGCAAAAAAGCAAAAAATAAGGTTTAAATCTTAGTGCTTTTCTTTCACATGATCACCTCTTCTGATGATTACTGATTTAAAGCTTTCGTAGATGTTTTCTTTATGCTTTAGATACTCTGTTATTGTAACATCAATATCACTTTTCCTCTAATCTCTGGAGAGTTTGAAAATTTGTTTGCAATAGCTTCCAAAAAAATGCAGGTATCTCTCGATAGACATATTTTTCTGTATTTTTTTCTTTTGGGGGAAAGGAGGGGGAGGTAACAACCGCTCACTATTACAATTACTACATTATTAGTTAGCTTAATCTTTGGCACCCTCTTTAAAATGTATAAAGCAAAGCCTACGGAAACTGCAACTGTAGGTATAATTTATAACTTTCATAGGGTAGAAATCAAGAACAAAAACAGTATATATGCAGAATACAAAAGAAGACTTTTGCAAGAGGTACAGCTTCAGTGGCATTATCAATGGAATAAAAGTTGCTTAACCTGCAGCCTATGACAACGTGAAATGTCAATAATCTGTGATACCAAATTTGTAAACTGCTGTTTAGTATTTTAAGTGTAAAGTCTAGATTATGAGGATTTTTCTTCTAAACGGTACAGCACTTGGAAATCTCTTGATTCTTTTATAATTTTAACTAAATGATTTCAGTCCTGTTCATTCATCATCTAGCAGCAACAGAACTTATGAAACAAGAACTTATGAAGCAGGATATGTCATCAAGAAAAAACCATCAATGGCTAGAGATAGTTCAGAGACAAGGCAGAACTAACTGTTAAAGCAGTTCCCCTCAAGACACCCATTCAGGACAGGAGATAAAATGAAAATTACTAACGTTCTAGTTATAATGCACTATGAGGTGTGCTGGCAGAATCAGAGGAGCAGACACAAAACTCCAGGTACTAGTTCAACTGATGAATTTGGTAAGACTCTTGGACTTTGTGCTTCTTAAAGCCACAATGGAACTGAAATCCATGGATTAAATGAGACTGTTATTTTCTAAAAATATGTCTCTGTCCTGGTTTCAGTTAGAACAGAGTTAATTTTCTTCCTAGTAGCTGGTAGAATGCTATGTTTTGGATTAGAATGAGAAGAGTACTGATAACACCCTGATGTTTTAATTGCTGCAGAGCAGTGCTTATACTAAGCCAAGGACGTCTCAGCTTCTTGCTCTGTCCTGCCAACGGGCAGGCTGCGGGTGCAGCAAGAGCTGGGAGGGGACAGACCCAGGACAGGTGACCCAAACTAGCCAAAGGGGTATTCCATACCAACTGATGTCATGCTAAACAATATATAGGGGTGGCTAGCCGGGGGGAGGGGGCCGGACTGCTCGGGGTTAGGCTGGGCATCGGTCAGCGGGTGGTGAGCAATTGCATTGTGCATCACTTGTTTGTACACATTATTATTAGTAGTACTATTATAATCATTGTACTATTATTATTGTTGTTATTATTATTTTCCTGTCTTATTAAACTGTCTTTATCTCAACTCACGGGCTTCACTTTCCATTTCTCTCCCCTGTCCCAGAGAGGGAGGGGAGAGGGTGAGTGAACGGCTCTGTGGTGTTTAGCTGCTGGCCGGGTTAAACCACGACAGTCTTTTAGAATTCTTCCATCTCCCCCAAATTAAGAACATTTAAAAATGCATATATATACTTGTAAAGTTTTTAGGGAATGAGATTTTTTTCCGTATCTCCTAGGTCCATTAGAGGGTCAGACTCAACCAGGTGAGTCTCAGTATTGTGGACTGGGGGTTTCAAAGACATCTGAAGAATTGAGTCACACAGTTCTCACTGAATTTCAGTTGGATTTCTGACTAAGCCCTCTAGGACCCTCTGGACAGTGCAGTACTAAACCACAGGAAAGAACAAGTGATGTTGGTAATAAAGACGGACAGAAAACACGCGAATGTTTTCGTTAGCTTGCCTTTTTTTTTTTTCCTCCCCATTAATTCTAAGTTTAAAAATGCATTTAGTTTGATGGGCTTTTATTTCAGCTCTGACCCATTTTCCCTCAGAAATACTCACTTGATGAAGTATTTGATTCCATCTGCTGTATAAGCTTCTTCCCATCCATACGGTAGACCTACGACAAAATAAAGAAATAAGATGTCTCGAAGCTTAGGTGACACAAGGTTTTGAAGTGGTGTAAGTTCAAGCCATCTCACAGAATGATTACAAATGAATTCTCACTCTTTTTGTAGTAGGAAATAATATAAACAATGCAATTTAATAAATATTTGCTGAGCTACAAAGCTATATGCAACTCAACGATACTTCTGGTACTTCTTTTCCAGAAGCTGACAGTTTGGTCAAATTGCAGTGCAGTTAACTCTTTTGAACTTTTTATTTTAATTCACACCCATTAAATAAATAAATAAATAAAAAGGCAAAACAAAAGAAAATAAAAACCAACCATGCCTGTGGTCTACTGAGATCTGTTTTAATTTGTTTTTACAGCTATTACATACAGATGCCAATGACTATATGAGGCAGGAGTCTGGGCTGAATCAAATCCTCTGCTGTCTGGTTTATCACCACCTCCTGTGTTTATACAAAACTCTGGAAATTTAGACGAACTCCAAGATACTTAGAGAGTCAGAGAAAATACATACAGATATACATACGTGTACTTTTCAATGTCTACAGATTTTGAAAAAGGTGAATTTTCTAAGTGCATTGCTTACTTTTGTGATTTACACTAACAATTCTTGGAGCTAAAATATTTAGCACAGCACCATTTAGCAAAAATTAAAAATGAATTTTGAAGGGATGGTGTTTTTACATGTATTAAGAAACTGCTGCCCTTTTCCCTTTTTTAATTATCAAGCATACTAACCTTGAAAATGCAGTCTTGAATTTTGTTCTTAGTTTAGATGTCCCTTCCATGAGAAAGGTGAGTAATACTCTTAATAGGGCATTATATTATATCACAAAAAAACAAACAAACAAACAAACAAAAACACAAAAAACTTTACTTTTTTTATTACTACTTGTTCAAAATCAACTGTAGAACTTAAAAAGTGCTGGAGAAAGAACCATAAGTCAGTGTGTAAAAGTGCTCCCGATGTATGCTTTTGTGATACTATACTGTAATGTAGATAAGGAAAAGTGCAAGGTCCTTTTTTTTGTAGACTAGAAATATCTATGAAATTAAAAGATGCATGGAAATAGTTCTGCAAGTACTTTAGCTTAAAAGTCGTCTGGAAATGTTAGTGTTTCAGGAGTTAAACAGTTTTTGTTCAAGCCACAGTCTATCTCAAATACCAGCTCATTAGAACCATCTGTGAGCCTGCTTTAGATTTAAAATTTGTATTTGGAGATCGTGCTGGACTGCACGCACCATAGGATGTTTGAAAACTTCATACTGAGGCATGCTCTAAGTGAGCACTTTTTTTTTTTTTTTTTTTTTAATTCTTTCTTAAAAGGCTTATTTTCTTCTTATTTTCTCAGATTGTCACACCTTTGTTTCTAGTGTGGTCCTTCTCAAAAATCTGGAAAGGGATGACTTCAGTTCTCAAAGATAAACAAAGTTCATTACAGCTACTGAATCATTACTGGCACAATGAAGAAGATACCACCTAAGAGGTAATTATAGCTGTAGGTAGGCACCAAGCAAACAATAATAAGTATGTCTACCAAAACTCCAGAATTCAGAAAGGTAACTTGAGAATTGGTACTTGTAGAACAGCGCCATCGCTGTTTTGTACAGCTTGAAAAGCAAAAAGCACACTGATTAACTTTCTCCCTGTCACTTTTACCCCATATTACTTGGTAATCTCAGGTTTCTTCCCATTTTCAGTTTGGCATAAATCTATACAATCTGCTCCTTAAAAGATGTCACCTAGTGCTTTTGAGAGAGAATAATCCACAGCCACTTCCCTTTAAATACATGGTAGTTGCTGTGTTAACGGTTTTCAGGCTCTAACTTCTATGAAGGAAGGTAGGAAAAGGGTGTTCTAAGTGATAAATACACTAGACTTGATCACTTGTTCTTCCTTACTATTTAGTCAACATGAATATTTTCTAATGATCTGAATGGGAGCAGGATTCATCCTTCAATTGCTTCCATTTTCCCTGGCCTTTCCTCATTCCTGCATGAAACATGAATATCCAAAATAAATTGCTACACACTCGCTCAGTTATGAATAAAACCTCAGCAGCTGCTCTGTGCTCACCCAGATCCCATACATCACCTGTTTCATTCAACAGTGATAATTACACTTTTTTCACTAGTAATTTGACTGAACTTATTTCCTTTTTTTTTTTCTCTTCTAAATGAAGAATGGAAAGTAGGTAGCAATGATAACCAATGCTCTGTATTCTTTTCTTAACCATTAAAAACTACACTTCTCATACATACTGAATTAATCTGTCAGCTGCAAATAATGCCCTGGAGATATCCCCACAGCTTTATTTGTCTTTCTGACTTTACATGCATTAGGTTGTATGTCCAACTCAGTCTCCAAATGCTTCAAAGCTCCACCTACATGTGTTTTTTAATGCCTTTATTTTCAACATTTTCACTCTTTCACTACTAGTCTCACTTCTGTTCCCTTCATGCCCTTCCTTCACTGTTAGATTTGTACTTGTATTTCTTGGTATTTCCCATGGTAGCCAGGAGGCTCTCATGTTTTGCACTGTATTTCCCCAGACATCATCTCCACTTACTTCAAGCTCACTTTCTCCATGAATCATTCATAAACTGATCTACTTCCTAGTGCCATATTTTTTCACCACCCCCCTCCCCCAGGGTCAGAGTTGTTATCTTTCCTAGGATTTGCTTTGAAACATTGCTAAGTTCTCACCTGGAGTAAATGTGAGGTAAAGGAGCTCAAACAGAAATGTAGTCTGAAACATACAGGATTTAGCCTATATAAACTGTGGCAATCTTTAGGTTTCCTACATATTTATAATTTCTTCTGTGAATTGCTACATTCTTTGATGAAACTTCATAAATAATATATCTTGGCTGCAGTTGTCTGCATATATAATCTTTTAAAAATGTCAGATTTACTGTATTTAAAAGTAGTTTCCTTACAGCAGAAAATACAAGGCCTTTCGCTATTCAAATATTTGTGATTATTTATCTTTTGCAAGGTAAGGTGAAAATAATAATGCAAAAGTAATTATGCATGCAAACCACATGGAATACAGTCCAAAGCACCCTTTGCCCAAATAGAACAAATAGTCTCCCAGGGGACCACGTCAGCCAAAACACATTATAACCTACCATTATTTTGTTCAGAGTATATGCATCTAATTAGGGTTAATGCAAAGGAGAAGTATATAATTTTTTTGTGAAGAAGAACAACAACAAACCACTTGCTATTGTACGTGTGCATATGTGCCAGCACTGCTGCAGCTGGCACCAGTGCGGCACGGCGGTATCCCTGGTGACTGCTTGCCTTCTCAGCTGCAAGACGCCTGCTGCGATACCCACAGTTGTAAGGTTAGCACTGCGTAAGGGGCAGAGAGGGAGTGAAACCCTAGGGACAGCAAATTTTTCCTGATACTTCATAAGGTGTGGATCTCAGGGACCTTTATCACTTCCCTGGGTCAAAAGGACAGAGAAAACGCATCAGCACTGATACTTGGTTGGTTGCAGTAAACAGAAAGATAAACACCAGGCCAAATTATAAACTCGTATAGAGTGACAGAAGTGGAAGATCCTGCCCATTTTTTCTAAGACAGAATGCATATACGCTCCCCTGTGCTTCAGTCCAGCTCTCCTGGAATAAAAGTTGCACACAGCATCATCAATCAAGGTACATCACTAAAGGAACAAGGGGGAAAGCACAGAAATTAAGGAAGAACCTCATTTTACTGGGCAGTTTTCAAACCTGTAAGTAGTGCATAATGTTATTCTTTTCCTTCAATAAGCTAGTTAAGAAATACCATTATACATGTAGAAAAAGAAATGTGGAGATCAGCAGATGAGACTGATAAAAGCAGATACCACAGCAAAAATGCTCAGGTGAAAAAAGCGACAGTTATTTCCCTAACAGCTAAATGCTGCTGTGTTTTATTTTTCTTATTTCTGACAAAATTACTCAAAGAAATGAGAGATTCAGAGACTCTAGTAGGAGTTGATCAAAAATTTACTATTCACTTGGATTCTGTCTAGATTTGGTCAAAGTGGGACTATTCAGATGATTAAAAAACCAAGTTATATCTTTTGTCAGGGCTAAACAATTTCATGGCTGGAGCATTAAACCACCTCGTCTGGAATTAATGAGGCATCAAGCTTAAAGGATGTAACATCTATCTGGAAGTCAAAAACCACATGGTGCATTTATTCAGTTTCACAATGAACACATTTTTTGACCACCAACAAATAAGAATGTCACTGTTTACGTATCATTTTGCCTAGCTTGGTTTCTGCAATAACACATACATTTTTAAGTAACAGGGCACGATCTACCTCAGAACTACTGATTTATTTATGTTAAATATTACAATTCTGCAAAATTATGAAGTTTTTGAAGAAATAGTAATTATTTGTTAAAAGTATTTCTGATAGAAAAAGATTCACTAAAGGATGTTATAAACACTTTTCTCCATCTTTTGGTAAATGAGGTTTAGAACTCTGATCTCTCTTCAGCATCTGCCAGTTCAGTCAGATGTGCCTATCAGCACTCAAACCTTCCTCCTGCGGCTTCAATCATAATGCAAAATTCATTAGTGAAGCTCTCCAGGGCCTTTGTCTCTGCTCTCTGTGCTATCTAGGCAATGCAAGGAAAAAGATGGGAGAAGATGGAAAAAAGATGGAAAGCGAAAGATTCAACTTGTTGGTTATCTGATGCCTGGTCTTGGACTCCTGAGTACTACTGGAACATGGGAACATCCCAGATATGAGACTAGAGACCTCATATGATGCAAGACTGGCAGAGGAACTCCTAAGTGAGTTATGTGATTTGGCACAGCTAAAACAAAAATTTGTGGAGGAATATCCATCTTGCTTGTCAACTGTGTTCAGTGGAGTTCAGGCATAAAATGACTCTTTTTTGAGGCTGCCAATAATATATAATTTATTTTAGTATTTATTTGCAAATTAACTGTAAAAAATCAGGTTCAGAAAAACAGCTTTCAGAAGAGAGTATGGACTTCTAGCTTTGTTTGTATGCCACTTTATTTTTCAGACCATTTCAAGCGCTCTTCCCACAAACAAATGCGTTTCATTTTATGAATAATACTCTGCTAAGGGGACATTCCATTCCTTTCTTTCACATATCAAATTCCGTTCTAAAGAAACTGTTCCTTTTTCTTTTGTTGATTTAATAAAACAAAGACGGAGTAAGTAGTTTTCAAGTGGAGACATCTGGGAAATACTAGTAATTGAAATTTATGCTAATTTAGAGTATGGTTGGCAGATTGACTTGTCTCCATTCAGTAGTGTTCCTAGAAACCACACTTCAGAAAAATATTTTCCTTACTTTGGCTATCCAGGGCATGGTGAAAGATGACCTTGTCTTTTCCCATTTCCTATTAATCATAAGATATTGACCCAGTATGTCAGCAAACACATTCATCTCTTAGTGAGACAAATACACCACATTAAGTGACTGTTAAGTATGAGAGTTGAAAAAAAAAATTAATTGCTTCTCATGGTGAAAGCTTAGAAAGATCCTATTTTTATCAGAACATTGGCTTATATGACCAACTTTAAGATCTTTATGGTAATTTTGAAATTACGAACTGTTTTGATATAGGTAATCAGGAACAGCATGGAAACAATGGAACTTTTAAGACAGCCAGTCAAATGACATATTTATGGAAATAAGACTGACCTCTGTTCAGTACATGGGATCAGACATTATTATAGACATACTTTTTTCCTAGCTGAGAAATAAGGAAATCCAAATTTAGAACAAACTGCCTAGCATGCACACTGAAGTTCTTCAGAAAGGAGTGAGAGCTACAGTAATCCAAGCAACGTGGTTGCTGCTATGTGTCTTCAAGATGGAGAAAGAATTATCTTCCTGAGACATTACTTTAAAAATGTATCTTTTCAGAATCTGAATGCTGGAAATACTACTTAAAACAAAAATACATATTTTTCAACTAACTACTAATATTCTCCTTTCAAATAAAGCTTCAGGTTCTGTAAGATCTAAGCTATTTACACTGTTATTAAAATGAGCAGTGAACAGGCTAGCTGAGGCTCATCTTTATCCATGCAGGAGGTCAGAAGTGAAAGCACAAGATAAGCACACCACACTTAACAAGGGCAATAAAATGCTTTCTTCTGCCTAGCTGATGGCAAGCAAATGTATACAACCAATTATACAGAAACAACAGAAGTCAATGGAGCTTGCAGTACTATAGCATTACTATAAAACATTCTGACTGCCTTTCAAGGGGAGCAGAAAGAGTGCAGCAAATTAAGCCCTGAGCCTGTCTGTTTCACCAAATGGAAGCTGTTCTTCCAAGGTGCACTGGAGAAGATAAATATTTTGGGGAGAACAAGGAAGGTAAATAAGCCACTAGCAACTGAATAAAAACAAACACCAACCAACCCAAATAACCAAACAAAAACAAACACTGACCTTTGGATAAATCCTCATTTTAGCCCTGAGGAAAAACAGATGATTCATGCCATCAGCAAGTCACTGGCCAGAATCTATGCGTCTACACCAACTACTGATGTGAAACTGGGAATGTCTCTAAGCATGCATACACCCAAGAGAGACTGCACTCCTTGAAATTCTGACATAAAGGGAACTCAAAACAGCACTGATTATTATTTTGGTAATGTAATAATTGCCTTTCAGGAAAAAAAAAAAAAAAAAGAATTACTTAACAACTTACATTGAAAAATATAATATTAAAAACATTATTTCAATCTGCTTATAATACAACTAATATGTACCCCATCGGGCCTCCAGTGCCTTTTCACATTCCACATGTTGGATAGTCAGGAGTTCAACAATCAGTTGTGAGGAGGCCAAGATATAATTAAGCAGTACTTAATTCAACATATATCTATTTGGGTCATGAATATAAAATGTCTGTGTAATCATAAGGTCAATAAAGCATAAGCCCTCAGAGGTGAGGGATAATGAAAACAGGGAGGAGTTTGAGACTAGCTCACTCTGACCAAACACTGAATTTTGCATAACCTATCTAGCTGATATTATCTGCTTTTAAAAATGTTTTTCACCTACATAGATTCTTACTAAGATGCTACTGCCTGTCCAGTGACAGTACTGTAAAAATGCAGTGACCACCCTTTTTTGTTCATTGCAACTGAAGCATCTGAGTATAAGGCAGAGGCAATACAGAAAATCAGAAAACTGCAGAATGCAGAAGTCTCCCACTTTAACAGAGAAGGTTGTGAAGAAAAAAAAAATTGTATCAGTGCTCCTTATTCTCCAGTGGCTCCCATCTGCTTTACTTTGCCAACTTAAAGATGTTTTATTTTGCTTTTAATGTTAAAAACTACAATAACAGAGTCTCAATTAATGACACGGTAACAGAAATACAATACTCTAGGATCATATAGCTAATAGTGTTCCCCAGTAAGGTCTTAAAAATGGTAAGCATCTTTCCCATGACATTTTTGTCAGTCTTATGCACTAATAGAGCAGCATTTAAAAAAAAATAAATCCTTTCTATCAGTTAATTGCAGAGTCTTTTCTATAGTCTGCATGTATACATTTCTACACTGTTAACGTGACAGTGTCTGTGATTGATGAAGAACACACTACTATTTTCATCACTGATTGAACTACTGAACTATTAAGTTAATTTGAAATTCATTTGAAATTCACTTTGTTTACACCTATGACTCTCTTTAAACTGCTGAAGAGGAGGCAGGAAACACAATATGCACTATAAAATAAGATAAATGGTCTGTAACTAAGGAAATCTACACAAAGGCTGTGTATATATACTAGATTTTAATACTGGTTCCTAAGTTCCTCCACAGGCTAAAAACGTTAAATTCATAGAAGTAAACAGCTCCCTTGAGAACACTCTTGTTCTGAATTGGTACTAGCCACTTCCAGCTAATTAAACTAATCTGGAACAGCACATTCTTCATTCAGCAATACTAGCCTCTGCACACAGGGCATTCACCACCAGGACTAAGTAAGAACAGCCTGGAATACTTCACTGCATGGACCAACTGTAAACCATATTTTTTCCCCAGCTTCCCTTCTCTCAGTTACTCTTTCTGTTCTGGAATTCATCTGTCTCCTCCGTTCCTTACTGGATCATCTTCTCTTGTCAGCATCTATTGTGCTACCCACCCACTTCCATCACTGTCATCTCACAGGGCTCACTGACGCATGTGATTGTTAAATATAAGTTTAATTAGAAAGCATTCATTGGTAACAAATTAAAATGACTATCTAAAATTAGAATTGAGCAGAAATTGTCTGAGATTTAAAAAGCAATACTATTACATGATATACCTTTACTGCTAAGCAATATCTTACTTTTATGCGCTGATGATGAAATTAAGCTGCGCAGGGGGCTGGCACGAACCACCTACAATTTAAGAGACACACAACTACTTTCTGCTGAGCTCATTTCACAGTAAGTACAGACCAAAGCAATAATCAAATACTTTTTTGTTTTGAATTGTGAAAATATATTAACAAAATAGTATATTGCAAGAATTGTGAAAATATATTAACAGAAGACATCCTTTCGGTCTGTTACAAAAGCTGCTGTAAGTACACCTAAGTGAAAGAAGGGTTTAATTTAGAGACAAGCATGACTTCAGAACCAGCATATTAAAACAAAATTGTCAAACTTTCTGAGAGCCTAGAATAGGTACCTTCCTTTTCTTTTTTTCTTTTTTTTTTTGTTCCTTAATAATTTTGAAGAAAAACAAATCCCATGTGCTGAAATTAGCATACTTTATTTTATCCTAACTGTAAAGGCTTCAAATATAATAGTCGTACCAATCGCTAATGCAAGGCAAAATCACCTTCCATAGCTTCCACTTAATGTTCTATACACTTCATGAGATGAGGTGATAGATCTAGTATGAGACTTAGGCACATTTTGTACCTCATTTAGGTCTCCTTCATAAGCATCAAGCAATTATGTTTTGCTCTTGCAAATTCTCCTTAAAATATACTTTTGAAATCTTCCTATGCCACTCTTGGCAATCAACTTTCTCTGTACTTCTTTCCATTTAAATTATCACACTTGTGCACCATATATGTCTAAGTAACTCTGCTAGCCCTCAGCTTCTCACTCCTACCTACTGAAAAAGAAGTGAAGAAATGTGACAACTGAAGGAACTGACAGAAAAGCATGCCATCCCTCTTATAGAAGATGAGCACTGATAGTTTTCACATTCATTGACATTCTAAGCAAGGGGCTGACCCCCTCCTTCACCAGCTTTAATCCAGCTCTCTCAGGATGCTCATAGCTGTAAAACCACGGAAAATTAACTCACCATTAAATGCACAAAAGTACAACTCCTTTGGCTGAGCTTCATGCTATAATGATTGCTTTATTTTTTGGTACCTGAACTAATGAGACAGTCACTCCCTGACTGGTGTGCAGACACACATACCCACAGACAGACATCTGCCACCCACCTCTCCTGATAACCAGCACACTGTGTCTGAACTGTGCTTGCAAATCATAAAGAGGGATGGTAGCCTTGAGTTTGAGATATTGATCTGGGATTGAGAACCTCAGGGTTCAATTCCAGTCTCAACTATTTCCTCTGACTGTGAGCAATTTGCATTTCCACACTACAAAATTCAGTATTTCTTTTTTCTTTTTTTTTTTTTCCCTCTTTTGTCAAAGACAGTATACTATAATTATATTAATATAACAAAATTCTGAGTGTTATGTCATCTGAAATTCATATAGGGGGAATTTGGGAAGTACTTACCATCCTGTAAAATTGTTGATTCTAGAGAGTTTTGACTTCAGTCTCCATAGCTACCAAGAGCAAGTACAACTTGTATGGGAAGAGGCACAAAGTCAATTAATTTTTTCATAGCAGGGTCACAGTATGAACTGAACATGTCCATAGACTTTTAAAGGTCTGTTCTTTAATGAAGTCTTCTATCAGAGATGCTGGAAATTAACCTAACAAGACTCTCCTAATCTTGTTAGCTCATCTGCATTTTAAGGTATAATAATATCACTTACTTGTTTTTCATTATTAAAATGTTTTGATTTGAAAGTCAGTACAGACAGTACCTATTCAAAAGCTGACTCATCTTTTCTCATTAAAGGTAAGTGAATGGAGAGGGAATAAATTGCTTTTCTAGCAGCAACAACAGAGTTCTAAAATCTAGGTCACATAAAAGAACTTTCTTAAACACAGGCTTTAGACATTGAGCTGACTTTTTTGTTGCTGTGAAACGTTAAGAATAACACACGTGTTCAATCATTTAGATACGATCAGGCTATAAAATTATTCTGTCCTTATACATGTCACCTACTACTGAGTGACAGGTAACTAAAGAATGGGTTCTAATTTCTAGATCCTGTAACAATACCACAAGTAGGGCCAGTTAGGTGAAAACACTGTTATTCCTCACATTCACCAAAACGTGATTTTAGACCGTGTCAGGAGAGTTCAGGGCTGAAACCCGTTTGTGAACAGACATTTCTTTGAAATGTCATTGCAAAACAGGATTAGAATTTGGTAAGACCTTAACTAACTGGATCAGATGTTTGAAATAAATAGGGTGTAATTCAATAAGGACAAAAGCAAAGTACTACTCTAGGTACAAATAACCAACTGCACAAAAGCAAGTGGGGTATATCTAACTAGCCTTTGGTTCAGGAAAAAAGGCTCTTGGAGGGGTATGAAAGCACCGACCTCATATGAATCAGTAAAAGGGAACTACCAGGGAAAAGGAAAATCATTTTGGGACATAAGAGCTTGTGTGCTATATATTAAAACAAACCAACCTACTAGTCCATTTCATCTCCCATCGGAAGGTCTCAGCTACATAGCATAATGCAACATGCACGAACTGGAGAGAATCCAGAGAAGTACAAGGGTGATAAAATGGGCAGAAGACAGAGTCTGTAAGGAGCTGGTATTACTGGCTTATTTTGGGGAACAGAAAACTGAATGGAGACACAGTGTGTTCTTCAAACATGTTAAAAGCTGCCACAAAGAGGAAAGTAGGATGTTTTCGAAAACCACTGCAATAAAGGAAAGTGGTAATAGACTTAAACTGCAATGAGGAGGATTTAGGCCAAAGGTTTCTAATGGCAAAGACAATTAAGCATGGGAACAGTTTGCCTAGAAAAGCTGTGGAATACGTTAGACAAATACCTGGCTGGATCCATGCAGATGTAACTCATTTTGCTGGAGGCAGACAGATAGATGCACTACCTACCTAACTGCTGGAGACTCTTTCAAGTCATATGTTTTTGGATTCCTTGGAGGCAAAGTACTATCTGAGTACTTATTCTGTAAACTTGTGTGTGATTTACATTACATGTAGACATTTCTTCTGCTTCCCATTCGCAAGGCATTTATATCTCGTATTCACAGAAGTAATACATTTAAATCTGATCATGTACCAAACAACTCTTCACTTGTCTCCAAGTACTTATTGTAAAATCAAACCAATCCTGGCCAAAAAAGCAGACTTTTTTGTTCCTTTTTTTAAGGCTTGCCAGATAGCACCTGAACTAACACCCCATCAATCACACTAAAAACCAAACCAAAACCACAAAAGTTAAAACTGTGAAAGTTTTTTGCTGTTTGCCACCTTTCCAAAACTATTAAAACACTGATTTGGCTTCACTGGCCTTACTTATTTACTTTTACAGGCATGCCAATGAAGTTAAAAATGGAGTGTACCATTTAAAACTTTATATTCACGTACACTAATTTTACTTTCATTTATATTGGAAATATTTTAAATATTGTACATGATTACATTTCTGAAGTGGAACACTTCTCTACTGTTGCAGTGAAACATTTTCATATTCCTGAAGAGGTTTTTCTTTTTGGAATTACACTTCTACAAACACTGGCAAAATTACGAATCTTCATTCTTATTTATCATGCAGACAAAATTGCAAGTTTAAACAATTTGCAGAAAATTCAATGTCTTGCTGTACGAACAGTTATGTAGAATAAGCTTTTAAAATCTAAACCTTGTAAATCTAAATCCTTGTAAAATTACATTAAATATGTTTTTGTTTGTTTGTTTGTTTTGTTGTTATTTGGACTGCTATACAACTTAGAATTTTAATTTTTCTGAAGTTGTTCACCTTTGAGTTTCTTCTATCTGATTTTCAGGGTACCTGAAGAGTTGTTGATAATTTTTTTTTTTTTCCCTGAAACATTCCAATTTTCAGAATGAGGCAAAAATTCAATGATGTTGTCAATGTTGCAGGGCAAAAGGCCTCCATTTGTCATCTCATATATATTTGATTTTATGTACTGGAACAATTAAAATTAAATCAAGGTTATTCTCAATTTCCATCACTGAAGATGTAAATAGAAAATTAGAAAAATTTACTTTAATCCCCAAACTATATTTCCTCATTGCACTAGCAGTGAATCCAGATCAGTAAATAAACATGGGTCCTCCTCAATTGAACCACAAGTAGTATTAAAATTTCTCACTATCTTAAGTTTAATATTTGGACAAACTATCAGTTTGCATAGCACCCACAGTTTCTGCATAGTGTCACTTACCCACAGTGTGTGGTTGGTAGCAGGGACCTACAAGCTAGGGCACACGATGAACTGCAAGACAGCTGCTCCTAGTTCCTATAAAGTTTTCCACTGAGCAGAGCTGGAAACCACTAAACCAGTGCCCCATGGAGACTGAATAAAACAATGCATTCAGCGACAGCATGAAGCTTCTGTCTTGCTCTGTCTTGTCTGGCCCTATATTGTCACTACACGATGATATTGAGCAAACAAGAAAAGAACTAAATTCCAAATTCAAGATAAACTGGGAGATGTTTCTGCTACATACGGAAGAGGTTTTATGAACCTTCAGAACCCAGTGAAGACCAGGAGGACATGCTATAGGCACACTTACTCCTGCTCTCGTAGAAGGAAAACCGGATTTGAGAACATCATTCTTGAGAAGATGACAACATTTGGTATAACACTGTCATGCTACTTGAGAAATACAGCACTGGTAGTCTGTGGCAAAAGAGAGCAATTCCCATGAGGTCAAAATTAAGCATGATTCTGCAGGTGGATGGATACTTATGATGTGGACATATTCTAAAATTACCAGTGTGATTCTCGGATTTATCTGCTGCTGCTGTTATTTAATTGCCAACTCAGAAAAGATTCAACAACAAAAGAAATCATTTAGTAACTTAAAGTTATTGTTGTCTATAAAAATGAAATTACCCTCCCATGAAATATTTTTGTTTTGGGGAACAACTCTCCAACCTTAAGGGACTAGTAAAACTGAAATTTTCTACTGGATAAAAGAATTGATAAATTCCTTTACGGTAAAAATCACCTCTTCTGTTTTTCAGAAGTTTCAAAGACATAACACATTTTCATTTCACTAAAATAGTATTTCCTAGCAGAAATATTGTGCCAGAAAATATTTAATTAACAAATATAACATCTATATCTTTAAAGTATACAGCATTGATTTTAAAATTTATTTCATTTACTAGTCAAAAGCTATTAAAAATGGGAGCTGTACAGATACTTTAAGGATGTACATTGAAATTTAATAGCTCTCTACTATTTCTGATTTCAGTAATTCACTGAAATATTTATGGCCTTGCCAGAACAATGAATACACAGAGTTATGTCTTTAGTTATATGCTTCCTCTCAGTCAGGATGAAAAGGTACATTTCTAGTTTATTATCTGGAAGTGTATTATAGGTATGCTATCCTCCCAATGCAGAACTGTCCCCAGAAAAAAATGATCCTGCAGGAAATAATTTTCTCTCCCTGATACTGAAAAGATAAAAAGACAAGCAGCATGAGTTTCAGCAAATGTCAGTGATCAGATAATATTCCTGGGGTCAATGAAGGACTAGTTTTTTGATATTTGGTCTCTGAAAATGCATCTTTAATATGACTAGCCCAACTAATAAAAGTGAAGTTAGCCTGTGTATGCCTATCCATGTTACAGCTGGATTTGGATGCACAAACTAAAAAGGCAGGGGGAACAGGCAGTGCTTACACATCAACATTTTCATAACTTTCCTGATGAACTACAGCCAAAAAGTTGTACAAAATTATAGCATTGCTGTATCTCTAATTTTAAGAACAAAACAGTAATAACATATATGGCATTAATTCTATTACAATAAACATATCAAGGCTGCAATCTATAAATAAAAAGAATATGAATAGTAAGCACTATTAACTCTCCTCAAAATAGCAAAATTATTATACCAGAGGACGTGCTACTCTGCCTTATATCATAACTTTCTGCTACCAGCTTATAATCTTGTCAATGGAATGCAAAAAGATAAATAACAGATTGTTGAATATGGGATTATGGTGGCAACTTCCCATATTATAGTTGAAAAAAATAAACCAAATAGATGGATAGACTCTGTATTTCAGCTGTTAATGCCTGTGATGTAAGTTGATGGTCCAAAAAGGTAAAAGCAACTTAACTATCAAGAGAATAAGCACTAATAGGCACTGACCACCAGCACTTTCAATTGCCTTCTTTTTACAGCCAGTCAAGATACATGGAAAATGAAGGCACAGCCCAGGCAACTAAACTTCTGCCTGTGGGATCTTCCTAAGTATAGGCTATGGCATCTAATGAGATCCATATCAAGAAGGTAAACAGGATTTTTGGACAATATGTTAATTTGGAGCTTACTGTAGTGAACTTAAGCATGATTGCCGTGTGTCAGACTTCAGGCTGACAACAGATTAAGGGAAAATGAGGTGAAAAAATAGTTCAAGATCCATTACTTGAGCTCCTGCTGATTAGAGTAGCAGGCTTCCTAGCACTTAATAGATACTGATGACTGGGATTATATCAACAAGAGCAAGATTGTATTTTTGGATAGAAATTTCAGAAGCAAAGTGAGGAAATTAGCAGTCAAAATACTTGAAAGCTATATTATGCTACTGCACATTTCAAAATGCCTATTGCCTGCTATTTTAAGAAGAGAAGTGTGTTCCAGGGTTAATCAGATTTTTGCCATTACCAGGACCAAGTATATTTCTTTTTTAATTTTGTAATAGAAAAGAAGAAAATGCTTTCTCAGTTCTTTTTAGCATGATCTTCACCATATGGACTACTAAGTGCAGCCAGCAACGACTTTTAAATGCTACAGTTCTTCACTGAGGCATTATTATCTTTTGTAAGATGAAAGTAATTTTCTTTATGTCTTCAGGAGATGCTACTATTCTGCAAAGGAGAAAGGCCTCCCAAGACTTAGTGTCTAAAAATAGCTAGCAGTTTTTCAAGATGAAGAAGAACAAATCTTTCAAGGGATGAGCTTGATTATTCTGTTTATTACTTTGATTTGCATTTCTGGATCTTGAGGATCCTCTAGTAGTAATCACTGTAAAACTAGCTTGTTTGTTTGTTTTAAACGTTTTTGTTTTTAAACAGATTCCTCACTTAAAGAATTGTCAAACTGATGTCACGCAGCTGTCATTCAACCTACACAGCTGAAAACTGATCTGCAGCATTATTACAGACAAAGCAATATGTACTCAGAGATTTTCAAGAACACACTGAAGTTTTTTAAACCTCTTCCCTCAGGGAAAATGTGATGTTATTACATGGGAAGAGGACAGTTAGTGTGGCTAACTCATACATATGCCATTTTGTCCTGGATGTCGAGGATGATTTTTAACAGGAAAGTCAGTTTTGGTTTGAAGGAATGCTCCACAATCTTGTCTTTACACCTAGATGTGTTTCACATGTATTGCAAATAAATTGAAAAACTATTTTTGTTAGGGCTCCTTTACTTCTCCTTGTTCAAAATGAAACAAATACAGTAAGAGAAGATTAAAATGAAACAAATCCAGAAAGAGAAGATCCATTCAGAAGATAAAATATATCACGATAATTGCCCAACAATACATTTTTATCCACTTAGCAGTCTCAAAAATATTCACTCCAATTCTCTCATTCCTAGAATTCATTAACAAATTGTCATGCTGAAGACTCCTTTCTGGAAATAATGGCATAGCCTTCAGTCTTCAAAGTAGTGCCTATTATACTCTTTTCTTTAATGTATGATATTTATGAAGTATTACATATATGAAAGCCCCCTTTTATGACAGCCCATCTGCAAGAAAACAGAAGATCACATGGGGAATTTATTGTGTGAATCTGGCATAGAGGACTGCAGACAGAATGCTATTAAACAGTTACTCTGCTTTAACTATTTTTCTTCCTTTTTTTTTTTTTTTTTTTTTTGAGAGAGAGAGAGAGAGAACTTTAAAGCTTTAATCTTACACACAAGCTCGTCAGAGAACAAGTCTATCTGTAATACTCTCCAAATCTGAATGAACTCAGAAGGATGACGTTCAATCTTTAAATCCTTCTCTGCAGAGCTATTTTTAACGCGCAGGTTCATAAAACAGATCTTTGCTATGGCTCTAGAGCTTTCTAACATGTATCCTATTTTTGACACAACCACATGTTAGAATTCAATTGCATTTAGGACTAAAAGTTTTCCTTGCATGATTTCCTGTGTAGTGTGATAGAAACAACTTAATGTGACAGAATACTTCCATTGTCACTGGTGGAAAACAAATTCCCCACTATCCTGGCCACTGTTTTTCTTTTCACCTCCTCCAGTCATTCTAATTCTAATATTTTGGATAATTCGTTTTTATCTTTTTATTGTGCTTCGTTCTCCTTTATACACGATGCATAGATATGTGATGCAAGTAAGATATTTTTCATACTTTGAAATGTTTCCTCGACAAATATACTTATTCAGCCCCCTTCTAAATTAATTTCCAACAATGTATAAAGGATATTAAAATATTTGATACAATGGTTATTGTCACCATAATTCTCCAGCTCTCCAAAAACTTCTGTGATATGTTGGACCATTTCTGTTTTATTTTTGCAAAGCAATCCATCTAATCTGGATTAGCACTGACACGTCAGACCATCTAGAGGTAAATGCAATCAAAATATGCAACCATGGGAATCCTTTAATAAGCCACAGTTGCTTCTTAAATTTCCAACTGCATACAGTTTATTACAGTAACTGGTCATGAACTAGCATAATTTTGACCAATGGGAACAGAATTCTGTTAATGACCTAACTGAGGGAATACACTTATCTCCAATAGAAACTGCAGGCTACATTCACTCCCTAAAGCAATAAAATCTTCATTAAGACTCCAGTTGATAAATGTTCTCATAAATTCAACAGAATAATATTTTGTAAACATTCTTTTACGAAAATAGAACATCATAGTCAGGAAATTCTGCTGGTTTTACATGATTCTGGAGATTTTCATATTCCTCATTTTGACAATAAATTTCTGCTTTAATTTTTCCAGGAAAAAGTATTCTAGAATAAATTTATATTCTAATTATAGTTTGATAAAGGTGCATATTCAGCTGACACTGAATCTGCATTGTCCTTTGGTGCTATGAATTATTTATTCTACCAGTTCACACTCAATCTTAAACAAAAACCATCTATGTACTCTGTTGCTGAATTGATACCAGATTTAAAAGCCCTGGAGGATTTGTTTACTTAAAGACATTTCCTAACTTCACAATTCCACATTTAAAAATTCTTAACAATAATGCTCAGATTTCCTAAAGATTTGGAGAAATCTACTCATTCTGATGCATTTTTTGCATCTCAGAAGAGGGTTTATGTTTGTGTGGTTTAAGATACTGAGATCTTAAAGCTAATATTCCAAAACACTGTCAGTTCAGACTGCATTCACTATATGATTTTTGTTCAAAGCCCACAAATGTCAACAGAAATATCCCACCAATGAGTTTCAGATTGTGTCTCTTGAGACAATGAAACTCAGGCCTCTAGAATCCCATGTGATGCTTATTTTTGACTATTTCCTTCTAATGATTAGAGCAAGACAATCTTAAACCACATAAAGTCATTGGTATATGTTTTTTGGAAGAGTGATGAATGCTATTGAACAGAATTAAAATAATTGTTTAATATTTTTCCATTTCTTCTTTTCACAAGCTATTTTTTAGATAAAAGCTTGTTGATAAATGTAAAAGTAAAAAGACGGTGCATAAGGCAAAGGAAACTGAAGAACAAAAATAAAAAGAGAAACTGGATCCAGTGAGGGATCACTATACCTGCAAGAGATCTGCTATGTGGTGGCAAATCACTGACATCTCTATTACCAGCCACTGGCTTTAGTGCACTCTATTACAAGTCATTAATTTCAGCTGGCATAATGCTCATCACTTGCCAAGATGACCCTTTCATAATGAAGTGAAATATTTTGTATCTTTCTGTATTATTAGGTATTTTCAGAAATGTCTACCTACTTCCTTTTTTAAGCTTCAGAATAAGTAATTTCTTGATTTATCAAACAGGTATTCTTATTAAAACAAAAAAAAAAAGAGTAATACTTCTTTCCTTGGCTTAGTATAAATGGATGAAACTTTCAACTGAAAACTAACAAAAAAAACACAGTAGTTTCAACTGGCAGACAAGATGCTAAAGCTACAACATTTGATGGAAGAAATGAAGTATTTATGTGTGTATATACAAACACAGACACACACACTCACAGTCTACTTCCAAAATGGCACGGACAGACTTGGCAAGGTCTCTGGCTTCTGCTGCAAGAGCTGTGGTGACAGTTGGTCCAATCCTTCCCAACCGAAGTGCTTTAGAAGATAAGGTTATTCTTCTGTCACTAATAGCAAAAAAAAAGTGTTTGTAAGACTAGAAATATAAAGATTTATTTTTAATAAAGTAAAGCTGTGTTTCTAGATAGGTGTTATTCTCATTCTATGAACCAAAAGATTAACATCACCAAACATAAATTTGTCTCAGAAGTAGTTCTATCTACATAGCAAATGTAATAGGAAAGTTGGATAGTTCAGTTAGAACAATGTAGTTCGTGCCCCAAAAAGTAATATCAAAACCTCAGCAGATGTCAGAAAAGTAAATTCCTTAAAATTAATTTTCATATTAACATTTAAGAACGGACATTACATTCGGGCACCTAATTCTTATCTTCTTTTCTTTTAGGGTGTCAGTTTGTGACCTTAGCTTTGAGTTTTATACTTCAATTTGTTTACTAAAATGAAGTCTACAACCTTTATAAAACATGCAACATCATTCTTGTGTAGTGCCAATGGGAATTGCATTTAATTGTTCAGGAGTAGCATCTGAGAACACAGACAGCTACAGTAAATAGTTTATTTGATCCTGCAGATCTTATTGAAATAAAGTTCCAGCTAACTTTAGTTAAATAGACTTGAGAGCTTTACCAAAAAGGACAGCAGGATAGAGTCAAAACAACTTCAGTGTGCTATGTTTGCATAACAGTATCTGGGATAAATAGGCACAATCAGGCAGATATTCAAAAGGGCCAAAGTCTTGTTGAATGCTCCTAGCTGTACCTTTATAAACAAGAAAAGTAATGAAACTTAAATGGAAATACATGCCATCAATTTATTATTATGCAATTGGATTAGTGATGATGCAAATTCACTTGGGCAAAGGTAAAAAAAAAAAAAGAATGAATAAAAAATTAAGAAATGTTAGGGTTGCTTACAATTTTAAGTAAATCTTAGCACAAGATAATTATTTTATTGCAACATGCAGACGGCCATAACTATACGATTACTAACTCTTTTAATTTAATACTCTGTTTTTTAATGAAGCAGCATCCTGAAAGCTTAGTTTTTAATTCTTTCCCACAATTATAATTGCATTCAGTAACATACTGCAGAAAACTATATGAAAAAATAGCTACAAAACAGTATTTGGAGACTTTGAAACAATCGTAGAGGTTTTCAGTATTACATGAATAACTGCCATTTCATCACAAAAGAGCTCAGATCTGCCTACCTTAGAACTGTTGAGGGAGTAGAGTTATCTGAAAGGATTTCATGCACAACCTGTTGGCCATAGTCAAGAAGTTAACACTTTATAAATCAACACATTCAAGAACTTGATACTTTATAATTAGATGCTTTATTTGGGGACATGGGATTTGATTTGTATCTCGAGAGACTACAGTCTAGTCTTTCCCATCCAGGTGTTTAAAACTATTTCCTATTCAGTTTGACCCTTGGCTACAAAAGCTATCATCAGAAGTTACATAATGATACAGAATTGGTTACTGCAGTGAACACAATGTTATTATCCTGGCTATTTTCATTTTTCCAAATAATTTCTGCTTTTATTTTTTTTGCAAGTATAATTTAATCTGTATTTCCAGAAAGGACTATGATTGAAAAAATATTAATGCACATAGAATGCAAATTCATGGCACTGAATCTGGTCAAAATTTGATATATCCTGAGCTTGTCAAATCGTTATACTTCAAGAACAACAACAACCCTTTCATCTTGAAAAAGATAAATGTGCCGGTCATATTAAGTTATAGTTATTCATATTATTAAAATAATGAATGAAATTGATTCTAATTATCTTCTCATCTTACATTGTGATAGGATACGTTAAGTGACAGTACACGTTGGAACAGGTTGCCCACAGTGGTTGAGGAGTCTGTATTTTTGAAGACATTTAGAACCCAAGAGGCCAATGTCCAATGCTTTGAGGAGAGGGAGATGGACTAGATGGCCTCCATAGGTTCCTCTCAGTCTCAACTATTCTGTAAGTCAATTTAAAGGCAGAACTAAAAAACCAAATGAACAAAAGATAACCCCTTTGCATGAAATAAATACCATAATGTTACTTGTTTGTGTGATAGCATTTTAGAATATTATTAAATATTAATTTTCTGCTTTTCCCCCCTCTTGGGGAATTTCACAGAAGTTGATATGTTTGTGAAAAATTATGTTTAAAATATCTGTCTAGTTTCATTTGTTCTGTGTACAGCAAGGTACAAAGACTAAGTAAATTCCTACACAGACCTATACACTTTTACACCATATCTAGCAAGTTGGATCAAGCTGTGGAATGGTTTCTACAAACTATAGTTTATAGTCAGCTTATTATGTTTATTCCTCAGAAACATCAGTACAGCACTTTCCAAATAAAATGCTGCTAGAAATGATAGGCAAAGTTACCTCTATAAATTGTAGTAATTTTTCAGTAGCCACCTCAAAGGTCTTCCTAGCCGATTCTGATTTCCGCAGCTGGCAGTCAAGTACTGTAACTCTCTTTCTCAAGTCTTGGATGTTATCCTGGAAAAAAGATTTGGTCCACACTGTTTTAAGGTTTTTATTTTAATCATTTCTTTCATGGCTCATGAAGGTACAAGGTGTGAATTAAAATGTCTGAAAAGTTTAACACATCATCTTTTCAACCTTTCTGAAAAACATAACTGCTCCTGAGGTAGGTTTGCCTGATTACTAGTAAGGAACAACTACACATTTTGGATTATGATATCAAGGTAAATTGAAATCGGCATGTAACAACAGTGATAGGTCTGAAACTTCAGATTGTTTGAACTGATTCATGAATGGATGAAAAATACTGAACTGATGCTGGCAGTACCTATCAGCAGGGTGGCATAAATAGCCAGCGTGTGAACGAGCTCAGTCCACTAGTTTGCATCTGTACATCCTTTGGCCAACAGAGTAATTACGGCATATCGTGAAGAAAATTACCCCCTAGGATTTCTCTACATGCACTTGTATAACCTATTGATCAGTGTTATGCATCCCTTTTCTACTTCAGCTACAGAGAATGTGAGCCCCAGCTACCGAGTCTGACTCATTAGCTCGAGTTCTGGAGGATCCAGGCTCTGCCCTGAGTCCCCGGTACTACTGTTCAAGTGTGAGGACCACGAGTGAAGTCTTCACATGTACACAGGCACGTTTGTTTAGGTAAGATATTTGCTGAATAGAAGATCTAGAACAAAATATGCTCCAAAACTAAGAACATATCACTATCATTAAAACAAATTTTCATATCCTGTAGGTAATCTTTTCTGATAGCCCACTACCTACTATAGAAGTTGTTAAAAAAAAAAAAAAAACACTCCCAAGAGCCTCTTTTTATTATCTTTACTTGAGACAAATGAATGCACCCATTTGTTTGTACACAATGTACAAAGCAGCAGAATCACCATCACTTAGAATGCCAAATAACCTCTCAATTAAAACATCTTTTTTTGTAATCTCACTGTCCACTGCTGGAGAAGTAGCTGGTCAGCCCTCCGAGACACCATACTCTTTAATATTAAATATATATATATATATATATAAATCAGCTACATAAAAATATATAAAGACTTTATATCAACTGTACAGTTACCTGATATAGCTACCTGATATAGCTACCTATAGTTACCTGATAGTGCTTTTTTGAATAAGAAACACACAGAACCAAATCTCACTTCAGATTTTCAAGTGCGCAATCAGAATTTCAGGAGTTCAAGCTAGCATCTTAAAAACAAATGTTTAATACAGCAACCCACATGCTCTGAATTTCTTAGTATTTTTATATTTATTCAAGTCCTAGAAAACAAATAAGACTTAAAAAAAAAAAAAAATACATAAAAGCTGGGGCATCTCACCCAGATGTTCAGAAAGAACAGCTTCTATGGTGTGATACATCTTATCATGCACACTCACAATTAGGTGAGAGGAATTCCTCCCTGGGAATTACAGATCATTGCTATGTTTCTTCTTTGTAAGCTTGTACACTATAGAGGTCTGTTTAACCGTTTTAAAGCCTTTTAATGTTGAACTAATTCTCATGCTGAAACGGGGACCATTTCAGCAGGTTTCCTTCACCATTAATTCCTATGCACATCCATTTTTCATGAGAAAAGAAGGTAAACACACAAATCCCGACCTGTCTGCAGTTTTTCAAACTGTGTGTAGAAAATGGATACTCAATTATGGGGAAAAATTAAAAAATGCTTAAAATAGTTTATTCCTTAACATGTTTTGAAACGACTCACTGAAAATGAAGTAGTTTTAAAATATGAAGCTCAATTAAAAAAAAGAAATTTCTCTGGCAGAGTACTGTTAGTAGCTTTTAGGTGATTATCTTGATTAAATCCAAATTTACTTAAGAACAGTGGTGGACTTTATTATCACTATTATTTGTCTAACAGAAATATAAAAATATTAAGACCACTTGTACATATATACAAAAGCATACAAATATACGTATAGCCTTTACAGAGGATATATCTGCAGTCCGGAAACTACTCCCTGTTTTAATGCTTGAGATGTTCCGTATTGACCTATGACCCACATATGCTTCTAGCTCCTGTTTTTGCAGCCCCAAGATATCTGGATAAAGGAAGACTCATACGCTTCACATTACCCCCTTCGCTCTGCATCATTCCAGTTATTGAATAATACAAGACAAACAGTGACCTACTTTAGGAAAGCAGATGAAAAGAAAATGAAAACAAGATACATGACAACAGCAAGGAAACCATGGTAACTACGACAGGAGACTGGCTGCTTTGCTTACTTTATTTTGGCCAGAATGATCAGTGAGCTGAGCCTTCAGCTCTACGATTTCAGCTTCTAACAGGCGAATTACTTCTTCATAGTCCATCTCCATACCACGAGCCTGTCTTTGTGCAGCTTCAGCAAGATGAATCCTACTTCTCAAGGCTCTTGTCTCCTCTACAGCTGCCTTGGCTTCCTATAGATTACAGAATTTAATTGAAAAGTTACAACTCCTGCTAACAACAAAGGTTTAAAAAAAAGTGCAGATTTAGCTTAAAAGTACTGGAGTTGGCAGTAGGGCTACCTATTAGGATTCGTGGTTAGCCAATTCATTTCCTGATTTTTCAATTAACGATGCACAAAGAAAAAACAGGTTTTTACAGAGTGAGATATTCCTGAGAAGTACATCATTACTTCTATGACTACGGAAAATCTAATTGAATTAAAAGTTTTATATAAATGTATCTGATGCTATTAATTTGTCCCATCATTTCTGTACAAGATAAACTACTTTTAATTAAATGTTATTTGATATTTTACTATTATTGCCTGAATTCACACCCAGTTAAGAGTTTCCACATCATATAGATGGACTTCTAATGCAAGTATTCAGTCTAAACTTTTCTTAAAACTAGTGCTGTTTTTAATTTTTCTGCCCAGTTCCTGCTCTTATATTGTATTCTATGTTATCACAGAAGAGTGTTACTTAAAATTTATATGTAAATAAAGGAAAACTAGAAAAAAGAAGCTGTTAACTTTTAATTCAGCTGAAGTAAACGATAAATGCTGTAAAATCCAATTCAGAGAAGGATATTGCTCACTTTATTTTACTACTGAATATTAATTCAAATTAACTTTGGTTTGTAAATTCAAAAAAGTCAAACAAAAGGTCGGGACAACAGCTTAGTTTACACTATAAAAGACTGAACTACTCAACATACAGGCTCAGTGGCACCAAAAGCAGTAAACCATCTTTCCCCTTACCTTTTTATTAATCTGGAGAAAATACTTTATATGATTTTCCTGAACCTTTAAAGTTATAACCTTTAAATTGAAAAATTCACAGAACTAGAAATTCTTTGCACAAATTCCTCAGCTAAGGATATTGAAGTAAATAGGCTATTCCTAGTTTACCTGTTATATCTTATTATTATAGCTATATCCTGGTTGGGAATGGGACTAGAGGGGAAACAGGACAAACAGACACTGAGAATCCATAACCAGTAGAAAGTAGCCTGGACTTGAAGCCACTTTTCCAGAGAAATCTAAATGACCACAACTTCAATTTTCTGTGGAAGAAATGTGATATAATATTTAACAGGTGTTATAATATAAATGTCTAGAGGGGTCAGTTAAACTTACAAATGAAGATTTAATTCAATTATTTCCTAACTCAGAAGCATTTCTTCTTTGCAATCAATATTCTTTAAGCCAGATTTTCCTACACTTTGTCTTAATGTTTTTCCTGTAAAATGACCACCAGATCTACCAGTCTCGGTTTCAGATGATTTTTAACCTGTAAACAGTTAGCCTTTATAAACAATATATATTTGTTTCATGCCATAAGTAAACTAATCTGAATGACATATATAGGACATCATCTACCTCACATTTACAATGGTTTAGCAACATAATACCAATTTGGATAATTGCCAGGGACATTCTGGTCTCTTAGAAAATAAAGCATTAAAAGAAGTAATCATACATGTAGCAAACAGCAACACCATTAGTGAATACAGATGACACTGGGTTTATATAATATAGAGCTTTCTATTATAAGTGATAACAGATATATTTAAGTAACCTTTACTTTGACAGCAAGTACGCTTTTTTTTTTTTTTTTTTTCTTTTAGAAGCACAAGAAACATTAGATTCATCTATTCTACATGACCTCCACCTATACCTGGAGAAGCAGACTATTTGAAAGCTTACTGCTATGTGTCTTTCAGTTATTCACCTAGCTTTTTTAGCCTTCATGTTTGCACAGCACTAAGAACTGTGCAAGGGGACAGTACCAAAGCACTCACCAGAAGACTGACTGTGGCTCACAAAGGCCACCAGAACAACACACCCCTCCTGCAAGTGGCTCACATTAATTCCTTTTCCTCCAAATAATGCAGCGAACACAAGGACTTCTAAGACATTATGAATCTATACCCACAGAGATCAAACTTACTGCCTCTGTAGAGGGGTGGGTCCTACAGATATAAAGGATATTTTCATGCCCTTAAGCAGCGAAGGTACAGTTCAGTAATAGGCTAGAGGTGGGGAAAAGACTCTTGGAGACAAAAGTGAAACAATACTTCGGTAATAAGTTTGCCAAATATAAATGAACACAGATGTTTGACAAAGGCTAGTATCGTAAAAACGCACAAATGGGAATTATTTATATAAACAGACATCAAATAAGTCATGGGAAAATTGCTATAATGAAAAGGAAGGTCTTTGTTTTGAAATAAGACCTCCCTGAGTTAAAGGTTTCATCTCTTATAACCCAGAAATGCCTTTACTCGTCCATTGTTTGTGCAGAAATCCAACTGCTGAATATTAATTTCTCTGTAATAGCAGACTAAGTATGACCAGATTTCAACAGTGAAAGACCTAAAGGAATAATTAACGAACAATAGGTTCTTATATTACAAGGAAACAATTATCCACATTATCACTGGATTTGCAGAATTTTCTGACAAACCAGAGCTCTTTGCTTGAGCAGAGAGGCACAAAGCGAATGATAACATCAGTTTTCCCAGTTCTACAGTTACCGAATTTGGCTCTGCAGAGGCTTGGTGGGTTCTCTAACTCATACAGGTAAGGGGCACCCACCAGAGAACAGATTACAGCATGCTTCAGCAACATTTTCTCTTGTCCCTTTCAGTTGCAGATATCAAGGAAGACACAACAGGAATGGAATCTGCAGCTGCTAAAAAGTGCAGGCTAGAGCAGAGAAACCGAACCCTTACAGACCCAATGTATTCGCGTGCAGGTTTCTTACAAAGACAGGTATTTTTCCCTTGAATAAATTCAAGTGTTTAAAGTAGGTTTCATCTGAGTAATATTCCAGCCACCACAAACACTGGAAGAAAGGCATTCTTTAAGCTACCTGAAAAAGTGTAGCAACAATTCAATTATGCTTATCCATTCATTTTACAAAAATAACATATTGAAAACATCATTTAAAGAACTTCTATTATCTTTATTATATATTAGAATTAGAAAGTTAATGAAATAGAAATAAACCAAATGCTTCTTTCAGGCAGGGTGAAATAAATTACGTACTGCTTCCAAAATAGCAGCCATTCAAGTCTGAGTCTTCAAAGCACCACTTTTCCTCTTAGAAAACAGAAGCACAGAATAGCAAATATTACCCCTATGAAATAAAAGTCCAGTGGAATGGGATGCCACAAGCAGTACCCTAACTTTTATCATCTTTCACATTTTCTGTGTTTAGCTAAGGTGCTTTGGCTGATAATGTTTGCATACAAAAGCTATAGTAAAGAAGAGATCATTCAGGTTGGTATGACCTTGGACTTCCAGGCACTATAGAATACAGTCAGACTCCTCCAGGAAAATAAATCTCAGTATTACAGATCTCACATTTGTAACACTGACAAGACTTCAGGTACTCAAAAGCACCACTCTATGTTTTGTGCCAATTTCAGCTTCCTTAAGATTTCAGGGAAGACCCAAAAGGTATGGAGAGCAATATCACAATCTCAAATATTTTAGCTATATTTCTAATCATGAGAGTTTCTATTTATCCTGTTAGCTACCCATTCAAGCACCACTTAATGAATGGGTACTGACAAAGCACATCCATTAACCAGAATATTTGTATGCCTGCCCTAATTAAGCTGCAATCTCTGGGATTCACATATAGCAGACAATGGAAATACCACAAAAGATACTCCTGTATAGGACTGGTAGCCTGCATCCTCATTTAACACCTTGTTTTTTCAGGAAAGCAAAGAATTAAAAGTTTAAATTGTACTGATTTCAGAAGAACTTAAACCCATAAATTGTATTTGTTTACTTTGAAATGGGCCATTAACTCTCAGTAATGTTCCTGTTAACTCATTTCACTAACTAGCTGAAGCAGGAAATCCTCAAAGTATACTATTTCATCCATTCTTGAGATTTTCTGTTCAATTTACAGATGCTTTCTTCTTTGAATTGACACTAAGCTCTCTTCGCTAAGAGCATACTAGAGAATAGAAGAAAAGAAATCCTGAAATGGCTACTTACACAGCTGAGAAAGTTGCAGAATCTTTTGTAAAATAGCCCCCAAACAGCTGTGCGTAGAAAAAGTCATAACTTTAATGCTGACTCAACTGACTTACAGTGCTGAAAAATTCCACTCTACTACCAACTCCAATAGTGAAGATATATTTTTAATAGATAAGCAAGAAGAAGGCAGCATTTGGGTTATGGCTTCTTCCAGACTGGCAGCAAGAAGGCTGGGAGGTTGATTTAGCTAGTACATCAAGAAAAAAGTCACAACTACTTTTTTCACCTTGACTTTTCAGAAAACAATTTTCACGTTATTTCTCCTGAAATAAAACCACCTTACAGACATCACACCCATAATCTTTCAGAAGGTTATGCGCAGTCTTTCTGTCTTTATGCTTACATGTGGATAAGTATCTCAAGTTTAAATCTAAATTGTACATTGTACTTTTCAAGATACATCCAGGTGTTTGCTGTAGGAAACACAACTACCTCTTCTGAAACCCTGAGCACCTTCAATGCAGAGTAACTGGCTGTAGCCATATCTAGATGTCTGAGGATTCAAAAAGAGCTTCAGATAAGAAGCCTGGCAATTACATGGCAATTAGTACTCAGTAGCCTATTATTTTTTGAACTTCGTATTACCATAAATCTCAGTGTCAATATTGGTTCTGAACTACAGATACACATATATAAAATACTAGAAAATAAGTAAAGTATAAACAGAACTACAATTTCAATCAAAAGCCTACTTTTACCTCCTAAAATAGGTCTCAGATTAAAGCACTGCTGAAACTACACATAACTTATTGTTTCTCTAGTTCACTGTCTGGAACATTTTCAACAGCATTTACTTAAAACACTCAATAGAAAATCTGGAGGTCTGTATTGTTCCCTGCAAAGCTGACCTTCACAATCCTATGACAGTACTTGACAGAAAAATTAAAGTAGGAGGACCTCATGAGGTAGAAAACAGGTATTGCTTCCAATTAAAACAAATAGCTTCTGTGTAATTCTACCTTGCCAGTAAGAGCAGGTGTGTGAATTGAAACACCTTATGTGAAGTACCCGATGTCCAAATTGTTTGCATTTTCAAGACTAAGAACTTTCTACTAGTTTTGGTTTAGACTGATAGACTGAACGCTCATTAGCAAATGGAAACATGAGGTGCACTACTGTAACACATTTCCAGTTAAATTTTATCCAAAAAATAATCTACCTTCTTTCATTGATGTTTCACAGTGTAGAGGGCAACACCACAATATTAATAGAGAAAGCTTTCAAGCAGCTCTCTCATATCTGTGGAGTAAAAGATGACAATGGTGCTAAACAAGAAAAGGCATATATGAGCCATAAAGTAAAAGTAATTTTAACATAATAGTAAACATTAAGATTTTTAAACTACATTTTGCATTTTTACAAAAACATCTGATGCAATAGATAGCCTTGAGGAACCCGCAATGAATGTGTGCAGCAGTATGAGAGAGACTTATTCTCTCTGACCGGCTCAGAAGAAGAGCTGACAGGAGGATGTTCGTAGGAGAGGGAAACAGGAAATTTACTTGGTTTTGAATCTGGGCTATAAACAAAGTAAGACTTAAATACAATTGGAAGCTTGCTTTAAGAGACACAAAAGAAGGTTAGATTTCATAAGAAATTCAGATTTCTTCTCTCACAATTACAGACAGATATAGAGACAGAAAGAACTTATTTCTCACAAAACACTTAATACCATTTATTTTTCCTGGTAAACACCAGGTAGCATCGTCAGGCCTATCTATTATTTCATACCTAAATTTCTTGTTGACATATAAAATAGCAAAAGTTAAGATTGTAGATTAGGCATACTGTCACCTAAGAACAGCAAAGTCACTTAAAGAACACTTAAGATGAGAAAGGTACTACACTGATATCCAACTAACCTGATCCAGTTTGTCTTATGGTTCCTACGGTTCCTAACTCAGTTCAATAAAAAAGTATAGTCTCCAGGTCTAATCAACAGCTTTGTAGTAGCAAAATAAACACTTTGAGTTGAAATCGGTGTTAAGGTACAGTCTATACCAACATCAAGAGAGCAAGAAGTCCTCCCTCCTTCTTGCCAAGACAGAGAAAAAGAGATTTTATTTTAAAGAAACTCAACATACTTGCTTGACTGTTTGTAGCTCCTCTGTTAACTGTTTCTGTAAATTCACAGATTCAGACAATTCTACCTGTAAAAAAAAAAAAAAAAGAAAAAGAAATAACTAGTTATGCAAGAGAGAGTTTGTATTATTAACTTGCTTACAACTGCTATGTTTCTAGGTCATGCCACGCTCCACTAATAATGTTGAATAAACACAAACACACTTATCTGAAAAGTTCTGGTGGAAATAATAAATAATCAAACAGATTTTACTATACCTGGGACAAAATCAATTTTTAATCTGTAAAAGCTATTTTTTTCAGAGAGTTCATCGATATTATGCTGTTTAGGTTTCTTAAGCATGCTAGCATTATACACTGAACACTTCTGCAATACAAATCAAACACACACTCTAAGTCTCTTGTTACCTAGCCACCTGGTAAATGTGCAGAAAAAAGACTTCTCTGTGACTTTAATAGATTGCTGTACAACCTAACATTCACATCAGGAATGTTCAACGGTGTTCAATATTGTTTGTATGTTTGACCATACTTTCCCTCGCTAGCTTCCACCAGAAGCCTGTAGTAAGGCTACACTGCTGCAGGCTGCACCATTTTCAGACGGTTAAAAGTTCTAAAGATTCTTTTTTTATTTTTTATTTTAAAGTGGTTGTTCAATAGTTGTAAGCATTGGTTTAAAAACAGCTGTAACCCAAGTTTTAAGTAAAAATAAACATATTAAGTGCTTTTGGTTTTATGTCTTTTGTAGTGTATGTGAAAATCTGTAATAATTTTGCAAACAGATTAATTCACCCTCCAGTTAATTTCTTTCAAAAGTATTAGCATATGCTCAGACACTCTGGTTACTAGGATCACACATTTCTAAATAAAATTGCTATGCAAATCAGTCACTTCTCCAAATTCACTTTGGTGAAATGTCTGTTTAATCTCATCTCCCTGCGAATCAGATTAAAAAGCGTGTTAGTATTCAGTATAACAAATATAATTCATGTTTTCCAGAAATACATTGTGAGCATATGAACTTCAAACATAATTAGGCTGTTTGCTCTGCCTTTTTATTTATTCATCGAATATTGCACATAGAATTCAAAAGAAAAACAGTAAAGTACACAATATGTACACTCAAAAAATTAGTCTCTAAAATAAAACAAGTTGAAATTAAGCATTACCCTTAATTTGTTCATTTCTTTTAAAGCTTCATCCCTTTCTTTCTTAAACTTTTCCACGTCATCCTCCAAAGAACCACAGGTTACAAACTGTGCATAATTAAATAGGCCTGGTTAGAATCTAGTGTTAACCACATCTTCCGCATCTTTTACATCCAATTTTAAAAGGTCTCACTAATAAAATGAGAAGATAATCTTAATTTTAAAATTATTCAAAGCTCTGGAAAACATTACTGAAAATACTAAGAGTTTTAAAGGGAATTCTGACCAACTTATCTTCCAAAGGATTAATTATTTTTCCTGTTAAAAAAGATTACCAAAACCCACCAAGAATACACATTAATTGTCCCTGTTTTCTTCAATGTTTTAAATAGTACATAATTTTATTCAAGTATTCCTATGTTACAAATAGACTATTTGGGCATTCATTCTTACACGTTACCTCCAGAGTAAAGCAATATTCCATCTAGGAGTAGTTCACATCAAAGGGCCGCATAATTGTTTATTAGTCACATAGGTAGTAGCAATACATATTCCATTTAAGAAACCTTGGTAAATCACTGCTGTCCATACTTACGACTCACAACATAATTACATGAATTGCTTTCTGCAAAGTAGGTTGCTTTAAAAAGCTTCACAGAAACTAGGTTATCTTAAAGCACAGCATGATACAGAGCTGTTCTAAAAACCTGCCCAAGCTTTGGAATAATCTCACGTATACTAAGCTCTCCAATAATCTCCTCACAACAATTAAACACTGTACAAACACATACTTTACCTGTGAATTTAATAAACTGGCAATATCATTGATCCCAAATGTTACAGGATTTTGGCCACCATCTGTTGCATTCAGTTGCATGGAGAACAGATTCCTTGAAACTTCAACGAAATCTAAAAAACAGTTTAGCCTGCAGGTTCAGTTTAGTAGCAGCATCACTAGATGCAACACAACTGCTAACACCACAATGTAAGGCCTACTCTTTATAAATGCAGTATCTGTTCTCCCTAACCTTCCTAAAGGAAAATGTAATTCTTTTACATTTTTGTCAGGCATGTTTCTCTGAATAGAAAAAACTGGTAAAGCTGGTAAAATTAAGAACACGTCTTGGGATGAAATGCTTCTTCAGTTGTGTAGGAGAAGGAAAACAAAAGGTGGTACAAAGTTCAACCTCAAAATACCTGATTAGAGATGCTGTACATTTGGCAGGCCTGTGTGAAAAACTAAGAGAGACCTGCACATCTGTTTTACACCTGTCTTCTCAGTGGATTGGATCTTCTCAGAGGAGACAGTCTCTCTGCAGCAAAAAAGGGGCAATTTTGTGCTAGTTCATAGTTCATCTTTACATTTGCAAGTAAGTCCTTTAAACCCCTGATAGAGAGACCTGGTAAAATTGATGCTGAGCAAGAAAGTTTTATATATAGACACTGCAGCATTTGTAATCAATATAGCTATTAATTTAGAACGTAAAAAAGAAAACATACTGCTATGATATGAGAGAAAATTGGAAATTTAAAGATCGGTTAGTGTATACCACATAAAACCTGATGGAAGATCCAACATATCTAGTGATAAGATACTTGAAAATCCAGTGCCTTTTTAGATGGTTTAGTACAAGAAATTGTTTTTCTTAAACCAGTTCTTGATGCTGTTTTTCATAAACTTCAGGAAAATTGAAATTACCATGTCTCACAGTTTAACACAAATATTCTTAAACTGTTAGTGTCACCTACCAAAATTGTCATAACCAACAGAAAAAAAAACTCATTCCCATCAGAATTAGATTTAGCTAGAAAAAAGACTGTGATGGTCTCCGTGCAAATGTCTCTTCACATGCAATAACTGAAAGGTTCTTGCTTGTCACAAACCAAACGAGTTAGATGGTCAGTTGGGTTAGTTGCTTCAAGAAGTCACTTTAATCACCAATACTATCCCAAAGAATTTTTGGAACAATTACAGTACCTATCCTAAAAAGTAGTACAGTATCCATCCTAAAAAGTAGAGGCCTCCACATTTTAAGGGGTCTTGATTATCTGTACATACATATTGACCTGGACACAGAACACTTCAAGAACACTTCAAGAGTGTTATCTTCGACAATTATTTATGCCTAAACTGAAAGCCACTATTAACAGAGGATCATCTGACTGCTTCTTAAAACATAAAAATAAACAGCTCAGTTGTTTAAAATGCAAACCATTTTATTATTTTAATGAAATCTTTTCTTAAGGAGAAAGTACGTCTGTTGAAAAAACTCACATTATTCAAATACTCTACTTTCATGGCAAAAATTCAGAAATTAGTGAGCACAAACCCCAAAACTTTCTCACGGTTGCTCTTAATTAAATTTGTAATTACATTTACAATTACTTAGTTTCAGAATGCCAAGCTTATTTTTATAAACTAGAATAAGGTTTTTGCCCCAAAGTATTATTTTATTTGCCGTAGCAACCCAATACTGAGAGAAAATGTATTAACAGTTATTATCTATCATTTCTATATTCATACATCTCATTATTTTTCTGGGTAATTAACAAATGATTACCTCCGAAAGACACTGTTCCTTTAGAATCTTTCTGAAGTTGCTGCCTTAGGGTTTGCTGCTGTTCAACTGTGGGCTGAATCCCCAGATAATTCAATGCCTGGAAGGAAAAAAAACTTATTTTGGAGAAAAAAAAAAAAAAGGCTATAGATAATGACTGCAGGGACATGGGGGAGTAATTAAAGAGCTGCACTTCAAAGAGCTTTTGTATCATAGTACACTCTCACTGACAACACTTTTATTCCAGAGACTCTTTGTGACTTTTCCTTCTAATTGAGAGATGTTCAGATATTATTTAACCTTGAATAATGATGAGTGCAATAAGAAAAACCCTTTGTCCTTAATAACTTCCTTAAAAATCCTGAGGGATGTTCAGATTCCCAGAAGAGTTAATCAGTAATTAGATTAACAAAAACAGTAATTTGCCCAATATATAAAATGAAATACTGGCCTACAACCTGAAACAACTACCCAAACAGGAAATTTCATATGTATTTTATACCTTAAAGTTTGAACCTTGAAATATTCTCCAGATGTTTTACATATATCATAAAGGGGGAGATAGGAAAACTTAAAGGATGTGAAGTGTTTACCCTCTCCAGCTTTTCTGCTTTGAGACGAATAGTAGAGTTCAAGAAAGTCTTCCTTCCTTGCAGCTCATAATCGTCATTCTGGCTGGGTGCAATGACTAGAAGAAAAAAAAAATAATGAAATAATGATTCCGTTGTAATGCTTCCTTTGAAAAATCTGTTATGTAGCTGTTCTTCAAATGGATGCCAGCTAAATACCCACTTGCCACAATAAAAACTAATATTTAGATTGACTTTTTCTTTAAAAAAAGGCATAATGCTAATAAGAAACAAAAAATATAGGTATCAATAACAAACTTATTTGAAATTGTCCATCAAAAACTGACAAGTAGCAAATTAGCAGATAGAAACCAGGAATAACTTCAAGAGATTCATCAAGCATATGGCTTATACTTGTGGTATTTTCTTTTCTCTCTGTAACTCTGGAAACAGAAGGGGAAACACACTTGTGAATTTCAAGAGAGACCTTCAAGACACACCCTTGGCATAATCAACAGTTCCTAAAAGCCTATCTAGCAATCTGGAAAATACTGTGAAAGAGAGGGAATGACCTGTTGCCAACTAAGGGCTGCATGGAATTACTTTAAACTGCATTCAAACAGGCTCCTCTGCATGTTTTCCTGGGGAAGAGCTCTTTTCCAAGGACTACCTACCATCCGTTAAGCTCTGTATCCAAAGTGTTCATCACCTCCTGTGTAATTCTTTAAATCAGAAATGCAACTATTTTATGCAATGTTAACTAGTTGCATTAATTAATGCATTATGGTGAATCTATTTCATTTCCAGTATTTACAGGGGATTAGTTTGAGGAGAAGAAAAGAAGCTAGCAGTACTCAGCAGTCCCTGCGCAAGATTTCAAAAACACTGCTCCTTTTTTTTTTCTTTGTTCTAATGGAAGTTGAAAAATGCAACCACAGCTTTGTCATGTTTGAAACACAAGAAACAGCAGCCTTTGGAAGCCCTTGAACACAGACAACTTTTTTTTTTTTTTTTTTTTTTTAGGTGTATTACATTATATAAACGGAAAAATTCAATGCCTGTTTTTTTTTTTTTTTCCCAGAATAAAATAAAATACTTGCTTTTATTCATTATTTATAAACTTAATTTAGATCTCAATTAATTATTTCCTTAATGGACTCTAGAGGTACTCAAAGCAAAAACACCATTTGAAAGCTACAAGACCATGCAGATTCAGATCCTCTCAAAAGAAACAGAAGGAATCACACAGATTTTTTTTTTTTTTTTTAATTTCACGGTATATCTGTTTCCAAGCTTAAAGTAATTTACATCCTCTTTATATGCCAAAAGCATAAATGAAAACATCTTGAAAATCTCTGACACTAACACCTCTCACATGCTATATTAAATTCTGAAGAGATTGGGCTAGAACCTCAGATGAATTGGCATACTTTCTTTCAACTCAGAATGAAAAAGCTTTGTGTATGAGTTTCTGCAAGAACTTCTTAAAATTGTGCTGATTTTTTCTCTGAGCATTTAGAAATAATCTAAGAGCTACTTCAGTTTTTCAAGGTTATCCTTGAAAAGGGGCAGCGTGAGAGAAGTGGCAGCTTTGGCTAAGGATGTGCTGTAACAAAAACAAAAAGTGATATGAAACTTCAAACTGGAGCTGCAAGAATTTAATTTCTGCTTTCTACTCTATTAGCTATGTTATTCCAATAGACTAAGAAACTATGGCCTTCTTGGTCTCTTTAACAAAGAATGAAACTCCTGCATATTGCATTATATTAATCAAGAGCCTTGATTAATATTCTGAAGGCTATTCTGAATATATTCAGAAGTAAGACTTTTTCTTGTGCCTTTGATTTAATCACTGTGTTTTTAATCATCAGTATGACAAAACTGTGTGGTCATTAAATGCCATCTGTATTCAATAATACGTCCTTTCCAGTTTCAAAAGTTCACATTCAGTCAGCTCACCCTTCACGGAAGGAAGCAAACTGGGCAGGTTTGCAATATGGAGACTGTTTCATTTAGAATTAGGATATCTAATTAGGACCATAATAAGCCCAAGTGCAATTTAAATAAAGTCACTGGAGCAATATCTAATATGAATCAGATTCTTTATGTTTGTACTTCACCTTATAAGTCTTCCCCTCAGACATGTAGGAGCACAGGTTATTCTTACTTAATGCTGCCCAAAGAAAAAGAATATAGCTCCAATCTTGATATAGAAATACAAAACAGGATCAGTTATATTATTGTTTTATTTGAGAATCTCACAGTTATGCCTGTATTTTCACTGTTTATAAATACAATGCATATTGGTTTCCCAGAGGAATTATAACAGTTAAATTCAGATTTGGTTCTGACCAAATTCTAGAACCTTTCTTTATTTTTTCTTAGTGTTGTTTTCATAAGATATATTCAAAGATATAATCAAAGGGACTATTGTCTTAGTTTGAATGCCATGGCTCTCATATATAAATATACACATATGCATTTTATTTGTTAATAATTGAAAAAGTCTTAAAGAGGTCTGCATGTTGTTTCTATCCTTCCAAATCCTTGATTTAAAAAAAAAAAAAAAAGTGTAAGCAGTATATATCCACAGAGTTTCATCAAATCAAGAAAGCACAGTTTCTATGGTAACCTAATCTTGGTCTATATGTGAGTCTTCATTATCTGGTTTCTACTGAGTCTATTATCATTACTGCTATATAGCAAATGTTGTGATCACTCATTTTTGTTTGGTTTCAGCTGTTTGTTGTTATATCTGACAGAAGTTACTGTACAATCCATTGATCTTTATCCTTTATTTAGTACTACAAAAATGGTGCAATATTACTTTTTTTTAGAAGCCTATAGAGTCTGTACTATTTTCTGTTAAGACAATTATTGAAGAACAAAAGTGTGACAGGGAATTAAATCAGCATTTACCAGGAACTGACACATCAGTAGGACTGCTCTCTGCAGAAGTAATTGGAGATTGCTCTTCCATTTTGACTCCAGTTTCCATCTATGAAAGAAAATCAGAAGTCATGAAATACCATTTTCTGAAGTAGGTCACAAGCCAGACTTGAAATACACATTAAACTAAAAGAGAGGGAAAGGAAGGAAGTCTAGGGGGAAAAATAGGGCTGGACACATCCAAACAACTCTAGCAGAAAATGCAAGGCATGGGGGTGGGGATGGTGAGAAGGTATGCCACTCAAAACTTAGATCGGGGCCTTATCAAAAGCTTAGATGGGGTTGAATAACTTGACAGATGAAGACAGCATAGCCCCTAGGCAGCCTGCTTCAATGTTTATAGCTCTGACAGGAAATGAAAGTGGGCAAGAATTTTGGGTAGGAACATAAAAAGAATTGAGAATCCCCTGTTTTGACTCTGACAAGGAACATTTTATTTTATTTTATTCAACATATTTCCTCAGTTTATATTAACGAGTAATAAGAATACTCACAGCATTAGGAGTGACCGTTGAAACAAGCTTCCCATCAGGAGACGCTAGAGGACTAAGGACTGCAGCTTGTTGTCCTCCATATGTTCCAGAAGATGTTAAGAGACTGGAAGGACGTGGCAGATTCTCTGAATAACTGGGAATATTTTTTTGTCTTATAAAAGCTATCTCCCAAAAACTTTCAAACCTAAAATTAGAATTAAAAAACTTTTAGCATACTGTATACTGTTCTGTTTATAAGAGTATGTATAACAAGAACAGAAACTGTATTTTCCCAAACACTGTGCATGATTATTCCTTTCCATTTTTCTAATAGGATGTTCTATTCTCTATTATTAGAACAAGCAAGCAGTGCTTTAAAATATATATATATATATATATTTCAAAAAGGAATTAATATATCATAGTTTTAAAGTGCTAAAAGGTTTGAGTCTTTTTATATGGCACAGTATTTCAACTGTTTATTTCAGAAACATGAATATAACCTGTGTTTCCTCTAAGCATCCATGACAAGACTTTTCACATTAATGCAACAATTAATATTATATAGTAACCCATTTTGGAATTAGCAGTTTGGTAGTAACAGATACCTCATCTTTGCTCTGTTGATTATACTTTTTGCTTCTTCATAGGAGACGCCAATCATTGACTCTTTGTTTATGGATACTAGTTGATCTCCAGGCTGCAATCGTCCATCCTAACCCATAGCAAACAAAAAAAACAAAACCACAGATTTTGTGTTAACAACTAACACTGCAGGAGGAACTGTACAATCACAGCATGCACTCTGCATCTGTTAAGACATGAGACATCAAGAATGGCTACACATTTTGCCTAACAATTTTCCAGAAACAAACAGCAGATCAAATGATGGAAGAAGATAAAAAGACACAACTTACCATTGATTTTAACAACATAGGAAATGTAAGGACCCTAAAAGCAGCTTATACTGTTTATCTCACATCGAAACCAGATTTCTTATGTATCCTTTAATTAACAGTGGAAAACAACCACTTCATTCAGTAATAATTATTGTATAGATTTTCATTTAATAAATACTAAAACTAAATTGTCTTAAGTAAATCTATGAATGTAATTCAGTTTTTTCAAGGTAGGAACCTTCCCAAGATGGTACAAAATTCCATTTCAATCAACTTGCATTCCCACATAGTTAGCTGGGCTTCACCTGAATAAAAAGCACGATTGAGGCCTCACGTAACATATCCTCTTTTTCTTTTCTTTTTAACGTATGTATAAAGTGAGAAACTAAAGCAGATGTTCTATTCTCTAAATTTACTGCAATCATTTAATCTGCATGACAGCAATCATTTTAAAAGCTTCATCAGACAGAATGGATTTCAGTGAAATTGTGTCAAGAAATCTGGACCCAGGGATATACTTCTGTTAAAAAAGAAGAAACCACAGAGAGTAATTTTTTTCAGCAAGGAGTACCAACCCATCTGACTACAGGAAATTTCTTTGCTAATTAACTCAGCTGAGAGCAGAATTAATTTGTTTTTCAAGAAACAGACATTCTTGGCTATACACAGGACTTTTCAGGCACTTACTATCCACATTCATCTCAAAGAGAACAACAGATTCTTTCTATTAGGAATTCACCGTTCAAAAATACCTTAGAAATAATACTGTCAACTTTGTGCTTCTGTTGAATTATTCATTGCAAACTTTCTACCAAACACAGTAACATATCACATTTCTGCCTTAGAAACTGTAAGACAAGACTTTAAATATGCTTGGGTAGATTCTTTACTAATATAAAGCTTTTTTTTTAACTCACATTCTAAAGAAGCCTGGACAATTTAACTGAAAATGATTGTCATTCACCTACATATTATACGTTGTCCATACCTATGGTTACAGTGTAATGACATTTGTGTAATGTAATACACACAAAACTATACATAATATGTCCGTGTTCTTCAGTTTTTAAGAAATATTTCATAGAAGCAATCTGACCGTGTGAAACAAACTATGCACAGAGGAAGATTCGTAGGAAGTAAGTGAAATGTCTTTTTAAGACCGGTATAATTTTACATATTTGATTGACACATACATCAAATTTTAGTTATGTTATTTCAGCCTATGATAGCACTTTACTACATTTTCCATCACATAGAAAAGCTCTAGTCTAGAACCTCTCTTGCATAAAGCCTGCTGTAAGATATCAATTTCAATGCTGCCCTCTTGTGGCAGAGATTTAAAAAACTCATAATATTTAGGTTTCTCAAACACCTAACCAAGCTGGGGAAATTACTCTAATATTGCTAAATGTACTGCATACTAATGGTTTGGTCTCACTCAATCAATTATAAGCATGAGAGACTGTAAATTATATATATTTACAATTTGAAACATTTTAAAAAGCTATAACAAAACAGCAGAAAACAGAAGAATTATTACTATTTATTCATTAAAAAGTCTGGCAGAAAATTACATTTTTTCTATCAATCTCTGCCTTTTGGGATTAATCTTAATCTACAAATATTCAGTTACAAACAGTTTAAGACTGTTTTTAGGGCAAAACTCTTTGGCTGTGAAATTAAGTTGTACACTCTCGTTTGGCAGATGGCAAACATTGGTTTATCTACACATCAGAATAACCGTAATAACACAGGATGAAAAGAAGACACTTGGATAAACAGTTCTGTGTACTTGAACCAGACAGCTGTTATTTATTCATTTTTTAAAAACCTACAAGACCTCCTGTTTTACATACTGCAGTTGTCATAAATGAAAATAGTAATCAGTAATGATTCATGTTTTATTAGTCTGCTCTATCATTTTTTTTTAAATTATTATTCGTATTTCCCTATACAATACTTTTCAGCTGCAAGGATTCAGCTAAACCAAATACAAAGGAAAAGTGATTTTTTGAATGTCCAAGTGACAAAAGCCATGTAGATGTAGTGACATAGTTTAGTGGTATGGTTTAATGGTGGATTTAGCAATGGTAGGTTAAAGGTTGGACAAGATGATCTTAGAGGTCTTTTCCAACCTAAATGATTCTATGATCTATGAAAAAAAAGATGCAAACTGTGTGTCTGTCCCATCCTTGATGATTAGCTTGTATCATGTAACCTCTTAAAAAATTGCTTTCTTACTTTCTGCTTTGGAAATTGGGAAAATAAGATCCTCATGTACCTTACACAAACTCATGAATAATTTTCATTACCATGTAACCATGCTGTGGTGTAATAAGGTAATTCTGTCTAGGGAGAAAGCAAGGAGAAACACAAAAGAAACAAAAATGAAATTAGTATCTATGATACAAATGTATGTATATAATACTAAAGTATGTATAAAACGAAGGCAAAAGTACAGGGGACTGAACAGTGTGGCAAGAAGAGGTTTTTATCTACCTTATGACAGTCACCACCAGGAATAATTTCTTGAATGTATACCAAAGGCCCTTCATTTCTGTCAATTCCTCCAACAATATTCAAACCTAGGCTTGTTCCCTTGCAAACAGAGATAATCTGAAATGCACTATCCCTAGGAAGAGAAAGAAGGAAAAGTAGAGTTACTTCACAGGTTTAGACACTCACTAGAGACCCACAAGTGATAGTGTCTATCTTGTTGATCTCACTAATATGTACCACAGTAACCAACAGATAAAATGGACACAATCTTAATGTTCAAGCACTATCCTGCCTGCTATATTACAAAATCAGCAACTTCAGGTGTTACTTCAGGCAATTACAAGAGGAAACAATGTATTATTTTGCAAGACTAAACTTTACTACTATATCCCAAGGGATGACCTACCTACAATGTAAACCAGAAGCATTAATTTGTTATGAGATACTGAGATCAACAGTCAACCTGGTTGATCTACCACATAAACAATGAATAAATGAGATAAAATGAGAAAAATAACTTGCAAAACCCAAAACTTTGTAATATCAATGGTATTATGTTACAGGATTTAAAAAACAGTAATTCTGAACACTTCAATGCTCAACCCAAAATCTTCCTCATTTGCCAAATACATTTTCTACATCTCACACAAGAGAGTTACAATCAGCTTTGGGAATTACTTTGGAAGCTTTGGTGATGGCGCAGGGACAGAATTATTTCTGCTAATGGTGGTAATAATATCCTTTGGATGCAATTGAGGACTCTGTGACCTTGAGGATGACCCAGACGAAAGGCTGTCTACAGGTTTTCCTTTAAGAATAGAAAGGACAGGGGAAAAAAAAAAAAAAAAAAAAAAAAGATGTAAAACACACATTTGGGAAAAAGCACAGTTTCAAATCATGGGCCTATTTTCATGTTAGAAAGCAGAAAACTATAAGCAATCAGACAACCAAAAGAAAGTTTAAGTCTATGCAGCTAAGAATTGAGCCAGGGGTTCCAGGAATAATTTTTAAATTATAGCAAGGGATGATTTTTTTTTAAACTGGGTGAAAAAAAATCACAACTGTCTTTCCTAAAGAGTAATTGACCATGCTGTATAAAGACATTCTCACTAGACAACAATTCCAGGAGCATTAGAATTTATGGTATTCTAGTTCAATTTTTTATTATTACTTTGTAATCTCATGGTATCTTTCATCTACAAATACCAAACACAGTTCACACTACTCATTAATTAAAATTGCTGAAAGTAGATGGCAGAACATTTGTCTTAGAGATGGGGAAACCTACACACAAACAAGTCAAGTTAAATGTTTAGACTACAAAGTAAATGTTAAAAGTCGTAAGTAAACACGTGCTTAGCCTGACATTCTCTTGCTCCAGTACACCCTTTCCCCAAGTAGAGTTTTCAGTGCTGGAGCCTAGTCCACAGAAGCATGAAGATTGTCCTACAAGATTATGTCAGGATGGGAAGAAATCTCTCACCAGCTAATAGCTGTGTTGGAGAACTTCTTGCAGAGTTGGTGTCACTGTGAGAGCCATACTTATCCATCAGGTCAAGAAACTCTTTCCTGTGGAAATAAAAAGTTCCTCTTTGTCAGGACTTGGCATTAGTTCTAAATGCACCCTTTGAAATCTGCTAGTGTCTCTGCTGAACAGTTACAATTCCTCAGAAAGCAAAGTTCACCCTCAACTGAAAGAGGAAAGCCCTGTCAGATACAAAAGCATTCAGAAGAAGCAAGAGAAAGGTAATATAATCCAGAAGAATAAAGATGAAATAGCAACAGACTATTGGTAGAAAAACTTAATTATTACCTCTCTTTACCCTGGATTTCAAAACTTTCAAAACTTGTAGTTCAAGTCAGCTACAGATAATAAGACACGTGGTATTACTTGGGTCCAAAACAAATTATTTACATTAGATGGAATCAGATAATATACCCATAGCATATTTGTATCTTTAAAGAATGCTTTTATTTCAATTAGTTTGAATGAGAACCCAGAAGAGAATGGCCATCAAGGTTGTGGCATTAGCCCTAGTCAAAAAGAGTATAGAAAGAAATATTCATTAGTTATACAAGAAGAAGTAAAACAGATACAAATTCTTAACTTCCACTTTGCTTTCTCAGAAGTATGTGGTCCATTTCATCAGAGGTAGATATCATTATATATTAAATATTTTATGTGCTTGGGCTTTGCTTATCTTTTTCACGATTAAATCTTTTAAAAAGCTCCAACTGATAAAATAAAGGGCAAATTCTTCAGCTGTGCATGAATATTTGAGCTATCAATTCTCATTCACAGTAATGTCTTGTTCTACAGTACTAGTTTCCAGGATTGTGAGTAACACCAGTCACAATCCAACAGGAAGACATTTGCAAAAAAATGTTATCCATCTGAAATACATATTTGCTTACTACCTATAATTTTCTTATACATGCCTTGAAAAATCTATCACAACATATGCAGATGAAGACAGACCATAAGCAAGAGCTTTTGCTGTACTAAAGCACAAAGCTATGCTCATTTTACGAAAAGAGAAGTTGTAAGTAGTTGTTCTTTCAACCTCATGGTGAATGGTGAAAAGAAAGTTCTGATTCATCTTTCTGTGTAAAGCTTTAGAACTTATCTTTTTCCTTTCCTACACAAAAATATAAATTCAGACTTGATCCACAGGATTTAGGCAGGCACATTCTCTGTTGCCTGTTATCTTCACTCCAAAGGCAGTCTTGCTTTCTTTGCTATCCTGTCTTGCTTTTCGCTATACTTTGTGCAGCAGGAAAGCAAGTGAAGCCACAGTAACAAGCTGATCTCCTTTCTTTTCTTCTGTGAAGAGCTACTTTGAAACATGAACTGTGATAATTTTTGTGCTTTTTTTAACCAGAGCAGTTTATCCTAATTGGAAATGATTAAGAAGTAAACCTTATTCTGACCCTGCTTTTTAAACTTTTTGATTTATTTTATATACATATATATATTAATATATAAATCTATTGTATCTCATTACAACAGATTTCATTAGAAATATTGCCAATTCATTCAAGTATTTTCGTAAAATTCAATGCTACACTGCAAGTTTTCCCTTTCATTCATTCATTCATTCCAGTTTTGAGATGGAAGAAGAAAATTCAACTACTGAGCTCAAGCTAGAGGCTCTTAACAAGTAATCTAAATTTGATTAATAATTATATTTCTTTTAAGACCAATATGTATTTGAAGCTTTTAAATGAATCAAATCAGATGAAGGCACTTATCAATTAACCAATAAAGTTATAGTTTGCTCTCATTTTTGACAGAAAGAAAAAAAGGTCAGTTGCAGTGTTGAAAATAATCATCAAAAATAGAAGTTCTTTGCAGAAATAACAAATGGCAAAAAAGCAGCAGAGATGAAGATCCTGTATTACATGTGCTAAAAAAGCAACAAGTAATAATAATCTTAATAATCTAATATTAAATGCAGCCTAATATAAAAAAATATATTTTTAATAATCTGAGCTATGACTATCTCAGTAATAAAAGATTTAAAAATAAAATGAAATCTAGAATGGTATAAGCCAGCAGCATCATCAAATTAATATTATAGAATTAGACAGAGAGGACATGAATTAACTGATTGAAGTAAGTTTAATTCCCACGTAATTCCAATGACCACAGAGGGTTACTGAAGTCTGTCGGATGTATTATTAAAAAAAAAAAAGAAAAAAAAGAGAGAGACAGAGAAAATTATTGAACTAATGTAAAATCCAGGGAACACACCCTAACACAGTTCAGTGTAAATCAAATCTTTTATCACAATCACAAAAAATTACTTCAGAATTGTCTGAGCAAGGGTCTGTATGGAGTGGCACATTCTGTGTAGGGCACTGGGCATACCACCAGAATGGTAGAAGGACTGATGGATTTTAATTATTCAAGGAGTTTAGAGGAACTAGGTCAGTATGCTTTAGATAAAAGCAGATTAAGAGTGGACCTCATGTATCTAGGCAGCCTGAAAAAAGGAGAGATCAGAGGCTACAGTACAGAGGCATTTAAATTTGTTAAATACAAAAATAAAGAGGTAGAAACGGGACCCTTACGTCAGACAAAAACTAAAGGAATTTGGAGAAAATTCCTTTATGGAGAGACTACTCTAAGTGGAACATACTAGCAGTGGCAAATAGCAGCAGCTACTCTCACCATGATTATCAAATATAGTTGTGTAACAGCAATTTCCTGCAGAGATTTAAGTCAAAAGGGGATACAAGCCTAGATCCTTATATTTCCGATGATTCTATGCCAATATTGGTTTATATGCTTAACTTTAGACAATAAGATTAAAGCGATATTTAGCAGATATGTCCTTATATTGGAGGTATTTTGGGCTACCTGCTGCAGCGATCAGTTTAACCTACTTATCCAAACTAATTCAGAGCTCATTAGAGACTGAAATCAAACTACAGAGGTGAAACAATAACCAAATTTGCCTTTTCAGAAGGCAAGACCAGCTTAAATGACAGTTTTTTAGGAATGTAGGTCTAATGCATTCCCTCATTTTTTATTATTTTCACATGTGAGATGTGTTAAAAAATCCTGTAATCATAGCAAATAATTCTAAGGGTATTAGCTGGGAACATAACATTTCAATCCCCTTCACTGAACCGAAATTGGCCAGAGCTTACCACTTTAATTGATGTGAGCAGTCTCATTAAAACAAGTATTCCATTCCTCACTGCCCAGGACACTAACAAAATGAATTGTTATCAAATATAACATTTAAAAACTGTGACATATGCTGCAATTTTGTGATTAATCCTAATCTGAAAAAAAAAATATATATATATATATATATGTATATATATACATATATATATATGTAGGCATACATACATATATATATATATGTAGAAGGCATACATATATATTATATATATATATGTATGAAAATGCAGTAACTAAGTCTGAGAAGGCATACATATATATATATGTATGCCTTCTCAGACTTAGTTACTGCATTAGATTTTGTCAGATTTGAGGTTAACGCAACACTTTATTTTTCTCTTACTTTGCTTCTTCATCTCTGGCAACTAGCAGAGACATGTGATTAGATGCTGAAGCTGTTCGCAAGATGTCAACGGCCCTAGAAGGAGGGAGAAAAATAATAAAGTAAATATACCAGGGTTCTGTCAAGAAGTACACAGTAGGTAATGTTAAAATGATGGGAAAATGAACAAATTCTTAATGTAGTTAATAATCTTGACTGCCAGATACAGAGAAAAAAGTTTGTCAGCAGAATAACCCAAATTAAACACTGGAGAACTGAGCAAAAAACAGACTGTGGTGAGTCTGTGCCTGACGATGGGAATAAACTGAGATTGTTCTTTCTTTCCCTTCCCTTTTGTCCCCATCTCTTCTTGGTCCATCCTACTGGACCATGGACCTCCTTCAGGATTTACAGCCTACACCAGATAAAGAATACTGCTCAGATATCTTCCATAGCTCAGGATTTCACTCACAAACATATACTGTAATTTTGCATTGAATTTTAATTCCACATCTTACTCAAAAACTAGGCTTCACATTGATCGCTGGTGATCCAGCTACAGGAACCATAAAACATACTCTACATTTTTTCCTAAGCAATGCCTCCTTAATCGTCCCATTACAATGATACTTGTTAGCTGCACCATTTATTCTCACCAGTATTCAACCAACATGTTAATATAAAATATCATAACAGCTTAATATACTTTAAAGGTATTTTCACACACATTCGATAATCCGCATCATTACAAAACTATCTTATTTTGCCATTACAAAAGCATTTAAACTCATTTCACTTTTCTATGATAGTTTTGCATAATTAGTTTTATAGGATAAATTCATTGCCAGTTCAACTCCTGTGACCTTAGCGGAGTTGTGCTCATTTATCAGTGGTCGATATGGCCACAAATAAATAAATACATACATTTCAAGCTCTAATGCACATCTAGTCAACAGTACAAACATACCTTTCATTGGTTACTCCAATTAAGTTTTCTCCATTGACATCCAAAATGAGGTCTCCCGTGAGCAAACGGCCTTGTAATGAAATCAACAGGAAAGCAGTGAACGTATTATATCATGGTAATAAAAACAGTTTTTGTTTTCTTTCAATTTTATGTGATCTAATGCATAAACAACCTTATGACATTCAGCAGCTTAGCTTCTGATCCTGATTTATCTATGCCTGATAGTCTAGTCTTACTGTGGTGAGACTAATAACAATCAGTCAGTGTTACTAATCACAGAACAGCTAAAGAAAATAAATATTATTTGTATTAGAGCACAAATATTTGCAGCACTGGAATTCATAGTTTTGGAAGGAACTTTTGGCTGAATGTTGCTGATAACATGCATGTAAGCTGCCTTGTATGAATACATTTATGTTTTATATTTGATAAAGACATCTCTAAAATATTTTTTTTAGAACTATTTTTACTTTTAACCTTTTGCAAGTCTCAAGTGCAGGAACTGTCACTTTTGAAGTAATTATTTTAAATGATCAATCTGCATAAGAGAAGATGGCATCTCAAAAGAGCTTTTTATTTACAACAGGTTTGCAAAAATACATTTTAAATTACTTACTATCTACAGCAGCAACACCTCCAGGTAGAATTCTCTTTATGAAAATCCCATAATCTTCTGCAGTTTGTGCCCGGTAACCTCCAATAATTTTAACTCCTAAACAACAAACGAAAGAAACAGGCAAGAACTTTTTATTCCATCTACTGCCCTAAATGGATTTACAGTCAAATCCATAAAATTTGGATAAATTAAACTTCTACTGATGTCAGTGTGAACTGGAAAAGCTCACCAAGTGCTTTTAGTTCTGGTTTACTCTGAATCAACAGAATGTGCAATCTAATTACCTAATCCATTCTGACAATCAGAAAAAGAAATGCGGTGAACAGCTCGATTGATTCCATGAGGGCCCATAATTGTCCTGTGAAATAAAATAAAAATCATTAAATCTCTAATGCCATACGTGCATATAAAGCTATGTTAATACAGAAGAAATTACAGTGACCACGTTTTTACCTCTAATACAAACCAAAACTAGTCTTCTTGACTGTCAACTTTACATTATTTGATACTTTTGTGCTACCCCTCCCTCCAGTGAAAACTCGATCATAAATATGAGATAAGGGTAAAATAAAGTATGCTTAGTTTCTTTCCATTCTCCCCAAAGTTTATTTCCATTCTCCCCAGAGAACTTCAGGCAGAATTCTGAATCCCACTTACAGTAAAAGGATTTAGATTAAATAGAAGCAACATTCCATGACCTGGTCCAGCTTAATGTTTAGGCAAGAAAAACACGTCATAACATCTCGGATCAGTTAATGAATACTAAGACAGAACCACAGCTAAGAAAGTGCATACAAAAACATTTGCTAAAATATCTAACATAAAACTTTGTGGTTATTCATGAATGTAAGCTTTTCCCTCCAGTCTTTCATTTCTTATTCAACACTGTTCTGTTTATAAAGGCTTCTTTCCAAATGTTATTGCCTGCTCCTCTGTGTACCCTCCAACCCCAGGTCAGAATTCCAGGATGGCACCTGCAGCTGTCTGAAGGCAGATGAGCATTTTGTATGCACGTGATAATGGGAAAGAATTAAATAAGTATATAAAGTAAAATTAGAGCCTAGAAACCCATATTTACAACTCCATCAGAAACATTTCCAGTGTACTGCTGTAAGAATGTAAAACATTAAGAATTCCTTTAAATCCAGAGTAATTTGCCACGTTTTACCACTTGTGAATTTTCATTTTGATGAACTACTATAGAAAAAAATCTGTGTCATAGATCCTTTGTCTTCCCACTACCCCATTTTTGGAGAAGATTCACCAGATACCTTCTCCAAAAAAGCAGAAGCACAATTTAGGTTTTTCTGCTTTGACCTACATACATATTGTTCTGTATTAGATAACAAGTAGTATTTTCTAGAGCATGATGTTGAAGTGAAATGGAACAACTAGAATTCATTAGTGGGGGGGGGGGGGGGGGGAGGGGGATCAAAATGGAGGACACAGTGACCCAAATCCTCCCACGCAACCAAATCCAGCACCCAGCTTCAACTCCTAGCCTGAAACTCGGTATTTCTGCAAAATCTGGAGTACATGACATTAAGGGGTGTCCTGCCAGGGAAGACAGAAACCCAGAAGCTCCAAACGTTCCTAAATTCCAGGAGAAGGCAAGAGATTCAGGTTGCAAAGAACATCCCAAATCTTTCATTTTTGCATAGGAAAACTGGGTGAGTCCTTTATCAAGGAGTAAGCACTTAAAAATAAATAAATAAAAACATTTGTTCCACAATCTCAAATTCCCAAGTATTTGCAAAATTATACTTTGCTTCAGAAAGGCTAGCCATTAAGAATACACCCAACAATTAATCTTTAGGCTAGAAAGGTCTGATGAAGCATAGTCAGTGTATTTTGCCACTGCCCAGACTGCACATGACCTTGCTATGGTGTGAGAAAGCATAAGACCCACTTCATAAGGCTAAAAGTGAAACAAATCACTTCTATTTTTTCATAGTTTGAAAGGACAAATAAACCCTAAAGTCTTGTTTTTTCTTTAACAAAACTTTTTTGGGTAAACTACTTCTATAATACAGCAATGGATCATTTTGCATTATTGCTGAGTACTGGCATCTCAATTATCCCATGAATTTAAGCTGTTTTAAGGCTGAAAGACAGTATACTAGTCACTTTCTTTACAGCTCTGTCCTGATTTGTATCCATCTTTGAAAATTTAGACGAGAAAACATGATTTTTAAAATATGCAATTATTCTTTCCATTTTCTTTCCTGTTTTGCCTTTTACTAATGTTGTTTCTTGTGCTGCCATACTCTCAGCAGTTTTCCCGTATTAGTCATTGGCTTGTATATTACAGAGATCCACACATGACTGTCATTTATTATTTAATATGTATTCTTTCCAGTAATAAAAATCTCAACTTAACTGCATTTTCCTTAATTAATTTCTCTGCACACACCCCTGCCATAATAGTCCATCAAGAATATTGTACTTTGAGGAGTAGCAAAAAAGTGGCATTGTACTTATGAGGAGTAGCAAATCAAGCTATCTCAACACATGCGTAGAATATTATTATTGGTTTAACCATAACTTTTGGAAAAAAGAAAAAGCAAGAACAAATGTTGAGCTTCAGCTTTACACAGTTTATTTCTGTGAAGCTTTAGAAGATCAAATCTCAGATTTTAAGTTTTCAATATTTCAAGAGAATACAGAGATTACAGTATACGTACACAAAGATCACGACATTATCAAATCAGGGCACAGAGCACATGATACGAAAGGATCTACGTTTCTATAAGTAACAGGCAATGCTTTCAAGACAGATCTAACATTAACTTGATTCTGACTAAGAGGATACAGAGAATATAAACCAATCGGCAGCAGTAACAAAAAATAATTTGTGTTCTTTGTAGAAAAAGATACGAATTAAATAATCAATTAAATGTCACTGCTGTTTCCTATAGAAGTCATATAAAAATACTTGCAAGCAACCTTTTAACTCACAGAATAAAAAAAAAAAGTGAGGCAATAGCTCAAATCAACAAGCTAGACCATGACTTTGTTACATTAAAATTATGAAAAAATATTAAACAACACTTCAGCTGGAGTCCTGGAATGCTAATAGACTAAGTGAACCTCATTTTGTGCAGATGTTCTAGTAAAGACAATTAAAATGAAGTCTTGGACACTTTTTTTCTATTACTTAGTTATCAGCACATACAACAGCTTTCTGTTTTATACCTTCTAGAGACTTATCAGTACACGTGGCTCTGGATGTTAATTATTCTGTTCTGTATTCCTGAGAAATTACTAGTCATTTATGTCCACAAACAAAATATTTAGCTAGACTTATCAATGGAATAATAATACCCTTCCCTCAAGAATAGATATTACTTGGCACTTATTCAAAATCTTAACGATAAAAGAAAGAAGCAGCTGAAAATGGCTACAGCTGTTAAATGATCTCAGTTGTACCCTTCCCAATTACAGGCTAGAAAAATGCCATCAGAACCCAAAGGTTAAGCATACCAGTATAAGAGAGAAAGACCATCGAAACGCTCCGGTTCGTCTTCATCTCCTGGTGAGAGCAAGGACATTCTTCAGTACAGCAACCAAAATACACTGGAGGTTTCCAGTTCAACGGGATAAAGGTTACCAGCAGGACAATTTCTGCTACTAACCAAAAAAACAAGTCAAACAGACAGAGCCTGAGACGAGTGTCTCTGCCTACTTAATCTTCTCTGAAACCCTCTGCGTCACATAGGCTAATTCAGCTATCCAGGCAATGTTTACTTTTTCTGTTTGAAATAGCAATTTGTAGCAACTTTAAAGACTGATAAATGCAGAGGAGGGAAAAATTACTTGCATTTATTAAAACTGGGATTATGCAATCTATAGCTAACAGCGAGCAGATGAAATAATGAAACTTATTTATTCATGTTCTTCCAGTTATTTATTTACATGCTCCCTACAAACAAGGTCACAAGAAATAACTTATGACCTTTCCAAAGCAACCTGCCTAGCAGGCTGGGTTATATACATCCGCACACAAAAGGGAAAGCCCACAAAGCAGACAGACTGAAAGCATTAAGCAAATGCCATTATGCTATTACTTGGCATTCTGAGTTACAGTACTGACTTGTGGCATGCTTTAACTTGGTTTTTAGCCTTTCAGTATCCAACAGTCAGAAGTTTACACAGAACTTGGGCTATGTATTTTCAGTAGAAATGGACACTGACATGCTTGTTTTTTGTGAAAGCAGGTGAAATTGGTACAAAAAATGACTGCATTTTGTTACATATCCTAATGACTTTTAAAGCATGAGCAGGTGAACAGTAGATATGATTCTCTAAGTCCCATTTTCCTAGAAATTATCCGTGAACTTTGTTTCTGAGGCTTATTCTTTTAAATATAAAACATTTTAACTTCCTAGTGAATGCTCAGAATTGGCATTCTTAATCTAAATGAGCCTCAAAAACAATCCCCTACATTTCATTGCCTACTTCCAGAAATCCTTTGTCCTTGAGGTACCAAAAAAGCCACAAAGCTTTGCAGTGCCTTCTTATTTCAACAAACCCAATGGAACATCAGAAAAACACGTGAAGGAATGATTTTCTGTCATTGCATTGAGAATAGTTCCAAAAATAAAAACTACACAATTGTTTCCAGAGGTAAGACTGTTCTGACATGAGGCTTGGTCTTTGCAGACACATGCATATTTTTGGAAGTTCTGAGCTTCTCACAGCAGTTTTATTACCTACAGTTTTCTTTCACATTTATAGCACAGTATACACTCCCATTACTGCCCCGTTTTCTAAAAGATCTTAAAAAATTGCATTTTAAAATGAAAACCAAATATTCTGTGCTCACTAAGGCCTTTAAATAGAAAGATGAATCCTGTCTAAAGCAGGGAGTAAACCTGTGATGAGACAGCATCTGTCAGCGTCTAGAGCCTCACAGTGGGACAGCTTGGCTATGCAAGGAATGCATATGCTTAGCTAATGCACTGTGGTTTTTTTTTTAAGTTGTAGTAACTGTGTTTTTATTAGCATGTAATCATTCTGAGAAAACACTATTTGTGCTTATAAGCAATGTGCTATGTGGTGTTCAAGAATTTTGAGGTCAGTCCCTAGTGTCTGCAATCCATGACAAGCAGAAAGGTGACGTGACCTACAAGAGACAGAGGCAAAGTCCAGTGATGGAAATGGGAAAATGGGAACATAAAAGCAGCCTTCCCGATGCCCGCAAAGTGAAGGACTCCCACTGACCTCATTTGGAGTGCTCACATACATTTAGTGATGAAAACGTGTGCCTTCGTAGTCTTTCCTAAATCAGTTTAATTCTACTAGTGCCTCTGGTGTTAGTCCAAAGAAGGAAAAGTCACTGATATTTTAAGCATCATATCAATTTGATTAGCTCCAGGCAAAGTTACAGAAGACAGCCAGCAAAATACCAACAGCTCCCCTACCACAAAATTTTAATTGTTCTTAACACCAGTGGAGTTCAATTTGTGGTATCAGTATATAGAGCATTTGTCAAAACAAATCACTCAGAACAATGTAGCTTTCTCACAGTGTCATGCTTTTTGCAAAAAACACACACACGCTTAAAAATATGACTCAAGGCTATGCGTTCCCATTATTAAAAAATAAAAATTGATTTTTATTAAACCAGACATGACAAACTTCCCAACAATATATGCATATATAAAGTAGCATTAACCTCCCCATTCAAATTACATTCAAATTCAAATTACTTTTTACTCCTAGAAGGAGCTTGGAACATAGTAACGCTTAAAAAAAAAACAAAACCAAAACCAACCAAACAAAAACAACAACAACATGCCATAAAATCTAGTACTTGCCAACAAGACTAAATTTTTCAAGAGAGATTATTTGTTATTTGTGCAGCAAGCAGACCAAGATTTGTTTTCAAACAGTGAGTAAACTATTCTCTTTGGCAACATTATTAATTATGACTCACCTTTCCCAAAAGAAATTTTGTAATGCTTTAGCAACCGAGACAAATTACAGGATAATTTAGTAGACAGTAAAAAACATCTGCACAATCTTTTGTAGCAAGATTCATAAGATCATTTATCATAAGTAAAAAAGGTCTTTTACAAAAACCCAATACAAGTGAGTTATGCAACCATAACCTTTCAGGTTCACAAACCCTGAAAGGTGAAAATTCGTTATGACACAGCCAACAGCCAGCATGAACAAACACTTTCTTCTGATCTATCCCAAAACACTAATTATTCAAAAATGTATTTTGCTGATTAGGTCATAAAGATTAAAAGAAAACATGTATCATTAGGTGGCAGTTGTTAAACATGAAAAAAAAAAAAAAGCTTGAGCAACCTTGTAATTAAGTAGAAACATTAATGGTTTGAGGCTAACCCCTTGCATAGAGAAAAAATGTATTATTTAAACTTTAGGTAAGCCTCAGTTAACATCTAATCAACTACATTCTTAAAGCATTGTACATTGATATTGGCTCCCAGACGAGAAAAAAAAGTATAGAAAATCAGTCTCACATCACGATGTAACTCAAGTATGGTTTTGTGCACCAGTTTCACGTTAAGTTCTTATTTGATAAACTGCTTTTGGAATACAGGGATCTAGCGATCTAATTATACAATATACCTTGCATACGAACCTAGCATAACATAGCTGTTTTAGAGATATACCTTTGTATTATACACCCTGTATTTCCATGACAATCAGAGCAATTGCATCTTCAAATCCCAGGAAAAAGTTTTTTTTTTGTTAGTTTGTTGTTGTTTTTGTTTTTTTAATAAATGCTTTGCGTTTTTTTTTTTAAATCAAGTTATTCACAAAGTGGTATAATTCAAAATCTATGCTAAATTGTTTGACAATGCCTTTGAGTACTACTAGCTGGAATCTATTGCATAAACACAATAAATGTTATACAGTTCAATAAAAGCTGTCTGTGCCCATTTTTAATTATGTTTTTTGATGACAGTGTTGGCATGATTATTTAGCAGTCTGGGAGGAGTCTGAACTTATGATTTTCAATCATGATTAAATCCAACTTTGTCCTTTAGAATTTGACCCAACTTTTAAGTAGATAACATTATGGTTTACAGAATTAATATAACTGTCATTATATATCCCATGGCACTGTTTTTAAAACAAAAACAACAAACACCAAAAAGGTGTTTCCAAAGCACTGCAATAAAACACTTTAGACATACTTATTATTCTTTAAAAATAATGCCTTATAACTCATAAATTCCATTCAATGTGTTATGTTGATATAGTTATTCCATAGACACAAGGAAGTCACTGGTATTGGTGTTACCTTTTGTAAGAAGTTGCTACAAACTGTTTCAATACTAAAATTATTTTTCTTTAAGACACCAGCAAAACAAGATCCTGCTAAGGAAACTTCAAGAATTTTCACATTACAAGCCAGTACTTTTGCATTCCTGTATGTGCGGAGGAAAAAAAAAAGTACTTACTTTTTATTCAGGTTTGTTAGGGGATCTGTACTGGACATCTTCAATTTTATTAAAAATTCAAAATGAAGAATTCTGAAACACGAAGCACTGGCTCATAACCAAGACAATAATTGCTGTAAAAAAGGAGAAACCACTTTTTGAAATTTATATGGCTATGTTTATTTTAAAGCACTAATTCTTATTTATTACTGACTAGCAGAAATCCAGTGGGAGAATTTTCATGACAAACTAGACACACTTCAATAGTGAAAACAGTACGCAGATAATTCAGACTTAGCTGTATATTGTACCAAAACATCTGACAACCTAATTGACTTTTAGTTCATGAGTCAGGAAGTAGAGGTAAAACTGAACACTCTGTGATTAAAAACTTATATATACATATAATTTAGATTCAAATACCAGGATAAAATAATTGTGAAAGGTAAAAATAATGTCTGATTTTCTTCTAGCAAAGATTAGGTGAGTGTAATACTGTCATAGACAAGATGAGGTGTTCCATGTGTCTTTTTCACATTTTTTCACTCGCCATCCAATATTCAGCACCCCTGGAATTCTGACTTGGAGCATGTGACATGGGCCACAAGGCATGCACGATGGGGTTATGGACCAACGCGCTGCATTTTTATTAGCTCACACAACAGGTTTTAAGAAATGTGGTCATAAACGTACTGATTTACGGTCATTTGAAAAATTTCTGCAAAAGCCCCAATGCAAAAAATACGTGTTTGTATTGCTGGCAAATTTCCTGACCTTATGAGCTCTCTGGCTAAACCTTCACATGGCCAAAGACTACACAAAGCACTGCTCTGGAGACACGGTACGAGGGGTAAAAGGGGGCAAACGTTTCCCCTAACACTGCTTCCCGAGCAATGCGTATTCCCTCATCAGCCTCCGCAGTAACACAGCTTCATGCAGGCAGTTTATCCCTGTATGAAGCGATAAATTCGGTTTTGGAAGGCACCAAGTCTTCCTGCAGCAGAGAGCAGTGAAAGTTTTCAGATGTCTCACTGGAAGCGCAAAAACAACGCCACAAACCACAGGAGAAATGCTACGAAGCACGGCTTCGCTTCGGGCTTCACCGCTGCCTTACTTTTAAAGCATCTAAACAAAAAGCGGAGCGGCACCGGGAGCAGGGCAGCGGGGCTGTGAGGGGGACGGGAGCACGGAGGCGACTTCCAAGGGCTTTGGGGCTGCCCCGGCGCCCTGAGGCGCGACCCCAGCCCCCGCTGAGGGGAGGGCAGCGGCCGCCCTCGGAGACAAAGCCCGGGCACGGGGCTCGGCTCGGTTACCTCGACGCCCGAGGGGTCCGCCCGGCCGGGGAAGGAAGGGAAGAGACAACGGCGGGGTCCTGCGGGAGCCTCCCCCCCAGCGCCTCAGCGGGGCGAGCGGCAGCGACCCCCCGACGGCGGCGCTCGCTCCCCTCAGCGGCGCGATGGCGGCCCCCGCCTCCCCGCTTCTCCCCTCCCCGGCTCCGTGAGGCGCGGAGCCGGCCCCGGCACCGCCCCGCGGGCGGAGAGGAGCGGCGTGGAGGAGGCGGAGCGCGGCACGGGCCCCGCCGCCATCTCGCGATAGGGGCCCGGCAGCGGGATGGGGCCGGGCGGCGGTGGCCGCTTGCGGCTGGCCCTGGGGCCGCGCTGCCTCTGGGCCGCGGCGCTGGGGTGGGCGCCGCCGAGGCTGGCGGCCGGGACTCGGTACGGGCTGTGGGCGGCCACGCGGCGGGGCGCGGCGGCCCCTCGGGGAGCCCGCGGGCTGCGGGGCTCCAACCCCTTCACCCGCGGGCAGGAGGAGGAATGGCGGCGGCAGAACCGGACGGCGCTCACCTACATCGCCGCCGCCGCCGTGGGCATGGTGGGGATGTCGTACGCGGCCGTGCCGCTCTACCGCCTCTACTGCCAGGTACCGGGGGGGCCCCGACCGCCGCTTTCTCCTCCCGGGGGTCCGCGGGGAGCGAGCGGCGGGGCTGAGCGCGGCCTTTGCCTTTGCCCAGGCGACCGGGCTGGGGGGAACGACGGGAACGGGGCGCGGCGCGGCGCGGATCGAGGAGATGGAGGCGGTGAAGGAGCGGGTCGTCAAGGTCACGTTCAACGCCGACGTGCACTCCAGCCTCCAGTGGAACTTCAGGCCGCAGCAGAGCGAAATCTACGTGAGTGGTTTCCTCCCCTCTGTCCCTCCTCTGACATACTCACAAAGGCGGCTCGGAGGCTTCGGGTTCTGCCTCAGGCGGTTTGGTCGCCTCACATCCCGATCCTGCAGGGCCCTCGGCTTGTGCGTTTGGGCGCTGATCTGGAAGAAAACACAGCTGGGGCAGGCCCTAGAGCTTACCCTGCAGGCTGCGTCCCCTGCATTGCTCTGGAAGGCAGGGCCCCCTGTCACAGAAATAGGGCCCCTGTCACAGCAATCAAAGGGTTTCTGTAAACTTTTGATTTCTCTTGGTTAAATGGTAGCTGCCCCTGACCCTTCCATCAAGCTACCAAAAGGGATTGCTGTGTATAAATCCACATATTAAAATAGCTCTGCATGCTGAGAAACTGCTGAGAGTAACAACACCTCAGTGACAAAACGGCTGAGATTCAAAATGCACACATGTAATGTTGCTGATGGTTTTAACTGATAATGTGGGTGAGTTGTCTATAAGCAAAATGTTTGTGAAATAGTGGAGTAATCAATTTGAAATGGCAAAAGAGAAGATGAAGTCAATCTACCTAAACTCTAAAGGACTCTGGGGTCTGGAGGGTTGCAGGGTATTAATAATCACCATGCAATTACTTCATACAGGTGGTACCAGGAGAGACTGCACTGGCCTTTTATAAAGCGAAAAATCCTACTGACAAACCAATAATTGGAATCTCTACTTACAATGTAGTGCCCTTTGAAGCAGGACAGTACTTCAATAAAATACAAGTAAGTCTGAGACAAGTGATTTTTTTTTTCCTAATTTTAATTCTGGATTTTACTCTGTATGTATCAACATTTTAAGAAAATATCTTAGAATTTTCACATGGTAGTGCATCTACTCATTTTTAGACTTATCTGCATAAAAAACTTCACTATGTGTCCAACTAAAGTGGTTCCCAAGTATATGATACTTAGTACAACTTACTTTGTGGGCAGGCAGTAATCATTGGAGCTAGCCTGGACAAGTTGTGCTTTTAGACATTTCATTAAAGCTAATTTTTTCCTGTCACACAAGAGGAACAGAATTGTTGTCCTCTTGCTTGTATGGATGATCCTTCCTTAGGTTTTAGAGACATACAGGGAAGGGGAGTTGATTTAAAAAATAAAATCTTCTCTTACTTTGGCAGGGAAAAAGTTCACCATATTTTCTAATTATTTTTTTCCTCCCTCCTGCAGTGCTTTTGTTTTGAAGAACAGCGTCTGAATCCTCAAGAGGAAGTAGACATGCCTGTCTTTTTCTACATTGATCCAGAATTTGCAGAGGACCCTAAAATGGCAAAAGTTGATTTGATCACCCTCTCCTACACATTTTTTGAAGCAAAAGAAGGACAGCACTTACCACTTCCTGGATATCAGTAACAGAAAATCTCTACATAATTTGACTTCTACTGCCTGACTACCAGTTTTGAAACTATTTTTCCATTAAAGGAAAAACTGCTGGAGTACTGTGCAATATGAAATGATATTATTAAACAACTGTGGACATATGCTGGTGTTACGAAAACATGTATTTTTATTTTATGTTTTTAAATTTGTGCAGTTGGAATGTTACTTTTTAGGAATAAGTAGGAATATTACTTCTCTATCAGAGAGCAGAAGAGAACTCCATTCATGGAATAGAGAGGGTTGTCTCAAAGCTGTCTTTCTATTGGATGATATATGTTAGATTAATTCTATGAGGAAAAAAAATAAACTTAAGTGTTAACTAAGATCTTTAAATACAGAAAAACAAATCAGCTTATTGAATATCTAAAAATGCACTGCTGACTGAAAAATAACTAGCTTGTATTCAGTGAAAGATATTTACTTTTTTATAGAGCAACTTAATCAGTTCACGAAATCTCAAAACTAAACAAAGTTAGACTATTGCTTTGTAACCCTCCCATAGCACAGGAGGATAGGATGATTCAGAAGATGATGCTCTCTTGAATTATTACTGAATCAGTAGTTCATTTGGTAAGAGCAGACCGCTCTAAAACTGTTGATGTTTGAACGGGGAACAGTAATTTAAATGTAAGCATTTCAAATCTGGGAACTGCTTGCAGAAGCATGTGATTTGAAAGGCAAATAATCTTATTGTTGTCTTTGCATATGTCCTGCTTGGTTTCTATGCAGAAACTTCATTTAGAGTATCAGAACTGTTAATGATTCTTCTGTCACTCCTGAGAAGGCTGTACACTAGGCACACCGACGCAGAGAGAAGCTATAAATGCTTTGAAGGGAAAGGCGGTACATAATCAACTGCTCTGAATTGCAGGCTAAATTAATAAGAGATGTCTCCTCAGAAAAACAAAAGAATGTCAACCCCATTCAGTCTGACAAGGTCTGTCCAGAAACATACCACCTAGGTACTAATCAGTGTTTACAACTGGAACATGTAAGCCTGTATTTATGTAACTTTTTGCCATTATCTATGGGATAGGCATAATAATAATTTATCATAGTCTTGCAAATAAGGAGTTGCAGAGCAGGTTTAAGTGACATACCCATTTTCAGACAGGAATTAATCTCAACATAGCATCTCATCTAATAGGCCAGTTCTTTCTACCCTTTTCAGTGGATGAGATCTAATGAGGTTTAGACTAATGGTTGTTAAGACTCTAAAAAGTTAATGGAAATAACTTCAGACTCAATTATGTTTGCATACAATAATTAAAAAAAAGTGCCCTTCTCTGAAAATAAGTGGAAGCTATGTTTAAAATGCATTTTTGTACCAAATAGCTTTTGTGTTTAAAAAGATTCTCGATGACAGTGTCTTATCTTCACTGTGTATTTATTAAAGTTTTAAAACTTTTTCATTAATGCTTTCATATCTCTTATGCATTTTATCCAGCAGAATGTGGATCCCACACAAGTGAAAAGCATCTGTATGAATATATCAGCAACCTAAAATTCCAGGTGTGCTTCAGAAAAAAATGGGATCAAAACTAATCTTGGAATGTAGGAGAGAAAATAAATCTCACCTTGATTATCTTTAATCCATTTTCTTTTTGAAAGGTGAACTGATTCTGGAAGTTTTCTACACATTGCTTTATTCTGGCCATGTGTTTTAGAAGACAAAGAATAGTCCCTTGACAAGTTTCATAAAGATGCGAGTCTTCCCCTGAGTTTGAAAGCCCAAGTTTGCATGGATACTGAGCACAATCCAACAACAAAACAAGCTCTCTAACTTCAGTAATTAGCCTGTTTCCTCACACAGCCTTCGTATCTGTAATTTTGTATCTTTAAATATGGAAAAGTTCAGTTAGTAATCATTTCATTATGGATTACCATATTGATATAGCCTATTTAAACCTGTTACGCTTAGGCATGCTAGGGTTTTAACAACATAACTAAGCTGTAGAAATAAAACGAATCCACCTCAAATCCTATTTTCTAGTTTTCTCAGACTGCTGTCCAGACCATTGCAAATAATGAATGAGAAATAATGGTAAAGAGGCTTACCTTTTCACCTCTGCTTACAAAAAAACCACCTTTACTTCCTCATGGTGTTCTATTGGTCCAGCTAGCTGCAAAACTGCTAACTGGATAATTGAAACACCATGGATTTACTCTCAAATACTTCTAAAATGGTCCGCATTTGAATATGCGTGTCAGCTGGTAAAAACTCGTAAGTATTGGGGGCTAAGCACTCAGTAAGCATTTGCTTTTATTGGGAATTGTACACTATGAAAATTGTACAAGACTGAGAACTTGTTACACTTAACAGTTAACAATGAACATTTAAAACAGTACTTAAAAGCAGCCAGTTTGCTTATCAGCTGTGAACATGAACCAAGTTCTCAAGATTCGTATCAATTATAAGTTAAGAGAACTCTATCTATTAAAGTGCAGATTTAACATTCAGCATTAAAATAGACAAGGCACTTCATTTATTGAAAGATAAAACTGTCATTAACAGGTTTAAACAATTTGATTAAAATAAATGGATAACTAGTGCTCATCTGCAGTGTAGATGATTATTTTTCCTTCACCAGAAAATAATCTCTGCAGGGCAGGAATGTTGGAAGAAATGACTGATCCCCTTCCAATATTTACCAAGTAAATAAAAGTAACAACAACATAGCAACAAGCAGCTTTTTTTCTGTTCTGCTAATCATGGATGACAGCACCTTACATCCCAGCACAGGTTCTTATTTAAACAAAAATCCTATTATTTATCAGGGTTTTACAAAGAAAACAAAACCTGTATTCAGAATATGAATATAAGAAAGTAACCACTGTACTTGAGTTATCTGTCAAGAGGCCCAATTTTCAAACAGTCCTACATATCAAAAAACCTTTACAAATTTCTAGGGAGATTAACATAGGCCAAAATAGAAATTGGATTACGCAGTTTCTTTAAATATGACGTTCTGTTTCCTCCATACGGAGGGATGAGCAGTCCAAAGGAACAGCTATCTCAGAAGAAAAGCTTTTTTCTACAGCTGTGAGTCCATTTAGTTTACTTTTACCAGATGTCAAGTGTTAGTTACTTCATATGCAAGTGACTTTGAAAAATGTATTTTAGAGGCTCCAAAACTTAGAGAAATAAAAATATAAATAATGTAAGTTACCTTGAAGAATACACAAACATTTAAGACAAATTCTCAAGATGTAGATCCAAGTAACTCTTTCACATAACTTACTGTTCCAATACCTATTGTTCAGTGTGTAAAAATCCAAAAAAAAAAAAAAAAAAAAAAAAAAAAAAAAGGTTCCGTGGTTCCTTGTGGGTCCCTTCCAACTCAGGATATTATACAATTTTATGATAGGAAGTAGTGCCCAGGACCAGCATCAGAGAGTAACTTGTGAACTTGTGTGCTCAGTAAAAGACTTCAACTCCCTCTTCAGCATTCTGTATCCTTTTTAACTTCTGGCTTCAGCACAGTGACATCAATTTCTTCATAAATAGCTCTGAAAGAAGAAGAACAGGGCAACTCCTACATCACAGTTTTATTTAGACAAAATGCACCAATGAAACCCTGCCCAATAAGGAACTGCCAAGAGTTTTAAGTTGTTTACCTACTAAAGTAACATGAGTAGCAGGTTGCCTGGCTTTCTACAGAAGCAAGAACTAGTCCTATGGTGTGTTTGTGACTATACGTTTAAGGAGGAATCTCTGGACATTATCAGTTTTGATTAAATGAACTTGGAAACGTGACTGCAAAATACAAATGGCCTGCATGCCGTGAGACATGTAATTATTACACTACTTAAAAAAAAAAAAAAAAAAAAAAAAAAAGAAAGCCTTGCTGAGATTTTTCTACCTCAGAATTTGATGGTTTCTCAAAGTAAGTTTTATGCAGATGATTCCATTTTTTTTCTGTTTACTGTTAAAAATGACAATGTAAGTTTCTTACTAGTTTTCTGCCTATTTGGTCCTTTGGAGATTCCTCAAATCCATTCCCATTGGTAGCTTGTATTTTAAATAGAGAACTTCCTTGAGATTCAGCAGAACATTTTTTAAAAAAAAAACAAAACAAGATCATCTTGAACAGAAATTAGGTTGGCTCATAGAATCATAATATGGTTTGGATTGGAAGTGACCTTTAAAGATCTCCAATTTATATTAGCAATCCAGTTGGTCAGCAAACTTGCTCTGAATAGTGTGGTCTTCTCTCAGAAGAAAAAGACATCTCAGAATTCTTGTTTGGCACCTAAAAGAACTGAAAATTATCTATTTTAAAAGCTACTTACTCTGTGGGAGCCAAAGGATCAAATTCCATTATCTCGTAGTAATGAGGTGACTGTGACTTGTTCTTTGATGTGGCTGAAGGGTAAAGACAGTTAAATACAGATTGAAATGTAACTGAAAGAACACTTATTGCATGTTTTTTTTATATCTTTCTGAAACTAGCAGATTTTCTCCCATTTATCTAGTTGCTTTAAATGGGCAGAGAAGCCACGAGCTATGTAAGATTTTTGTCAGTGTTTGTTGCTGTTCCTAGTCTTTAACAGGCACTATATAAAGCACTTAAGTGCTAACAAAAATAAATTATAAATAGATTTCTGTGAAAATTAAGAAGTCTGCAGTATTTATTACCTGCTGGTGACGATCCATTTAATGATGTAGTATGTCCAGTCTGCAGATTTACTGGATTCAGAGGCACTGGGCTTAAAAGAGTTGCCAGCTGAGGAAATCGAGCAAAACAGTACATAAACAGATTGATCTAGGAGAACCTGTTTGACTTAACTTGCGTAAGTGCTGACTGATCTTTAGACTCTCAGACTATATCAAGTAAATTCCAAAAATAGGTCAAGAGTTATAAATCTAATTAACCTCCCTTCCCCACACAATGAAGTTCAAAACATCTTTTAGGGTTATATATAGCACATTTGTATAATTTACTTCTGTGTAATTTGTTACACTACACACAGGTGGCAGTACAGCTGTCTCATTTTACTTGCAGTTTAAAATAAGGAGTATGAGTATGTGTTTGTGGGGCTGCTTTTCTATTTCATACTGCCTACCACAAATTCAAAACAATACCTTGAAACCCATTCATATTCTTTGTATTCCTTCTGTCATGGCTTTTTTGTCTGCAGCATATGCATTTGTCCTCTGCTGTATTTGAATTTTAATTTATTTATTTTAGAGGTGCTTATTTGAGATATGAAATGCACCACAGTAATATAATGGCAACAGGAAGAGATCGCAGCTTGCTTCACACAGTAACAGATTAAACACAAACAACACAGCAACTTTTTGCAAACTCCATTGAGATTCTGCTAGACCTAAAAAATACGCTTCCACATTGGCACCTGTGGTATCACCACAGGAAAGTTGGCCTGGTCAGCAAATACAGAGCATTCCCTGATGTCTGGAGAAGCGCCGCAGAGCAGATCTTTAAATCGCATTTGGACAGCAGTCAGGGTAAATCCAAACAGTTCTCCTTATGACAGTTGCCAGCAAGGACAGATTATTCCAAACATGAGCGTTACTCACATTGCTGTATATATGTCCATCTGGGGTGATTCCACTATTGTTTTGTGCTTCAGTTGTAAATCTAGGAGAGAGCAATAGTTCCTCAGTTACTTTCAACGTATTAAAACTACATATCACAATAACTGCATTATTATTTTTAGCTGGTTTGTCTTCACCATATGTCACAACTATGCAAGAGCAAGTGGGCCAGTGTCCCATTTACCTAATAGGTGGGAAACCACAAAGATTCTTTTTCCTATCTTAAACCATTCTTCTTGACTCACACCATTCATCTATTTCTCCCTTTAACCACAGCACTGGTAAGACTCAAGCAGAAAGTTGTATATATCCCAAATATGTTGAATTTAGGTTATGTTTGTCAGTATTTAAAAAGTGCTGCAGGTGTTGTATATTTAGCATACAGGTAGTTTTCACTTGTTTTACTTGACTAACGTGTAGAAGAAACATTAAATAGCTCTGTTCTCAGAACTTACTATGAAAATTTTGTATCAATTACAGAGGGCTAATAGCTCCAATTATTTTTTACCTGCTACCATTTCTTGATAAGAGATTACTCACGGGAATTGCTGAGCTTTTGTAGTAGTTGCTAAATCTAGCTGTGGATAAATTGACGGATGGTGTTTTCTTGCATCTTCAGGGTGTGCAGATATGCAATCTGAAATTCAAAGCAGTACTTAATGACTGTTTAAACATTATTAATCAAGTGTTCCATTACTTGCACTACGATCATTGAAGGAATTAAGTTTTGTTTGGAAGGTATATCAAGAATATGAAATGAATTCTGTTTACTGCATGAAAGACAAAATTATAACAACTCTGATAATATATTAGTTGTAATATATTTATTTTCTTGTTCATCGTCAGAACATCAGTAGTGCTATATATGGTATATACCAATTTAAACTCCTTTCACTATTTCTAAAAACTAAAATAGAATTATACGCATTTATTTTTTGGAACATATTCACGCCTTTAACTTAGGTGTATGGATACCCCTAAAGAGTGGATAGACAAAGACTTTTGAAATCAGTAATTCAGGGTACCAAAGTTCGGAGCTTTAATCGCTCCTTTCACTATGAAAGAAGCCTAAAGTTAGATGAGGTAAATATGTTTCTTGAAGTGAACTGCTGTTAACATCAAGTGCCTCCTTGAAAAAAATTAAGAAATCAAGGGAGTACAAGCAAAGCATATCTCCGTTTCTTTCTTCCAAGACTACAGAACAAGCAACTACCATACTGTTTCAAGAGCTTTATTGTACAGAAAACTTTTTTTTTTTTTTTTTTTTTTCAAATTTAAGAAATGTGGGAGAAAGATTACTGCTTCCACTGTAAACTAGTTACAAGGAACCTTACACTATTTTTTTTAATATATATATGCACATCAATCTTCATGTTTCTTTAAATTAAGGAGTATCTTAGTTTACTCTCTTACAAGGAAAGTCTTGATCCCTCCACTAAGCTTGTGTTGGTTTACTTTAGGAAATCAGCGGGCAAGGGAAATATGCATTCATCACTTACTGAGGCCTGAAGACTGAGAGGCTGCAGAGTCAGTTCCCAGCACTGTTGACACTGGACATGGAAGATCTGTAGAGAGGTCAAGTAGATCACTTGAGGGAGCAGATGGCTGTTTTCTGTACAGCTTAACATTTAAAAAGGGACACATTATTATTTTTTTAAAGGAACATGTATAGTTTTAAATAAGCAATTTAATTTTATGTGTGTGTGGAAGTGATAACTAATGAAACAGAAAAACTTTCTAGAAAACATGAGCTTCAGCAAGGTTGCCATTTCAAAAATTTAAGAAAATTCAGTAGTCGGATATGGGACTGACTCAGTTCCAAAGTATAAGGTTGTTCAGATGTAAGTCTGCTTAATCCTGTAGAATTATATTCATATTACTTATGTGTGTTATTGTGATTTGGTAAATACTTAAGAAATGGATTTTTTTTTTCAGTCCTGTTTCAGATTGGAAGAGCTTGAAATCACAGAATTTCCCAGAGCACAGAAAAAAGGTTTCCCTTGTTTCTCATGTGAATGTGAGAGAATTAAAAGCACAGCCAAAGATTTTAATAAAAACCACATGCTTGAATCATATGGGTTTGGTCACACCAGTTAAAAAAAAGCATTTTAAACTTGGAGATGCCTGAATTAATATTAAAATACACAGACTGCACCATTAGGACTACTAACTAATCCAACAGTCCATTCATCAAGTAAAAACATCTACCTACATAACCAGGATGTAGTAACAGCAGTTTTTCAAGGGAAAAAAAGATTGTCTTCTGCCTTTCTTTAATAATTATCAGCTGTATTTCAGCATTTACAATGCTGTCATTTTCCTTCTGAGCCCTAGATGACTGTTCAATTATGTCTTACGAGAAGCTGAAACATGCAAAACTACTTTGGGCAATATAATTAACAACCATAATGATCAATTGATAAAGGACAGTCAGATTTGCTACGAGCCATTATTCACAACTCAAAAGGCTTCAACTTCACAGAGAGAAAAAAAACATCAGTAACAGTGAATTCCGATAGTTTAGTAGTATTTTGGTATGTAAATACTTACAGCAAAAAAGTGAAATAAAACATAGTTCCCCACTTCATATAAGGCAGATAACTAATTGTGCTTAGCTATAGAGGTAATAAAATGGAATTTGAATATCTCTCTCTTTCTCTTTGCCTCATTTTTCTCCATTAAGCTTCCATCTGAGATTTGACATTGTTTGTTACTTTAGTTACAAAATTTACATGGAATTCTGCAAGTGAGACTTCTGAAAATCAGTAAGAGCAGTATCATCCTGCTGAAGACAGCAGGCTATACCTCTCAATTAGAGAATAAAATGTTGCTTATACTTGAAAGATTTTTCACACTGAACAGAAATAGGAAAGTTTATAGTCCCGCAGCTCACAACTTCACTTATTGTTACTCACCTCTTCACGTTCACGCTGTATTCTCTGATTCTCCAAGAAACGAACTCTGTTTCGAGAGAACCTGTTAAAATTACAAAGCTAGAGGTTTGTTCTGAAATTACAGAAATGTGCTACGTAAGAAGCTGGCAGTTGCAACCAAAGTCTGATTATCAAAGGACTGCAGATAGACACCAGACAAGCACTACAGGTGTTTTTCTCTGGGGCACTGCTGTGCTGAAAATCTGATTCATTTTACTCCAGGGCTGTGGTCCTCTAATGATCTACACTACCAAGTTAGCTTGTCCTTGGGCTCACTTTTGGAGACAGCCATCTGTTTCTTCCAAAACAAACCAAGGCACAGCTGACAAAGTTTGCCTCTGTTCATACCAGACAACTGATGGTGAACATGCACTGTGCCAAATCTGGCTCCCTCTGACCAACTGTGTCCCAAGAAGGTGATGACTGAGGCCCAGTCAGGTGATACTCAGCACCTGTACAGCCCATCTGCTAGAGAAGCAAGGGTCTTGGATCCTTAGGGGGGCATGGACATGAAGTCTGTCCGCACAGCTGCGCCTGGTATTCAGGGTTACCATACTGGTGAGTCCCACAAAGATAATATATATGTAGGGAGGAACAGAAGAAAAAAACAAACAAACTACAGAACAACTATTTATCTGAAATACACTAAGTAATTAAAAGTTGCTAAGGCCACTAGAGGGAGTTATTGTTACATATATATGAGGCCAGTTTATTGCACAATGGTGACTGCTCCTTACTTAATTTGGACTCTGCACTAACAATCAGAAACAGAGAATGCAGCATGACTTGTCTTCAAACAATGCACACAGTATGAAACAGAAGCAACTAGTTAAAATCAGATTGTCCTTTACACATCTCATTGGTCAGAGGGAGATCCAAAAACAAATCTTTCACAACAAACATTAATGAAATTTTAATGCGTAAACAACTGTAAAGTGCAAATGCATCTGCACTCACAAAGACTTGCTACATACAACCCCTAACATCACAGTACTAAAATGCAGAAGTGTTCTGTCCAGTTTCACAATGGCCTATAATTGCTCCTTCAATCACCTGGTGTCTTCTAAAAGGAATTTTTTGAATTATTCATAATTCAAGAAGTTCTTGGCATTTCTAGCATTCTTCAATCTTAAAAATATAACCCCACTCCTGACTCACATGGATTTACAGATGCTCAACAGAATTCTATTTTTGCTTTACTAAAATTAAACACTTTGTAAAGCAAGAAGTGAAGACAGAATTCTTTCAAGAGTTAGTGCAAGATGTGATGACACTGCTGGAGACACAAGAATAAGTGAAAACTAAATGATGTCAAGATTAGGCCCAAAGTTTGTGCCACGACACTTAGAGGAATAAGTAGGTTTTCAGTGTAGCAGTCAGAAGAGGTTTAAAAAGGAAAGCTGATGAAGCTCTCCACATCTATTGTGTTTAATCGTTAAGACATCTGAATGTCAGCAGTCTTCCAGAGAAAAGTTATGTATGAGTAATAAATTGAATACTAAAGGTAGTGATAATACTCTGAAGGTCCAGGCTTTCTTGTGCTGGCAGAAGGGTCATAGGCTTACGAAGTGTACATTATTAGCTCAGCTCCTTATAGCATAGTCATAACCACAACCGTCAAGTGGCCACACCAACATTTTTACAAAATGCTTTTTTTTTTCCTGACAGCCCTCTGACCTTCAAGATGAAGCCTGATACCAAAAAGTTACTACATTTTTTTTTGTTCATAGTATCTCATCTATGCATCTCAAAGGAATCATCCCAACTCTGAACACATACTGCAATATTTAAAATGCTTACTTCAATTAAAATAGATCTTAGAGCATGCAATTTCTCCCTGTGGAATGACACTAGGAGCACAACTGAGCCCAGCATTCTTCATTTACACTGAAGAACAAGAATAAAGATGTGGAATTTCACTGTCTGCTCAGAAGGGGAAAGGATTTCAATGGCAGCAGTGTAGCTAGTTGTTACCTTGGAAGCACTTTTTGAAGCGAAGCATGTTAAACTCCTGACTCTTGCTTTGTGTTGCGTGACTTAAACAAGGGTCTTAAAAAATCATTGCTTTAAAAACTACAGGTAAGGTAAGTATCTGTTAGGAATGCCCTTTCTTTCCTCTATCCTGCACTACATGAATACCCTCTAACACATTTCTCTCATACGTCCAGGTTTTAGAACAAAGTAAAGGGAAATCAGTTTACCTCTAACACCTGTCAGAAGTTTATAGCATTCTGTACAAGGACTGCTACCTGAAAAATTTGTCTCCTTAATGCCTATCTATTGACTGACATAAGAAGTAAGGGATAGAGGAATATGTAATGGACTTAAATTCACCCAAACCCTGTAAGTGAACTCTTCAGGTCTCCCTAGAAGATCCTGTTTTTCACATGCATAAAGCAAATTATAATTTGTTCCTGGAACCATTGTCCTTGTTACAAAAGTATTTCTAGAATATTTCCTAGCCAAGGAGGACATAAACTACTTAACATGGAAGGCTAGTTCCTATTAAACCAGAATGCACTCCACGAGTATATTCACTGTGATACTTTGGGGGATAATACTGAAATTTTGAGTTTAAATTTGATTTCTTTTTTGCTAGCATCTATTCATGCTACCACTGATATAACAGGCAAATACAAAGGATGTCAACAGAAGTATTGCAGTGCTTCCATGCGTGAAAGAAAACATTTTCTGCTGTAAGGCAGGTAGAACAGCTTGTTTCAATTCAGTTGAGAAAAGCAAGTGACTCTCTTAAGCATGCAATAAAACTGAATGCTGTTCCATGGCTGATTTCTGCAGTAAAGCTGTCCAAGTTATTCAGAAAGGACAGCAAATATTCTTTCCTGGAAGTGTATACATGTAGCAAAAGTAAGGACCATCACCAGGACCAAAGGGTTTGTAGCAAACTGATGGCAAATTCACTGTGCTCAACCAGAAAAGAGCATCAAATTCTAAAATTATTTCTGTTTGTGTGCCTCCACCTAATTTCCTGTCTATGCTGTTAACTTGTTTTACCACATTCTAATAGTTTTCTAACTAGCTTATTAACTGCTTCTGAAGTGCTTAGGGGAAGGCAAATAAACAATTTTCTCCTTTTGTTGTCAACTTTCTTTTCTGGATTTAAGGAAAGAAACGTCTCCTTGTAAAGGTTCAGCATTAGTCACATAGATCACCTGTATCCATTAAGCGTGCTTATCCAGTTAGGACACCAAATGTGAGAAGAGAGACCCTGTACTTACCTTTCGTGTCCCAGAAGAACATTATTCAGATCTTCATTTACTTGTATTAACTCAACTATCACATCTTCATTTTCCACTGTAACCAACAATTCCATGATTCTCTCCTGCATCACCCGACAGGTCTTATACAGTTTCTGCCCGAGGGAGGGGAAGAAAAAAAATAAATCACAACTGTGGTCTCCTAATTTGTCAGTTCTAGAGAAGAATGATAAGACAGTCGAGTACTGCAGACTCACAGGTAACATCCTTTCATTTATACAAACCACACACATACCAAGAGTTGCAAATAGCGTAATTTTCATGTCTTTGATCTCTGCAAAGCCAGGCTGACAACTCCTACCATCACTGCCAGCACTCCTACCCCTATGGAGCCCCTACCCACGACCTTCATTTCTGAAGATCTATCTGTCTCTGAAGTCTAAATTTCAAATTGCAAAATAATGAAGACCCCTCTGGGTGATGCAGAGCACGTTTGATTTGAGTCTGATTGAAGCTGATTAAACACAGTAGGACACTTCACATGGCTGTAACAAACGTGATCCTGGTTCAACATATGCTTGAAGAAAAGACAATAGTAGTGTACAGGACAAAAGTGCTCTGTGACATAAGTCTGTGCCTCTTCCTCTGAGTGGGGAGGTTTGGATGCACTTAATTCATGCACTTTTTGAGAAAGCTACACAAACCTAGCAGAATCACCTGACAGGAGATGTATGAGGATTTACTGAGTAGATTTTTGCATTATCGCCAATTGAAATGGAAGTTAGTTTATTTACATTCCTCCCCCCTGCAGATTTTGCATGTTCAAAGGAACACATTCTTTAGCATCAAGAGCTTTATCTCATCCAAAATCTTTTTTCCACAGCAGATTTTGCAAATGCTGCCTGGCTCTGCTTAAGGAAAAAATAAAAAAAAGGGGGGGACAGGACTTACTCTGTTTGCACACAGCTGTTCAAAAAGTGCTCTGCCATTATTTTCAAACTGATCTGATTTTTCTCAGAAAACATATACACAAAAAAATCTACATGGAACTTGTGTAAATGGATATTTTATGCCCCTTAGCCAAATCTGTGTAAGGATTACACAGTACTATATCTCCTGGTATTATATTTTCACAGCCCAGGATAAAACACACAAAAATGTATTCAGTTTAATGCACGTAATTAAATTTTAAACCTCTTCAACTCCACACCTTACTACATTAACCCCATTCCAAAATGTGTATTTCTTATGGATCTATTATACAGGCAGACAGGTTCCTTTGAAAAAAATCAATATTCAATAAGTAGTAAATTGAGATGCTCATTTCAAGCATGAATTTGCTAGGCTTTGCTCCTACTCACCATGAAACATGTACTCTAATGTTCTGAAAACTGGAGTGTTACAACAATGGACTACCAGCTGATATAAAATCAGTGATTCCAACGAATTTGTGCTAATGCTTACCAGCTGATGATCTGGACCTAAATTCCTGCATGTCCATCAAGTATGTCTATTCCCTATCCAGTACAAGTGTTTGTTACTTCTTTTGGTTGATACTGGCTTTCAGCTGCTCTTGAACTTTTCTTACTGGTAAGCACGGTATTTTAAGAGAAATCTGCTATCTTAAGCCTTGTGTAGAACAGGGTGGAGAAAGGGAGGAGCTAGTCACTAACAAAGCTACAGAACTGAAAGTATGCTGCACTGATAAAGTTTCCCCTGTTAAACTTTTCATTAAGAAACCCTGGATACTCAGTAGGACTGATATTCATCTCCAACTCAAAGCCTAAACAAGCAGCTCTTGTAATAAAGGACTTTGTTCTCCAACAACAAAAGCCTAATCCAAGCAATCCAGGTAGAGCCACAAACAAATGGGCACTTTAAACATAGTTAAAGAAACAGGCTAGCCATGCTTGCTGTTCTATACCACTCAGTGCATAGAGAAAAAGAACAGTGAAACTAACATAGAAGGAATGAGTTTTTAGGCACTCCCCCACAAATGGGAACTCCACACCCTGTCCTCAACCTTTTGCCAACAATTTTATTACTGGGAGTGCCAATAAGAATCCACTGCCTTGCTGTGGGCAACCTAATACGCGTACCCACACACAGAAGGGCCATGCTGTAGGAGCCAGGAAACGACACTTTTTCTGTTTCACCTCTACCTCCTTGGACCAGCAGCTCCACAGAGCTCTGCAAAAGAGACAGTGGTGGTGATGTCAGGAATTTCCAGGGGAGCAGAAACAGCTGAGAGATGGATTGTCTCCTATCTGGTTTCCCCAGGCCAGCAGTGCTGCCCGTCACTGACGATGAGACACAGGGTCAACTACTGCTCTCCGTATCTCAGTGAGAACCCATCCATAAAAGGACACAGCTGAACAGCACAACCCTGAAGGCAAACCAATAGTACCCAATAAAAAGTTCCTTGCGAAGGAATAATTCTTCACGGGGCATGACAACCACACCAAAGGCTTGTAAAAATTACATCAGTTCTTCAATGCATTTGATGTTGACAAATTACCAAAAATGTTTCCTTTGCACAGAAGTTTGGGGGTAAGTTTAGAAACAGAAAGGTGTGATAAAAGCTTTTTGAATTCTTGCAGAAAATATGAAACAGCAAAAAGTCCATTTAAGATAAATCACTATTGAAATACTAAAGTAATACTACATTTTTAATCTCTAAAACAGAAAAAAGCCTGAGCAAATAGAATGTACGTATATTCGCTATCAAATCTAAATGACTATTGCAATACGCTTCCTTCAGGCTACACTTAAAGAGCACGTGGCTTCACCTATTGCACAGCAAGCTCCCAATCTTTGAGGTCATGCACACAAAACCAAGGCTTCGTATTCTTTGCTGCCCTTCAGTTTGCCTTTAAGGTACTGGTAGTAATAAAGAGAGCCCTGCAAACTCCAGGATGGATGAGAGATTGTGTCATCACCTGTTTTCCCAGAAGGCAGCTGCGTTCACCTGGAATGTTCTCAAGCATGTTCTGTCAAACAGCCCTAACAGAGAACGCTCCATTATGAAATTCCTTTGCCCTTGGAATTCCCTAGAGCTTGAATTTATATTGCAAACTGTTTTGTCCTGTCACGACTATCTAGATGTCAGAGGAAGGTGAAGGAGACGAGCGAAAGCTGAGCGAAATCAGAGATTGAAACCTGAGTTTGGTTTCCATTTTGCAGTTTGAATCCATATGTTATGAGAAAGGGTACAACGTATTCTAAAATCAGCTTTGACCAAACAAAGAGTTCCTATGACAGAGTTAGTGCATACCTGTAAAAGATTCATATCATCCGGATTTTCAGAGCCAGGAACATTTTCTTTTAATATTGATGACATGACTCTCACATTCATTTTTGCCATATCCAGTTCACTGTACAGTTTCCCAATCTGTTCAGTTCAACATGACAGAATATTGTGCAGGTGAACAGAGTGAGCAGAATAATTCTTACCTCTAATATGTACTTTCTTCCCCATTAGGTATAAAATAGCTAATTAGCATTATTTTACTCCAGTGACATCCCTTGAAAATAGGAATTATCTCAGCTTTTCTATGTCCAATCACACTAAGATCTAAATCTGATAACACTACTTGTTTTCTGCACGTTTAGTGCCTCTCACTATTGAGAAGACTGTTACTCTTTTTAGTTAGCTACAGGCCAAGCAGGAACAGAAATGAACTGTCCTTTTCTTTCTAAGAATAATCCCTTATTTGCATAAGACACTAGTCTTATGCAAAAGTAAGTTTGGCTTTCTCTCTTATCTTAGAAGTAACTTTTATTGATTTGCATAACAACATCATAAGAGATCGTGAGAAATTCTCATGCTCAAGCAAATGATTCCACTTTTTGGCTGGGTACAACCTGGCATTTATCCAATTGATTTCTGCGTGCTTTGCTTTGGCAAACCACCACGTAAAGCATTTTCAGGAGAATTTCACCAGCACATTTTAAGCAGAAACTCCCCCTCCCCTCCAAACCTGTAGTAATGTACCTGCTCAGCAGTCAACAGTAACGTTGGGCCCGTGGGAAGAGGCAATAAGGTCCGTTTGGTGGGATTAGCAGAAGATGGTGATGACTTTGTAGGATGCTGAGATGAAGACTGTTAAAAGACAAAAGAGCAGAGCTTGAGTTTAACAGGAGAATTGAAACTGACATCCAGATGAGAGTGCTACAAAACGTCTCTGTCAGACTAGACACTGGGCATTAGCTTTCGCATAATCAATGCTCCCAGGGAATTTGTTGAGCAAGGTCTATTTATAAGAATAAATCTAATAGCTACTTTGTAATGAAATCAGGCTTGGAATTCAAGTATCTTTTAAATGGGTTTGCTAGCAAATCCCATCACAGATAAAATGGGAATGGCTAAGAACAGGCTGTCTCCTTGACCTCTGAAGCCAGGGAGAACAGGGAGAGTCCTTCCTAAAGTGCCACTGCAATTTTACAGCAAAGACTAGTTTAGAATACATTCACGCCTGGAAGCAGAGACAAGGTTGGGGTGTTTCCATTCGTATTACAGTTGAACTGACTGCAGTAAAAAAGACCCTGCACAAAACTGCATAGGTCACATCCTTCATTTCTTAGAGACTGAACTAAAAATTGCATTCAGGTCTGCCGCTGCCTAGATCAACGGAAGGTTTGTGACTGACTTTAATGGACAGATATATGTGGTACACAGAATTGTCTCTACTGCAATCAGTGGGGAAAGATTTATTGTCCAGTGAAAGCACTTTCTTTCAAATGTTCACAACACAGCTTGTTCAAACAGCCATAAATACCCGAGCTTTTGCACACTTCACTATTCAGTCATCAAATCAAACTCATGGTAATTGAGTCATTCCTGTCTATACTGATTACAGACAACTAATTCTGTAAGTGCAAGGTTCTACCCAATGGTGAATGCTTTCACACTTTCCCAAGTCTTGTGAAAACTCTTCTACTAGAAAACAAATTCTGGAGAGAATTGTTGTAAAGCGTGTACTGTATTTTCAGCCACTGTTCAACACTCAGAACATATTTACATTTAATTTATCCTAGACACTACACAATGGTATCTATGATATATGCTTAAATAACAAAGGTAAAGATTAGCCACAAGGTCAAATATTATTGTGTATAAGATGTGCAAACAAATGGAGAGATGTCTTACAGATTTACACCACTCTCGGTTTAAAAATTAAACACAGATAATGTTCCAATGAGGCCTTATTACAGCTTTACAATAAATAAAGGGGGGCCTACAAGAAAGAGGGGGAGAGACCCTTCACCAGGGCGTGTAGTGACAGGACAAAGTGTAATGGCTTTAAACTCAAAAAAAGAATAGATTTAGATTAGATATTAGGAAGAAATTCTTCACTATGAGGGTGGTGAGGCACTGGACCAGCTTGCCCAGAGAGGCTGTGGATACTCCTTCCCTGGAGGTGTTCAAAGCTGACTGGATGAAACCCTGGGCAACATGATCTAGTGGAAGGTGTCTCCACTGGTGGCAGAGGGGATGGAACCATGTGAACATTAAGTTTCTTCCCAACCCAAATCATTCTATGATTGTATCAATGCTCAAATTTTGAATGGTATGTGCTTTCATGAAAATCTTAATCATTTTAGTTGAAAACATTGCAGTTCTTTAAATGCTTTGGAAGCCTTAAGAGACACACACTTCTGTTTTGAGAACATATTTGCTAATTTGTGGCTTGAAATAAAATGACACTAGTATATAGGCCAAGTTTCTTTGTTGTTATCTTAGCTGTTATAATTGAAACTGATTTCTGCTCACGTGTTCAAGTAGTTTGGTCATACTCTGCCCTGGAGCATTTGAAAAACAAAAACAAACACACCTTCTGTGCCAAAGAGCTCATACAATTAACACATCCTGTTTCTGATTTACAATAACTTAATGAAGTATCCTTGTGTATCCCCACCTTAGGTCCCCCTGTGCTGGTGTCAGCAGATGGAAACTCCACTCCTTTCTTCAGCAATTCTAGATAAACTTCTTTTACTTCGGTCACATCCACCATTCCTTGGAACCCTCGAGCCCATGTCTGGTTTTGAAATAACAGTAACAGTCACAGAAATGGATGGTCAGTAGGGTCAGACAAGCCCTTCTAAAACATACAGTCCTAAAGGCAAGTGATTCCCTGAACTGAACATTTTCTCCTTCCACCCAATCCAACTAACTCCACTCAAAACAGGAGGACCACCACCAAAGCTCTGAAGTTCGCTGTCATCCTGCTTACACCCAGAGGAAACACATACACAGGCTGTGAGGGGAACATAAAAAGTGGAGGTTGACATTTTCCCAGGACTCTTTCTAGTTCTCTCTTTTTGTCTTTCACACTGTGCTACTCCTACATGAAGCAGATGCAGAGGAATAAAGTCCACTTCAGGAAGAGGTTCCCATGAGTACACTGCAGTACAGAAGTTGGCTGCATCATTAAATCTTTACCATACAGCAGAGACAAAACAATCACTGTTTACTCTAGACTTACCATGATGAAGGTCAAGATTCTCTCCTGCATGTCAATTGGCAGGTTGTATCTTGGATTCAGTAGTTTCACCAGCTTGTCCTTACAAAAGTCTTTCTTCACAACTAAAGACTGGAATCTAGGACCACAGTTCTGCACACACATATCAAGCAGCTGCGCATACAAAAACTTCTGTTACAAAGATGCTATGAACAGAAAAACTTGAGTGCTTTTGTTTATTTTTGTTTAAATTGTTCCAAGGTGTTGTGAAGAAAAAGTACTAATGGATATGAACGGACTACTGCCAACCCTCTTACCACCTTGTCTGAGGACGTTACTAGAAGGAACCTTAAGTTCACCATATATCTTGCTATTCCTATGCATATAGGAAATAAAATGGGTTACTCAGAATTAGACTATTTTAACAGAGAAGCATGTCACAGCAGTTACTGAACATGCAGTACTTAAATAGTGTGAAATCTGTCCATGGCCTGAAAAAATGACTTGTACAGATTCAGTAACAGAATTAATTCAATGCCTAGCAAACAGGTACCCTAGTCTAATAGTAAGCTTGTTTTCTTCTCCCAGAGAGCTCTTCAGAATCTAAATGCATCTCTTCTAATCTGTCCTCTAAAGTGAGAGACTAATGAAAAAACAGAAAAGAACAAATTCAACTACTCAGAGTACAATTTCTCCATGTGTTTTAAAGGTCACATTGATTTGAAGCAGAACAAGTGAATTGTTCCAATTGTCAGTTTCATCTTCACAAAAGGAGTCTACTTTAAAAACTGCCTGGAATGCTCATAATGGGATCCCTGCAAGCAGCATGTCTGCCCTACCAAGTACAGTGGCATGTCACCGTGATGTAAGACTTCTCCCTTGTACACTGGAAGTAGCTGGATGCAATTCCCATGTTACAGAAGAGCGATCAAAGGCTTTCAGTATGTCCCAGCCACCTGAAATCAGCCCCATACAAGATTTGTTCTGAAACTGAGGCCAACAGGATCATGTGCAGAATTAGGAACAGAACTCACCTCGCCTGGCTTAAATCTGAAGGCCAACCAGAGGACTATGACACCTCACGTAAAGAAAAATAATCACTTGTGCTTTTAACTCATCATCCTGATTTTTATTTTCTCTCCCACTTTAAGAGTGAGAATGGAAAAGTGAAAGCAAAGGACAGAATTCACAGAAGTTTGTAAAATGTTGTGGTTTTAGTCATAAAACTTCCCCTGAATCATGCAATAGAATAGACAGGATGTATTTGCAAAAGGATACATAGATTTTTAAGAATGCTACTGTAATCATGATTAAGTATGTTAAATACGCTTTCCTATTCAGGGTGGACTATATTTGGCTACGTTGAAGTCATTTTAGTAACTCATTTTCCAGCCTCAGGACTTCGGGATTTCCTCCCAGCGTTATCAGGAACTTATGGGAGAAGATGCTTAAGACCAGAAGAAGATATATTGCTGAAATAAAAAGAGAGTAGAACAAAGAGACACTGGCAGACTGCTGTGCAAAATAACTGAGAGATAATTAACAAAAAATCTTGGCTCAAATCATTATTTTTCATTTGAAAGAGTACGTGAAACACATGCTAATAAGCCAAGTCATTTGCCTGTGCAGTACTTCAAAGATGGTTTGTGTAGAACATTTTCAGCCCAGTGCATGGGAAATTCGGTATGCTACTCCCTATTATTAATTCTTTATATAAGGGACTGAGTATTTACCCTCTGAATGAAAGTACTGAAGCTAATGGGCTAGATCCTCCACTCAATTATGCCAGTCCAGCCCACTTACAGTGAAACTAAGCTGGCGTAAGAGAAAGAAGAATTTGACTTAATTATTTTTAACTGGACCATTCACGAACAAGCCACTTTCATACTAATAACACCTTTCATTAGAATTTCAATATGGTTATTTATCATTGCAAATAGGACTGCACCTTCCCGAGCAGTTCCATTGGAACAAATGGATCCAAGGGGGCCAAATCAAGCAGTGCTTCACATAGCGCAACGGAATCTCAATAGAAACATGTTCTAATAACAAAAATGGCAAATTAACTTGAATCAACTCATTAACCTTCCCCTGGATGATTGCTGGAACTGACAGAGCTGCTATGTTCCAGGCTAGCTGATATCAGACATCCAGCTAAGAGAGCTGCACTGAGCAGGAAGGAGGGAGAATTGTACAGGCAAAGCCCTGGGGTTCACAGAAAACTGAGATGATAAAAGGCAAACTGTTAAAAACTGTATGGCAGAAAGATGATAGGAGAAGTTACGGAGGATAACAAAAGAAAAGTCAACTATATTCCTTATCAATACAGGCCTTACTAAGAATCCAGTAGGGCTAATTGCTCATCTGAAGCAGCCAGATGTTGCCCAAAAGCTGTAGTGAATGGATTTAGTCTGCAACAAATACCTCTTAAACCTGATGTGAACGCAAGAAACACAAACAAACAGTTTGCCTTTTAATATTTCTGAGCAGTAAGTTGTCAATCCCTCTCCAGGATTATACTCCACTAAATTTGTAGTGATGCCCTACCCAGTAGAGGTTTTGAACAGCAGACGCTATTTCTAGGTGCCAACTCCTAAAAGATACTTTTGCATTTCAAAACACTGATTTTTCAGAATGTCTTGAATTAAAACAAACAAGCAAACAAAAAAAAACATGCATTGAAATACAGATTACTTTTGCTCCCACTCAATATCTTTTATTTTCTTCTTTGTCCATATGCACCATAAAGTGCAATAAAATCTTACATTTCTGCTCACAGCTTTAGATGTAAGTATGTATGTTAACACAGGTGCAGAGAAGGACACATTTAATAAACGACTCCCCCATGTGATGTTCAGTTCCTAAGACCTTAGAAGATTCAGAACTAGGGCACTGCAGTAAATGCTTTAAAAAAATCAAGGGAGATCTACAGAGACATCTGAACAGGTGTCTCAGCATTCACTACGTAAACAGATTTTACATATCCAAAGCCTATTAACCATAAGGAGTCAGATAACACATACACATTTTGCTGGATTCCTGCCTAAAAGTTCTAATCCTCTTCATTCCCAGATTGTGAAATCAGCACTGCCAAGCCTGATCACTTGGCTTTATCACTGACAGCACAACGCAACTTCACAGCCTGACATGCATACACCTCGATCCACGTGACTTCACAAGCACCAGGTAACTTCCCTAGATCAGAGTACATGGAGTTAAGGCACAGCCAACACATTATACAGCTGGCACTCACCCTTCTTCCTGCAAGTAAATAAATACTCATCTAAGATACACGAGGAGGCAGACACTGCTGAGATTTAACACGTCTTGATGACAGAATCAGGGCTAACCCATGCAGTCATACTACTTCAGACAATGACTTTCACATTTCACTCCATGTACCTTCTCTGGGAAGGAAACCCTTTAGAAAGCAGTTTCATTAGAAAGACTAAATGCCAAAATTTTACAGTTGAGTAGACAGATGTGTAGCAAGGAACATTTCAAAGCAAAAGTGGCTTCTAGACCTGTTTCCTTCTAATAGTTCCATCTACTGTAGGTAGTAAAGACAATCCGATGCAGAGTCTCAAAAGCAGAAATACACCATTTACTGCAGGAAAGACAAGCAATAAAGCAAAGCTTTATTAAATTAAAGCACAGCTCTTAAAAAACGAGATCTCATTTTTGGAGAAATCTGAGAGAAAATGAAGGATTTTTATAAGGTAATAGTTGAGGGTCTTGTGTGTTGTTTTTTAGTTTTTTATTTTTAGAAACTGAAAATTAATTGTTTTTTTTTTCCGCTTGCAATGACTTATTGTTCCAATCCAAGCATTTCAAAATGAGAAACAGGAACAATGTAATTCATGTAATCAAGAAAGCAGAACAGAAAAATAGCACACAGAAGGACTGATTTAGGAACAAAGGAGTTAAAGTAATACATAGCTAGCAATGAGATCAAAGGAAAGGTTCTACATGTGCTAAACTGATAGCACTACAGGTAGAAAAAGAGAAAAAAAAAAGAAAGGAGGCAAGGACAGAAGGTCTTACAGAAGAACAAAAGCAGGGAAAGAGTTAGAGGAAAGGTTGGCACTTATTTAAAAATAAATAAATAAATTGGTAAGGAACACACAGAGAAGGAACAGAAGCTAGGCCAAAAACCTGTGATTGCCTGGCAGACATGGCTACGTGTGTACATGGGAGTGGGTGAGAACAGACACGGAGAAAGAGCCTGCAACTGTACAGAGACCGTGAGAAAGTGCTGAACTAGAAGCACAACTGAAACCCGGTACACACTCCACCTCTAAGCAAATACAAAAAGCTTCCAGGTAAATACAACAAAGCTTTTCCTTGGATACACCTGGCACATGATCCTTCTCTTGTTTCTCTGAGTAGAGCACCTTGAGCATGTCTGCTGAGTAAATATCCAACTAAAGACTCTGAAATCTTAAGCACTGGACCATCAAAACTGCAGTTGACCGTATCAGATGTTCAGAGGATTAAGGTGCACGAAGACTGTAGGAGAAAGCATGCAGATCTGATACAGGGATTACAACTGCAGCGGAAACCGAGTGTTTCTGTTATGCAAACACATAGAACACGCAAAAAGGTGACTCATGAGACAGGGGAGGAGGAAATCAGGGAATAAGTGCGGAAGTGGAATGAGCTGAAGGTATACATTGGTATGTGCAACACATTTATCTGCATCTCTAACTGGTCAAGTGACACTTAGGCAATTGCTAAGTGACCTAAAATTCAACACTATCAATCACTTATCTTCCTTAATCACTTCTCAGCATGTATTGATACAGATAGCTATTTTGCACAACAAATACCAAACCTGTGAATAATAGTACCCAGTTTAATGCAGACAAGCCTCCTATACCCTCATACACTTTTTAAAAAAGGAAATTGTGTATCTATATCTATAGTGTGTGTATATATATGTATTTTTTTTTCTAAACAAAACAATGAAAGACAAATCCACAGTAGCTTAAAACAAAACCAGCACGATTCTTCTCGCAACTGTACTATTGTCAGCCACAACCAACTCAAGTAGGGACTTCTGGACTTAGGACACTGTTAGGAACTTCTTGCTACTGCCCCCATTACCAGTGCAGTGGAGAACAGAGAACTGTGTTAGCGTGCTCCAGTAAATCTTAAATTGACCAAAATCCCAAACTCTGGGAAAGCTGAAACACAGTGTCATATTCTGAAGGCCAGGGTATCTATTTCAAGCGAGGATATTGCCGGTCACTCTAACCCTCAGTCATAACATCTGAACCTTGCAGGGCTTATCCTGTGTCTTATTACCTCTCTTAGCTCACCATTGTTTTCCCTTCATTCAAATTTCTTACTGTATGCAACAACACTTGCTTTTACAAAATGAGCATCACACATTCCACCACACAACACAGCATACTTAGTTCAACCAAGATCAGTACCACAAGATGAGTAATAGAACAGTCAAATGTGGCTTTTATGTAATAGCCCAAGTTTGGTATCTTTCACAAACAGGTGGAGCACTCACACACGGACAGTCACAGGAGTAAATACAAACCAAACTATTCCTATTCAGTGCAGACTTAAAAAAAAAAAAAAAAAGAGCAATGATAAATTCAGGAAAAACGAACACTAGAGGACCATCTGGCCTGCACTGGTAGTGCTATACACACAAACAACAAAGACAGAAAACGTCCTGTAGAGTCACGTCAGTGCTAATTTGCATGCCATCTTATCATTTAAAATGTTTTCCTTCTTGGTGTTTAATTAATATTAATATAGCTGTACTTACAGACAGGGTAAGCCTGATCTCCTTATGGTTACAGTTTTTGGCGAGCTTTTTCTTTAACGCTTTAACTGCATCTTTAGGTCTGTGACAAGAAATTAAATAGAAAAGGTTACCAGTAAAATTGACATTTTTTCTACTTCATAACTTCATCCAAGATCTAAAAATGCTGGTCTGAGATATGGAACCAAATTCATCCCTGTATTTACACCCACATAAAAACAGAGTAACTGCCCCAATGATTCCAGCAAAATCACTTCAGCACTGAGCTAGAGTAAAAAAGCACTGAATCAGGTTTGTTACTGCAGGCCGTGCATTACTCTTGCGCTTGTGCAAAGATTCTTCTCTGCAGGGTCTTCTCCAAAATTATACTATTTCACTGCTGTACAATAGATTTACTTACCTAACTTTCATTGTTATGAAAGGGAATAGGAAATGCTAAACGTATCAAGAGTTGACTGGTACCTATTTTTCCATATATGATGCGATCAAAAATATTTTCCTGAGAGTGCTGTAAGAAGTAGGGGTGTCTTGGCTAACTTCCAATCTTATAATTGCTGGATGCTTTTAACTAATCTGAGTAATTACCATGTACAGACGGACAACCCATTCCACCCAAGAGATAGTGGCATCTCCATCCTAGTCATTTTCATTTCTATATATACACCCCATATCTTTTAAGCATCTATGTAGGAGGAAGAGGGTGGAAGATGGTATCAAGCTTACCACGTGGGAAATAATTTTGACTGATTAATATGGGCTATGCACAGTGTACCCAGATATTACACCTATTAGGGCCAGCTCAATGATCAACAAAAACAAGATGTCCTAAAACCTCTTTAGGATCTCTCTAAAATCTAAGATGAAACCATATGCATAAATTGAATATTTCAATAAGAAAAAAAAATCTTTGTTGAAAATATTTCAGTCATCGAATGTAAATGAGTACTTTGTACTACTGCATTTTTCAGTTTGAAAGACCTGTTGTACTTCATGTGAAAAAAAGATTTCTTTATGTTTTTTATCCTATGGCAACAGAGTTGTCATACCAGGTATCAAGTCAAAATGCATGTGATGGATAGGAGCAGGAGAGGAAAGCTTCCCCTTGCAGAAAGCTACACTACAACACTGCTCTTGCTTCTTGCTCCCTCTCTGAAGCATCTGGAAATGCTCTGGTCAGGAGCTGGGTATTATGTTAAAATAACCATTTGCCTAATTACACACAGCAGTTCTGCTGTTCCTTACATCCTGTTACAGACTGGGACTAGTAGTAGTTGCCTAGAAGGAACTCCTCTGTAAGCATAAGCTGTACACAAGAGGAAGTAGTTTATTAAAAAAAGCTCTGTTGCATAGGAACTCCACATAAAAACTAACAAAGAGGGACAAAGAGTGCTGTAGCTCTTGGCAGCGACTGGAAAGGAGTTATTACTGACCCTCCAAGTTCTAAGAGTCCCAGGTGAGAGCATGAAATCATGAAAAAAAAATGAAAAGAAGGAAAATTTGGTATAAAAGAAGATACTTGTGCAGAAACCAAGGCATACATTTTTCCCCTGGAGAAAACTCTCCAGTCAGTGTTAAAATATGCCCCTGCTAGTGAGTGCTTGCAATGCGGGGCAGCAGGAGCTCTTACACAGGAGTTAATTTTCTTCTCCCCCTTTTACAGGTGACAGCAAGGAAGTGACCAAGCAGACCAGAACCTGGCTGTCGGGTGCAAGGGGCCACCTGCGCCCCGCGACCTGGGGAGCTCAGCGGGCAGGCACCAGCCACTTCACAACACTGCCCCATGGGGAACAATGCTGAAGTATTTAAAACTGTGTTGCAGGGGAACAAATGCCCAAGGTCTTTTCGCAGTTGGGACTTTGCAGAGCACGGGGGGGACCTGTTCAGCCTGACAAGCAGCACGGGTTACCTGAAACACGTCAGACGCAGGTGAGAAACCTACGCTAACAGCTTGCACAGGGCAGAGCCCCCAAACCTAATCCCTCAGAGTCTGGGCAATCAGCAAGGGCCACCGGGACAGGCACAGATCCCTGCTCTCCGCTGTTATTTCATTTTGGGCAACTTCACACACTCACCACACGCCACCTGCTTGACTTTGTCCTGCCCTCGAGCAGCACAGCACGACCTAGGAACTGTCCCTATAACGTGGAAAGCCGCACACCGCGCCTCCCGCAGGAGTACAGAGGGGAGGCGACAGCCCCTGGGGAGCCCCCACCGCGCCCGTACCCCCCCCCAGGGCCCGACCCTGGCGGCTCACCCCTCCTCCGTGGCGTTGATCACATCGCAGATGTGCAGGAACTGCCCCCACTCCTCCGTCTGCAGCGCTCCGAACGTCGCCCGCTCTGAAAGGCCGAGGGGGACCGGTTCAGGCGGGCGGGAAGCGGCGACCCCCGGCTCCCCCCTCACGGCCGCCCCCCGGCTCTCCCCTCACGGCCGGGCGGGACGCGGCTCCCCCGCTACTCACCGATCAGGCTGCCCACGGCGGTGCCGAAAGGATCCTTCGGAGCCTTCCCGAAGGCCATGTCCGCTGCCGGCTGGCTGCGCGGGGAGGCGGCCGCAGCCCCGTCCCGTCCCGTCCCCGGCCGCTCGCCTCCTGTCCCCGCCGGGCGCTCCCTTGTGGGGCCGGGGCGGAGCCGCCTGCAGGTACCAGCAGTGAGAAGCCGGGAGCGGGCCGGGCCGGGCCGGGTAGGACAGGGCAGCACCGCCCCCAGGGCAGGGGCTCCCCGCCCCGCCTGGGCAAACAAACGTGAGCTCGGCGCCGGGCGGCCGCGGCCTGCGCGGCTCACCCCCGGGAAGGCGCCTCAGCCACCGCCAGGAGCCCCCCGGTGGCGGCACAGGGGGCTCCCTCAGCCCTCCTCGCCTCGGGACCGGCCGCCGAGCACGCCGCAAACTCTGGGTCACGGTGGGAGGCGGCTCGCAGCTGCCCCCGGGGCTCTGCCTCGTGGCACTCGGGACGTGGGGGCTTCAGTTTTTGAGGGGGAAAAGCCTGCCTTGCAACGCTCACCGACAGCCATCGGTGCCGTGGGACAAAATGTGTCACTTACTGGGTGTCCTCAGCTGTGTTAGAGAACTGTTCTCAGAGCGGGGCTGATCTAAAGCTCTGCTTTATGTGCTAAGTGGTAAGAGTTTCGCTTCAGGTAAGGCACAACAGGAATGGAGGCTGTGCAAGTGCAGCAAAACAGAATTCACACTCTTACACTGCTACCTGATGCAATTTGCTGATTAAATTGATTACGCAATTCATTTAGTTAAAAGGAATAGCAGAAGCAGTAACAACAACGAGCTCGGCTACGCTGTGCTGCACACTACATGCACACACATTTCAAACTCTTACATCTGCTGCTATGAAATCACCAGGGCTGCCCACAGCTGATTCTCAAGCCCAGCTATCCCTTTCCAGAGCACAGGCTGAAAAGGAGCTGATGCACCGATCTCAAGGCAGCAGGAAAAAAGCAGTGCATGCAAGTTACACTCCTGAAGCCTCCCTTCGTGTAGGAACCGCTAACACGTTCCTCTCACCGCATACACATTTCCACAGGTGGGACTTTCTTGCTACAATTACAACCAACGTTTTCCATTGTGCCACTTCATCACAAGTTTGGCTTTATCTCAGACCTGTACAATACCTGGGAAGGAATATGGTGTGAATGAAAATTAAAAACTCTGCTGTAGTTTTTGTTGACTGAGAGTTGTAATTATTTCAGTATCAAACAAACATGGAATCATTTTAACCTGCATTTGAGTACAGGTTAATCAGTCATACATCAAAACATGATATAACCAAATAAGTAATTTGCCTGGTATTAGAATTTCATGAATTAACAAAGCCGTATTTACACTGATTGTGAGAGTTCTTCCTAAGATAAACTCATTTCACTTTCTTTTGCATAACTCTATGGCCCCATCTACTGGACAGCTTCAACATAAAGCCTGGAGAAGAACATACTTTTTTGTGTACCTACAAACATCTCAAACACAAGTTATTGATCAACTTGCCTGTAAGTTCTTGCATTTACAGTGAATTTAGGAGTTGAGTCTTTTTCTCACACTTCATATAATAAATGGGTGCCATTAATCAGATAGCTTGAGACTTTTTCTAATGATCATGTCTTTGTTTTCTATGCTTGTTATTCTTGTCATTTGGTTTCAAACCAGACGGCATCTATCAAAGACAGACTTGATTTATTCCTGGATGCAGAATTTAGAAAGACACCCTCGCAAGTTAGTGTTTATTTAATTTACTCTTTAATACCTAAACTGAAATAAGGGCCTATTTAAACTAGCCCTTGTTAAACCTGCAATTTGAGTCAGATCTTGTTTCAGAGAGCATATTTTATTGCACTGCTGAGAGGAAAAAAAAATAATGAAGCCCTTTTTCTTTGGAATTTACTGCTTAAAGCTACTCAGCTACTGGTCTAGAACTATAAACATCCAGAGAGCTTCAGGAATGGTTCTGCACAGAGGGTGCCTGCCTGACCCCTCAGCCTCCTCTGGACTGGAGACCTTGGTTTTTAGCACTCAGTGATCCTTACAATTTTACTATTACTGTACCTGAAGTATTATACTTAATTATTATTATTAAGGGACATTTTCAGTCTTTTGTAAGCACACATAGAATATATAACAGCATTACAAAAAAAAAAAAAAAAAAAAGAGCAAGAAAGGAGGAAGAGCCTAAAACAAAAACAGGAAAGAATCTCAAACATGCACAAGAATATTCAGTCTTTTCAAGAACGTACAGAAAAATAGCTTTCAGCTTCTTCAAAGTCCCTGTGAAGTTTAGGTTTCCTCGGGCTCTGTTCTACTATAGCAGATTTATCAAATATCTCACATTTGAAATTAAGAACCAAAGTGGGATTTCAGTTCTAAACTTAATGTCATTAAAAAACAAAAAAACAACTAAAAATACTGACAAGACACTTAAGGTTTCAAAGGCCTTACTCTGGTCAGTTCTGAGGTAGCAGATACCTACAGGCTTTGGAAATTCTTGTAATGCTTGCAGTAAACTCACAGGCAATAACAAAGTTTACCTGTACACTTGAATTCCTCCATCCTTAGCAATCTGAGATTAACCTTTAAGGTTTTTGTAAGGCTAAATAATTTATCTTTGGAAAATATTTTGGAAAAAAAGTGCCTAGTGGCATAGTTTATGTCTGCTTCTTGAGTTTATGCCTGCCTCTTGAACATTTTATACCATCATAAGCAGGCTTGTCAATGTAACTTTATTTGTGCTAGAGATTTTGTTGATATTGCCGTGTCAATTACAAATAAAAATAACATCCCTAAATGCCATAGCTACGCAGAGATTTATTTTTAAAAAATTGATCTAGCTTTTATGTTTTTTTAAAAAATTTATATATCATTTAGTTTTAAGAAAAATCACACCTTTACCTTATTTAGTCTTCGGTCTTATTCTCAAGGATTTATGTACATACACAAAAGATGAAGTATTTCACTTGAATAGCTGTTACATTTGTAGACTGATTTATGATACTGACTTGTAACTGCTGTGATTTGCTGTTTGTAAATTATAAACCATGGTGACGATTTTTGGTACAGTTTAAAAACTGTAGAGATTTTAAAGAAATCCTTATTTCTGCAGCGATTTTCCTTCCTCTGTCTCCCAAGAGTTATATTTACACCCCCAGCATTCACCAGAAGTCTGCTTTAGTCCGATTCTTCCTTGTTATCTCATACAACAAAGATACGATCAGCGGGATTCTCGCTGTAGCTCATTAGACCAGATGCTGGTTATGTCCTGTGCTGGTAGCCGAGCTTGAACAAACAGCTAGAGGGCTAGATCAAATCCCTTCTGCATAATCTCCATTAGCTTATTGCCTTCAGATAACAGCAAACCTAATCAAGAGCCATTTGGGCAAATTAAATTAATGCTCGTCTTATTTGAGACCCAGCCTCGCTAGGAATACAGAACCATCCCTAAATATCTGTTGAAGTAATTACTATTTTATTAAAAAAAAAAAAAAAAAAAAAAAAAAAAAAAAAAAAAAAAAGAGAAATCCAACCTCAGATGCGTTAGCATGTTTAATTTGCCCGTGGAGGAAGGGGAAGCAGTGCTGCAGGGAGGTGGCCGTGGCCTGCAGGGGCACGCTTGTCCAACCCAGCTCCCACTGCTGTGCTGCAGCTGCTCACAGAGAGGGCTGGTGCATGGGGAAGGCAATACCCATCGGTCACATTGAGTTTTCTTGCACACGTAGTGGGGGTCGGATGCAGCTTTTTAATGTTATAAAGCTGTCTTGTCATTTGGAAAAAATAAACAAACAAACAAAACAATAACACCTGTGCATGCAACGCAAAGCTCTCTGACTGTAAGAGAGGGAAGGGATGTGGTATCGCAGGACTGCCCAAGTCAGGTTCTCACTCTCAGTTCAGGGCTGCTTTTCCTGGACCCTGCAGCCTCAGCACACCCTCACTGTCCTGCAGCTTTGATGCAATGTTGGGCAAATCTGTATTCTCCCCCAATACTGATACGTCCAAGTGGAAAACATCCTGCTTCAATAGCATGTTGTAAGAGTCACAAACTAATTTGAAAATAAATTTGAAATGAATAAAATGAACTTGGTAATTCAGCTTCACAGCAAACTAGCATATGAGAAGTGAGGAACTTCTCTGTCATCTTGTCTGCAAAGGAAAATGGCAGATAACTGGTCCACTTTTAAGCTGTTGATAAGCAATGTATGAACTCACCACACATTTATTTATATTAGAGGCTACTTAAAGAGGTTTCTTTCATAGGGATTCCTTTGTGAATTCGCTCAGTAATAAAACACAATTGTCCAATTGGAACAGGGACATTTTCTGAGTTATGATAATTTGTGTCTCTGTGCTACAGAGCATTGTGTACATCGCTGTGTGCTGCAACATTAGTTTGGTTTTGTTTTCAAAGCTATTTAAGTTCATAATAAAAGTTGTTCACATCTCGCTCAGCTATAATACAGATTTCTTTGCCTCCAATGAAAAAACTTGAAAAATTCTGTTATTAATTGGTGCACTTAAAAAATTAAAAATTATTTGACAGATGAGGTGCACAGACAGAAGGACAACTACATCCACAGCTGTACTGAAACATGATATAACATATTTTTGTCTACTGTTTTAGAACAGAATAAAAATCAATGAAACAACTCCCAGATCCTTACGTATCAAGTATGTGGTATAAGAATCCTCTCAGAACCTGTAGGAATCAACCTGAATCAAACTGGTAATTTCAGTACCAGCAACAACCTCGATTATTTGGACATCACTGTACTTATCAGTGTAGAAAGCAATCCTGGAAGAAACTAAAATACCTTTGCACATTAGCAATAGGTATGACCTTTACCATGAAAGTTACGTTGCTGTTAGTGACACTCCTGCTGTCGCTTTGCAAAACAGCTCTGGGCAAGAGCTTAGTTCTGCACTGTGTCCTCTCATTTTCTTAATATTTGGAGAATGGCAATAGCTAAAACCAGATCCTTTGAAAAAATACGCATTTAAAGCAAATAGTTTTCCAGCACTGAGTCTGGTTTAAATAACTGCAGCAAGATCTGATTGCCCACAGCAGAAGTACTGGCAACTGGAACAAATATCCAAAAGCTTGGTAGTTGAACAATGAACGGGTAGCTTGGTGTCAACCCCCAGAGCCCTGGTTCAAATCCAAGCCATCTCCAGCTAATGTAACGCCAAGCTGCTCACATGGCTATCTGCTGTCCTAATTAACCAGGAGTCTCAGCTGAGCTCTCTGCTGGATTTTAATTACAGAGTTATTAATTCATGGGGAAAAAATTGACAGATGTTTCAGGTTGGTCGTAGCAAATTAAAAGGCAGGTGCCTGGCACAAAAACTCAGAAATGATTAAACAAATGACTCAGGGACGTTTAGCTGTTTTACAGTGAACAGGGTACATAGTACCTTTCAGTGTATTGTAGGGCAGGTCACTTCTCAAGATAATAACAATAGCAACAGATTTTGCTCTGTCTCATTTTTAAATGTAAAGAAGCTTATAAATACGTGTTCTTAATTTGGTTTACAATTTTTGCTAGGTTCATTGTACTCCCCTATTCTCTACAAATAAATTCCACTATTTTCTTAGATTGTTAGTTAGAAAAAAGTTTGTGGGATGCCAGGGTAAGTGAAGGAACTAGCTGTTTACAGTTACTGTTACTCAAACTGAGCATATACATGTATATAGCATGGAGTAGAAGACTAATTTTTATCTCTTTTAAGGGACAACAACTTTTTTGTAATTCTAATAATAACTGGAAGAGCTTGACAAAGAGGCTTATAAAAACGTTAGTGCAAATCAAACATGCATTAGAGGAAGGACAGGCATGGCCTAAAAAGCCACCAAGGAAGGACTCTTTCTTAAAGGAAGGCAAAAGCCTGCTCTGGACTACCAGTTTGGGCAGGAATTCCCTGCCTGAAAAGTCCCTGCTATGGAGACAACGAATGCTGTTCACACTGATTTGGTAGGAACTTCATGCAGTTTAACAGCACTTAAAATGAATAAGGAAAACATGTCAGCTATGGAGCAAGTAGCACAGAGCAAGGAATTTTCAGTTCATAATGAGACAACGTTTGACAAAACAGTGTCCCACAGGTGAGAAGCATGACACTTGTTACATGAGGTACTGAATGCACGTTCACTCACACCCTTACCTTCCGTAGTTACGTGTCCCATGGTATTTTTGCACAATTCTCCCCAAAATATTCCTTTATTTTCGTGGAAGGCCATACACTGCCATATACTTCTTATTTGATTTAATGTTTTCTGCTGCTCGTTTTCTTTTCTTAATTTTTTTTTTTTTTTTTTTTTTGGCCATTAGAAGTGTTACCAGGCCCACTCCTCCATTCTTTAAGACAAAATTGTTCCCTAAAATGTTTTCTATCCACTTATTCCCAGAACTGTGTTCACAATAAAGATTTCTTCCACCATTAACTTAAACACAGCCTCAAAATGAGTGCTGACATCTCTGCTCACTTGACCACTTGCTTGAGGAGCATCTACAACATTCTTCATTGCTCTGAAGGTGCCAATTCTGCAGTCTTGTGTGCAAGGTAGACCTTTATAGCCTGGCACATCTCCACACAACGCCCCTAGCTCCACCTGCACGGATCAGAGACAAGACTTGAAACTTCCAAGAGCTCAAACCTTCCCACTGTACTCGCTTGTAATGCACTCTGGTGCTCAAACTCTCAGCAATTATGCATGACAGCATCTATTAATTTTAGCTCCTTATGTGGTCCCCATCGCTATAGAATGTGAGTGCTCTATGCTCCTTAGTTAATTTCCCTTCCACTTCCACACTGAAGTCATAAAGCAACAATAGAGAGATTAAAAGTTAGTCATTAATTTCCCAAACGTCCCTCCTCCGAGGCCTCGTTCCAGCTAGCATCATCCAGCTAGCACCAGGCATCATCATCTGATGCTTGATACATGCTCTCAGCTGTGGCTTGACTAAAGGCTGGAAAATTTGGCTTCTGTGCCTGTCCACAAATGTTTTTGTCACGACTGACACAAGTAGCTAGGCCCACTATTGAGAAGAGCAGTAACAGTAAGCAGTAGGAGTGCTGCTCTGTGGGTGTAAGCAGTACGCGAGGGCTCTCAATGGAAATACACAGGATTATACCTATCTATCATAAAAGTGGCTGCCTGAAGCCATATAGAAATTATGTGAGGATGCTGAGGGTGCCTCCTTAGGGGCTGGCTGCTGCATTTTTAACTTTGCGTTCCATTTAATCGGCCTCATTCTCCTTATGCATTGTGGAGGAAACTTGAGCATTGGCAGGATTCGAACTTTGTTCGATGCCTGTAAACCTTTTATTGGATCTCGAAATAAGAAATTTGCCCAAGGTTACACAAGAGATCTGTGGTAAATCAGGGAATTGAGCCTAAGCCTCTTATATCTTAGAGAAGCAGCCTAACTGTTGCTTTCAGAAGAGTTTCACTGCATTACACCAGCTAAGTGTCTGTCTCAATCACTATTCTACGGATTACCAGAGGGTAGATTAACTGGAGTATATTGAATTTTTAAAACATAAAATAAATACCTGCTATAAGCTCTTAACCCTAACAAGGTTTTTCAGAAATTTCCAACGGTATCTTAATTCTGTATCTACATATATGCACAGAAACCAACCGTACACATACCTACCTACATAGTAATAGAACCAGGCCTCATCATTATTTAAGGTTAATGAAAAGGAATGTCATTCCTGACATCCGAGATAAATTATGTTATTCGTTGCTATACACAAATGTTCTGAAATATAGTTAGTGTTTCACCACCTAGGCAAGAACAACCTCAGCCTCTTTCAATCTGGAGCTCTCTAACCACCCATGGACTATAAGATGTTGTGCACTTACCATCAATTTTCTGATTTTGCAGGGAATGAGGACTGAAAGCAATGCAGACAGAGCCTGTTGTGCAGTGGTGGGTTACTTATAATTTCTTTACGGAGTTCATGCCTACTCCTAATTTAACTCAGCTGAGCCAAATCCATATTCATCTGCATCTAATAAAACAACACTTACAGCTCAAGGTCGCCAGCTCTAAATTAGTGCTTGCTTTTTAACTGGTCTCACTTGAATGGTAATAAGTTTCAAGGAGTGCTTAGTCTTAGCTTTCATTCAGTTAACAGTGTGCCATCATTGTGTGAGCAGGCTGCTTGAGCTGCAGTTACTCTTGCTGTCCCTGTTGCTCCAATCTGTTGCAGAAAACAGGCAATATTGTGCAATATCATCAGCAGGCTCCTGAATACAGATGCACGTTTACTTACACACCAGGGAAGTGATCGCTACTTTCTCAGTGTTTCACATCATTTTTATTTTTATTTTTAATAAATTATATGCGAATGGAATTTAGATATAATAAAAGAAATTAATTCTACTGCCTCATCCTGGAAGGGTAACACACTGGTAATAGGTGCAACAGCCCAGATGAAGTGCAGAGCACTCTGGCAGGCTGCACTCCCGAGGCTGCTCCTACAGAAGACAAAAAGTATTATTCTTTCACTTTTCTTTCCATCTTTTCATTTCTGAGGCCTAAAGGCAGGCACAGAAAAATGCAGCTAATTAAACCTCTGATCTTTAACCACCGTGTGGCTGCTGTAGCCTTCACATCCAGTACCACATTGCAATGCCGCTACAAGAAACATCCTGATAACCTGTTAGTATTGGTTAACAGTGGGTAGAAGTATTTATTAATAGTGGGCAGAGGGAATTGGTTTCAAAGCCTCTCTACTTAGCACAGACCAAGACTTTAAGTCTGCATACTAAAGCTATTTCTGGGAAAAAAAAAAAAAAAAAAAAAAAAACAACAAAAAAAAACCACCAAAAGACCCCGCCAACACAAACTCAACTTCAAACTGAAATAGCTAAACCCTACGGGGAAACAGCAACAACCTTTGCTGCACATAGTTTGCTTTGCATGAGGGTGCTTAACTTTGGATTCAGTCATTTTGGACAATTCAGTTTGGCAAGCCCTTGGTAATCGGCCTCATTCTTATGAACACCATTAATATTTAATATCTAGCTACCACTTCAATCAATCTTTATTCATCTATATTTTTTATATTTCATTTCTCTCTTTATTTCTAATGGTTGATTAAATGCTTTTAGACAGGAATATTAGTGCTTTGTCCTTTGCTTTTTAAAAATAAACTTATTAGGGGTTTCTTTTTGGTTAAGAACGTAGTGCTGATCGCTGAATCACAACTCAGAAATCAGCAGAAGTATTTAATGTTACTTATCAAGACTGTTAAATCCGAGATGGCGCAGTGTGGGCTACAAAAGCAGGCTGGAGGAGCCAGGACCCTTGGGATCTTGCTTCTAGCTTTAAAGCTGGCACTGTGGTCTTGAGGAACAACAAAATCCTCACTACCTTAAGCTGTAATTTACTCATCTGGAAAACTGAGATAACTTCACTGATCTACTTCACAGGCACTATGCGAGCCTTCAATAATATTTGTGAAACTACTCAGTGATCTCCTGGCAAGAAGTACTATAATGGAGCCCAAATGTCAAAGATTGTTTTCAAATCAGGCAGTTTTGGGAGCCAGTGAGAAGTATGCCTCAGATTGACGTGGATGATGCTGTAGTTATTTCCACTATGATGCCTCTCGTATTGTTTCATCTCTTCTATAGCCTATTTCATGGCCTATTTTGATGAGTTAAGCATTGCCTCATACTTTTTTCTCTCTAAAATCTCACGTGTCCTCCTCAGCCCTGCTCTCCATTTTTTTCCTCATGAACGGCTCATGAATTGCCCTGGCAGGTAAGAGAGTGAAGTGCTAAGTGCTCTTAGGATACGGCGTAAGGTTCACTGGACATCAGCCAACGCTGTCACAGCTGAAAACCTTCTGCTGGGAAAGCAGTAGCAGTTTCCCTCACTCATTATTATCCGTCTGTCCTGCATGTGTCCCGGTGTCGCAGAGCCCAGCCAGGTTCCAGCACGCTTCGCTGGGCAAAGAGAGGCCAGGCCACTGCAAGCAGAAATTTTGTTCATGAAGGTAACTACCAGTCATGAAATGTGAGTACCCAAATAACTGTGGTATCGTACACTGAGGGAAGAACCCTCTTTCAAAGCAACTCAGCGGGGAGCTGGAAGAGTTAGGGTTATCCAGACATGGCCCTGGCTGCAGGAGCTGGTGGGTTGGCCATCAGGCTTGGATCACTATTGTTATAAAAGTCATAAAAATACTGATAACCACAACCACCTTCTCTCTCTCTTTCCCTCTCTGCAGCATGCAGGAGAACTAGCTTGATCTTCGCAGTTAAATACCATGCTTCTGCATTGAACTTAAGCCTCTTACATACACAAAAAGGTACTGTTATATCATTAGGTGCTTTCCTTAAATATCCCTTTTTTCAAAAGGTATTAAGTACCTACTTACCTTAAGCATATGGCTAAATCTTATTAAAGCCAGTGAGTTTAGGCAGCTGTATGCTTAAATGACTTAGATTCGTAAATGAAAAAAAAATTAAGAACTTATTTATTCTGCTTCTTTATCTGTTTCTCTACACAAGCTACATGTGGTAAAAGAACAATTGCCCCATAAATAGAAACAGCAAAAGTACTACAATACTACTAAGATGAACAGATTGATTTAATCCTGTATTTGCTCAGAACTTTCTGATGCTCTCAGACGCTGCTGCTGACTAGCAGACCTGCTCCAGGCAGGCCCAGATGTGCTCTGCAGAACCAAGCGCACTAAGGATGTGTCTGTCCATGGGCTCCTGCCACAACTCAGACCTAGTGGAAGATTTACCTCCTGGGCACAGCAGGCCAGCATGCAGCAACAGAAATTATGGATATTTCTTGCATGTTTAGAATATATTTCATGCTGAATTCTTTGGATTAAAACACACTTGGGAAAAGCAAGCAACTCCATGTGATTTAGCTGCATGAACCATGATAGCTGTGAAGACAGCCTTACTCTTTCTCAGATTCACAGCGAGACCTTTTGGCTGCCCTGTCCCTTTTCTCACCTTCCTGTAGGTCAGGCTCTGATGGCCCCATACAGCTCCTGCCCCAGGCAGCATGGCGCAGCACCAGCGTAGCACTCAGAAGGGCTCGGGCAAGGCTCTTTCCATTTGGAAAACCATGTATTTATAAGCAAACAAAAACGCTAGAATCAAAATTTCAAATTGGCCCTATTCCATAAGAGACATGAAAACTCTCCTATTCAGAAATCAAAAATGACTGTTGGAAAACATGCAGTACAAAAATCAGACAACACGGAGATCTGTACGTGTCCGGGGCCAGCCTGGCTTTGGAAGTGGGGAGCCTCACTGCAATTACAGCCTGAGCTGAGAAGTAAGCCTGAGGCATCTGCCAAGGTGTGCACAGATGTAGCTTACGTCTTGCTTTAAAGGGCCTGGGCTGGCACCTTCCTGCAGAGCTGTGCACGCCTGTGTCCATTAAAAACAGCAGGTCAGAGATCTCTGCTGCACTGCGTAAACATGCCCAAGACATCTACATCTCTATCTTGACTCTAGAGAGCCAATCTGATGAACAAACAACCGAAACAGCCCAAGAGCCAAAAACATTTGTAGGATTGGAGATGGTTTTTGGTCTTGTTATAGTAGTCACTGTTGCTCCAAGCACGATTTGCAGTGTATTAACCCTTCTTTGCTAAGGGCAGTCAAATTTACTCACCTGGTGGGCATTTTATGTCAAGACCATGTTATTTCAGACCTCAGTAACTGTGTGTTTCTATGTGAACGTTTGCAATGTACTGGTTACTTATTTTGCATAATATTCCCTACCCAGTTTAAGAGCTGTGGGACCTGTAGGATGGAGGAGGGAAAAACTGTCCAAGCTTAAAAGGAGCCCAAGATTGTATTTATGTTAGCACATTCCCCCTGTAGCACAGCGAGTGATCTATTTCTGACTGCCATCTCCTGACTGAGGGAACAAGCCATGCCTGTGAGATGTCAGGCATGCAGTACTGACAATTTCCAAGGTGAGGAGAATGGCATGAGGATCCGTAACAGACCAGAGCAGGAGCTGAAGTTGCAGGAGGTTGCAGGGGCAGCAGGGACAGGCTGCAACCAGGCTGGCTGAAATCCATTTGCAGTGACACGTTTAAATTGCACTGAACAAAGTGGGAGCTCTTCCAATTCTAGCCTGGAGACGGACCACAAGGGCACACATTTGTTTTTCCCTTGGCATAAGAAGATTAATATCGCTATTGCTTTTCCCCTGGTTTTAGTTCTACAGAAGTACAGAAAGGGCAAATTCAGCTCCCCTAGAGCAGCAGTAAGACTTCAGCAAACAGAGTTAACACAGAAAGGGAATAAAGGATCAAACTTTTAAGTTTTAAATACATTTGAAGCATGTTAGAAACACATAGGGAAATTAATCTTACCTAAAATAAGCTACAAACACTACCAAAACCTCCTGAAAAAATTCTAGATGATTTCAGGGAACAAAATATAGCCAAGTAGACAGCAGGAGAATAATAAGGTCGCCAGACACATCTGGAGAACTCAAGATGTAAAGGAATCATCTCCTGATTTCGTAACAAAGACCAGAAACATCACATTTCATTTCAGGCCTCCTTGTTTCAATCAGCTCCACTTTTCTTCCACACACATCCCTTCCTCCAGGGGCTTTCCTGCTAGGAGGCTGCATCAACAGCTTGGGTTTAAGTTTGCATCAGGCTTGTTTTTATAGTAGTAAGCACACTTGGAAGCTACAGAGACACAGCATGTCTCTTGCTGAACTGCTTATCAGTCACAACAAACGATTTATAGTTGCATGCTTTTTTTTTTTTTTATTTAATTAAATCAGTAGGGACTCAAAACAGTGCAGGCTTAAAAAGGAGCAAAGAGTCTGTTTGGCAAAAAAGCTACTGGTGAGACAGGTAAGCTGAAAAATTACTACATCTCAATTTTTTGAAAATGTTTTGAATGACTTATTGAGACTTCAGCCTTCAGTCTCAGAGCATTTGAAAGCTGCTGTGTTAAATTATCCACGTAAAACAGGATGTGCTGAATTAATATTATATTAGAACACAAGCTCCATTACTGATGGGGCTGAAAACCCTCAGGCTGATCCTTTTACTTGCTCCAAAATCTAATTCAGATTGCCCTGTAACTTAATTTGCCACATGGAGGCAATGAATAAAGTAAGCACTCCAAATTTGGACTAATGTGTTGCAAAGATCCTGGTATTTCCTCTCCCAGGAAAAACAAACAGTGAAATGTAACAACACTGCAACAAAAAACTCTGCATCTGCTCATACTGACACCAATGCTACTGATGGGTTTTACACCTATTTAGGGAATCTTCCTGGGGTTTTCATTAGACCTTAAAACCACCTCACATAGATGAGCCAATGTATTTGGGATCGTAAGTGTATTCGGATCCCCAAATCCTGCAGAGCTCTTCTGCAAGGTCTGTCAGCTGCAGTTAGCCAGAAGTACTAAAATTGGGAACATCAGATTCTTTTACTAAATTCTTTTCTGTAAGCAGGGTGCTTTGTATTGCTGCAGAGAAAACCTGATCAGTCATAGTTTTGACAGTGCTCGCCCATTATTTAGAGTTTGCCACTGTAGCAGAACGGCTGTTAGAAATGCTTTTTCATGGGAACTGGCACGCATTAGGCTTCTTTTGTATGTTTTGTTGTCTTCTCTATTTGGGATTAACCTTCTCAAATATCCACCTCTCTCACATCCATCAGATGGCTTGCTTTCCATGGCTCAATCCTCTTTTTTTTTTTTTTTTTCTATGATCCGCTTTTAGCTCAGCTCTTGCCAAGCCCAGTTGCCATTCTCACATCCCTGTCTACTAATGCCACTTCTGGAAGGAGCTCAGAAACCCTACTATTTTGCCTTTCTGCCTTGTTTGCTTGCTTTCCTTTCTTCCTTCCATTCCCCTTTTGATCCATTCACACACACACACTGACATACACACACACACACACACACTTGTAGCCTTACAGGGAAAACCCAGTCTTGGAGTGGACAGGAATAATGTCTATATAACCACTGGGAGGGGACTAGGAACCACAAGTGCTAGCCCTTTTTTTAATGTGTGGAGTACTGATGGCATTGACTTGGTACCAATACTCCTCTCTAGTTAAACAGATTCTTAAACATGATGACTTAAGCTAGCGTTCCCCTCTCGAACAAACCCTACTTGGCAGAAACCACAAGTGTGAAAGTTATCCAAAGTATTTCTCCTGTAGAAAAGCCGAAGTTGAAGGCAGGGTTAATTATTTTGCTTTAAGAAATAGACGTTTTCTCATTCTGTTCAATAAGATTTCAGTCTTGTTGGTCTATTAAATACTACTCACAGCTGCTCTCACACTGATTCTTTGAGAAGTGATGCTGGAGGTGCTTTGCTGGCACTGTGGCAGCCACAGCAGCGTTTGCACATGGAGCAGGACTTTGCCCTTCTCACCTACACTTCAGCATGTGTGCGTGGGGTAGAATGTGGATTGCTATTAGCCAGACAATTTGCATAAATCCCTCATTATCTCTTTTTCTAATTGTGGTAAATCCTCCTTAAATTAGCTTTTCAATGCCCATGGCTTAAATATTTCCTGTTCCTGTTTTGTCTCATGGGACGATGATGTTTTTCCACCACCAGCAATTACTACTTAATAACCTGGCTATTTAGCCAAGATTAAAGTAAAGGCTTGTAGAAATCATGTGCACATTAATATTATTATAAACAGATCCCTTTCCAGAAATACATGAAATTTGCAGAGGACCACTGTGTCAACAGCAGCAGAATCAGGCAGGGTAATCTTTTACGGTACTGCAAGTAGGGAAGATATCTTGGCTTCAGTATGCTTTGTGATTAAAAAAAAAAAAAGGATTATAAGTCCAAGCAGCAGCAGTACCAAGCAATTAATGAAATTACTCATTTGGGAGAGCTCAGTGTACACTCTTAAATATGTTGAAAATTAGCCACATCCCCTTAAGGAGTCTACCTGGAACAAAAGTCAAATTTAAATCCTGAAGTTAATATAATAATGTGGAATAAATCTTGAGACTGGTGGACCACAAGTTCCCTCAACTCCTTCTTTTAATATTTAAAGTTAGCATTCTGACTGGTGCTCATTTCTTTATCTCTTTACTACATTTAGTTTAATATATTATTCCTCCTAATATTGTTTCAAGTGTATTACATTTAAATATCATAATCACCCCAGGTGATGGGAGATAAAACAAAAGCAGGCTGCATGCAGCACAAAACCCAGCTCACAGCAGCCAGGCAGAGTCTTGAACTGCTGCAAGCAACAGCAGCCAGTGTCACCAGCTGACAAATTTGCAGAGAAAGGTAGGAGGTTTTTTGGGTATCCTCAGCAAGAGCTGTTCTGCAGCATCATTTTAACTAAGGAACTGCTTGAGTAGCATCTGCAGTGGGAGAAGGGAGAAAAATCCAGCCACTTTTTTTTTGCAGCAAATTCATGAACTGTCATTTGGAATTTGTGGCGCTTACTGACCTTTTGAAACTGTTCTCCAAGCATCTCCAGGAGGATTTAACAAGCAGATCTGGCTGGAACTGTTCTGGTGCCAAAGAACTGTACTGTCATCGGAGCATTCCTTTTGCCTCTCAGGAATTAGGGGTTTCTGCTCATGCATCCACAGAGATACCCTGTGACAACCATACAAAACTCTCCCAAATATCCTGAAAGGATACTTTTCTAAAAAGGGATGAAATTCTTTCTGTCCTTTACTTTTCCCGTTTGGTTTACAATGTCTAACTACAACAACTAACTACAATAGACTGGCTGCTTTCCAGTGCTTCATTAAAACGAGTCTCTGCATTTCATTAAAATCTGTCAGACACAGTTTATTCCTTTTTCTTTCATCCTTCCTCTAGAGAGAGCTGTGTGAGACATGAAGTGTTCTGTTTTATTTTCATAGTGTGCATATGGTTTTGTTTCTTCTTTTTTTTACCCGCAGCTCTGTATTCAGTGAGGGAAAGAGTAAGTCACAGAGGCCTGGTGGGTTTTCACATGGAAGGTGGAAAGCTCTGGGCTATGTGACGTGGTATTTTACACGTGGTACTTTGTTTTACAGCCTCAGACCTGTAGTCAAAAAAAACTCTGCTTTCTGCAGCAAAGAGTTAAAATTGCCCTGCAACAGAGAAGGATTTGTGTCAATGAGACAAATTCATTCATGTGAAATTCTCAGGTCAAGGAGCTCAAGATATTCTGCAAGTCATAATCTTGTCTTGCAGCAGTAAAACTAGATAGCCTTAAGCTTGCTGGAAAAAGCTGTGTGTACAGACCCAACATCATGAAGTTAAATAACACAGCAGTATGACACTAGTTTCACGTAGAGAACTGGACCCTGTCTAGAGTGATATTCTTTGCTTAAATAGTGGGATTCTGTTTGTTATTTCAAATGTTATTGACAATGAGCTTTGTTTGGCTTGCCTGTAAAAGAAACGGGAGTTCAAGGTAAGACGGAGAAAGTTCTGCCCTGTATCTGATGCTCATCCACACGCCAAGATGTGAGCACCCTTCCAAAACAGGTCAAGCAGCAGTTTTATTTCTTAAGAGCTTAATTTGCCACTTTCCGAAGTTCATTTTTGACTTGCCTAATTCTGAGCATTGCTTTTATGCACCTATGGATGTAGCACTGCCACTTGACAAAGCTGACGAATGTTTGACTGCAATCAAAAGCCAAAGATTGCTGTCACAGGCCAAGAGAATGTGTGAATTGCATCCTCGTTAAATGAAGAGGCTGCAACTGCATTGGCTACACTGGAAATTGTAACCCTGAGTTTAAGGAACACCACATCTTGACCAACAGCTGTAAAGCAAAGGGCCTTAGAAATGGGAAATAAGGATGGAAGGAAATGAGTATAATTAACTGAGTATTGAGCAAGACTAAATAAAAAAAAGCAAGGCCTGGAAAGATGTACAACCTGCACACAAGCTGCAGTATGCTCCAGTGTTGGCCAGGGAAGTCAGCAAGACAGCCCTACGTTGACTTTAAGGAAGCTATGTACCTCCTAAGGAAAGTTGTAGCAAGCTATGGTAACTTTTGTGATACCAAAAAGAGAGGGAGAGAGAGGGAGAGAGAAAGAAAAGGAAATGCCAAGCCATTATTGTTATCTATCTTTCATTGACTAATTTAGGTCTGTGACAGGTCTGGGTAGTCTTTTTTTCCTAATCATCACCTCAAATCCCAAGAAAGCTAGAGAAATGAACAACTGGTGGAGGTGGTGGGTTTTGTACTAGAGACTGCTTTGCTGTATAAACCAGGGTGAAATTATCTCGCAGTATTTCAGGCTATGACCTTTTAAGTAGACAGACCCAATGATTTTCAGTCAATGTTCCCTCTGGTTGATTTAGAAGCCCATTCAGAAGGTAAAAAGGCCAGTTCATTGAGGCAACTCATTATTCCACTGTGCTGCTACATCCTGATAAATAACAAATCTGACCTTTGCTACAGAAATAGGTTGTTGTGGGCAGTAAAAGTTCACTTTGAGTGACACCACAAATGCTAACTCTCCTGTAGACAAAGACAGCATGGGGGCAGAATGGGCAATCAATGGTCCATCCCGAACTGCTCACTGAAAACTTGCATGAGAAAATGTATGGTTTTCCCATTTCCCATTAGCCTCAGACCTGTTTACTGTCCTGGGAACACCAATGAGCCCAGAAAATGAACCAAAGATAACCTCATTTTTGTTTAATGAAGCAGGGCTAGTTGAAAATAAAACTACAGTGAGCTCCTTAGACCTAGAAATGCACTGGCCATATTCTTGGTGCCAACGTTACAAACTGTGCTCCTCAAATTCTGGCTGATGATGGCAAGCACTTAACTATCAGAAGCTGTAACTATCTGGTAAATTCAGACCTGAAAAAGATGCGTTAATAAGTTTATGACAAATGCACTAATTATTGCAACATTCTGTGGTTCCCTTTTCAGAAAATTAATTTCAAACATAGAAATTGATTCTTGATTTTATTCATCACATCAATTTTATTCTAATGTAATCTGACCCGGTATAATGAGATATTATTTGTTCTCAGGACTTTTTTCTTTTTTTTTTCCCCAAAGTCAGGCAATTGAGCAAAAGCTTGGATAATCCATTTTGCAAAGTTTCATAGATGAAACAATAATATTATCCAATACCTATCACAGTCCAGAATATATAAGCTTACAAAACCACATTTCTCTGTTTCTCATGCAGCTCTCCCTACTAAATCAATGTATTTCTATTCCCTGCCTTCCAAGGGAAAACAAAAAAAATGTGATGCAGCTGTCCCTGGTGAAGTGTGGCCATACATCCACTCGCACCCTTCAAGAACCAACATGCCAGAGATATGGCTCTCTAGTTGAAGCATGCAGAAATGAAGCTGATGAGCTCTGCAGACCTCTCACTACTTTCACTGAAAGCTTCTTCATTAGCAAATATTGGCATCACCCTCAGCAGTTGTCTAAAAACCTAATATAACGTCAGCAGTAAATTGAAGATTCTCCCTAGGAGAAATATGTTTAGCATTTTGGAAATAATTATCGTTTTCCACTCTTTAATGCTTATGTACTTACTTGAAAATTTTCTGGTTGAAGCTTCATATGATTTTTTCAACAACACACAGTCTATCTTTTCATACCAGATTAAGATCTAATCAAATCATGTTTCTTGGTCCACCATTTAGGCCGTTTTTTTTTTTTTTTTTTTTTTTTTTTTTTTTTTTTTTTTTTTTTTAATAACGGAAAAATCCCTAATATTGTGAATAGCTGAAATGCTGAAGTTTAACTTCCAGGAATTTGTGCCTTCAGATTCTTGATTAGGCCCTGCAATGATGTAAGGTGGTGTCTGCATTGCAGGGCTATCTTAGTAGGGAACAAGTGGCATCAAGAACCCAAAGACCGAAACCCTAAAATTATTTAAAAAAATAAATAAATAAAAAAATCACATCTTTAATGGCCACACGACCCAGAATGGTTGTCCTCGTTGGTATAGTGTTTGGATGCTTGATAACCATGGGCAATTAGGGTACCACTGCCGCCTTCTTATAACGTTGATAAAAAGCTGTTAACTTGGCTTTCTCCCTGAACAGCTTATTTCAGGGAAGTTCCTCCCACTAGACTCTGTTGTGAGCAATCCCTTTTAATCTGCTGACTTGGATACTTCTTTAAGGCCAGTCTCTTTGTAAGAAGAAGAAAAAAAGAACAAGAAGATGATGAGAAGGCAGCTATTTTCTGGAAATTTTAGCACTTAAAGTTCACTTGCTCACAGCTCAAATTTGCTATATGAATGGACCCACATACCAATTTTTAGAAGACTGATTTGGGACCTCAAATGCCATCAATGCTCCATAGGCCTCCGCCCCCAGTGGCCATGCGTAAACCCAGCCCCAGTGACTGCCCTGCTCCTCTGTGAAGGGCTCCCCAAGCTCCTCGATGGAGCAAGATGTCCATCAGTTCTGCAGGTTAATGCCTTAGCACCCTGCAAATCCATTACATACGACGTTCAAAAATTAATGCCATCAGCAAGTGAGTCCAACAAGAAGCTGGCATATTTGCAACATCCCCTTCCACGTAATAAATTCCCTGCGATGAGACGTGTTACTGCCTGGACTGACCTTGTGCAGCTTCAGAGAAGAAGCAATGGCTAAAACATGAAGGCTGACCCGAGTACTTGCACATGGCACCTCCATCACTTGCAATGCTGAAGGATGACAGCAGCCCTGAGCTTACAGACGGATTACAAGAGGAATGGGTTTTCCAAAAGATCCTTTGAAAAGGTGATACAGGATATTTCATAAGTTAACACCAATAGAAAACAGATTTATTCTTAGTGACAGGGTGCTTAGACCTGCTAAGAGGTTGCATAATCATTTGCTGCTTTCACTTAGTTGACATCAGAGGAACAGATATGCTAGAATGAATGATCTGAGGGGTACAATATCAGACATGAAATAGCTCATCTCTCTAGCTAGAGCCACACACGAAATTGTGCTTGGGTTGTATCTTGCCATTCCAAGTTATGCGTGTTTCAAACCTCTTTTATTTACTCCATAGAGCTTGTCAAATCTTGGAACTTTTGTTTTGTAAACTATTTCTAAACAAGTATGAACATAGGTTGAAACAAAAACATGACAAAAACCCTAAAACGTCCTGGAAATAAAAGAAATTGGATATGAAAAACTGATATTTGGTTTATCATTTTATATTTTTGTCATCTTGCAGATTTTCACTTTGTTTTATGCCAAGCCAGTCGCAGTGATTCATTGTATGAAATTGGAACATTATAGATTCAATACAGAAACATTCATCTTGGTGACAGGAAAGGATCCTTTAGGTCACTGAGCCACTTCCCTGCAAATGTAGGAAATAGCATAAAATGCACTGAAAACAGAAATATCCACAGAAGCTTGACTTCAGCTGTGTACCCTTGGCGTTACAAACCCCTGACCATCCCATAATAAACTAAAAGCTGTCAGAGCTAAAGAAAAGCTTCAAAAGCTAATCTATGCTGTAAATCTATGCCATAAACAGCCGAAAAGCGTTGACAGTGCGCTAGTGCCATGCCACCAGTGCAGACTTGGTGTGGATTCACACAACAAATATTCAGATCACAAATGCCTGATGAGCTCAAAGCTTGTACGTATGGACAAGACATTAGTGTACACATGCACTGTCTTGTCTGCAGGGTCATTTAAAAAATAAACATCCCTGGCAGCCTTTTTCATCCAAGCTCCAGTGCCCTCCCTGCTGTTGTATAATGCATTGTGAACTTGAAAATGTGGCTTCAAGTGTCCAAGAGTGACACTCAGGGCTGTGTGCATGTCATCTGAAGCACATGGGAGCGAAAGGAGCTCCCTAAAAGTAACAGATGGCGACATTAGTTCCTATTCTCACAGCAGGCTGGGAGAAATAACTGTAAGTTAGTGAGTTGAGGGATTATAATATAAATAGCACTATCGAACCATTATTTTTATTCCTTTGATATTCTGTAAATGAATTGGCCATAGACATTTTACTGTGGTTGATTAGTGTCTTATTAACCCACATGGAAGAACCATAATGTCACTCAGAGTGGGTATGGAATATCTAACGGCAAGAGCTAGACAGTACAAAATCAAACTGCTTTAAGGCTATGCAAAGAGCCAAAGAGAAGCATGTTTGTATTCCCAGCATCACAGAACCCCAGAATATTCCAAGTTGGAAGGGACCCACAAGGCTCATCAACTCCTGGGTCACCACAGGGGCATAACTGAACTGGAAAATGCCCCAAGGAATCTTAAGAAATGAGAGGTTATAAAACCATTTGGGATCAGGAAAGAATCTGGTACATAAAACGTTTCAGAAAGTACCAACAAGTCAGTGACTTTGCAAATTTACCTCTTTTTTTTTTTTCCAGAATAATTAATATGAAGATGGAGAAGAGAAAAACAGAAGGAAAATACATCGCAAAACACAAAGAAGGAGGAGCAGTATCATACCTTTATGTTCTTTGGTTGGAAATACTGTTCAAGTTTGCACTTCACCAGTATAGGAGATGTCCTTGTACTAAAGCCCATTCCCAACTGTACTTGTACAAGTCTTTTTCCTTAATGGTGTTATTCTAACGCTTTAGCAAGTGAATTAAAAATAACAAAATTTGTGAAATGAACAGAGGGAAGCACTGACATTGGTCTACTGTCCCACTGATAATTTAACTGAATTATGTATCCAGCTCCAAAGGCCCTTTGTATGCAGATGTCTAATAAAATGTAAAGGGAAGAATTATATCATATATATTATATACCATTTATAGTCAGCTTTCAGAGAAGTGTACATAAAGGCTAACACAATTAAAATAAAGAGTAGATGTGTTTGTGAGTGATTCAGAGCCAAAATTCATCACGGACTGTGATTTTGGAGGATGCTGTTTAACCACTCAGGCTTTGGTGGGTAACTAGAATTTCTGGCTGGCCAGGAAAAAGAGCCAAGGCATTACCTGGCATCTTTGTAGACCCAGTTGTTCAGGGAAAAGAGGAGAAGAGAATCACAAAATCTTGCTTTTCAGGCAGATGCTGCAAACCGCATTGGTTTTCAACATTTGAGGCTGCCAGCCAAATGCACGCTTAGAAGTCCTTACAAATATACCTATACTGCAGTCTTCTGGGTCTTAAGTTGTATTGCTTTCTACAAAACTCTGAGGAAAAATGCATTTGAAAGCGTTATATGATTATGAAACACGCATGTCCGATTAGAAGCGTAATTACATTGTGTTTTGACATGTCGGCAGCAAATAGCATTCTCATAGGCCAGCTCGTAACGTATGCACTCTCAACCCCAAACCTCACACATTTCTCAACTGCCATTTGAAGGCAATAATGGAAATCCATGTTTTAATTTCCAATATTTTCAGTGCCTGTTCTCACAGCCATTATATATGGCTGAATCCATCATCCTGTCTACAACCGAATCTCTAGAGGCATTTTACCTAAACCTTGCTGCTTTTTTCCTGCTCCTACATGGAACTGCTGTATTTTCATTTTCTACTACCAGGCTGCATATTAACTATAAGGACATTAGCTCATAAAAACTGTTAACTCATTGGTGGAAAAACAGATGGAGAGAGTATATCTAACTCCCTCACATATTCTGACGTTGCATTCAGTAAATTGTATTATCATTTTAAGAGTGAGTACCCATGCTCCGAGCAACTGCAGGGAAGTAGACGGCATGTGAAGAAGAAAAACGTAAAAATAGACATTCAAGTCTAACTGTTTAAAATGATGTCAGAACCGAGTGTCAAAGCACAGAGCTTTATCTTGCACACAAAAGACCCGGAGGCTGAAATGCTGAGGGGCAACTTGCACCTGCTGCTTTGCTCCCCCCGATCCAACAACACGCAGGAGCAGCCACCGCATTGCCAGAGCGAGGGAGAGCAGCACAAAGCCCTGGCACTGCCAGGGGTGCAATGCTCCCGGCACCTGTGCATGTACCTGTCACTGCCCGAACCCTGGCACAGCTCTGCTTTTCATTTCCCTCGAAGAGTTGCTCTTGCAGTGGGTAAGCCATCGCTGTGCCTGGGTGGTAACAGCAGTACCTGCTACTCAGGTTTCTCCCACTCACTGAAATAAATTTAAAGCTTTCACGTGGTGGCTTTGCCCTGCACCTGCTGCTGCTCATCCTCCTTATTCTGCCCAGAGCAGGCCAGGGCCATGGCTCCTCCACTTTGCTGAGCTATACAGAGGTTTCCAGCCCTCCATTTACATGGTCATCACAGACTCGAGGCTGCAAAGGGCCAGTGGGCACAAAATCTGCCTCGCACTGCGCTGAAATCAACAGGTCACATGGCAGCAAAATCACCACTTCGGCTATATTAATGCACAGAAGAAAACATTCTCCTCATGCTGCCAAATGCACGAAAAACACAGTTCTCTTATTTTGCACAGCAGTTTGGTGGAGTGCACGTCTGCAACGAAAGGTGTGACAGGTCTACAAAGTGCAAGGATTTCTATCATTCTGATTCCCATCAGAAGCCCTGTACCCTGCTGACCTTCAGTGAGGTGGTTCTAGGATCAGGCAGCAAGGAGAGCAAGGAGCTCTGGTGTTCGTGCAGCATGCACGTAGCTGTAACCAGCAGCCTGCGAGGACGGCTTCGCCTTCAGGGAAAGGCACCGGGCAGCTCCAGGCAGAAGCAGGCAGAAAGCAAGCAGACAGAGGAACACAAGGCCATGGATGCTGTGGAGCACGAGGCTGCTCTGAACACAAACTCTGGTCACAGTTAAAGATGCAGTTACCTAGAAGAAAAGCATTTCTTTAAAAATCTGGTAAGGACCCCCAATTAGGAAGGCCCGGGAGGATGGGTACAGGCAGAGCTCCTGTGCACAGAGTTGGCAGAATGGAAGGCATTTAGCTGCTTCAGCTCCAGCAGCTCACACAAAACACTATGGGGTATATTAGCTCCGGAACAGCACTGCTTTATTCATCTTTGCACATTTGCAGAAGGGATCTGGCTCGCATAGAAGCCACAGCTCTTGCAACCATCAATTTAGAAATGCCTTAAGAAATGTAAAACTGAAACCAAAGAGCTACTAACTGGGAGATTTTTTTTTTTTTTTTAAATGAAGAAATGAAATGGCAGAATCTGATGGAAGTTTTGATGTTTCCTCTCAAATCCCATGTTAGCATTAGCACTAAACAGATGTCCCATATTCCGAAGAAATGGCAGGTTTGGCACCTCTTCACGGTTAGCAAATTTAATTATGGCTTCAAATGCAATAATGGAGCAACCTTGCTTGGCTGTAATTGGATCTGCAATTGGCACAGGCTTTCCTTCCCTCACTGTGCCATATGGGGAACTGCAGAGCAAGGTGCTGCATATGTTCCTGCTGAATTACACCGGGTCAAATTAGGGTCAGATTAAAACATTACGGAAATGAAGGGAGGGGCAGTCAAAAATGAAGAGTGGGTGTTTTCCTGCAACTCTGGTTTCCCTGACCAAATTATTTGGGATCCAATTGGATGTGGGCTCCAATAAAACAGCTACTTTAATTAGGAGAGCTCCCAGTCTGTCTGAAATAACAGCATGTTCTGGGCAGAAGATCAGGAGAATCACAGAGCTGAAGAGGCAGAAGAGCTGGCAGCGTCTGAATACAAGAGTCCTGAGATAGGCCTGAAGAAAGGAAAATAGCCCTTTAAATGTACCACAGATTCTGGGGGAAAAGCTTTCTCTTTTTCTCCCCTTCAGAGTCAATGATATTTCAGAAGGTTTGAAACAGGGCGAGGACAAAACTTCCTGCCAACTCGCACTACGGATCTGCAGCAGCACGCTGATTAATGGGAGTAAAAAGAAAAATAATGGCTATCTTCTTACCTGGTTACGTGAAACTCCCACTTCAGGCAGCTCAGGTAGCAATACCTATGAGTGAGGCTGCCCAACATTTTCCATTACCAGACCTTGTTTGTTGCTGTTAATGACTTTGCCAGCCATAAACCATTTGGGCTGAAATGCCCCTTGCTGACTCTGTCTTAGCCTGAGTTTGCCTGCTGTGTTTCCATGTGTGCACGTTTATACCTGACCGGGATGGCTGATTCTGTTCTGGAGGAAGAAAAAGCAACCCTTAAAATAATGGCTTCAACAACTTCATAGCCCCGGAAAGTAAAAAATAACATTAAAATATTCATCGTGGCATCTCTCCTGCCAAAAGGAGAAAACTCACTACGTGAAAGGTGGCTGCTACTGAGAAAATTATCTGCTGCTTATGCAGTACTGCTTACCTCCAGCCAGTGTCAGCACCACACACCGGTGATGTTGAAACCCCAATTCATTTTAATTTAGTAATATTCTGACACACAAGCATTTTCCTTCTCCCCTGTTGAAACTAACGGGGACTTTTCCATTAAGTTAATGGGGTCCCCAACCCTCTTGTTTGTATGTTGCTTTAGAATCGTGTCCCTCTGTGACATCTCTTAAGGCACCACAAATTACTACCCACTTATGGTATTTACTGTTTGAAAGACTGGGTTTTAACCCTGACACTGATGAGAAGTTAATTATACTTATTTTCCTTTTTCAGTACTTTCTGCTTGATAATCTGAAATTATAATTATTACATATTTAGAATAAAACATGAAATTAGCCCTGAGAGCACTGAGACCAGCATCAACACAGCAGTCAAACCACAGCACACCGGAGTTATCTCTAGGAGCAGGCCGGTTGTCTCTGCAATTAAATAATGTTGCCATGGCATCGGGGAGGTCTGGGGAATAGCGGGGGAACACCAATTACAGAAAGCACAACTGGAAGGCCGCGGTGGGTTAGTGTTGCACTGGAATTTGGTCTTTCCCTCAGAGACCAAAAGAGACTTTTATAAATATTAATCATGGTTTGCAACACCTAGGAGTAAGGAAGAAGGCTGCACACTGCAGGGAGGAATACTGAAATAAGAGCTGACACTTTTTGTGGCAATTTCTGTCCAGGGTGGCACAGCAAGAGTCAAGGCACCACAATCCTAACTCCCTCCTGCATTAAAAGCCATCCATGCTTCCCTTCTTATTTCTTTGTCACTCCTAAGGAAAGCGGGAGCCTTCCTGCCACCCGGGGCCAGTCCGTGCTTCAGCCCAGGTTGCTCCTGCTCAGTCTCACCCCTTCTAGCACAGCAGAGAAGACCCCAGCATTGCCAGTAGCTGCCCTGGGTGCCTCCACCCTCCTCTTTCCATGCCAGCAGCACAAGAGCTCTGGCCTCTGGGTGCTTGCAGGGCTCAGACCAGGGTGCTCGCCCTGCAGACGGGTGCAGGTCCCTGCTGTGCTCTGCCAGGTACACGCGGCTCGGCACATTCGCCTCCGAGTGGTCGATGAAGGAGACAGGAGCTGACACAGACAAGTAATTAGAAACATAACCAACCTTAGTAATTGTAGCTTAGTTACAAGTTACTTAGTAACTTAGTAACACTCAGTTCCTTCAAAAGGAGATCCCAAAGGGCTTTAGGAGGGAAGCAGGCCCCACTAGCCCCTTGAGGGAGGCGCAGGGATGCAGCGGATCCTCAGGGATGCACAGAGGTTGAAGGAGCACGACCAAGAGGAGTCAGACGCCAGAACCCCCAGTCTCTACGACTTCATCTCTCTCAGGAAGCTCCCAGCAGCCCCTTCCCATTTCTGTAATGTCAGGGATTTCCTGGTATTGCTTTTGCTGGTGCCATGTGTGTGCAGGACGTTGATGCCAACATCACTGGGGATGGCAGAACACCAGTTTTACCTCCTTTTCCCTTTCCCCAGCATGTCCCCGGTGGCATCCCACCACAGCGGGCTGCTCTTGTTACCTATTTTGAAGAGACTTCTTTGAGCATTTTAGACAGCAGCTGTCTGGAAGACTAACAGGAGGAGGAATGAATTCTTATGTCATAAGGGACCTGTCTTGGATTCATGCCCCCTTTTTTCCCCAGTTAATATCTTCAAAGAAAAGAATGGAAGAAATTCAAACATGAAACATTCTCAGTTCATTTCAGAAAAAACCAAACAAACAAACAAAAAAACACACAAAAAAACAACAACAACACAGAACAAAAAAATAAAACAAACAAATAATGAGACCCAAAAACTGCGGTTTTGAGCTGAAGCTCTTTATAACTGTGCACATCTGAAAACACTTGCAGACAGCTCTGTAGTGAAATAAGCTGCATGTTAATATCGTCCTTGAAGCAGCAAGAACAGAATGCTTAAAACTCCGTAAGAAGGAATAAGGGCAAAAGTCTGGATGATGTATTTCTTCATTACCATACCTGAATATATTATGCTAGGAAGTAATTCAATACTTTTGGAGAGCAAAGAAAAGTCTACAGTGATGTCCTGGATACCAGTCTAAATCCCCATTGGTGCTTCCTCAGTTATTAATAGCTGAGTCCCTTACTTTGAAACTCCTTAAACCTGGAGCTTTCCACCTATGAAACCACATGTGGTATCATCTGGGTTACTTGTACATATAAAGCTTTTCCTGAAGCCATTCCGGAATTTATTTCCAGCACAAGGTCACCTCATTTATACAGGGTGCTAAAAAGGGAGACAGACTGAAATGCATGCCCACAGCTCTGTCACCTGAAAGTACGAGGTGGAGGCCAACAGACAAGTCTCATGCTCACAGACTTGAAAGGTCTGCATGTAGGACTCGGGCTGACCCACGGGCACATAAAAGTAATTATTTTAAAGCCTGTTTCTTCCTGAAGAAACATTCCATACCTGAAAGCTATCACTGATGCCAAGGTTGCTATGGTAAGTAGTTTCATTCTTCTGTTCATTCAAAGAAATAAGTATCCATAAAAACTAACTAGGGTGTGGCTGTTGGGCATCATAAATGTACACCCTGGCCTTTTTAGTGTAACATTTCAAGAACAAAGAACTTTATGTGATGCGACATAAAGCTGACAACAGCAGCTTTATACTTGCACGCTTCTCAGCACACACACACAGCAAATTGGCTATTTGCTCAGAGAGAAGGGAGTTTATCCATCTCCCTGCAACCCAGCTGGGCAGGCAGTCTGCTCCCTGCAGCCACCGCCACTGAGTACACATCAGGCTGTTTCACTGCACAACCTGAGCAATTCCTTCACCTCCCCAATACACTTGCTGTATAAGCAGATAAAGGGCAGGGTGTGGACTGCTCCTAGTTAAAATACTTAAAAATAATGATGATAAGAGTCACTGCCTGTATAATTTTTCTCTTGATTCCACAGTAGTTCAGCACATCTCCATAACCTTCCCCAAAGTCTCCTGCAGCTACAACAATTACAGAAACATTCTCCTCTGCAAATTTTATGCGACAGCAATGCAGCAAAGGAATTTCATGCCAGGTCCTGGAACCTTCAGTCCCTTGGTCCAACTTCTGAAGGGACATAAATGTACCCTACCATTTCTTGGAGGAAAAGGGAGAATTCTATATACTTCATCCTGCTGACAGAATGGGTTTTGCTCTTTGTATCGGATTCAGCTGGAAGACACTGCAAAGCGAAGTCTGCTACTCCAGAGTAAGAAGAGAGCCTGTATTTGAATCAAACACAAGCAACGGGACACAACGGGACATGCATTATTTTGGCATTCCACTTAACCCACAAAAAATATTCAGACATGGCTTTCTCATGTGTCGCACTCTCATTCTACTCATCACCAACCACAGAGTCCATATGGCATGGGAAGCTATAAAACGGAACAGTTAGGCATAGATCACAGTGAATTCACAGACCCTCTTACATACAACACTGCTGATAACACTTAATACATAAATATAATACTTAAGTATTACATTTACCTTGCGTTCAGTCAAGTCTCCTGTAGAAATCTGAATGCAATGCACAGTATAAAGGATTTATTATGTGATGATAGACGCAGTATTAACACAATTAGATTTTATATTGGTTGTCCGTGTGTAGAACATAAAAGAACCCACTTTAAAGTTGTAGCAATTTCTAAGAAACATATTTGCTGCAAAATAAAAATTAAGACTTTGTTACAAAGACCACAGCTTCACTTTCAGTTTTTGGATATAAAAAGGTGCTCTTTCTGCAATAGCACAGTATATAGTGTGCTTATGTATTCAGCAATAGGTGGAAATGTTCTAGCAGTGGAGGTAAGACAAGCAGGATAGATACAACTCAGATAAGTAACAAGAAATGTCTCTGCTTCTTCCAGGAGATACCTTGCCAGATTTTCCCTGCACAGCTCTGTACCTGAGTCTGCAGCAATCTAACAGATATTACAGGAGCTCCTCATCAGATAATCTCAGCTTTAGAGATTAGAATAGATAGGACCTATCTCCACAGGTAAAAAATACTGTTAGAATACGTTCACATTATATAGTGTAGCAATTACAGTTTCAAAGTTAATTATATTCAATATCTCAACAGATTATTTATTGTGTTGTCTAAGTACCTCTGACAGCCTGGGCTGGAATCACGTATTCAGCACCTCTGAGCCTGCAGCAGGGCAGGAACCAAGAACAAGATGTTGTCTTTACCCTTGTCCTGTAAGCAACAGGTAATGCCAGAGATACGAGACAGACGAAGCTCCGAGTCACTGAATTTATTTTGCTGCTCTTATGGGAACACTGACTGCAAAATTCCTGTATTTAACCCCTTCAGTGCCTCTGCCCCTGCTCAAACCCCAGGGACGCAGGTTTCCAGGGAGCTCCTGTAAATGGGATGGCTTCAGCCCAGTGACCCCAGCTGTCCTGGCAGTCCAGCCCTTTGTCCTGTTTTACTGCTTGACAAGAGGGAGCACAAACACTTGCGCTACGAACTTCAATCTTTGCTAAAATTGAAGCTATATTTGGTTTTTACAACCCCGGCTGCTATGCTGCTTATTCCATTAACAGCCATTAGGGTCCTGCAACTGCAAAAGGAAATAATTTTTTTTCCCTCCATCTGCCACAGTGAGCTGGGGAGCTCAGTCTGAGAAATCACCTGGAGGACAGAGCTCGACTTGCAACTTCCAAAGGTAATTTGGACTCCACAGCAAATGCAGAAACATGAAAAAATTTTTCTTTGTATTGTAGCAGTATCCCATTTGTACAAGCAGGTCTTACAGAATGAAAAAATGATGATTTATTCTCATTTCAGTAGGAAAATTCCCTCTCATCAGTCTTTTCTAACACTGTATCAACACTGTATCAGACTTTCTGGAGGTAAAGCTGGGCTAACAGCACCTGGTGAAAGTCCTTAAGAAGAAAGAAAAAAGTTCCAGTGGCTTTTTGATTAAACTCTTATAGACGGAAGTGAAAAATAATACAATTCCCGGATGCCTAGATATTGCAGTCATGGCTGTACTGGTTATTAGGAGAGCATTCACATTAGAAATATTTCTGCAGGTCTACTCTACTCAACTTGTTTTACCCCTCCACCACTCCTCCCAAATGGCAGAGAACCAGCCCAGACTATTCAAGGATCTTGGTTTAAAAAAAATAGGAGCTTACAGAATTTTAGCTAGCAAGCTAACTCATAAATTCAGGATTTTAGCTGGCAGCCCGTGGCAGAAAGCAACCACCCCATTAAATCACACTGGGCAAGAAACTGTCATTTTGGTGAATCATGAGAGTTACTAATTCTATTATAATGTGTGCGTGTGTGAGAAAGGTAATTCAGTGGGAGTTTTAGTTTCATCTTTATGGCGTCCTTCAGAAGATTATGATCCTTGCTGCTTTTCCCTGTTGTCTGCCCAATTTCCAAAGCAGCTGTTAGAAGTTTCACCAGCAGCAGTTAATAAAGACAAGCAAAGTATAAACCTTTGCAAAACTCATTCCTGTTTTTGCTGCTCCCCTGATTTCTGACATTAGCATCTACCCATCACGTAAAACTGATGCTCAGGGAACATGCAAGCTCCTCCACCTTCCTCGCCGAGCATGCGTTTACCAATGGGATGCAACGCACAGGTCCTGGGGCTGTCCCAGTGCTCGCCTCCCCTCCAACAGCTCTGGGCCACACTTTGTGGTCTTGTATGGGGATGCTCATGTTTGGAGGTAGCTGGGGAAAACCAGCTGGGCATCCCAAAAAGGGCCTGCACTTGTTCACCTGTGTTTGTGCTTCAGTTAGCACACAGCCAGGAGGTAAGCTCTTGCTTACATATGTACTTCCTCTACAGAGGAAGTTAGTCAGGACTTTGCTTCATGTATTATTGAGGCCTTCTTAAAGTTAGAAGCTATTTTTAGCCTAACAGCACGTGATGTCAACACCTCCCCCTAACAACTAGAGAACAAGTATTCTTACTAACCGTGAGCTGAAACTCTCACAGTCCGGTGGATAAAAACAATTCAAACAGCCCAACCTTAAAACAAATTCATGAGCAAACAGCCCTATCTCAACACTGCACATGGAGCTAAGTTTTGTGGTAGGCTCTGGTAGCAAATATTTATTTTTTGCACTTAGTTATACGATGAGACTTGTGGTGGTCACTTCTATTTGACCTTAATGGTTCTGAGGGATACAAGTGTATATGAAAGATCCAAAAAAATGTTGCCATCACACCACTTTTCATAAAATATATAAATCACCGAGATCAAATACGTTTACATTTTTAAGGAGATACTAAATGAATGCAGTTTTGATATATTAATCCTCCTGAAACAGTACGAATTACACAAATCAGTATTAACATGTTCTATGGGAAACTGCACAAGTCCAAATTGTTGGTAATTTCAGGTCCCTAATTTGGAAGTACATGATTTAATTCAGAGTAAAGGAAGGGATAAAAAGCAAATTTGTTCTTTCCTCCACTAATGAAATAGTACCTCTAGGTGCAGTAAAGAAAAAACTTGGCTACCGTCTTACTGCGGTCTGTGCTTGGGAATGGCATACACTGTTCTCGATTCATAAAATCTTGCATATGTTTACGTACTAAAGAAGAAGTCGACGCCAGGTTTTGTCACCAGTATCTGTGAGACAAGTTTATCCATTTTTGCATTAGCAGATGTAAATTGCTGGAGGCAACTATTAAGCACAAGTAACCATGTGTTGTCTTTTAAGCACTACTACTACTTCAACAAACCAATGGCATGATTATAAATATGGGGCTATTTGTCAATTATCTTAATTCATTTTCAAAGTACTGCTCACATACATCTTGTCTTGCTTCCTATACGGTCCCTGAGACTTTTGTCTTTAGAGAGCCCAGTTTAAATAGTGAGGAAAGGAGCTTGTTCTCTCGTACATCTTGCTGTGTATTGCTGTTAACTCCCCCTCACCTTCATTTGCGAGACACTTAACTACCCAGTTATTTCCCCCTCATAACAAAACAGAAGATGAACAGAATAACCTGGGACTGAGCTACAAAGAAATTAAGGACATGTCTGCACTGTGCAATGGAGCACGGTGAAAACAGCTTTAGGGAATATGTATGTGTCTAATAGCTGCCACAAGCAGTTTTGCCCACTGCACAGTACTATGTCAAGGCACTATTGAGGTCCAAAAACCAGGGCTAATTAGCACCGTTACCCTCACGTGGCTATCTTGCTGCTGTTTTTGGAGCTGGCTCGTAGAATCCTCAAAGGCTTGCTCAGACCAGTGTGCAGAATTACTTGCTTGAGGTCACACCAGAAATCAATGGCTGCAACAAGAAAAGTGCCCAGATGTCTTTAATATCAGCCCTTGCTCAAAGTCACTGGGCTCCCTCATTGCCAAGCACAATAACCTCCTTTTTCCAGTGCATGGGAGGTATTGGAGAAGCTGCACAACTCATCACATGTAGACGAAGTGCTGTAGACACAAAACCAAGTCACAAGAACAGGACATCACTGATAGCCTGGTCTGGTCCAGGACAACAGAAAAGTCTGCCCCTTGATTCTACTGCCTTGCTGTACGTACACAAATAAATGGTTCCAAATTAAGCAGACAAGAATTCAAACAGCCCCGAAGGGTAAATGAAGTTTATAATTGGCTGAAAACTGCCACACAGCTGCTCACATGGGAACGCTGGAAGGCAGCCCCTGCTCTGGACAGCACAGTGACAAACACGGAGTTTCTCCAGTCACTGCTGAGTCTACACTGGAGCCCCTCCACACCTGCACTTCTGTGGCTGGCAGCAGAATCTTGACTCTTAATACGTGAAATAGTGACACTTCATGCCTAGGAGGAGGAATTCAGTTATCTACAGCAACTAAAATAACACTGTGCAGCTTGTCATACCCAGTCCAATTTGTTCCACAGTTTTTCAGAGACACCAGGGAAATACTCAGCTCTCCAGTTCAGCAAGCTTCATCTACAGTACATATTGGTTCCTAAGGAGTTGCTACAGTAGAGAAGAAAAAGTAAAAAACAAGCAGGCTTAAAACAAAACTACAGGCTCTCCACCATGACTCCACCAACTTCTAATAATGAATTTAAATCTAAAGTCATTTTCTTTCTGAGACAATTGCCAGTCTCTTCTGTTTTATTCAACTACTTTCTTTGGTACAATTCTGTACTGATTTATGCTTCCCTTTGACTTCACTTGTTTAGGTGTAAGTGATGGGAAAAATGGCTCTAAATTTCCTTGCTTTAAGCATTTTTTCAATCCATAGACAACGCAGGCAGACTGGGTTATATTTTGACTTTGTAAGTTGTCATTTTTTTCCTCCAAAATCACAGTATTTGAAACCATTATGCTTTTTCCATGCACAAACAAAATTCATATCCTTTCAGCTTAAATTATTTTTAGATGCTGAGATGTAGAAGTAAGCACAATGACAAAGCACAGTGTGTTTCTCTCAATACATTTGGAGCAAAACCAAGATGGAGCTGTTTTCAGCACACAGCAGACTCCCAGAAAATTGCCCTCACAGTACGTGGCAGATGTAATAAATTTCCATGCCTCCAGCCAGAACATCCAAGCTCTGGTTTCCCCCAACCTGCAGAGAAAGAGGGAGTTTGGATAAAGGATTCTTTTTGGGGCTGTTTTTCTTGAATTCATTACTACTGACAGACAAAGAATTTCTCCTGATTTTGTACAAACTCCTCGTGGGATGTTTGTTTGGCAGCTGCTGGCATAAGGAGGAGGTGCGGGTAACTACCCTGCTTCCCCACAAACACCCTCAGAGCCCTCGGGAGCAGCACTGGGACTTTCTGCAGACTCTTATGGAGACAACTAAGGGCTTCCAAGGGAGACTGCAACAGCGAGAACAAACTGGATGAGCAGTCAGGAAGAAACAAGCAAAGGAGCCATCTAAATTTTATTTTGGGTATTTTGTTTCATAAATCTTCAGACAAGCCAACAACTTTCCGATTTCAGAAATCAAATCTCAATGTGATTCTCTTGCCAGTAACAGAACAAAAGATGCTACATCTGTCTGCCCACAGAGCCTATTACATGGCCCCCAGTTATGCTGACTCTACTTGGTACTGATACTCAAAAAAGAAAAATTAGAGCACAGAAGAAATATTTTTGATGATGTACAAGCCCCAGAAGGAGCTAGACCACACTAAGCTCTTTAGGTGCTAAGGAGAAACAGCTATTTCTGTGGGTACTTACAAACAGAAGAAAGAGCTCCTTCAGTTGGGAAGAATTCAACAGCTGCTTCCCTGAAGGGTCCTAACTTTTAAAAATAACGTCAAGAAGAAGTCGATGAACACACTCATTAGAACAGAAAGTCAGAAGTTAAGGCCCTGCTGAGGGCAGTCCTGCCCCAGGGAGCTTAAAGACAGGCCCGAGTTAAGGCCTGCGGACTCAGGCTGTGGAAATGCAGTGAGGCCTACAGAGAGCCAGGGCCTGGAGACCTCTCACTTATCTCGGGCCTTAATTCATCTTAAAAAATACATAAAAATTGAGTGCTCACTGATTTGACTGCACATATGGGGAACTCACACTGTCCTTGACTGGAAATCTGGGGAGAGAGTCTTTCCCTTGCGTCAGTCACTCTACTTGCAGCTGTTTTTCCTTTACTAACTAAAAGCTGCCTGTACTGTTTCTTACAACACTGATCCTGTCAAAAGTATTTCACATTTGTAACACTTGGTTTGGTCATTTTTATTTTAACTGGGTGAAAAGCTGTGCAAAAAGCAACCCTGAAACAAAGCTTTCCAGGCTGTCGCAGGGCCCGGTGCTGGATTACAGCCTGCCAGCCCCTGCAGCACCCCCCGCCTGGGGTGGGCTCCTCAAGCTACCCGCATTAGCAGGTAGCAAATGTCCTCCGAATGTGCCACCTGGCACGACTGCTCTGTGCCTCCTAATCTGCCTGGAAGAGCATTTTCCAGTCAGCTCCTATCTTCCTCAGAACATTTTCCATATGTTTGTAAATGAAGTCGAATACAAATTTGGTTTGACATCTCCTGCAAGAATCCTTTATCGTCAAAATTTGGCAGAGGAAAAAAGACAGGAGTTGTTTCTGACCTAATGTTTTCCCTCCCCCTTCAGGTAAACTCTTACACTGGGAGACATTTGAATCTCAGAGCTTATTTTTCTTTTATACTAAACTAGCTCCATGCAAAAAAATCCAGCACAGCATTACATGATGAAGAATAAAATGTATCCAGTCAATTTCCTCCTTTGCCCAAACTATGCTGAAGGCAGAGAAGTTCACAGTGACTCCTGTCGTTACATCTTGCCATGTTCCTCCCTGATTTGTGGCATTAAGTAGCTCCAAGTGAGAACTGCTTTAAGGTGCTCTGCTGTGGCCAAGCTGCAGGAGCTACTGCAGCAGCTAGAGCACTGCAGAGCTCTAACCGTAACCGCTCCTCCACATTTTTATTTTTGTTACTTCCACACATTGAGGTTACCTCCTGGTGGGCACATCTGCTGCATTTATGGCCTCATTCAACCACTGTGGAGAAGACATTAGCCCATATTCCAAAACAGGAACTACTAAGAGAAGGATGGAAGGCCTCCTGGTCCATGCCAACAACTGCAAGGATCTCTCGCTGCTCATAAGGGTAAAATGCATGGTGTCAAATCAAGAGGGCATTGCACAGAAATGAATGGCACCTGGAAAACCTGACCTCTAAGTCAGCTTACAGCAGTTGTGACAGGAACCTTGCTTTGCAGCTTTTGCTATGGACTACAGTCTAGTAGCAAAAGGTAAGACGAGATAAATGGAGAAGTCCCCAGTTCTCACAATTGATTATAAAGCTTTCCTAGACAGCCAGCTGACAGGTAGCCATCTATGGATGGTTATCTTTGATTCCACACACAAGCTGATTTTCTGAAGGCTAAAGGTCCCTTCCTCCATACAGAAGAGCTGTACCAGAAGCAGAAGTAACAATGTCTTGCGATTAAGATGCCAGTACTCTCATGAGGAAAACTTAATTCCCTTTACAGGCTCTTGGCATGATTTTTGCCAAGATCCTTGCTTTCCCAGCTACAAACTGATGACTGTGTTTCCCTCTGTTCTGCTGTCAGCGTGGAGTGAAAGGTCTTCAAGGCAAGACCTGTTTTTTAGGTGGTGCTTATATCATGCCATGCTGTAGGTGGTACAAGTCTCATTGGGATCTGTGGCCTCGGCTGCACTGCAAGTGGTAACATAGCTCCTCCCAGGTTGATATTGTCTTCTATTCCTCAATGTCCTCTTAATCTAAGTGGCCTGTTTTAAAGTAACATTTGTACAGGGTGTTGAGGTCCATGTAGAAGTGGGGTAGGAGTTATTTAATTACTTCTAAGACCAGCTATTGGCAATTCAGAAACTCATGTTAAAACACTAAAAGGTTTTGACAAAGTAATGTGGAATTGCTGGAGTAGGCACCAGCAGCACAGTTTCTCCCTTTTATCTTCCATTTCAAGGAAGAGTGACAGCAAAAGTTTAGTGCTGTTTTTATTTAGTACTGTTTGATCGAAAGACCAAGGGTTGAATTGCTAATTTGAAGAGCAATTCTCAATGGAGATGCAGTATTTGTATCTATTAAGGACAAGGTGCCCCTGAAATTGCAATCTGCTGCTCTTCAGAAGTTTTAAATTTCAGGAAATTATGGCTACCTTTCCTAGAAAATAAATATATGTAGTTTTATGATTAAAAAAGTGCCTCAAGCAGAGTATAAGTTTATTTCAAATAAAAGAAGTAACCCATTTAACCTTCAAACAAGGCATCTCTTCCAGCCACTAGTGGCCACACAATAAAGCAGCTGCTGATCTTATTTCACGGCCACCTCCCTTTGTAATATGCAAATCCTGCTACATGAAACTGAATTTCCCGTTCTCAAACCAAGTCCTTCTCAGGTCCAACTCATCCCAATTCTGCTCTCCCAATTCAAGTGGAGCTCGGAGATAACTATAAGGCAAATGTTTGGAAGAGGGCAATGTTAAACCCACCAGACATCATCTGCACGAGGAAGCATCTTCCTCACCATTCCCCAACATCCTCATGCCAAAGGATGTCCTCCTCTCCTCAGGTCCAGAACTGACTCTTTCCTCCTCATCCCTGTCCAACTCAAACATGTCTACGTGGCCCTAGGAAGACTCCTAAGAGACCTAGGAGATGTGGAGAACAGAAACTTTTACATCAGGCTGTAAGGGGTGAACCCCAATGCACGCGAGCCTGCTTTCATCTAAATGGTCTGCAGAAGGACACGTCAGTAGGATTTCAGCAGACTGATGTCCTGCCAGCTCCCCAATTCCTGCACACACTGAAAACTAGCAGCAAAGTTTCAGTTGCCAGAACTCTGCCTCCTGAGGTAGCACAGCCATGCCTCCAGGAGCTGCGTGCTGTACTCCAGTTGTCACAGCCACAGCCTGAGCCACCCCGGCTGCAGGAACCGGTGCAGAGCAGAGATAGCCTCGGCTGAGCTGCACAACGGTGCCGGCGAGATTGCAGTAATGGAGATGTCCCCAGCCCCGCTGTGAAAGGCGGTTTTATCTTAAAGGCTGCAATTACAGCTCAACGCCATTGATCCTCGCTATGACAGATCCTGAGACATGGAGCTGTCAGACTCGTCATCCATCACCCAAACAAAACGCTCGTGGATCCGCATGCAGACCTCCCCCCCCAGCAGATTAATACCGATCACTACAAAATCACTACAAAAATAGCTGTGCCCAGGCTGATGTTTGCGATTACTTCTGGAGCTGTCAGAGGTTTCAAAAATATAACAGTCCAGCTAGAGAGAAGAGGAAATGACAGACAGTAACAAAACCCAGACTTTTTTTTTTTTTTTTAAGATAGGGAAAAATGTTTCAGCCTTATTCTCAACAAGATCATTCCTGTCTGGAAAGCAGTGTGGCTGTTTGTACTAAATACTGTGTTAAGCTCTGTATACAGCAACTGCCCCAGGCTGTAGCAGCTTGCAACCTAAATTGGGCAAAGGTGGTGTTGTCACCCTCGTTTTACAAATGCAGAATATAGGCACAGAGAGAAGAGGTGACTTCTACAGTACAAGCGTATCAAACACCAGAATTAAACTAGAGCTCATATGGTACATGCAAATGTTTTAACTGAAAGCCTTCCTTTTCCTGTTGCTGACTTTCCCAACTACGTACATTTAAATTCCTGTGGCTTTTGCTGCATTCACAGATTCTGCTTCCTTCTGTTTCCATCAAATTACGTAGTCTGCCCACTTACAGAAGAAAAGCAGAAACTACCAAGGCTGTTAGAGTGAATCCTCTTTCTTTCCATTTCCTTAAAGGAAACTCTGACTTCAGGTATCAAAAATGGGTGTTTCTCATTGGGACTTTCAAACTTGCTTTTATGTCTGCCCGCCTTTGTGCTGCAGTCCCAGGCTGAGCGACTGCGGGCACTGCAGGTTGGCAGTGCCTGAAGCCAGGCAGCGTGGAGGCAGTCCTGGGTAGCAGCAGCTGCAGGTGCTTTCTGCACAGAACAGGTAGGATGCAGGCAGAATGCTGGGGGCCCTCAGCTGAAAACAGCCAAAAATCTGTTTGCTTTACCTACAGGAGCTCCTTTGGGGTATTTAGGTGGACCCAGCAGGCAGACACTGTGGCATGGTTGAATACAACCACCCTGATAACATATCTTGGGAGTCTCAGGCATCTATAGTAACTCCAACTGCTTGCACCCTACAAGTAGGAGAAGAGTAAGGAAAACGGGATAGATGATTTTTTTTTTTTGGCCTGATTATAAGGGATTAGCAGCTCCATCCCTGTCTGGACAGGCCAATGCTGGATCACAGAGCTGGAGTCTGGCCTGCTTTTGAGGGACTCCTTCATTATTCATCTGCAGGCATCACAGGTCTGCTGGAGCAGGAAGTTTATAGTGCATGCTTCTTGATGCTAAATAAAATTATAACAATGTCTGGCATCCTGCCTCTAGCATAACCTAAAACGAAGCTTCCTAAACTGATGCTTCAGAGGGCAGCAAAAGAATAAATAAACCCCTTAGTAATACGTCTAGCCAACCATACAATGCTTTACATGGAGAAAAACATCTTTCCTGAGCCCAATAGGAAATCATTTTGTGCCCTGAAGCATGAGATTTGTTTACCCTTAACTTAACATGCATAATGCTAGTTGTGTTGTTTTCTTTTTTCTTTTTTTTTTTTTTTTTTTTTGCAATGAAATTATCCATTCTCTTTATAAGTCTGGCTCTTTAGTTTCCCCTGAAGAAGCTTATGGCATAACCTGGAGAAATAAACCACCGGAATGAAACCATGAGGGAAATTACTGTTATTTCTCCTGAACTATCTCAACAACTGTACAGGTTGGACGAAAGTTCACATAAGCACAAACACAGACAAGCACTTTCCTGAGCAGCATTTTGCTGTTAACACTGGCATACTGAAGTGTTGGCTAAATAACAAGATATATTTTATATTTAACTCCCCTTGAAACGCAGCACTGAAAGTACAGTTAAGAAAGAAAACTGGTTTCCAGTTAATACTGGAGATTTCGGATTATTTCTCCTTGTGTTCAAGAACACTTTAATTTTGGTGGCTGACATTAAAAATACCCCAGACGCTTTGGACAGACACCGTTCCCGCCTAGTGCATGGGGGTCACACCTCCAAGGACCCATATTTTGGGGTGGCTCCGATACCCACACGTGCATTTCTATTGCACATTTAAAGACCTATAGTCTTATAGAGGAGACAAAGCTTCTCCTGGATAGCTAAGGACTTCAACAGCAAGATCCCACTAACTCCTATGAGTCTTTTCCAGGAGCTTTGAGTTACACCAAAGATTAATTTGTTCCAACAGCCTCATGGTGTTTTGGCTGTCCCTGAATCCCTCCCCCTCTCCAATTTAATTAACACTCAGATGCTCTCTTTTGCTCATGGGAGGCAAAAGGGTAGAAAAAGCTGCTTGCAAAGGTTAAAGGTCCTCTTTTGGAAGGCTCTCCAGTGAGAACAGAAAACATTATTCCAGAGAGAATGAATACTGCTAATCCATAGCTGATGCACTTGTAAATATTGACGTCAACAATATTTGCTGAAGAGCACAGTAAATATCCTTCATATTCACAGCCAAACAACGCTGCAGGAGAGAAAACAGTTCGGTCATAGTGGCATAGCTCATTCTTGTACCTGTTCACATGCTGTAGGTGAGTTCCTCCATTACACCCCTGGTATTAAGTCTGCATGCACTTGTTGCAGTTCCCGAGGGTGTTATTTCCATTATAAACAGCAGCTACACTGCAGCAAGCCACAGCAAAAACAAAACAAAACAACAACAAAAAACCACCAGTTGAGGGAATGCAGAGGTAGCAGGGATTCACATGGACTTCTGTCAACCTGCTGAGGTTGAACTCCCTAGGCTCCTTTCTGCAGCAAATAAAGAAAGAAAGATAGGCCCTCCCAGGTGAGGAGCATGAGCAGCTAAATTAAGCTCCTGCTCTGCCTAGCCTCTGAGGTGCAGGATCTTGTCTTCATTAACTATAGAGGGATCCCAGTTAAATTAACGGCTACGAATAGGGGCCTCCCCCCTTACCCCATCTACTTTTATTTGGCTTAGATACAGCTCACAGCACGCAAATTTGGGAGTCTGGATTCTACACAGATGGCAGCCTTCAGGTCACTTCAGATACTGATTCAGGACACCTGAATTGGGGTGTCATTTCACATCTTCTGTAAGTTAACCCCACTATTTCTACTTTTTTTTTTTTTTTTTTTTTTAATTTAATTTTTCAATTTAAAATTGTTTTTTAACTGGGACAGATCCTGGCCTGAGTCACCCACACGAGCATCCAGGCACCTGCACGAGGCAGGCTGCAGCTTGTGTTCAGATCACCCTAAAGCAATTAAGAAACCACAGTCTCAAGTACTCTAGGAGTCAGATGTTATCATTTGATCGCTGTATCCTTAAACCTGTCTTCACCAGTCACTCTGCTGTATCCCACTTCTTGCCATTACACAAGAAAAGGAACTGCAGAGAAAGACAACCTATATTAAAATTTCATATTATTATAGGCTAAATTCCATAATAAAAGCTTATGATGGGATACAAAATCTTATAGGAAGAGTACATCCACTGCAGAGCTTGTGTGCTAGGAAAGGCAGATAAGGGATTGGAGAACACCTTATCCTTTGTTCAACAACAGGCAAATTAATGGCTTGCCATCCTTTTACCCAAACAAAAAACCAACCCCACAACAAAAAAACAACCAACAACACTAGGAAATCCTTGCATGAAAGCACTGTTAGAAGTGTTTGTATGTTTTATCCCAACATGAAACACCAAGATCACGGGCAATACCTAAGCTTTCACAACCAACCCAACTGGCAGTTGAGCATGTCACAGTCAGCTTAAAGGAGGAAATAAAAAAAATAAATCAAAGTATCAGTCATCTAATTAATTCAAGGTTGTAATATTATGTAAGGAGAGGAGAAAGCCCTAAATGTGTTAACTTTCACTCGTGCAAATATTGACATTGAATCCAATAGGATTGCTCCCCTGAGAAATGTTAAGTGTACACCTAAGTCTCTGTGGAATTTGGGCTTAGGGCTGTTGAATAAATAGCTGTCTGAGAATTATTCATTGTGATGATTGCATCATCTGTAGGAATACTGATAAAATAATTTGAATACTACTGAAATGGTGATTTTGTAAAGTATTCACCTGGTTTTCTAATGCAGGTGAGGAATAAGACATATTCATAAAGCGAATTGAGGAAATACAAGAAAATTAGTCACACTGCAACAAACAGTACTCATTTCCTTAGAGTAATCAGGTTTATTAAAAGCAAAGGCTAGTTAATATTTGATATTTGCAAGCCTCTTTTCCCGTTACTGCCCTGAAGCATTTTGCAAGCTCCGTGCACCTGAAGTGCAGCCCCCCTCCGGCGAGCCCCAGCTGCAAAGCCCTGAGCTGGGCACCCCCTGCCACGCCGCACACCGGCAGCAGCTCCGGCACAGAACCAAGCCAGGAGATGTCGTCTACGTGCTACTGCTCACATCCACGCTAATCTAATAATTACAGCCTGGGTCAAAAAAAATAAAAATACACCAGTTCTCACTGAAATAAATTGTAACTAGGAAGACTGACTGCGCTAGCATCTGTATTAGTGCACGTATATATCCCCAGCTAGGATACCACGCTTCAAACCAGTGGCTTGGACACTGCTCCGTGAGACAATGAAGATTTGTAGAAGAGGTGGAGGCACGCCTTCAAGGTTTCCATTTGCTGGATTGCAAAACCCAGGGTCTCAATGGAAGGGGCTGCTGAGCAGGAGGAGGTGCAGGAAGGCAACCTCCAGAGAGCACTTCCCACCTGAGACGGCCACACAGCTCCAGCACCTCATTTCCCCAGCCTGGGTCCGAATTCAACTTGGGAACAAATCCTGAGTGCGGGTGGCATGGGCAGGCTTGGATGGAGCACAGCCAGCAGCCGACAGGAGGGTTTTGAATGAAGCACCACTAGAGGACAGTGGAAGCTAAGGAATGCCTGGCAAAGGGCACGGGGCTTGGAAATAGGCTGGGGGGCTGCAGCGAGCTGCTCCAGGAAATTCAGTCACTAAATAAGCGGCTATGTTTCAGTGCATCGTGGCTGCTGCGTGCAGCTGACAGAATCCAAACGCAGAAGGTTTGGGGAGAGCACTATGCATCGCTGAGGTGCGGATATGCCGAATGCTTTGGGTATGAATCGAAATTCACTGCCAGGGAACTGCCCCCCAGCCTCTCCACGCAGGAGGGGCAGCCACTGCAGCCAGTGTTCGAAGTGCCTGATGGGGGGGAACATGCTGAAATATAATTATTATGGCTCAGAAAAAAAATTAATCATCTCGCAAAAGAGGTGACAGCTGTTTCTGTGATTCCATTTACATCTAATTTGTAGTGTTTATCTAATATCCTACGTGAATTTCCAAAGACAGCTAAGAATATTTCGGCGTTTCAGTGACTGCTAAGCAAAAAATAGATGTAATTTCATGTGGGTGACTAATTCTACCATTTCTTGCTAAACTGCAGGGACTCAGACAGGAGAAAAAAAAAAAAAAAAAGACTGATTTGAAAATCCCAGTTTTGGATTGCTGAATATGACTCTGCTGCATAACTCATACTGGACTCATATTTGCATGAAGACCATACAAAGGTTCTGTGAAAGATGTCATAGATCTAAATACCAAACATGCCAGTTAACCATGATCCCAAAGAACATGCTCATCTAGAAAATCCTTAAGTTATTTAACTACTCAGCACACAAACGTGGCTAGCTCTGAGTTTGTCACACATTTCTAAGCAACATCCCTTGAGACTGGCAGTATGACACATCCCCTCTCCTCCAGAGTAGTTCTTACTTGAGACTTCTCGTGGCTTTATCCCAAGTTTTGTTCCCTCTCTAATACAGTTTCTAATTCTGCTCATGTTTCTCCCATTTATTTGGGACTAGATTACTGCTTGCAAGCCAAAATGCGTAACAATATATCACAGCTGCCAGAGCACCTTTCACACCGAAGGGTCCTGGATCACTTTACAACCACGAGAAGCGTTCCAGCATCACTATGAATGGTTGCATTTCGATTTACGGCTGTGGTCAGCTCCTGCTCAGGATGGGAACGAGCCTTGTCACAGCGAGCGGCCCAGGACGCTGGAAGGAGTCGCTGGCAGAGCTGGAGAGGGAGCAGCGTCCTCCCTGCTGGTGCTCTGCTCAGCTCCCTGCTGGAGATGAATGCCACAATATACGTGTGGAGAGTCCCTAAGAACTTTCCTCCAGAGTTATTAATATTTTATTTGCAATTTATGGATTACCCTTGCTGCTCCCCTCCCTACTGTTCTCAGACACTGAACAAAATTTAAAAACCTATCATGCCACCTTGTCTTCCAATTAAGTACAATGCAACAGATTCCCAGGGGCTACACGGGGCTGGCTGGGGCTGTCCTTTATGAACAGAAGCAGGACAGATCCCAGTTTGCTGCTGTGAAAAGTGCAGTGCCTACTGTGCATCCTGCACCACCAGCTACAGAGGGTGGATCTTATTCTAGAAATGCAGTTTTCCCTTGGGAGGTACGGAAAAAAACTGGCAGCTTGTTTCTGTGTCTCCCAACCTTGCTCACCCTTCATGTGAAATAGCAGTAAAGATCTGAAATGACAGAACACTGTGCCAATTTCTGTGTTTTTGGCTAAGTGTCTTACTACTGGCTTTTACACGCACAGCGGTTTGACATTTTCTGGCAGTTTGGCAGCCCAGGGGTATGATTTTTAGCATCCTGTAATTGCAAGGCTGCTGTCAATGAGCTAATGCCCATGGGGGAGCGGGGGAGAGCCTGTGCCGTGTGAACGGCTCCCACTTGGTGTGGAGCTGAAGCACCAAGAGATGTACACAGAATACACAGAAAGACGTCCTGTCCCCCCTTGACGACTGCAGAGTAAAACATGGACTCAATTAAATTCACATCCTGAATTCTTGGTTTTGTTAATGGTGAAGATTGGAATAAATGCAGAAAAAACAAAGCAAACTGAAGTGAAAACTGGAGGGAGGGAAGGGCAAATGAGCTTTTTTTTGTTTGTTTAATTGCTTACAGTGCAGAATGGACTCATGATCTCTTGACAAAAGTAACTGCCAAATATCTGATGTACCACCAGACTGGCAACCACAGTGGTTGCTGCCTTGAGCAGAGCATCCAAGGGAATCCAAGGGAAGCAATCCCACACACTGCAGTCAGGTAAACCACTGCATTGGCCCTTGTTTGCAACCTCTTCTCTACAATAGTACAAAAGGAACCAGATACCTGTTTAGTCCTGCTGTAGCATCTCTTAGGAAATATCTTTGGAAAGGATGCGAACAGACAGAGTAGTCTATTTTCACTGCAGAAAGGGCTGAGGATCTCTCCTCACAGCATGGTCCTAAAAATGCCTGTTCTTTATGCTGCTTATAAAAAACTTTTACCTAAGACAATGGAAGAAGTCGGGTATGTGATGTCCAGTGCCTCAGACTTGGGTATATCAGGCTGAGAAATTGAAACTTAAGGGAAACATCTGAAATTTTGGCTCTCTGTGATCATGGAACATATATTCAAGGATTACTTCAAGTGCCTCCCCAAATTACAGAATGCCTCTGCTTCTCTACTAAGGCTTTTCTTTCTTCATGGGAGAGATCACGGTGTTTGCAGTTCACCCATGAAGCAGGGGATATCTGTAGAATCACAGAATCATCCAGGTTGGAAGACACATCCCAAGATCATCTAATCCAACCTCTGACCTAACACTAACCAGTCCTCCACTAAACCGTATCACTAAACTCTACATCTAAACGTCTTTTAAAGACCTCCAGGAATGGTGACTGAACCACTTCCCTGGACAGCCTACTCCAATGCCTAACAACCCTTTCAGTAAAGATATTCAAGGGGAGTTACTTGGTACTAGGGGAGAAGAATGCACTGAGAAAGGGAAGGAATGGAAGGAGAAGGAAATGCAGTCAAGGTCCACTTTAACCTTGGTATATTACTATTACTTAAAATTCTCAAGATAACCTCTATTTCCACATGTATGTACTAGTTTTCAATTTCAGTAGATCTAGCAAGAGCCATGAAACCTCAGCTGGGGCCCAGGAAGCCTGGCTGTACGCATGCTCTGTAGCAGCCCCATAACACTGCAACTTCTGTGACCTTTTCAGCACGCGCATGTACGGGTGTTACCTGCCAACAGCTGAGTAATGATCCTCCCCCCAGCTTTTTTTCTTGCAAAATCATTTCTCAGCAAATCCAGATGGTGCAAAGGAGTCTGATGAGCAGAACGGCCTGGTTCTGAATACGGATGTCAGAGGACAGATCCTGCACGTCTCTGAAACTGCAAATGAAGCAGATGTTTGCCGTTACTGCCCGGCGCTTCTCCCTCACTAACCACACACTGCAGGCAGCAATCGTGCATCACCTTCTCCTCCACTAATGGTTACTCAGGCGTGTAATAAGTTGAATTTCATGTTGCTGATGAATCTTATTTTAGTTGTTTGGCAAGACAGGCTGTTTCTTTGTTAAGGAGTGAATGGAGACATCTGGCTTTGGCAGGGTGACTAAAATGAGCTGTGTCCGGCTGATGTTCCTCCTGATTCACCTTAATTCGCCAACACTAGATCCAGCAACGACTGCAGCCTCGTAACAGGAAAGCAGGCTGCAGAAGCCACCCTTTACACCTGCCCTATTTCGCCTTAGACAACTTTATCTTCCACGGTGTAAAACGCCTCAGGTGTTCCTGATGTCACCGAGCAGTGCCAGTGCTGCATCACCCCCCGAACAAAGGCACTAAACCTGTAAGCACACGGGAGCTATTCCCAGCCCTTCTGGCTCCACCGATGACAGTGTTACTATCAGCCAAACAAGCACTGAGTTCAGCTCTTCCTCGGCCACTTGGCTCAACTTTGCACTTATGCAGAGAGGCAGAAGACTGCTCTGCCTAGTTAGCACCTTACACAGCGTGCAGGACTGGAGTAAGGCACTGCACAAGCCCCAGGACTGAGAATCAGACCCATAATCTAGGGTCACCGGTGAGAGACTGCTGCTGCTTCATCCCCCTTGTAATAGCTTTCTCCCTTCACGATGAGTTATTGCACTACTATTTTTGGCTGTGCTTCGTTTGGGAAGTTGGCACAGAAATACTGTCTGGCAGAAACAGACCTGCCCTGGCAATCTACTGTTTTGGGGGTTGTTTGCTTTTAACTAATTCATTATATTGCTGTACTGCAATGTATATCACTTGTTTTCCCCTCCAGCACGGAGTGTTTATTAGACAACTGCTCTCAGGAAACTTCCCCGAGACAAACACTTAACCCTCAGCCTCCTCAGAAGGGCTGGCAGCCTTTATTTCTGAGCTCTAGAAAGCAGCTCCAGTACGCTAACACATACAATTATTAACAATAAGTTTGGGATCGTATTTTGGTTATTAGTGAACACTTGTGTTTCCATCAATGCCTTCACCTAGATTAATCCCTGAAGCAACAGGAGTTCATTACAGAGAGATTTGTCAGATTAAGCCTGGGTTTCACGGGCTTCTCTCTCTCCTACTTCTCTAAATGGGATTGTTCTTCGTGACCCTAATATATGACCGTCATTTTCAATGCTGGTAACCACCCTTCCAACTGGAGAAGGTAATGAATGCCAAAGGCATTTACTGATACCACCACTCAGCCCTGATGCTGGAGCCACGCAATTCCTGTTCCTTAAGAGCCAATTCCAGCCACTTCTTTCCTGGCACACCATTCATCAGAGAGGTCTGGTGGAGTCCCCTTGGCATCACTCATTTCCCTAACAGGGCACTGCAGATAGCATTTACAGATCTCAAAACAAGCCTCAACCTTCTGTGAGTTCACTTGCAGCTGGTTGAGGGCAAAATCCCCCAGAAAGACTGGGAAAACCTTGGAATTTCATCTCTGCTAGCATCATACGGATTGCAGTCAGTATGCTATTGCGTTCACAAGCTCAGTCTAACCACAAGGCATTTATTGTAGCGAGCGGATGGTGGTTCACAAAGACATGGTAATACTACACTTCAGTAAGACAACCCAGGCCAAAGTCCAGCCCACAGTAGAGCACTTGTCTGTCACAGAGCAGACTCCCTGTGCACAAAGAGAAAGGAATGGAAGAGCAGCACTGATGCCCTCTCCCCCAGCCAGGTGGCACTGGGTGAGCTCAAGCCTCCTGCTGCCTGGAGCACCCTGGAGAACCACCAGAGGTGGCAGCCAGACACTGCAGTATCTGAGCCTACCAGGTAATAAATTTCCAGCCTTCCTAGACAATCCACAAATTAAAATCATTCCCTGAAGCAAACTGGCTGCCCGTGTGAGACAGGTGTAGCGGGCTCGCATCGTCTCTGCACTTACTGCAAAATGTCCGAGCCTCCCTGCAGGCACAGCCACACACACAACAGGACATTACAGGGATCATTGATCTATTGGGTTTCTGCCCATCTTAATAAATAATTCACTAAAGAACATTCTAGACCATAAATTACAAGGTTTATAAAGGAAGAAAAATCCTCCTCTTTTATCTCGTGCAGCTGTAGTTGGAGCGTGGCCCCGGTTCTTCCCAATACTTCATGGGTTCTGCTGCAGCTCAGGCCATTAACAGCAGCACGGAAACTTTTCTGAAGTAAAGAGCTGACACATCACCACAGCTTTTGATGCCCGCATTACAGCCTAACCCCAGGCAGCGTGCTCATCTTTACCTTCGTTGTCATTTTGCATATCAAATTCTCACGCGCGTCACCCAGAGGAGCGCAGCTCAGCAAAGAGAAACAGGAAGAACAGAAAATGCCATTAATGATTTGCCCAAATCTTACACTTTGCCTCAGTTTTAAAATCATGCCTTGCGACACGAGCTAATGAAGTGCTGCAGAAGAAAGCATAGCTTTAATCTTTGTATTGGATTCTGGATTTGTAAGAGTTTCGAGTAAATCTGTTTAGACGGTTCAGGAAAGCCTCCCGCTAACCATCTGGGTTTTTGCTGCTGCCTTGCTATTTGTTGACATCAGCAGTCCTTGAAATGTTCTCAACAAAGCACAATTTTTTATTTTTCACACCTGGGTAATTAAAACAGGTAGGCATTGAACACTGGGAGCCATTTTGAAAAGACATCATTTTCTCAACCCATAAACATAATTTGTTATCAAATAAAGTGCTTCCGCACCCCGTTTCTCCAGCGCTTCAGCATTTTAATCTGAAATACAGTTGATAGAAATCACTATTTTCAAGCAGCTGCCAGGTTGGGATGCAATTCTGAACTAAGTACATGCCTTTTTCATATGCACTGCAGTTGTTTGATGCCTCAGTGTGCAGTGGGGACAGAGAACTGAAGGAAAAGCACTCAGAAGAGAAAAGGTACTGCATAAAATGGGGACAGGAGGGCAGGAAGACAGGTTTTGTTTTACAAGAGTTACCACTATAAGCCTTTCTTAGTAGTAATTCTTTTTGTAGGAAACTTGATTTTCAGTGCAGCATTTTGGAAGTAAGTTTGGCTGATTCAGAAGAAATAAGACATAATCCCTGCAGCAAAATCATAAAAAAATATCTTAACTTAGAATTTTGCAAGGCTTGAATGTCTTGGCTTCATTGACAGATTCCAGCTGAGACCTGAACAGATAATAACAGTATAACACAAGAAATCATTTTCTCACAGTATCCCAAGCAACATACATAATCGAGTTTATCTTATTCAGATAAATTGTCCTGGAGACCAAAGTTAATAACTTTGGTGAAAAAGTCTACCAAGACTGAGTTTTAGGACTAGATTTTCCTTTGGGGAGTGCAGAATACAGCAGCACCATACGTGGTGTTACAGTGACTCTTCTCCAATGATCAAATCACAAGATGCAGCTGAAATTCAGAAGTAGAGTTTCTCTGCTTTAGTGCCTTCGACTCTAACTATAATTGTAGCTTAATGCACTTCTTCAAGCACTAATTTCATTAGATTTATTTATAGTTGTAGTGGGATGGTAACAAGTTACTCTATAATTCATGGATCACTGGCATAATAGGAACCATTAGCTGTCACATCAGTGCAGATGAAGTGAGCTTTGACCTGTGAATTACTGTCACAATAAACCCAACTCCTGCAGACACCAATGTTATTCTTGTGGAAATAGTGTATGTTAATTTGAAGTAAGTACTTTAGTGAGGAACCTAAGAAATTAAAAAGAATCTATCTGCTCCTGATCCCTTGTCTTATTTGAGATCTGTACTTCTAACGAACCTATTGGAATACGCAGAAAGTGATGAGTTTCCCACCAAGGAGAACTGGGGAATAGGAGCAAAGGGAAGGACAATCCCTTGCATGACAGATGACTTGCTGCCAGATATATGTTCAGGCAAAAGAAAAACAACAAAGGAACAGGAATGCGAACTGTAGTTTTGTCACTAGTAAAGAGAACCAGAAAACAAAAAAAGGACAGAAGAAAATGTAAAGAATAAGTGAAGATAATGATGGTAATTTGTTTCCCTATTCTGAGATAATTGATCCACACTGAAAATGTAATTATAGTACATTAAAGAGATGAAACATAAGGTCTGAGGCACAGAGAGAAGACAAGTGTGAGCTGAGAGACTCTAATTATGACATTTGGGGAGTCAAAATATTTTGATTCTGGCCTTTCAAAATCCAGGGACAATGGCAATACAGCAAGCATCATTTCAGTTGTCAACTACCTGCTCTTTCTACCCCCTTTCTTGTTTCTTTGGACTGTAGTCTCTGACAGAGAGCCTGCTGCTATGTGACAGTCCATTTGGTTAGGGACGACAATTCTGCTGCTCAGATCGTCTTTGATTGCTAATCACACTTCAGAAAAGGCGACTCATTTACCCAAGGGGCTTCTAAACCTCCAGGTTTTTGCTTGTTTGTTTCTAGACCTCTTTCTTCCCCCTAGGCAATGTGGTGCTGTACCCCTTGGTGATGCAGTACCCGTGGTGATGTATAGTTTTGAGCCCTTCATGTTCCATCCATCACGTAGGGCGGTGTGTAACACACAGGGCTGGGCTACAGCAGCAGCCAGCAGACTTCAGCCATAATTATCCTCTTCTGTTATCAGCCTCGGGAGAGCTCCTGAGACAGGGAAGCCCCCTATCCTGCCTGGTACAGCTCTGCATATCCGTTGTTAATGCACCGTGGGTACATGAGATGACAACAGCTTTTAACTATTTAGAATATACATTCTGTTCTGTCAGTCAAGCAGCTCCCTAGGAAGAATCAAAAGAATGACTCAAATATAAAAATTCAAATCCTAGGAAGAAAGGAAGGTTCCAATAAGCTCAGTACTTGCTATTTGCCATTAATTCTATTATTCCATGTTAGAGTATTTTTCTGGGTAAGGCATCCTTTATTTACTTTATTGAATAAAGAATATAAAATATGCTTTTTTCTGACCACCCAAATTTCAAAACCAAGGGTGCAGGATGAAAAATATACAAAGCCACTGCTCCAAAAAGGAGAGAAAAATCTGGCAAGTCTACTGCAACCAGCATCAACAGACTTGGATCATGCCAAGCATTTCTGAAGAGATTAAAAGTATTAGAACACAAGTAAATCACAAAAAAGATTTAAACACATTCAGCATATGCTGAACACTGACAAGTGCAAGGAAAAGGTCAGAGCTTTAGCTGTTAATCCAAGTGTTGCAGGAGAAGCTATCAAACAGATAAACCAGCCTTCAAGTTCGGGGAGTGCAGCTACCTCCTACCTACCCAGTGGATAAGTTGTTCCATGAACTAATTCGTCTTACCAGGGCTTCGAGCAGTTTGCTTTGTTGAGCACCTTAAAAGCAACTTTCATTTCACTTCACCAGCTGGCATACACACCAAGTACGCCCTTTAAAGTTGTTAATCTTGATTCTAATTTCTTCTGTTACTGCTCTTGGGGAGAGTGATAAGGAAAGAGCAGGGGAGGAAGTTTTAAGCTCCTTTGCACTTCTGTACTTCGGCATCTGCAGCTTACCTGATTTCCCCAGGCTTTGCTCACGCTCTGCTTCGGATGCTCCCCTGAGGCCTCAGGGAGTGGAGACAACCAGCACGCTGTGTGCTTCAGCCTAGGCACAGCCTGCTCAGAAAAGCCCTCCCACTGCAAAGAGCTGGAAAGGGAGGCAAAGCCGACTGATAGATAAATATGCAGCTTCATGCACGAGTTTATTTTCAGAGAGCTGTTACCATCCCGCTGAAACCAAACAACCTTACAGAAGCTTTCAAGAGACGTAAGGGTATTAGTACTAATAAGAACAGACAATTAAATACAAAAACATAGCTGAAAAAGAAGCCGAGAATTTGGTTGAGGAGACAAGAGAATCATGTAAATTAGAACCCAGATCTGCTGTATTTCCTACCAGGGCCAGCACAATAACAACTCTGCAGGATCAATCCTGCCTGCAAAAAGACAATTGAGCTTCAGGTCGCAGTGTTTACTGCCATCACTCTGTGGATAGAGATTTCGCCGAGCAGATCCCCGCTGTCCCCCCATCCAGTCGTGTGGGCAGTAAACTGGGGAGATTCACAGCCTGATCTCACGCCTGGCTCCTACCTCCAGAATATCCCTGGCACAACCTTGCACAAAGACATGCCTGAGAAATGGGAGGAGTTTCTAGCCACTGCATTTTCAGCGGGAGTTATTTGGTAAAGCCATACACAGCCTGAGCAAGACCTTCAGTTAGTGGCTGTGGCTGTATTTAAGAGAGGACGTGCTCCACATGGGTTTCAAGTTCAGGAAGAGCTTCTGATTTTGCTGGGTTAAGCCAACCGACCAAGATGTTCGTATATACCTCTTTTCTAAGGCTTCAAGGACGCATCTCTGAGTTAAATAACTTGGTGGGACCCAGTGTGCAGATGGACTGAACCAAGGCTCACCTGAAAACTGCATGACCCTTGCGCAAAGGTTTCAGTAAATGCAGTGCAAACTGCAATGAGCTCAGCCCCACTGCTCATGTCTCGGAGGCTGTGAATGCTTTGCTCAGCTCTGTCACTGTCATATGCTTGCCCTTTGGGTTCCTTCACCCCCAGCGGCGAGGCAGAATGATTTCTAAACGTTGGAAATGCCTCCAAAGCGTCCTTTCAACACGATGCAGCTCTCTTCCATCACCTTCCTTGCTGAGACCCAGGGGAATTAACTCCCCCCAGGAAAGAAAAGCAGCAAAGCAACAGAAAGTGAGGGGGGCTTGTTTTTGGCAGAACAAGCCTGAAATAGAAAGGGAAGGACAGGGGCTTTGATTAACACCTCATTTACGTTTGGAGGCGACACAAAGTGGACACTGCTGTGCCGCATCCTGTCCACGGCTGGCACTAGTTCAGGGGCTTTGCAGTGGCTTAGGACTGCCTTATGCTGTCTCCTTTGGTAGGAGACAAGATCTGGTTATGCTGCTGCTCCCCGCTACCACAGACTCGTAGATTTAAGGTAGGCTTATCTCTAGGCTAAGTCCTGTTTGGGTAGAATATTTGTGGCTGTCATGGGAGAAAAGAGAAACTTTTCACTGCGTTGTTCTCCAAGACTGATACAGCAGCACCTCAGCCAAGTGGCACCACTTTCACACCCCACTAAGGCTTGAACTGGCCGAGCTAATTCAGTGCAAGTCTAAAGGCAACTGAGGTATGAGGGAGGGCATCCATCCCATCTGCTATACAGCCAATTCTTTGCCAGAATTGTACAGTGACAAATTTTGCCTCCATTCACAGCAGAATAAATGCAAATTACCAGGCATCTGAAAACAAAGCAGAAGAGGAAGAAGCTTGAAGAGGGAAAACAGCTTGGATGTCATCACCAAAATAACTGCTACAGGCTTTTCCAGCAAGAGGAGAAATGCCCCCCTTATACACTGCTTTCACTATTTGTTTTGGATGAAAAGTATATGGGGTGCAAGTTCCGCACTGCACTCTATTTCTCTCATCCCTAGTCTCAATTAGCCTAGAGATGTCTGAAACTTGCTCTTCTTCTCCCCAAAATTCTCTTTTTCTTATCTAAGAGTTCCCTGAAACAAACAGAAAAGTCACAATGTTGTAAAAACCAATTTATTAAAAACAAAGGTCTAGTCGATCGCTCAAGAAAGTGAAAATATTGCACTTAAGGGAGAGAAACACACTATTGAAATAGATTAATGGAAGAAAGTAATGAAGACAAGAAACAATGCAGAACAAAAGGCCAAATGCTTCATATTAGACAGGAGGAGAGAGAAAACTGCAAGCTCATATATAAGCCAGCCAGTTGAAAACTAAGCAGATGCGTACACAAAGCAATAAGGAAGGGTATCCTAAAAGTGATTGTCAGAACAGGGCTAAAAAAAAAAATCACGAGCAATCCAACTAACAAAAATCCATTTTGCACTGGCTTTGTGCTCTGTGTCCCCTCAGCTCCTGCACTGTCCCCGTGTCCCTGCCCTGCCACCACCGCAGCCAGCTGGGAGCTCACAGGGACAGGACAGGAGGGGAGCTGCTGCTCCTGGGCACTGCCTGCTCCTCTCCCCACGCACCAGTTTCTGCAAAAGTTCTTAGCATCAACTCCTCCGCCAAACTGCTTTGGGTATTCAGAAGTTATTTCTGTTACTAAATCCCTTTTCTTGTTCTTTTTTTAAAAATTGCATCTATTTGCATGTTTTAAACTTCACCAGACACTCAGTCTTGCAAACTCTCTAGGCCAGGGACTGCCTTTTACTGCCTCAAATGATGGGCTACAACCTTACAGATCTCCGAGTGCTTAAGCCATAACTGGCATAGCATGTCAATATTGTGAACATTAAATCATACTAAGAACAGAAGAACGTGGAGTTTGTGCCCAGTCTTTGGCATTGTTTCCAGAAATGGATTCTTAAGGCTTAAGAAGCAAATGGAAAGAAGAAGAGGGGAATTTCCTCCATCATTTCTCCCTTGCCTTGCTCCTGAAGCTGTGGGTGCTAAGGGCGAAGACGCCGATGAGAATTCCGTGAGCACAAACAGCATCGCTCACCTCTGCAGCAATGACATGGAGCAATTTGACACTTGGGGTGCAGGGGAGACGTAACCCACATTTAGATTCTGCTGACTTTTATAATGCTGCTTACATTGAACTTGTTTTTCTCCTTATTGACTAGAGGGAAGAAAAGAATGACACATCATTGTACGCCGTTGATGAATGGAGGCACAAACAAGCTTTTGTTGTCGATACGAAAATATCGTACCACTTCTTTCAGAGACATCTCTAGCTCTGATTTTTTTTTTTTTTTTTTTTTTTTTTTTTTTTTTTAGGGAGAGATAAAATTCTCCATACACTACATAAGTAGTGAAATGTCTTCTTTTGAAATTCTGGGGACAATAAAGCCCCTTTGATATAAAGCTCGCATTGCACCTCTTTTCACCTCTCTGTTAACAGTGCTCATTCTTGTTAACGGGCAGCAGAAAGATCTATTAGAATTTCACCAATATCATTTACCATCGCTGTTCAGCCAGTCTTGGCAATATCCATGTCTATCAATTACCTGAAAAAAGATGTCATACAAGTTCAAGCAGAAATGCTCCAAGTATTTTAATTTGTATGGACACAATCTCAGACACCTGAGCTTGGAGAGGGACAAGGACTCACAGGCTGGCAGATGTCACTGGTGCCTGTTTTCAGATGTGAGAACAAAAATTAGAGTAGAACATCCCACAATATTGCATCAGGGAACAAGCAGGTCCTTGTCAGTGATCTTAAGGAGCTTCTGGCAGAAAATTAGGGGGTGTTTCTCTCTCCCATTTCTACAGTTCCTACACTACTGCACAGCACCTCCCGCAGCACAAGCTCTCGGGCACAGGCCGTGTTACAGAGCAAACTGTGGCCAGCCCACAAGGCGCCCGGATTTAGCACAGGTACCAACCTCAGATCACAGCGCTTAAACCCCTGCCTTGCCCTGACAACGTATAAGAGTTTCTTACCAGGAAACAACAGCTCTGCTTTCACACATGCCAGACCTATCTCCACCTTGTGTGGACCCAGCTGTTTGGCCTGCCCCCCTCAGGCCCCACAGACCAGGCTCTGCCTCGTCTGTAGGTGAAGCCCCCAGCCCTCGGCCGCACTCTCCTTCCTATGGATGCTGCTTTAACCCCCCATTAAGGTCAGAGGGTTTCGATCAAATACATCTTACACGTTTTCAGTACATGGTTCCATAACAAGAGAAAGACAACATCAGAGAGGCAGAGGTGTCTTTGGAGGATGAAATTCTCGGCCCTGCACAGCGAGCAGGCACCAAGCCGCCATGCTGCAGCTCTGCTTACTGCGCGAGGCTTTTCTACCCTCTCGTCTCCTACACCCGCCAGGAAGCACAGATGCTCACTATCATTTCCTAATTAAAGCCCTGAGGCGGAAAAGCAGTTACCATATACTATAAACCACCCTGAAAAGCATTTAAATACGTCTTTAAACTTTAGCATGCAGTCAAGAATCCTTCCTAACAGGGCTGCTGCAGCCCCTTCTCCCCAGTTAACAGGAGCTAATCGGAGCGGCTGGTTACTGCCAGCAGTGACAGAAGTGGATAAACCTCTTGTTAAAACCACCCTGTGCAGAGAGGGCTTTTGGATAGGGCCCAGCTTACAAAAAGACATACCCACATCGACTGTTTCGTTAACATCGAGGGCTGTCTCATCTCCAGGAAGAATTTCCTCCGCCTGTTCTGTTTATCCGAAGCCCAAATTTGTACCTTGTTCTTCTACTCAAAAGCAATCCTGCAGAACGCACAGAGATCTGCTGCGGAGCTGGTACTCCTTTGAAATACATCCTACCAAAAATTAAAACTGGCTGATTGTTTGGTGTATCTGCAAGTAGGTCATGAATTAATCTAAAACAATGACTCTCAGGTCAGGTCCATATTACTCTCTGCTTTGTGACAAATGCAATTTCTTATTCTCAGACAATGTTTCCATTCATCACATGAACTGAGCTCGTCTGCAGTAATTAACAGTTATTCACACACTGCCCATTATTACTCAAAATAATAAAGAAAATATTTTTTCTTATCATTAGCTAGCTAGGTCAGTGAACATGAGGGCAACATATATCTTAAAATTCCCAAGAAAGCAGAGATTAGTTCCAACACTTAAAAAACCCTAAATCACTGTCAGCTGCATTACAGATTCCCACATGCAAAGAAGGAAGGAAAAAGTCACAGTATATCAACAGGCACACAAATAAAGGTAATTTTTTCTCTCTCTCTGTCTTTCTTCCTGCACTTTAAGAGAGATCACAGAGAATAATTATAACTGTTCCTTTTAAATTCTGTCAAATGAGCCCAATTTTGCTTCCAGGAACCATCTCTGCACTGCTTCTTTAACATTAATCTGAAGGATTATTTGGATGAGTTAAAATTGTCTAGGAGTGTCAGGGCAGCTGTGCTCTGAATAGAAAGTTGTCTTTTGAGCAGAAGAGGTGATGGCTGAGATTCGCTGTGACTTGACTTTCAGATGAGTCTGGTTTGATTTCCATGACGGTTTAAAGGCAAGCACATCTTCTGGAAGGGATGGGAGAGATCCCAGGATTTTAGCACATGCATTCTCTCATTCAGAAGTTCCCAAAATAGATGTAAGCACCCAAGTTGTACTCAGGAGACGGGTTTTCAGCTGCAATCTCCAGGATGGTAGGTGAGAATTAAAGGCTAGGAGCCTAAAGTTCTTTGTGCCAGCTGCACTGGCAGGGTAGGAGATCCACCTTGTTCTTGTTCCTGTTGTTCCATGTTTGTTTGTTTTTCCAGTTTGGGGGAAAAATAAAATTAAAAAACAACAACAAAATCAAAACAGCCATGAGCTTGTGCACCCAAAGGGAACAGCAAGAAGTTTTATTATGTTTCCTTCTGTATTGTATTAAGCTAGCCCTCCATCCTTCAGAATGATATGCAGCTCCACCGTGTCTTCAGAAGGCAAAGAATTTTTGTGTTGCTTTTTGGATAGGATACGCCTGAAGTCTGAAATCCAGCTTTCAGTCCTCTCTTCACATCTGTCATGACACTACAGCCCTTCTCTCCCCAGACGCAGATGCTCCATTCTCTTCCTCATAAGTTCTTGCACTCAATAGAAGGAAAGGTCATGCAGAATAAATACCACTGTGCATGCTTTTACCTCCAGTGTAAGACTTTCCAGAAACGAGATAGGAAACATTCCATCCTGGAACAGCAAAGGGCTGTCCTGGTGTTACCTAAAATCAGACATCACGCTATTACAAGCACCTTGTAGCAACACGGAGAATAAACTGCCTCAATATAATTTGATCTATTTTTCTAATAACTTTTCTAATGAATATTTTATTTTCAGTATTGCTGGACTTAATTTGCTTGGAAGACGATTGTCATTACTTTAAGGAACAAACAGTTCACTAGAGCTGAGGAGTGCAATAATTGATTTTTCAACTTGGTGGGTAAATTAAGAAATCATTACTTGTATGTTCCAAGCCACGTTAGAAAAACTGTTGTGATTCTCAAATCCTTTGCTTCAAAAGACTGATCCTGATGTTTTCTAAATCTCCAAATATTTTTTTCTTTAGTAAATTTGGATCGAGACCTACCCAGTGCTGCCAGGATGGCTCTTCCAATCCAGGTTAAGGTGCCTGTCACTGCCCCAGCTCCAGACAGCTGGGAAGGCCTGGCTGGGCACGTAGCACTCCCGGAAAGCAAAGCCATTACCGGTGTCTTCACAAACATCAGGTGTGCCATTTATGCTGCCTGCCTGGACATCCTCCCTGAGCAATGGACAATGTGTTTTAGTGCACTGTGATATGGCTTGGGTCAGGGCTCTGCTCGCTCCCCATCTGCAAATCTGTTATGCTGGGGGTTTTAATATCGTTAATATCATTCACTTATTTTAATCTCATGACTGAAGGATTCAAAACGTGTCTTCTAATCTGTCTCCATTGCCCCATCTATGGAAGCAGAATAATCTATTCAGCTTTACAATGGTCTTTGATATCTTCAGATGAAGAGCAATGAGCATTAATATGACTCTATTGCCAGCAAAAAATGACTGCTGTATCCTCTCTAGCCCCTGGGCTGTGTTAAAGAAGGCAGTGACATTTAATTCATTTGATGTAACTATGTAAGAACGATCATATATACACAATTAAAAACATCATTTTTATCAATTATGCACTAGCATCTCAGCTGTACTCTACTAATTAGAAAGGGAAAGAAAAAAGATAGCTGCTGAAAATTAATTATGCCAGCATTTCTATCCTGTTTAGAACCTAGTTATAAGAATTAAATATTTATATCATTGTGGTTTCCATTATGCATCCTAATGTGATTGCCTGAGAGAAAATTTTGCAAGGTGCTTCAACACTCCTACAAGTTTAGAATTCGGCTTCTCCCATGAGCTGACAATGCCAAGAAGGTTGTATCAAAATTTGACATCCTCAGACAAGAATCTTCTTTCCACATGCAAGCTTGCAACTCTATTTCAAGCTGCTGATGTGTCACACTGATCGCATGAAGTAAGACAACTTTCTATTCAATTAAAGAGTGGTTTGAAAACTTGAAGTTACTGAAGTGGTTCCAAATCTCTGTTGCAAATCACAGACCAAATGCAGGGTCTCTTACAGAGCCCTTCCCCAGAGCTGGATGGTTACTGCAATATTCCAGGATTAGAGGCTTATCGTGTTTGGAAGAATAAAGTCAGAGTTTTTGGAGAATTTTCCACCCATCTTCCATTCATATTTGTTTTATACTCATGTTCTAGCTCTTAATTGCTTGGATTCTTTTTTCTTCTTTTCATCTCTTGCAGCTTTACCTAAGCACCTGGAAATAAGGCTTTCAAACTGCATCTCCACAAGCCTGGTCACCTCTCTGCAAGCATGTTCCTCTCTGAATGGCGAAGGTTTATGCAGAACAGGTTCAGCCCTACAGCTCCTGGCACCTTGCCATGGCAGCTCCAGACTGGCAAAATTTATGAGTGCTGTTCAATGCACGAAGGCTTTGCTCTTTGCAGGTAATCGTTAAAAGGTGAGGTCCCGACCCCACTCATTACACAATGGGTTATTGTCTGGATTTCACCCTAAGGGGTTCTTTACTTGCAACTTTTACAACAACCATAAAACGAACCTGCCTTTTCCTCCAGTAGGCTCTTCCTTTGCCATTTTTTTTCTCCCTACACAATCCAGCATCCCTCTCTACCTTTACCTCATGTTCATCACCCATCCTTTTATGCTGCTGAGCTGAAGCTAATGGGACACACCTGGTCAGCCCCATGTGCCTAGCTGAATCAGAGCATTTTTGGACCACACAGGTCACCAGCCCTCTCAGTCATCACACCGCTTTATTTCGTAATGAACTCAGATGCATAAACAACAAATATACATAGATATAAAGGCTCTCTCCAGAAACAAATTTCACTTAAACACTCAGCAATTTAGGCTGCCAAAAAGGCACTTTAACACAGAAGTTGAAAAGAAAGGATGATTTAAGAAATTATTTCAGCCTTCAAGAAAACACAGAAACATATGGTTATTGCTAAATATTTGTACATGATACAGCAAATAGCAGTATCTCACGGGTTTTGAATTTCTCTTATTTAGAAGGAAAGAGAAGAAAAAATAACTTGCTGTGTCCTTTCTTTAGCATAGGCTGGAAATAGATTCTCTTAAGATGTGTTTATCAGAGAGAAGCTTTGATAAAAAAAAAAAAAAAAAAAAAGTAGTAAAATCTCAGACCAGCATCAAATTTTAAAGCCATGTTTTAGCACTTCTCCCCACTCACTGCATTAAATTCCCTTGGCCATAGCAAGCACAGCCTTCGGAAGGCAGGGCCCCTGCCTGGACAGGAGCCCACAGACTTTGAAGCCGGACACCACCTCCAGCAAGCCAAGACCTGTGGAAGGGAAGGCACTTGATGGAAATTCTTTGAAGAAAGAATGTTCACTTCAGCTATGTGAAGTATTTAAGAGTAAAGCTTTTTTCCCAGTCCTTGGTATAAGACATTAATTTACAGGGGAGAACTCTTTAATTTGGACAATCCTTAGATATTGTATCTTTGGGGGAAAACAGGAGTGTGTCTGAAAATAAAAGCAGATAGGAAATGAAGCAGGGAAGGTACAGCAATGTAACCCTGTTGAAACATTAACTGTTGCTAAAAGTGTCAAAACATTACTGACTCTGTGCAATCAATAATTTTATTTTTCTTCTCCTTATGGAAAATGCCTCCCAGCTTCCAGGGGAGCAACCAGCACCATCAGACACCTTCCCACCCACCCACCCATATCCCTGGCTGGTGGACAAGTAGTTTTTAGATCCTGGAGGGAAATGGCCAACTGCAGGACACAGTGAAAACCAAATATACCTTCCTCCATCCCAAAAGGCAGTGCCACAACTACTACATGTATGGAGAAGTCTTAGCCAGCAGGTTAGAAATGTAAAGAAAACAGCTGCCTAACATCATCATCAGGAGAGTCCCAGTCAACAGCCCACAGAGAGCAATGACCACTGCCCAGAATCCAACCAAAACCGTGTTGTGTTTGTGTGTGTGTGGATATGGACATACACATGTATGCAGGGAGAAGCCTTTCTGTTTCACTCTCAATTTTCAGGAGTCATTCAGTGCTTGGCAAGAGGAGCAGGCTAAAACCAGGCCAGCAGTATTGTGGAATAAGCCACCTGCCTATTCATACCCAGTCCCTTTACTGCTGTTTAACCTCAGACAGCTGCAGTCCTGTGTGGAATGATGGAAAGGTTGCTCCACATTGACAGGCACCTTATTAACTGATGTCATTATAATATTAGCAGTCCTTTTCTTACTGATATTGAACGGGGTTTTTATGGCCAAAAGGTCAGGAGGAAAAGGATCGCAGAGCTCTGATCACATCTGAAGCTGATTATCAGCAGTGCAAATACCACCTGCGTTAGCTGTGTGCCAAGACAGCAATCTAAGGGCAGCGGTACCCTCCCAGGAGCTTGTGCGTGCAGCAGTGAAAGTGCGACGGGGTGCACCTTACAAGCCTCGCCCAGGATTTTAAATGCTGCCTAACACATACAAAATAGGTACATGATGTTATATGCAAACAAATTCCTGGCGTTCAATCTGCCTAAAAGTTCATTTGGGCTTACCTGTCTGTCTCTTCAGTTCATTAGGAGACCAGAGCCAGGATTTACTTACTTAGCACAATAAGTAGTTTTACCAGATGCATTTTCAAAGGAGTTTACATGCTCCCCATTTTTACAGAATTTTAATGCCCAAGCAACAGGGCTCATTTCTGACCAAGGTGGCATCAGTTCTAAGTGTTCCTGAGGGACTAAACTGATCTGGATGCAAGAACGATTTGTGGGGAGAATTTCCATGCCACAAAGAGCTATTTTCAACCTCCATCCTATTGATTTTCAAGTGCTGTTTGTGCCTCTTCCCACTCTCTTTAAACTGTGTTGACATCTGTTTACTCACCCATTACAAACAATTGGTCCAATAAAACTCCAGCACGGGGAACACGCGAAATCGATAGCCGAGACCGGTGAAAAATGGACCATCAAAGCAATGAAAGTGAAATGATTATTTTGGCCATATTTAATCAATCTGGAGAACTATAATATCAATGAAAAGTTCAAGAGGAGACAGTGACATACTGTGTTTCGTGCACACACTTGGTTTGTTTAGTAGGATTTTTTTGTTCATATAAAATTATGGAAAGGAGCCTGTATTCATTCCTGCTCTGAAACTCATGGAGATCAGGGTAGTTGGAGGAGGATAAGTGTTGGGCACATTTTATATCACTAATTTTGGTTTTGGAGTGAAACAAATACAGAGAGCTCTGTTCTGCTCCTGCAGAAGGGCAATGTCCTGCTAGGAGCATCATGGCAAGGCAACAGCCAGCAGGATTTTATTCCATTCTGTCATTTTGAATCTGACATTGAGGAAGGTGCTGACATTGCCCAAACTGCCCTTCATCCCCACCTCTTGTACTCTAGATTCTTCCTAAACCACCCTCTGATATTTCTAGTAAAAGCAAATTCAGGTATTAGAGTGGAAACAGATTAATTATCTCTTGGGGTTAATGGTGCTTTTCCTTTTTCTTTCTTTCTTTTTACAAATTTTATTGAAAAGCTGATGTTAAGGATGGCGATGAATTTATAATTAAGCAGATGCCCATAAATATTTTTAAGCAGAACTTCTATTTGAAAATCAATGAATGTTTTCACTACTATTCCCCTTCAACAGATGTTCTGCCTAATCTACATTCACTTTCCTCACTGTCTTACCTTTGACCTTTCTTTTGAAGGTATTCATAGAAGAGAATGTCAGTATTTATCTACCTGCTGTGCTTCCATCTGGCTATGCAGTGCACGAATAACCACAAATTATATTTCCTTTGTTAAAGTTTGAATGACAGAAGCATTTCTAAGGCTTCATATACACGTAGTGATCAGATGCTATCTCCTCATCTTGGAGGAATTATTCATCCTCTATCTGGACATGCAAACCAGGTACAGCTGCCAAATCTGGGTTTAGGTTTCCAGCATCTCCACTGAGATTTTTCTACCAGAAGTCTTTCTTGGAAGCTTTTCCATCACCTTTTTTTTTTTTTTTTAAAAAAAAAAAAAACTTTTTTTCCTTTTTTTTTTTTTTTCTTTTTTTTTTTAAAAAAAAAAAGCAAAAAAAAAAAAAAAGCTCGTTTCTCTTGACAGGGAAAATGAACCGGGAAGGTTCACACCCAAGACTGCCACAGGGAATGTAGAACAACATAAAAACATTTAAAGAGCACTCCGTTGGGAACGGTTGTCAGAAATAATGATCTGCAGACCTGTTAAAGTCTAAATGGTTTAAATGCTAGGAAGCAGGCCCTTCTGTGATGATTCCAATGGAGCCATACTGATGCCAGATCTCATTTCAGGATTTATGCGCTCTAAGGTTCACAGAGAAGTTTCTTATGTGAGTTGACAAAATCTGCTTCTTTTGGACAACTACTTACAGTAACAAGAACACAAAGAAGCGATGTTCTCTGAAAAGCTTTGGCCTTTACATTTACTGGAAATGGTGTCAACTCCATTTTGCCAGATAGGTGAAGGAGGCCACAGAAATGTGTCCTTAGCAAGCCAAATAGAAGCACTAAAGGAGAAAAAGCTACAACAAGAGCACCAAGGCTCACATTCACATTTAAAATAGAATAAGAACTTATTTTAACTGCAGCAAAGAAACATGAACCTAAAACAAACTCCTGATCCTACGATTTTTTGAAATACTGATTCCAAATCTCATCTTCGTAGGTTAAGTAGAAAGGAAGGAAAGTTGGCATTTTTTTTTTCCTCCAACCAGAAGTTAAAAGCACATGTATTACCTAAACTTTTTAAAGCATACATATAGAAACAATAAAGTCTTAGATGAGTTGATTTTCTCTGTATATTGATTCCCAGTATTCAGCATCATTATACATGAGAGACACATCCTACTCTCTTAATACTAAGTCCTTCTTACTTTTACCTATATAGCTGTAGAATTGAAAAGTAAAAGAAGTGTACGTAAAACGTACTTTGTCAAGAAATATACAGTTGAGACCCAAGGTCAGCAAAAATACACAAAATAAAGCCTTCCTGTGCAAGTACCTGCCAAAGTCAAGAATGTTTCTCTACTTCTCAGTTTTTTTGAGCTCACTAACAGTGCAGAGCTTTATTTATTTGAATTTATTAATAAAGTAGCTAGTTATATGTGCATCTAGTGAAAAAGAGGATTCCTTCTATTTTGAGTCACAGACATGTCAGGTGGCATACAAGAGCTACGAGCCAGGATGCATTCAGAGAAAATTAAAAGTCAGTGAATCAGAGGAATAATAGTCCATCTGCGCACTTGTGCTCCATGTCACTGTAATTCTGCAAACGCATCTCAAAATATCAGAGTGAGCAGCAACTTCTTACTTTACTGAACATTTCTTTTTCAGAAAGGTTCTTGCTAAAAATACCAAGTGAGCTCATCATTTACGTTCATAATCTAGCTGTTCTCTTCTAAGTCTTTTTTAAGGTTGTCAGAATAACCACTTCTGAAGGGACATTTTTGGACATGTGTTGTCCATATTATGGACAGAATTCTAACGAGCAGGGCTCATACGACAGTGAAGTATAAAACAAAACGGACAATCTCATCCTGGTGTATTTGCTTAAATAGGAAAGCAATTTAATCTGCTGTTTAGCTGGTCCATGCTACTGAAGAACATGTTCCAGTTAAGCTCCTGCCCCCGGGAGGCATTTGCTGTTGTTTTTCAGGAGGCACCACTCTCCCCTCTGAAACGAAGTGCCCATCCCACATCTGCCCAAGGAACATCTGCTCCTACAGAAGGAACAGTTAGGCAAAAAGTGAAGGTCATAATCACATTATCTTTAATGTTCCACACCATTATAATGTTCCAATATAAATTAAATTCCATACATTGGAACACAGGAGGTTCTGTCCAAACATCAGAAGGAAGGTTCTTTACAGAGATGGAGCACTGACCAGGGTCTCCCTCCTTGGAGATCTTTGAAAGCCATCTAGAAATGGTCTTGGCCAACCTGCTTGAGCTGGGAGTTGCACCAGATGACTTCCAGAGGTCCCTTCCAACCTCATCCACTCCGTGATGCTGTGATAAGCATGGCCATCAAATTTCTTGCCCTGGCCAAATTCCAGATTTGGCAATTAAATCTTCCTGAATGTCTACATTACAGTCTGAAGCACAATCCTGGACACAGTGGGACTGTGTAAAATTTTACATATCTATGTGTCTCCACTGACTATAAAAAGAGTCTGGCTCTCTAAAATGCAGACATCTCATTTCTATGCACAAATGTTAGGATAAATGAATCTCATCCCAAACTCCTGGGAACAGAAAGGAGGAGAATCATGCCCAATGTAATGAAAAGGCTTACCCATAACACAGCCTCAAGACTGAAAGAGGAAAATCAGATAGCAGAAACTAGGGCAAGAGAAGAAAAGGGCCCATGTTAGAAGAAAAGAAACAACTTTGGAACATCATTGTAATTATCTTGACTCAACATGAGAAAATCTGGTGTTAATTCAATAACTGTTTAGAAAAACAGGGAGGAGTATACTGTGAACTATGTAATTGATGTTTTGACATTTTTTTTTTAAAAGACCAAGCTGCTTTTCATCCAGTAGTTGTCTAGTTTTCTGGGAAAAGCAAACAAACAAACAAACAAAAGCAATCAATACTATTAAAAAGGCTTGCAAGGTGAGAGGTCGGTTAGCCAGCACTTCTGCAGTTGAGGCCACTAAGAGAACTATAGATACTATGTTGGATTTATTGCTTTTATCCATTAAGGATACAGTTTTTTGAAGAGGCTTATTTGTTAGGCTCAGGCATATCACAGGACCAATATATTCATGATTCAATTACCTGTGAAGAACTGCAGAAGGTCAGGGTGGTGCTGCAGGATGCCACATTAAGCAAAGCCTGCTCAGAGGAGGCAGAGGCACATGTAGCAGGTCATACAACAAGACACCTGCCTTCCAGCACTGCCATTTAGAGTTTCTACAAATGTAATTACCTCAACTATCCCAAACACAATTATTCATACAGCTAAACTGATGGACAAAATAGTTTCAAGCAACTGAGGTTGCAAAAGACATTTGTACAAATGAAGACCTAATGATTACTCCTTTCAACAACATAAACCCACAGCAGTCAGTCAGTCAGAAAGACAATTACTTGACTTGTGCTCATGTAGGTCCCTTATTTAAAATACCTATTCCCTCCAACTTCCTTTTGAATAACAGAAATATTTTGCAATTCAAGTGAAAATAAATGCTTTTAATTAATTTCCTAAAAAACCTTCTACAAGTAATACTGAACCTAGCACATAAACTCTTTTGTAATGCTCCTAAGACTTGCCAAATTGTTCCTTGTAAACTATCAGGAAGCACTCACATAAACAACACTGCCAACAGTTGTCCTGCCAAAAGATGCGTCCTACAACTGCCTTGCAAGCACTGGCTGCGTACTAAGCAGAACGCCTGTCGGAAGAGCAGACTGTGGAGTGCAGTGAGAACCAGCACCTTCCCCATCACTCTCCATGCTTGGAAATTTTTGCATGTACTGTGGGGCTGAAACTCACTGCTTGAACTGACTCATATCTGGAGACACTGTGAGAAACGTAAGGTTCTCCTTACCATCCTCCCAGACGGTGGTGTCTTCTGGTTTCTGTCTAACTTTCCATTCATTTCTCTTACCAAAACAAAAGACCCTGAGACTCCTTTAAGTCTTGGTGCCTCAAGGCTCCACAATCCTTGAATTCTAGGCCTAGAACTGCAAGAACAGCAACTATTTGCATTTGAAAAAAGTAAATAAAATGCACCCCATGAAGTTCACAGTTCGGTGATCACCATCATTATCTGCATCAAACCAAGAAACACCTCTTTGACGCCCTGACAGTATTAAGGATTTGAAGGATTTTTAAAGACCCAAGTCTAAGGTCACTTGCGAGAGCATTCTGACTGAGGCTTGCAGGAAGGGTATCAAAAAGAATACATTAATTTTTGCTGCAGATTAAATCATTATAAAGGCAACTACATGAAAGACAGTATTTCTAACGAGGGAAGAGTTGAAAACTGTCAGGAATTAGTCATGATTTTTGAAAATGAGACTTTCATTTCACTTGCTATCAAGTAATTGGTGTTAAGTTATCCTCCTAACTGGACTGAACCCTGGAAACTAAGCAACAATGGTGGTCCAAGCCCTCAATGGAAGAGCATTAACAATGGTAATTTCGGTCAAGAGATGTAGCAAATGAGCTGCATGACTTGTGTTAATTTGGGGCCTGCTTTTGCTTTTGAAGTCAGTAGTTCTGTTGACTTCAATGGAAACGAAACTGAATTGCCTTCCCTTGCAATTGCATGGATTTGGTTCAAAAAGAAATCAAAGCATCTGCCCAAAAGGTAGTCTGAGTTCTTGGAGTAAAACTAATTAAAAGAAAATCCTGGTATAAGCATGTATTCTTTGCATTTCTTCATTTCAGATGAGTCCAGAAAACAACACCATTCAACGTGATTAGGTAGCTGTAGCCTTTTGATTCTTAGCTAAGCTGTCCCCTGACAAGGCTTTGCTCTCAGACTTACCTCTGTCAGGCTCTTGGCGTTTCCATAACTTTGGGTAAAACTCACTTTCCAAGTGCCCATCCTCTGTTTTGGGAAAAAAGGTAGAAAGGACTACTTTGTATTTAGATTCTATGAGACCAGATGAAGGAATTGTTGTTCACTACATTGTGTACCCTAACAATATGCATTAGCAGCACACTATCTTGTAGCACAGCAAGATGTTAACATTTGCTAAGGCCCCTTTAGGCACCTTCAACATGAAAATGAAAACTTCTGGGTGTAGATGAGGTGTTAGAAATAACATTTGTGCAACGCTGATTTGATAAAACAGAACAAAAGGCTTCCTGAGGTTTCCTCAAACCGCAGAACAGAATTGGTCAGAGGCTCACAGCCACCTGCAGCCAGAGGGAGAAAACGCGCCCAGCTCTTCCAAGCTCATTTCTGTCCTGGCGGCTCAGATGCACTCTCGCTCCCCATCCTCTAACTCCTGGCAATGTAGGCGCTGGCAAAGCCTGCTACCCGAGCTGACACCTGTGGTACTACTTGGGCTTGCTGGTAGTAAAAGAATAAACCTCTTGCCAATGAACAGACAAACCTGATACACCCAAGCAAAGATGAGGGGAGACGAGCTGGTGCCTTGGTGCTTTCCAGACAGTAAAGATGAAGCCTGCCACGGCAATCTGAGCTAGAAAGGTGAATGAAAGGTGAATTTGGTTCCTGACTCACGTGTTTGGTGTTGCATCTGTCTGAGCATCTCCGGAGTCTACGTGTCTGCAGGCAAAGCAGGAGCTATTTCGGTTGCACAGAAGCTATACTTCTGACATGATTACAGCAGCACGCATTACGCTTTCCAAAGAACACATTTCAAAGGCAAATTGGGTCAGACCTACTACATGCAGCACTCCCTCTCCCTGAAGTTATGAAATCCTTACAACGTTTCTATGCTTAGGAGTTTTGACAGGGTGGTCATTTTGGATGAACTGGATTCACTTTGAGTGAACGGTCAGGTGGGATTATTCTGGATAGAAGACAAATCTTTAGCATAATTAGGGTAGGCAGGATTAGAGGGTGGCGGCACTCTGAATGTTTATGAATTGCTGTCTGCCTGTTTTCACCCTGAAACACTTTCTGTATGGGCTGTCATTCCTGTAGACACCTGGTGCTAAATGATATGATTTGAAGAAGAAACTGAGAAGTAATGCACGGTAGTGCTTGAATGCTCCACTTTGAATAAAAGCACAGTGGTCCCCCAAAGTGTCCAATGTGACCCAAATTAATACCATGTCTTCTTCAAATTCTACTTCCAAAAGCTAAACCTTTCCAGGGAAGTGGTGGAGTCACCATCCCTGGAAGTCTTCAAAAGACGCTTAGATGTAGAGCTTAGGGATATGGTTTAGTGGAGGGCTGTTAGCGTTAGGTTGGAGGTTGGACTCGATGACCTTGAGGTCTCTTCCAACCTAGAAAATTCTGTGATTCTGTGATTCTTTGTTAAATCCTATATTCTGACTGGTGCCAACAAGGAAAATCCATCAGGGAAGGAATGGGCATAACAGCTACATTATGAACGCAACCTGGAACTCCTGGTAATGGGTACTGCCCAACGAGAAAAAAGGGATGAGGGTAAACACAAAAAAGCACAAATGGTATCACAGGGAAACTATTCTGTCATCCTTATTTTCATAACATATTCAAAGCAGGCTGACAAAGAGTTCATTCTGGAGTACCTAAACCCTGCTGCACCACCTGCCTTCGTCAAGCTTTACAGACCACGGCTGAACTTTCAGCTGAGACCCGGCTTGGGACAGCGTTCCTTAGGCACGGCAGTGCTACAAACCCTACAAGTGCCTTTCACAGCTCAGCTCAGCAGCCTATGTAAGTACGTGTGCTGGAACAACATTTCACCTGCACTTAACTTGAATACTACTTCAATTTAAATCACGTAAAACTTCAGTGAACAAAAAGAAAATTATTTCTAGGGCTCAGTACCAACAGCTCCTCTTGCAGCCCTCACCACCTTTTTATCCTTGGTGTTCTCCTTTAGCATCACATGGCAAATCTCTTTACCTTATTGTCTAAAAGAAAATATTAGGCATGATTCAAAAAAAAAAAGATGATAATAAAAGAGCTTAATTTTTATAGGCTCCAGAGGAGATTCATGTCCCATCAATTCAGACTTCAAGCAACATGAAAATGGGCCCAAACCAGGAGTAAATCCCCTAAGAGTACAGCCTTTTGAGTCAATTTTTCATCTTAGCCTTTCTAACTGGAGACATCACACATAAATAAACATGTGCAAGTTATTGCCAGCATGCTCTGCTTTATTAATTTTGTGTAGAGCAAGCTGGCTTTTGGGGAGGTTAATTTCCTGAACTGAGAAGAAAATGGCACTTCACCAATTTGAAAATAAATAATTGTCTGGATACCTCAGTTCATTATTTTTAACTCTGCAGAGTCTTTGCAGGCTCCAGAGGCATGCCGACAGCTTAGAGCAAGTGAGCTCTTTTCACTGCCCGGTTTCCCTGCGTGGCGTGCACTACCCCGCCTCACACAGAAATTAATGGCAGGTAAAGAACAGCTGCGCCTCGTCCAGGTCCTTCTGAAGGGAGCCTGGTTAAGCTTGAGAACCTCAATTGCAAAGATGTAGCTACTGTTGCAGAAAAAAACACTCAATATCGCATTGCTTTAGAGAAAACATTCTTCAGTCTAGCAATGCACTCAAAACCTGTTGAAGTCTTACACCTCATGTTGCTCTTTTAACCCTACAAGTCCACAAGGGATGAGGAGCACAGATTTGAGTGTGAGGTTTTCTATTGAACCGTGAATCTGGAACCAGGGCACACGCCTGAAGCACAGGTTTCATTCAAAACAATGACAAAATGACATTATTCCATATGGCTTTGGAAATCCTGGTTCAAACATGCCTGTTGGTTTAAGGGCGTATGGGTGCTACAGGGCTTGTGCAGCATCTCTCGGTTGTGGCTATCCAAGAAAAAGCAGATGGCAGCATTTCTGGGGATTTGAAACATATGCTGCAAAATATTTTATTTTTAAAAAATATACTTATTAACAGTGGGGTTAATTTAACTGGAAATCCTAATGAAACTATATTGGTACTTTTTTTTTTTTTTTTTTTTTTTTTTTTTTTAGGAAACAAGTGACGTGAAAACTTGGAGTTGTGCAAACCGAAGGCTCCGAAGTTATTCTCCCAGACTGGAAGTTTGACAGAAATTCTGAGCAGCACCCCTAACAATCTGCAGGTTTGTGCCTCTCTGACTAGACAAGATTAAAGAAATAATGTAAATTTGGAATCATTTACAATTCACGTGTCATTTTGAGTTTGCAATAATCTTTTCACCACAGTAACTAATGTCAGGTGATAGGCAAAAGTACATTAATTTATCTGTCTTATCAAAATGTTTAACATAGATAATGTATGAAAGAGAAAATATTATCTGGCTGACATGATGCAGAAATGTCATCCTGTTCTTCTCTGTACAGATGGTTTTTCACTACCCACGGTGTTTCACTGTGGAAAATCTGTTGTGTTCTCGGTATTTAATTTGCCTTTTTGATGCAGTTTTCTCAATTAAATCTCATGCAGATGATGCAGTCATTTATATTCAGAGGATCAGGCTTCCTGATCTTATTGGATAAACCTTAATCTAATCCACCGGGCTCAGATTTAGCTGCATGATATTAATTCATTTTAAACTTAGATAAATGTTTCTTTGGTGAAGATCAAAAGGTAAACGTGGTCCCCAGACCTGAAGCCTACAGGGAGAGCATGTATTGACCATTTTGCTTGGGTTTTAGTGAACTGAGGGGACTGAAGGTGGGAAACGATGGGAGCTGTGGCTCTCGGATGAGCTGCTCTGTGTAACAGTTGACTTAGTGCCACCTCGCAGCGAGCGCAGCTCCCCAGGGCTCTCTGGCTACTCGTTATGGGACAACCAAGCACAAGGATGTCCGCACGGCACCAACATTTTCTCCTAAATGCTGTCTTGTGGTGAAGGTATAGCAGGGGAATTTTTACCTGAGGACACAGAACAAGTGCTGGGTATGAAAACCAGATAACAAAGAAGAGTAAATTTGCGAGAAAAGCTTCACTTTGCCACCTGTGACTTTCACCTGAATTCTGCAGGGACTGCCTCCTGCTCTAGCTCCCCTCCTCTCTCAGGGGAGAGGAGGGAGCAACCAGAGCCACCACCCCAGCCTGATGCATTTCTGAGTGCTTGACCTTGCAAACTAAATATATATATTTTTTTCTATTTAAAACTAAATATTCCATGTAACTGCTGTCAGTATCTATACAGCAGTAGCAAAATTGACAATGTATTTGCTACAAGAGCAACAAGATGATTTAAATTTGGTATTCCCTTGATTAATAGTTGGATACCAGTGAATTCAGCCCTATGTCCTTCACAGGACCATAGAAAAGATCTTCATTAAATTCAGTACCTGATCCAGAGGACCACGTTCTTCTTTGTCTTTCCTCTGCAAACCTGAAGAAAACCTAAGAGCTGCCACAGAACCTCTGATTTCCATAGACACAATGAGGACAACCAGGGTTTGTTTCATGCTTATTAGGGCCATGGATGGGGACGACACAGCAGGTTAAATATTATACTTTTGACTTTAATGCTGTAACAAATCCAGTTCCGTATCACATGAAACAAAAAATTCAGAATGAGAATGGGGAAGGTCTCTCTGTTCGTTTCTAGTACAGCTGCAAAATATTGAACTCCCCCCTTGCCCCTCAAGTACAATGCGTTCAAAGAGATTCATCCTAAAAGACATCTTGTAATTTGTTTTATCTATTTACAGAAGGACTTGTTTTTCTCTCTGACTTTGAGTTATTCATAAGATATTCATTTAAGTGGCTATCTGCATATAAACATTACCACTGGAGAGTAGCACAGTGGATAGTGAATATGGATTTCTTAGCCTTATCATTGTTCGTCTTTTATATCAGGTGCTCATTTAGACAGAATTCATTGTGTATTATTCTCCTGTGACAACATTAACCGGCCTCCAACTTTCCAGTGCTTGTTATCATTTTCAGAGTGTAAAAACCTCAAGGACTTAAAAGGACAGACAGGCAAGTTTGCAGAACATTTCATTAATTTGTGGGAAATTCTACTTACTGTAAGTGTCATGTCTTTGCTGTGAAGACTGAGAACATCTGCCAAATATAATACCACTTTCTTCCCTCACAGTCTGGCTCCTCTTCTGTTTGACATTGAGGGACTAACCATTAACTTACAGCGTCTCAGCCTGAAGAGGCAACTATGTACATATATCTAAAGCTTAAATTTCAATTTGTATTGGAATGTCAGTCATCAGATAAATCCAGACACAGAGGAAAGTGAATAATAAATAGCTGTGTGGGCCAAAAGAGAACAGAAAGTGCCAGCAATAACTCCTTTCTAATCTATCCCTGGTCCTATAATTCTGGGGCTGTTATTTCTAGTGGACTTTCCTCTTGCTTCCAGCCAGAATGACAGCAAATCAGACTCAGTGGTAGTAATAGCTGAATCGCATTCATCTGCCCCAGGGAGTTGTCTCAGAAAAGCATTCAGCTATTCAGATGACACTTGTCCAAATGATGTAATAAGCTCTGGGGTTTGTCAAATTGATCTGGTAGTATCATGGGACCTTCCTTGGTCTGATTCATCATCTCCTCCTTGCATTTCAAGGCTCTTTTCAAGTCCCCAAAGACAACTGAGAACTGGAAGAATATTAGGTGGTTGCAAGTTTTAACCATCATCTTAAAAATAATAACAGCAAATTTATATACATATCAACATTTTATTCACATAATGCCATCAAACCTAACTTAAATAGCATCCCATTCCAAAATCATGTGCGGCTAACCATAAACAATATTGTATCTTAGAAATTCAGAGATAACCGTACCAAAACACACTGCTCCAAAGGAGCTACAGGACAACAAGGTTCAGCTAGATCTGGTCACCTCTGCAATATTCAACAGCATCATTCTCCACAGATTGTCCCGAGGAATTTGGTCCCTACCAGAGGTAATGGGAATTCAGGAAGATCTGCACGTGGATAAGGAGGTGAGCAACACAGGATCAATGTGGAACCACTTGCAACACTATTGGATATTTTTAGAAGTATCTTGTCATCAGTTGTTTGCTGTTGCAAACCCCCCTCATGCCATTTTGCTCATTTACTCTTCAGTTTCCTTAAACTAATTGAATTGTACCATCCTCACCAATTCTGTTCATGCCTCAGCATTACCTGATCTTCTGTGCTCTGTTGGGTTTGAGCCTGCAACCTGTTATTTTAATAATTATTTAATAATAATAATAGCAAAGATGATGGCCTTTTATCTAATTTCACAGTGTTCACAGACTTATCTGTGATTTGTTGATTAAATGTTATCGGGCATGTTGAACCATAACATCTCCTTCAGAACTCATTACAATAAGAACAATGCAAATATGTACTTAAGGATTTCCAGCCAGTGAATTATTGCTATGATAGTCTGTAATGACTTCTTTAAAACAATACGGGTAGTGAGAGAGGTAGCAGGAGCGTGAACTTATGAAAAGAGCACGCAGTGTCACTGGCATATCGGCATTAATTCAACCACAGGGATCATGTCCTGGATTCTTTCTTATGTTCTCTGCCCTTTCCAATGCTCTTTTTAAAAGCTGAATTTCACCAGCTCTTTTGGAGCTGCCTGCCTATCTCTGCTGACAATTGAGAGCCTGTGTGCCAGCCTCAGAGTGTGCCTCATTTTCCAACAGTTAACAATGAAGTATTTATCTTCAGTAAGGCCATAAAAATCACACTGAAAATTAGTGAGCATGCTCAAGGCAGACCTCAGACAACGTCTTGAGTTCAAAAATACCAATTTACATGCCAGTAACTTCAGAAAAGAAGGGACTGTCACAGAGAAAAAAAACACAAACATGATCCAACATATTTCCTACAGCATCCAGATACTGCAGAAGAAGACACAAACAAGCTCATCAGAGGAGAATTCTGTTATAACCCCCCTCATGACTTCTTCTTACAAATTTCTTCTATTCAGGATAGCCATGCCATCACAAATAAAGTTTTAACTGTTTCCCAGCTCTGATTTTTCTAATCTTACATACGACTACTAACTTTTCAAAAATCCACAACAGCTGTCATTTTTATAAAATGTATTAAAATCGAGATGTAGGTGATTAACAGAAACAAAACCAACACACTTCTAGGCTGGTTCTCCCCTGCCCCCTATAACATACAAATTCCAGAGCAGCTCACTCTTAAGTAACACTAGCACAATAAGGATCTCTCAACAAGGTAAAAGTAGCCCAAACCAGAAAACATAAAGAAATGGATCTTCCCTGAACACTGCCACTTCTGAAGAGAGGCACTTTTTCACAGCTCTGAGCAGCGCTGCCAAGTGGAGGGAGGTGGAAGCAAAGCTGGGCAGGGATTCACAATGCCGGGCAAGTGACTTGAACAGCATCTGAGAACTGCAAGGGCTCTAATTGCAATCCTTCATGAGTAATTGTGAAAAGCGGCGATTACCTGACTTACTCTGAATAAACTCAGTATAATTAATGAATGTTCAAACTCTAATTACGGTAAAATCTTAGTAAATGAATTCCAGACAATAGAGTGTATTTTTGGCATGTTTTCAAATGATCAGCTCATTTTTATTTCAACTATTCCTCCCATTCTTTTGGATGGTTTCAATTTATAGCCTTCGCTTTCAGTTGGGTTCGAACATTTGCCCCTACAAGAATCAAGAACTCAAGAGGTCGGAGGCACGAGGCTGTACCGGCAGAACACCTGTACCCAGCGGAGCACCTCTGTTTGCTGACACACAACTTGCCTGAGATCTGGGGCCATCCCGGATGACCGCCCAGGTCAGCAGAGGGAGATGGGCGCTCAGATTGCTCACCTACCAGCTTGACATGCTCAGAAGGAAGCTACACAGTAAGTTGAGGATGAGCAATGGACTGAAGTGGTGCTCCTTCCCTAGGGCTTTTGTACCTCTAGCTGTGCTAAAGAGCTTGCTACTTCCCTTGGGATTCATACCCCCAACTCTGCAACCACTCATCCGAAGAGCTAAGAACAGACTTGCCTTGTGTTCTAAACCATGGGTGCATACATCTAACAGCCTAAGGATAAGACGTTCACCCAGTGAACACTGTGTAAGTACACACACAAACGTATTACACAATGATACTCTGAATGTTTATCAACAAAGGAACAATTTTGACAAAAGAAGGGAGGAAGGAAGTACGGGAAGGTCATTAGCACAGTCTCTGCCCCTGTACTTCATCAGTGCAACAAGGGGCAAGCCATGAAAAAATCATAATGAACTTCGCTCTGCCATCACCCTACCACCTTCCCATAAGTTATATCAGACAACGAATTAACCAAACACCATCAACCTATAATTTGCCAAATTAACAGCTCTAAAACCCTATTTACCTGTCTTGAAGCAATCTGAACAGATTTTCTCTATGAAAACTGTAACCAAGTCCTCTGAATAAGTGTTTTCCTGGCAGACAGCATGTGTGATTGTCACTTGGAAATGTGCTGCTTCAGCGCAGGGTCTGACATTTCCTGCACTGCCTGTTTGAGACAGCCAGCACCAGCTACAGCCACCGCTGCTTCCTCCTGAAGGAATTTAACACACAGCCACTCTCCGTTCCTGAATTACTTCAGTTAAAATTCTCACGTTAGCTTGAAAATACATGTACATAGATGACAAATGCAGCACAAGAGCAAGTCTTTTTGTGATAAACCAACGTACATACCCGTGTAACATGTGCCACTTTGATTCATACGGTTGCGTACTGCAACAACTGCTAGCAAGTGCAAAATGAAGCTTGGTAGGAAAAAAAAGAAAGCCAAAAGCCAAACATCCTCACCTCCTTTACGCATACAGTGATGTCAACAGTTTGTGGTTCCTACACCCCTACAGGAGTTCTCCTGTCTCCGCAAGCTTCTTCACTGGTGTGCTGTGCCCCCACATTTGTAACCACTCAGCTAACACCCCCTCATGCCAGGTGTAAAAGAGTTTCCCCACTCCAACATGGCTTTTATCAAGGCTTTAGTGTAAGCAGTTAATGAGTGCTCTTGTTTTGAGTTTTCCCAAGTGAAAGAAGAGTACGTCTACCTGGTGCTATGGTGAGAAGCAGGAGGTAACAGAGTTTAAGGATGATGTATCTCCAGGGCAGAGCAGGACTAAGGACATGCTACCATCTGAAGCCTACCTCCACATCTGCTGCATGGGCTGGGATCCATTTGTGCTTCCTCAAGAGTCTTGGTGGGGGCTAATAGGAAAGAGACCGGCTTTCTGTGAAACCACCTGGTTAAAATCATCACCAGCACTGCTAGCCTGTAACAGACCAACAGATTTATTCAGCAGCAGGAGACAGCACAAGGATGCTCAGATTTATCACTCCAAATACCATCATTATTTAGTGTGCAGAAAGCCTTCTTGTCTCACAGTTAGCAAAACAAAATTACAAATTAATAGCCATAGATTTCCCCCCATGTCCTGGATACATCATCCAATTTCCCATGTTGTGATTTTATTTTGGTACCAAACATATGCGGCTTGGAAAACTGGCATATTTAGAAATTATGCATATTTTATCTCTGTTCTCTCACATAAATTTTCATCTTGTGCTAATTTACGGAAGGAACATTTCTTTAAGAATCAGCAACACAGGAAGAAATAGAAAGAAGAGAAGGCGCTTTAGTTGTACCTTTGACCCTGGGTTACGCCCTTCTGTTGATGCTTTCAGATATGCTTTGGATTTGTTTTCCAAGAGGGAGCAACAACCCCGTGTGTAACTCTGAAAAAGGCAGCGATCCCAGCGGGGTTCCTGCCATGGGGTGAAAGTGGAGTTCAGACAAATAAGCTCTCACATGTAGAAGCTTGTCTGCTTTCAGGCATACATGGGTGAAATTGTTACCCAGGAAAGCTCTTGCCAAGGGACTCAAGGTGAACCCATCAAATGACAAAGAACATTTTTCAATGAAAGAAAATTGCAGCACACCGCTCACTGAGATCAGAACGAAGCCTTTTTTCTTGTCTTTTGGAACACACTAAAAGACTTCCTTGCATGGTCCCAGTGCAAAGGGAGGCCACAGCATGAGCGTGGATGTGTTTTTCTCCATAGATGAACAAGGGAAAGATCACAGAGCACTGTCTTAGTGCTTTTTGGCACTCAGATGGTGTTGGGTGCATTAAGGTGTATCCAGATACGTAGGCTAAAATAAACTAGGATGTTAACTTAGGCATCTTTTGTCAAACTTATGAAGAACTTGGTCACCAGTCTGGGCTTATTTTCCTTCTTAGTGTCTAATAAATCAAATTGTTCACTTTTTTAAAGTGAAAAATAATATTAACAACAATAGCTTAATTTCATTAAATTAAAAGTCAAAGTTTAAGCTCAGATCAACCTCTCTCTGATGATAGGAATATAATGAGGAAGGAGGCTTAAAATCTGAAGATCTCTCCAGATTCAAATCTTCTGCTAAAAGCTATCTCTGCTGAAAATGCCAGGCAATCCATCCTAGGAATCCCTTCCAAAGGTTCAGCAAAAACAGGCTGTGTTGGAGATAAGTCTGATTGTAATCTTTCGTATATCAAAATAAAGCATGAGTTTCCTCACCAGAGTAAATACAATTACACTTAAGAAAGCAGATAAAAGCCAGATCAGAACACAGTTCAGAAGGTGATTTACTTTCAGAAATATTCAAATGATTAAAGGCATACAAGTCCCTTTAAAGGCCCCTAAGATGTGTCAATGATCTCATTAGTAATTAATTCCCAGCTGATTGCTTGTAACCATTTAATGCCTTCAGGAAAAAACAAAACCCAAACCAACCTTTCCCTGTGCTAACTCGTGTTGTTATCTTCCAGAAGCTGCCAGGCCCTGAGCGAGGGCTGCTTGTAGTGGACGGAGCTGTCTGTGCTGGTCAGGGTGCTGGGAGGGCAGCTGGGGGACTGGAATTCCAGGAGCGGAACTTCAGTGAAATATAAAACCATAGAAAACTTTGCCTTTGAGCCCAAGTCTGGTGCTTGAAGTCACCACGAGGAGAAGACCACCACTTTGCCTGTTATAAAGAGTCTAAGAGAACTCTTATCTACTTGAAGTGCAAATACTTTTCCTTATTATTTGTCAGAAATTAAGAGAATTGGCAGAAAACTTGGGCCCTGCTAGAGAAAGGGCAAGATGACCCAGGGAAATTTCAAAAAGCAGCTTCAAGATGTTCCCTGTGCCGTTAGGCTCTTTGACACTTCCAAGTTGCTTCCTCTAGCCACTTCAAAAGAGGAAACAGCACCTATACAGAGTCTATAACAGAGAAGTACTGTGAAACCGTAAATAAAGTGTATCCCTACCGCTCAGCCTGAATATCAGACCAGCTGTACCAGGTCAGAAGAGAGGTTTGACTTGCCCAGTATCCGCTTTCTGCCAGTAGCCAACAGAGCTACAGCAGATCATGGCTCCTTAGGCTGCCGCAGTGTGAATAACGGTGGTATTTCTAGAGATAATACATGCTGATAAGCACTGACCTCCAGGGATGGACACATTAATCATTAGGCAGTAGCAGATATCTAGGGAAAAGCATATGGACTCGAGAAGCATCAACTTTGGCTTCCCTGCTGCACTCCTGCAGCAATTTGTAGATCGAAGATTTCCTGTGACAGAGCCGGTGTCTGTTTGTCTCATGGTCCCGGGTGGGTTATTCTTCTAGAAATTTGCGCAAGACCTAGGTTAAACAGAGCACAAAAAACACATGCAACTCGAAAACAAGATTAGCCTTTTGCTGTGCTCTGCCATCGCTCTGAGATTAGCCCTGCAGCAGGGTGTGCTCCCACAGACCTTCCACCACTCCTGCTGCAGGGAGCTGCAGGCAACCGGGGCTGCTCCTCCTACTCCTCCTGCCAGCTGCATGTGAGGCCTGCGCTGTCAATAGATGTCACACTTGTGCTTTTGTTAATGTCTTCTGGAGGAGACTATGCCAAGTGAGTGCAGGGTAGCAGCACGACACAAATTATTTGAATGTGCTGCCTTTATAAAATAAAACCAGATCTGGGAAAGATTTGATCTTCTGTGGGTTTTATGATGTGCTTCCCCGGAAAGTATTGAACACAGAAAGAGAAAGAGGGAGGAATGACAGCAGGAAGCGTATCTTACAAGGCAAAAGTTCATTTTGCTCCATAGGTTACAAGTTCATAACTGTATAGCTAAATGTACATCTGCTTTTTGGTGAGCAAATGAATTTTGAATCGATTTTTGTGATCTCTGGCTAAATGCTTGTTTGTTTACTAGGTACAACGCTGAAGGGAAGACACACTACTTGTGTTCAATGCACAAATAGCAACAAATGATTACTTTTTTTCAGGCAAAAAAATATAGTTGGCAGAAAAGACTTAATACCTCAGAATAGTGAAAACCTTGGATCTGACTACATGTGCTAACTCTTATCTAAGCATGCAGACCTGACAAGTGGGATGGCATGAGCCATGGAAGAAAACCTAGAGAAGTCTTTTTTTCTGTGCTGTGACTTATGCTAATGGTCATGTTAGAAAAGCAGAAAGAATGTCTTTACTCTTACTTTCCTTTTGAAAAGAGTTCCCTTTCTACATATCTGTCTGTGCCAATGCATATAAATCAACTTCAGGCAGAAGAAAGTCAGCATTAGCAGCAGTTTGCAAGACAGAGAAAACACACTGGGCTTTAAATCACCTCGTCGGTATTTGTGGAGCTTGGGCTGGAAGTGTTATAGCTGAATTTTGAAACGTGGCACTGAATGTTTAATAGCTGTTGTCACTGTAAGGAGACAAAGAGGAAAGCTCTGGGCACTCTCCCCAAGAGGAGCAGCCTGCAGTTTTGGTCAAGTTTCATTTGGACAATTATTATTTCTATTGTTGCAACATCCTTAGCCCCCCAGAAATCCAACCCCTTGTGTCATAGCAGCAATTGTAGCAAGGTGCAGAGACACCGATTCCAGGGGGACTCTGCACAGTCAAAATGAATCAAGCTTAAGCTGCCTACACCGGTCATCACTTTTTAATGCTACTACTGAATTACTTCTCCTCAGAGCAACAATATTTCATAAGGGGAATGAGGAACTCCTGGTTTTTACAGCAAGAGAAATACCTACCTTACACTGTAAATGTTTTCAGAAACAGAGGCAGGCAAAAACGTCTCATCTGCTAGAAAATTTCGCTCCAGATCAAAAGCCAAAAGTAAGGAGCTCCCACAACGTGACAGTTTGGGGCAGTTCTGTTCAGTATCAACCAATTCCCCAGGGCAGCAAAGCTCCTGGAAGTTAACTAAACTCTGTTCTGATTTGCACTCATCAATAAGCTCGTTCATTTAGCTCCCGCTGAATAATTCATCATTACTGGTAGCAACAGTATGCAAACCGAGTTAAAAATCAGCTTGACTTTCAGATCCCAGGATATAGCCAGGAAGATGAGAAACTGGAAACTTATTTCCTCATTTCAGCAAGTGTCAGAAATGGACGTGGCAGCCGTTTCAAGCAACATGTCATGGTTCTCGATGAGTACAAAATCTTTTTCATAAGCTCTGAGTTCCCCAGGAGCAAAACAAGAGGCTCAGAGTGGTTAAATGCTGCTTGGAAGAAGTGTGCCAGCAGCAACCAGGGCATCCCATTTCCTCTCTCGTGGCTTACACAGCGCTGGTGTTTTAATAAACCAGAGTTGGAACTCCACCTCTGCCCTCTGCATCTGCACGTGGGAAGAGGGATGGCCATGTGGAGACTTCTCCCATTCTATTATTACATGTGAAACACTACATTTCTGTGTGGTTATGCGCAGCACATTGAAATCCCACTGTTAGGCTGTAAGATTTCTTTGATCATAACTGTGTTTTCTCTTGCTGATAACTCACAAAGCCATTATCTGGCCTGCCGTACTCTTGACTTGCCCCAAAGGTCAATTTATGTTAAATGTTTAAAGAAACCATTTGTATATCATTGGAGTAGGGAAAATAGACATCTCCATTGTATCACATAACTCAGGCTGAATCTGATTAACATCACCCGAAAAACAAGAGAAAATTCCTTCAGGCAAGTAAGTGACGTATCTGAGGGGAGACAGCCTTGCTTAATTATTCATTGCTGCAGTGATGCAGTTTTTCTGGATGCTGTTGTGAGGCAAAATAGTATTTTTCATGCTTTCTGTATTGCCTCTGATCCCTTCCACAACAAGGCAGAACCTCCCTGGGTCCTCCCAGGCCCCTCACCTACATGGCTACAAGCCCTGTGGCCACAGGGCCACGTTTTCTCTTTCTTGCAGAGCACCAAATCCGATGTCAGAGCTTAGCAAACACCAAGGTCTGCCCACCCAAACTGCACCATAACTTTCTGCAATGGTTACAGTCATTTGTAATATTTACAAGATTTCATGGGAGATGCTGGGGAGGGGATGGAGGAAAGTCTTTTCTGCTCAGGGCTGGTTCTCAGCTCTGCCAGCTGCAGCCATGCAGAATCATTTTGTTTGGAAAAGACCTGAAGGTCATCGAGGCCAACCATCAACCTACCACTGCCAAGTGCACCACTAATCACATCCCCAGGCACTGCATCCACGCCTCTCTTGAATACCTCCAAGGATGGGAACTCCACCACTTCCCAGGGCAGCATGCTCCAAGGCCTCACTGCCCTTTCTGTGAAGAATTTCCTCCCATCTGCCATCTAAACCTCCATGGGCACAGCCTGAGGCCATTTCCTTACATCCAGCTGCTCCCTATAAACTGCAACCTGCTTTGGTGACCTGGGATAAGAGAAGCAGCTCAAGTAATCTGTCTGTACCAGCAAACTCCCTCTGACAGGCTGGTTGGAAGAGTGCCCACTGAACCGTGAGGGTCCCTAGGGTGTATAGGTGACCCCATGTCCTGGTTGTCAGCTCCTGCAATGGAAACAGTCAGCCCTCAGCAAGGCAGGAGGCACTTCTGCTGCCTGCTGAGCCTCTGCAGGCCATTCGAAGTGGAACAGACAGGGGAAGTCACTCAGTAACTGGGTAAAAACCCAATGGGAGGTTTAGCTCTGGTCTCTGAGCAAGCTAAGCTTTGAGGAGGTGACACCTTGCAGCAAGATGCTCTCTGCCCTGAGGAGAATGACTGCTGGGATTACACGTTCAGCTGATGAAGAACACAGCTTGGGTTAGCTCCGGGGACGGGGTTCCCCTCTCTAAGCTTTAGCAGCTATAGACGGCATGATCTGTGCACTCACAAAAGTAAAAGTTTGACTATGGCATCTTAAAAACAGTACTCTCCAGGTACTAACAGCACACATCAACATGCGAGAGGAAAAACTTGAGATCAGAATGAAAACAATGTGAACATGAGGGACTTAATGAGGGTTTTGTTGCCTACTGCTCTGGACTCACAGCTCATTTACGTGCTGACCACAGAACTGCTGCCCAAGGATGAAAAGAAAGTGAATTTTGCAGGTAGAAAGCTGTAATTCGTTCTGTGCAGGATGGGCTGCTTTCTATAACTCTAGTGGTATTTTTTTTTTTGTTTGTTTTTTTTTTTTTTTTTTTTTTTTTTTTTTTCCTTTCTTATTTACCCACTTAGAATACTTCATTAGTTAACACTTCTTACAGCTGTCAGCCAGAGGCAAAACCACAAACCAGAGATCTGACTGCCCTGCGGGCATGTTCTTGGGGCTGCTGGATCTTGAAGAGCTGATTTAACACAGCACACTCTGCAAGGTCAACTAAAGTAAATGCTGAAGTCTTTGATCTGGGGCTTGTACGTTCTAACTCACTTTTACCTCTCCTTTGGAGTAACTGTTGGAAACCCTAGCGCAGTCAGGCCGAGCTCTTGGAGCTCCTCTGCACGCCACGCAGGAGGATGAAGCCAGCAATGTTGAAATGTATCCACCAAAATACTGTAGAAATTAAAGTTTACTACAAGACCAATCATGCACATTGGGCTGACGAGGAGCCATTTATGACTGCTACAAAATTAAATAAACTCTCAGTTCTTGTAGCGACACAGGAAAATTGGAATGATAAACCCCTGAACACCCCCATGGTGTGCCCATGAGAGTGAATGATAAACCAGCACATCTGCCTGCCACGCGGCCTGAGAGCCCAAACAGCGCAATTTCCTTTTTTTCTATGCAAAACATCCTGCAAAGAGAACGGCATAGCAGCCTCATTTCACAGGAAGAGGGAACAGCAATTTCTTCCAGGAGCGAGATGGAGTGAGGAAACAGCAGGTACTTGGAAATTCAGAGTGGGCTCTGTATTTCTGAACCTAATGGATTTTACAGAGAAGAAACAAGGAGGCTCCTTTATGAAGCTTTGGAATATGAGCGCAGCCCTTACGCACCTTTGTCTCCAAAATAGCATCTTTTAATGTTTAATTTATTTGCTTTAGCCCCATGCAGGCCTTCCTATTTATATACTTCAGCCCTCGGGACTAAGAATTTTTCTTCAGCCTCAGGAAGGTCTTTTTCATTTATTTTCAGCCTCCCTGAGAGTGAACTTTAAGAAGTGTAACGTTGAAACACCTTCTAGGAATAGCAATAAATAAGCAGAGACAGTATCCCGTTTATTCAGTCCCATGACCTCCTGACACCCCTTAACATACTCACCGGCTCTGCACTGACGTTAAGTCCTGGGACTGCATTAACAGGCTGTTAACAAGCAGCCAAAGACTAAATTTTGTAAATTTTAGCATCCCTGAACGTCAGCAAGGCCAAATGAGAAAATGCTGCCAGATGAGCATCTGAAGGTTAGCCAAAGCTCCTGCGGGTCACCTCGAGCATGGCAACGGTGCCGTTTAGTGCCGTGCTTCAGTGCCACCGATGCCCAGAATTATCCTGAGAGTGATCACACCTTGCCCATGGAAGCTGAAAGGGAGAAGGTCAGCACCAGCTGCTGAACTTCCAGTCTCTGCTTGCTCTCCACAGCATGAATCCATGCTCGGTATTGTTGGCCAAAGGCAGAGGAGGGCTGCTAACCCTACATTTAGCCCAGGGATAACTGGGGGAAGGAGAGAAACCCAGTGTCTCTCCAAATATATCCCTGTTGTGTAGCCTTATCACACATATAACGCTAACACAGCCTGCAATTATAGAAAAACATGTCAGGTTCTTCATCCCTCAAGTCAGTCTAGTTTCTGGTAAATTTTTACAGGCAACTAAAAGGGGAAGAAGCTACAAAATGGGAAAAAAAACAAAACAAAACAAAACAAAAACGAAGCACTGAGATCTTTAGCAGTGTTTCCTCTGGCTCTCAGGCTATTGATGAAATGACTGTGTCTTTTTATTAGTTTCTTTCTCCTTTCTTTTTCATATAAGAGTAAAATGTAAGTGTCTGAATGCCGATTCCCTAGAAAACTTAGGAACAGAGATTTATTTCCCTTTACTGCCATGCTTTGGATTTGACTATTTAGTTCAAAATACAAAAAAAAAAAAAAAAACAACACTAAAAAAAGAGCAGAGGGGTATGCTGGAATTGTGAGATGAAATGGAACAAAAATTAAACAAAAGGACAAGTAGTGCAAGTAGTCATGCTGCACACAAGTTATGAATGCTGCACGTAAGTTATGAAGATAACTTTTATAAATCTAGAGGTATTTATGTGATCACACTTCTCTTCAAAAGCTATTAGAGAAGTCCATTAGTTTATCAAATCATCAGAGTATTCCTGCTTTTCCAGGGATGCCATTAAAATACATTACTAAAAGCAGGTAAGGCACCAGGGCAGGGTATTTTATAATCCAATACATTAAATCTTGATATCTGTCACATTGACGACCCCCATACTTGATGGGAATTCTGCCTTTGTAAAGATTGCCTAATGATTACATCACAGGGTTTAAGGTCACTGCAAGCCATAGCTCTTATATACACACTCCTAATGGCAAGTGCCTAATGGAGACACAAGCTTTTTTCTGCCTCTGTCACTCAGCCAGCAAAATCACAAGAATATTCCAGGCAACAGGAAAAAAAAAAAAAAAAAAGTAAAGGCATGAAAACAAAAAAAAACAAACCACCTTTCATACTCAACAGCTGAAGCTACGTGTTATTGGGCACGATGATCATGGAGGTCTTTCCCAACACGACCGATTCTATGACTACATATACATAACATATCCAGGGGCCCTGCTTCAAATCCTCTACAGTTTAAGGAACACCCCCAAAACCAGACAGACAGAAGGAAACGGGGCTGAGGAGAAGGCAGGAGGAGCTGGCAGGGATGTTGGACACCCAGCTGTGGAGCAGAGGAAGGGCAGGGCTGGGAAGGCAGCGGGAGCCCCCTGCCCGGCCGGCAGCTCCGCGAGTAGCCCGGCTCCCCGTGCTTCCACCAGGGCCACTTGTGAACCACGCAGCCTTTCCAAAACAGGCTGATAAAAACATTACTGCTGTCACTTCATCCCTGCTTATGGATTAGGAAGTCTTTATTTTAACAGATCTTTTCTTCCTACTCTATACTTTGTTCCAATTATAAATTATTTTAACAGCAGTTTTCTTCCTTCTTTTTCCCCCCTCAAAGCACAATTAGAGAATAATTGTTTTCAAATAATAACCACTACTTTTCTATTTAATTCTTTTTTAACACTAGTGGCGTCTCCCAGCTGACTCGCTCGGCATTAGATGAGGGTTTAGAAGCACTACAGAACAGAGAAACAGCTGTTTCTTTGAGCATTATGAGTTTTATTAATCCCTTCTTGCCTATAAAATGTAATCATCCCCTTTATTTCTAGAGGTACTACATATAGTTTCCAAATAACTGACAATCAGAAACAAAAGGTTTCTAACCTTTTTATAGCAAACCCTTTTATAGCATAATATATACACGACCCTGCAGGGTGACATGCTTCTGGTTCTGTTTGGCTAGTTAATAAATAAAGCAGGATGCACAACAAAGGCGAACACTTCAGAAAGCTCAGTTTTAGTGAAATCTCTTTTGAATGACATCTCGTAATGGATACTATCCACAGTGAACAGGAAGATGTTCACAGATACGGAAAAACAACTTCCCCACTAGGAAAGCTGGTTTATGCTATCATGGAGGTTTTACTTCAGGCTGGAGATCCACCTCCTGAACTGCTCCCCTGCTCTCAGACGAAGCCTGTTTCAGTCTTCCCCCACTGTCCCTTCGTTTCCTTCTCCCTCTCAATATTGCAGATCCTTCTGAAACAACTGTAGCATCTCTGAACCAGTCTACAGTCTCCAAATGAGCTCAGGGTGTGCTTACACAGAGTTTTTTTCATCACTTACTCATTTTCACACAGAATCACACAGAATTTTCTAGGTTGGAAGAGACCTCAAGGTCATCGAGTCCAACCTCCAACCTAACGCTAACAGCCCTCCACTAAACCATATCCCTAAGCTCTACATCTAAACGTCTTTTGAAGACTTCCAGGGATGGTGACTCCACCACTTCCCTGGGCAGCCTGTTCCAGTGCCTCACAACCCTTTCAGTGAAGAAGTTCTTCCTAACATCTAGCCTAAAACTCCCCTGGCTCAACTTAAACCCATTCCCCCTCGTCCTGTCACCAGGCACGTGGGAGAACAGGCCAACCCCCACCTCGCTACAGCCTCCCTTGAGGTACCTAAAAAGAGCGATAAGGTCACCCCTGAGCCTCCTCTTCTCCAGGCTGAACAAGCCCAGCTCCCTCAGCCACTCCTCGTAGGACTTGTTCTCCAGGCCCCTCACCAGCTTCGTCGCCCTTCTCTGGACCCGCTCAAGCACCTCCATGTCCTTCTTGTAGCGAGGGGCCCAAAACTGAACACAGTACTCGAGGTGCGGCCTCACCAGAGCTGAGTACAGGGGGACGATCACCTCCCTAGCCCTGCTGGTCACGCTGTTCCTGATACAAGCCAGGATGCCGTTGGCTTTCTTGGCCACCTGAGCACACTGCTGGCTCATATTCAGCCGACTGTCCACCATCACTCCCAGGTCCTTCTCTGCCTGGCAGCTTTCCAACCATTCCTCTCCCAGTCTGTAGCTCTGCTAGGCATCCAATGCAATATTCATATTTCCACTTGCCATCTGAATAAGGTATTAGATTCTGTGTTTGCACTGGGAAGAAGTCAAAGCACACAGTGGGAGAGGGAACGTGCCTTATGGGGCAGAAAGCACTTACGGGGAGAACAGGGAAGCTCCTGATTGAAAAGTAACTTGGGCATCAGTGGAGGTGAAGCTGAAGCTTTGCTGTACTACTTCTGTATTTAAAAAAGAGAGAAGTTGCTGGGGATCACTTTTGCTTGAATGAAGCCCTCCTGCAGCAGCACCTCATACAGGGGCACAGAAATGGATTATTTATTCTCTCCTAAACAGGAACAAGCTCCTGCTTGCCTCCCAAATCCTGCCCCAATTTTTGTTGAGCTCAGATGCTGCTCTGTGAGGGGAAGCTCTGCGGGGCTGGCCCGGAGCAGGAGCGCCCTGAAGATCTCACCAGCTCGCTGCTGTGCTTTCTAAGCATCCTCCTTACAGCACAAGTCCGGAAGCAAAAAGCTTAAAGCTCACTGCAACGGATCATGAAAATAAAATTTTCCTAAGGGCAGCAGCCTTTCCTATCAGTAAACAGCTACAGCCTGTGACTTGCTGCAGGTCGGAACAAGTTTCATTAAGGAAAGGTTTCCTCAATTACAAAGAAATACCTCTTGTTATGCTAGGCAAGTTTCCTCCGTTGCTGATGCTCTGACCTCAAACTAAAGCTTTCCTGAATAAAGAAAAAAGGCCTTTGCTTATTTACAAGACTTCAAGAGACAAAAGGATCTTTTAGGACTAAGTTGAAGCAATGGCAATGAATATATCAGGGGTGTTATCTATTTTTTTTTGGGGGGAGTTATCCATTTTGAACAGAAATTTAGCCTCTATTTCTGTTGCATTCTGATGGGCCTAAGCAGGAATAAATTCTTAATTAAGGTTTGATATAATATTTCACTAGCCTATAATTTAACAAGTCAATAGGAACAAATTTTCTCGTGCTGTCACCTATTTCCGCCCTCTGTTGATTTTAAAACAAACTAAAGAAGCAGACCTGCTACAAAATGAACAAGCAAATTGGAAATAGCTCATTACTAAGAATAGATGCTCCTATCTGTCTCATTTTTATATTTGTACATTTTACATGTAATCTTTATCGCATTATCAGAAAAATGCAGAAAAGGCGCATATTGTTTTGTGGGGAAAACATGATATGAAAATGCAGATGATTTTTACAGAAACTCAATTAAATATAAATCAAAAAGTTGCTGCAAGAAAATCTTTATTCCACAACACTAGAGCCTTTGACAAAGCACAAAAAAATCCCTACCAGAATTGAATTTAATATCTTTATACATATTCATGACTTATGGTATTAGTTTTAGTCTTAGCTTCACGCTGCCAACATTGTCAGAGCTCCTGTTGTAGCCAGCCAGAAAGTCAGATAGCGCGTGAACGTGTACATCACCTAACAGTGCTGCGACAAAGAGCAGATCCGAGGGTTTGAAGAACCAAGGCAATGAATACTGCATTCAGCTTGGGGCCTGATAAAGTAGATGGTAAATATACATTTCTAGGTATTTAAATGTAAATAGATTTTTAACACCTTTCCTTAGTTCTGGACACGAGATGTGCATCACTGCTGTGGTAACATCACTCGGGGCAGCTAACACGGCTCGGGCTCCTGCCTCTGCCCCGCTCTGCCCACCGCTCCCCTCTATCAGGGACAGAAGGGCTCATCAGGATCTTCAAGAAAGGATCTTCAAGCTCAATGCTAAAATTCACTCAGTCCCCAGAAACCCCCCCAGTATCTTTGGTATTCAGTATTCGCTTACCCAGCGTACGGTGGAGCTGCAGCCTCCCGCGGGGCTGGTGCCTGCACAGACCCCAAGCCCTGGCCCAGCCTCGGGAGCCTCACCCCGAAGCAGCCCTCCCTGCTCCACGGCTCCCTCGCTCACCAAAACACAATGCAGCCATTTCAAAAGGGATAAAATACCCCGATAAACCCACAACCTTCATAGCACTGCCTTAGGTTTTGCTAATTTGGGACTCAATTTTGGAAGCCTTAGCCTTTCAAATAAACCAGCCCATCGGCAGGGCGCTGCTATTTTACACATTTAACTTTAACCCCAAGAGCACATCCCTTAAAAACAGAAGCCTGTGAGGAGCAGATGAATAGTAAGTGCAGCCTGGATCAAATGCTCTTCTAATTTATACAAAAGCCCAATACAGAAGAGTAAAGGAAGATACAACCATGATCAGAATTGCTAATTTGTGGCTCACTGTCAGAGTGTAGTTTAATATCCAAATATTTAAAAACTAATGACATACTGCCGAGTGCCCCCAGCCGTGACATCCCTTCAGACTCCCCACCTGCCAGCCACGGGGGCACGCAGGCGGAGGCGACGCCGCTCCTTCCTCGCTCCTTCCCGGAAGGCTGCAGCCACTCCTAGGCTTTTGTCAGGAGCTTGCAGAGCCTGGGAGGGCTCACTGGTGACAAACACTGATCTTCCAACAATGTCATCAAAGACCTCCCTTATTTGTTAATTTTTGCACTGAATAATTCAGTTCACGGTCACCTAGGGCAGCTTATTATGAGCGGAAAGTAATTTTTAAACATGTAAGTGACTTCTTTACAAAAATAAACCATGTAGTGCAATCCATGTCTGAAGCGTTTCAAAAGCAAACGACGTGCTGCTCATGGCAATGGTCCTCTCTTTAGCCGTTGCTCCAAGATCCAGAGAAGAAAACAGCTACCCTTAGACATTACTTTGAAACTAGAGCATTTATGCTGTGCACGAATGGTTTACCTGGCTGTTCTAGAAGTTCATTACAGCACCAACTGAAGGTGCATGTTTATGGTATTCTTTGAGTTCTCCCGCAGTGGATATAAACGAACATTGAATCAAGTCAGCGAATACTAGAAACAAGCCTTGACTGAGGAATGGAGTTATACCAGTACCCACATCAGACAGTGGTTAGGGCACCGTTCAAGGGATCAGCCTTCGATTTTGGGTAAGTTCAGCCTAAGCAGTGCAATGTAACTTTCTGCCTTGTTGGGACAGTGCGGTAGCGTACTTCTGGGCTTGGTGAGGCTCTCCGTGAAATCAGCGGGCATTCGGGGATGATGTCTGCATCTGCCATTACTGTTTGAGCAGAGAAGGAAGGCTGAGATAAAGTCCACAGACAGACTCAAGCCCAGTTTCATTCTCATAACAAACGCCAAACTGAAGCACAAGTACTTCACTGACACTAACAGGTGTTGGTTAAGAAAAATCAAGAGGTTCCTACAGCAAGCATGTGCCAGAACTGCCAGCCAAACTAATACATACATGTAGAAGCCTCTCAGCTGCTCTTAGATGGGCTGTTCAGGGTGATGGCTACAGCCACGGGGTGGTTTTGGCTTTCTGTGTGATGCCGTGGGAAGAGCCACACCATCCCACCAGCAGCCCCGTAGTCCTGCCTGAGCTCTGCGTCTGCTCCCTGAGAACCTGGGATGATCCTGATTGAGATTAAAATCCCCCTCAAACCCAGGAATCCTGAATTATTTCATCAAAAAGGTAAACACCACACTGAGCACAGGTTAAATAAAAGACTATATATAATATAAAGTACATGAAGATGTTTTTTTTTTTTTTTTTCCCCCCCTTCCTCTGCTTCTTCAAAAGCTTTTGAGAGTTTCCCCTCCACTCCATCTCTGGAACATTCAACATTTCTGGCTCTGTGCTTCATTTCTGAACTGTCCCCACAACAGGGCCCACAACATATTCATTAACAATACCAGCCAGCCAACCAAGAGACTATTTGCATAAACTTGTTATGGAGAATAAGGGAATTAAATGCTTAGCTGGACTGAGGCCTCAAGGTGTGGTTCTGATTTCAAATTTACACACTTACAAATCAGAAATAACTCTGCTAACATCAGCTGAACAACACTGAAGTAAAAGCAACACAAGCAAAACCAGAATTATCTCAAGGCAGAGTCTGATCTTAGTTCACTTATTTAGTTTTTAATTAGAAGGAAGGTGGAAATGAAAAATATCTAACAATTGTGCAACTGCTTCCATTTCAGAAAAGAAGGGAATGGGTAGATGTGAATGCAGATGTGGTTTTTATCTTCTGAAAGAAGCGTGGCATTTATGAGCCACCTCCATAAAAATGAAGACAGGAAAAAGCTGGTTCTTCCAGAAGCAGCACAGGATCTTACCAAGGAACAATATACTAATGATACAGTGCTGAAAGAAAACAACAAACGACGGAGGTTTAGTAAAAACACTGTAATGATGGGATTGAAAAAGGTGCTGGCAGATCATGTACAGACCCATTAAGAGAGAATTGAGTACAGTGGTAGGCTGACAGTTTACAGAAAACGTTTTAGCAAACACATTACATTAAGGTCAGAATTCTTTGGAGCAACAAGTTGAGATGAGAAAGGTCACACCACAACAGTGGTTTGAATTTGTAAAGGTATCAGAGTCATTGTAATGACAGATTGGATTTTTACATTTTGGAAGTCATTTGACAAAATTTCACAGCTACATTCTACCTTTGTGAAGCAGAGCCTATACCACCAAAGAATAGCTGCAGACTAACAGGAAAAAAAACAAAACAACTTTATGAAGGCCAGCATGAATCTCATTCAGAATCACCACCATTTAAAAATAATTCATATTCAGGGTAAAGCAAAATGACCAGCTTTACATGAGATCATCAGAAGTAACACAAAGCAAGACAAATAGCTATAGAAAAACACAGCAGCAACATTGCCAGAAAGTAGGCTAGGAAGCTCTTTGAAGAGCATAATGCTTATTATAGGCCATTAAAGATACATGCCAATCAATTACTTGTGTTTGGAGGGCATGGTACCAGTTGGGAAGGTCTAAACTTCTAAGTCAGCTTTGTCCTGCTGGCTTTTCAATGAGAATGCTCCGTGGGATGCAGAGGGGTGCGGGAAGTTGAGCAAACAGAAAGCCAAGCTCCCACTAGGCAGTGTGGTTCAAAGCCGCCCTGTTTAAAGCAGTACATTCAGCATTAGCTCTCTGACACCTCTGCCTCGACAGTGGTGCAATTTAATATTGAATTCTTAGGAAAGCCAAACAAATGATGGGGAGAGGTGGTTCACCTCAACTTCTGCTAGCTTTACCTGACGTGATTCTCAGGAGAAATCCCTGGGGCCAGCTCAGCCATTCTCCTAGGAGATTTAACAGACTTTTAGGACAACATTTAGTGCTTAATGGATCATCCGCTTTACCTTGGTGAGGACCGTCCCCAAATCCCATGCAGCTAAATTGATATCCAATGTCAACCAGTCAGAGCTCGGTACTAACAAACCGATACAAGAACAGTTTGCATTTATTTTCATTATAATATGATAATTAAACACCCTTCATTACAGCCCTGGCCTGTAGGCAGAGCATGTGCCCAAATTCAGAGGCTCAGCACAAGAGCCCAGGCTTGTCAGACAGACGGTGCTTAAAAGCACACCGCTAAGGCACCCCCAGACCGCAAAGCATTGATTCAGTCCAGTTACGAGTCGAGCTTTGCAAATTGATACAAGATGCTGAAGAAATGCTGCTGAAGGTGCCAGAGTGGTTCCTCTGCAGTCATAACAAATGTTTTATCCATGTTAAGCCATTAAACAAAGGAAGGATGCAACCTTCTTACAGAACTATTCTGCAAATTTATTTAAATTCTTAGAGCTCAGGTTACAAAACAGTCAAGGATTTTTAGGTTTATATTAATATATTATTGTGCCCTGAAAACTTGCTGTTTAGATTAAAAAAAAAAAAAAAAGAAAAGAAAAAAAAAGTAAAGCTAAGAGCATGATGTGAGATAAAACTCTTCTCTTTATAAAATGTGTAATTCAAGAACAGTCTCTACACACAGACATTCAGCAGCTTCAGTTTCTCACAGTGACCCACAAAACAGCGATCAGTAGTGGATCGCGACAGCTCCACTAAACTTCGGGTTTAGACCAGGTTACTGTAAGACTACGGATTTTTCTCAGCTACTTGAAATCTACAGGCTGCACAGGTCCCCTTCCACTGACACTGCTGAAATCTCGCTGCATTGTCCTGTACCACAGCACAGCTCTCACCTGTGTTTCAGGACTTGCTGCTTTGATTTGTAACTCGAGGAAACCCAGAATGACAGCTCTGATTTATACATTCGTACTCCAAACGCATGTAGGGCTAAGCGATCATTTTGGGCTTATTAAGACTCATTTATTTTAACTCACAGGCTCACGCCACGTACGCCTTACTTCTGCAGCACTTGTAAGACAAAGCTGATGCCACTCGCGTGCCTGGGGTTCAGAAGTTCGGATGGCAGCAAATAATGCCGTGATTAAGCAGTGAGTGCCCTCAGGATGACTGCCTTTATAACGTATCTTTGCTGTACCTTTCATTCTGGCTTTTCAGCATAGCCACTGTAGCAACCTATGGTTCCTCAGAATCACTCCTACGTGCGCAGCAAGAGGGTGAGAGATCTGAATGAGTCTGCGGAGGCATCAGGGAGCCTCAATTACGGCCAAACAACTTGCACCACTTCACCTATCACCTCTGATGTTGGTACTGAATGCTTGTAGCTCTCTTCTCAGTGGGCTCTCTCATTTGTCTTACATTCTGTCCTCTTTGGGAAACTTTCCCCCACCCTTTGAAGGTAACTGAGATCCATCTTATTCATCTGTTCTTTGCACCTCATTGCAGAAAATGATGCTTGAGATAAGACAGCAGGATAATGATCACAAATGGCTTCCAAAAGCCTCTTTGGTGTTAAAATAAATTATTGTAAGGTACTTTCTCTTCTGCCTACTGGGTTTTAAAACTTCCCATGGTAGACATAACGTGTAGGACTGCAAATTCTTGTTTCATAGTTTTCTTGACAGCTTTTTAAAGCATCAGAGCTATGCAGTGCCGCTACAAATCTTTATCAAGTAGATCAGGAATCGCTAAAAATGATGCAGGAATGCATACCTACCTCACCTGCTAAACATCCCCTGCACTACTGTTTAAACTGTGACTAGGGGTAAGTTTGGCAGATACTGAGCTACTGTTACTAATTAAAATCATGACATGTTTTGTGCGTTTTCAAATTACATCTGCCAGCAACATGCTGCTTGTTTTCCTTTTGGGGCATAGAAAGTCTTTGGGGATTCTTTGGGATTGAAATGTGTACAACCACAAAGACTCACTTTTTTTTCTTCTTCTTTTGTATTAACTTGCCATGTTCTGGTTTGTGTTTACACAGACATTGTCCTGCTTAAGGAACCTCAGTTGTTTTTTGTTTTTTTTTTTTTTTTCTGCCTGCTTACCCCTCCTCTCTTTAGTCCTTTGTCTGTGAAACTGGAGTCTACCAAAATCATATCTCTAGGGAAGTGCATCTCCACTGAACAGAACATGTTCTGAGGTCAGAATTTAAATATCTCACGTTACTGATTTGCCATTTATAGGTTAGAGGTAAAGTTCCTGACAAGTTTGGGCCACTTACCGTCAGCCTTGAATCACTTTGGCTGAAGTTTGTACACTTTCATCCTGCCCAAGACATTTTTTGTTGTTGTTATGTTTCGTTTTAGAATTTCTACTAAACCTTTCAGTTGCTTCCAGGAAGCAGACAATACAAAATTGTGGCCATACTACAAATAAGTGAATGAATAAATAAATAAATAAATTGCAGGGATGTTCCTTTTGCTGCTTTTGAAAACAAGACAAAGCTCTTGTTTCCGTTTGGCTGACCCAGGGCTGTGAGAGTGCTTGGTTAGCACAGCCGAGGACAAAGCTGTTAGCTTGGCAGAGGCATTTCTGAGTACACTGGGGTGAGCAGCACTTCGCTGCAACTGCTCTTTCCAGTTCAGCAGGAGAGGACAAGAGAGCCGGTGGAAAGAAACAGCTTGAGAGGAAGAAGCAGGCAATAGGGATGCTGAGTCAGAGTTTGGAAAAACAAACAACAAAAAAAAAAAACAACAGAGGCTGGGGTGGGGTTAGCGAAGAACATTAATGTGCCTGGGGTGGGGTTAGCAAAGAACATTAATGTGCCTGGAAAGCATTTTGTTCTAATTTCAAGGTCTAGACTGCATTTTAAATAAAAGAGGAAGATATTTCAAAATGTGAAGGCGTAAGCAACAATGCCCAAAGATTTTGTGCTGAAGTGAAGTAAGTCTTGCTGCTGCCATGTTTTGCAGTAAGAAATTTCATCAGAATTGATCTGATTTTGTGAGACGCTTTGTTGTCGTCCCTTGATCTCCCCCCAAAAATGCTTCAACTAAGAGCTGGTGCCATGCACTAACTATGCTCTCATTATCTGAAGTGCTGCACACACTGACCTACAGAACTAGGTGTTTTCTTCTCTTATTGCAACTCTTCCAATTTGGCTGGGGAAAGATTCCAACATCTAATATGTAACAAATCTCCTATTTCACATCAATGAGGATTCATTACGGTGAGGCCCCAGTGCTACATGCTTTATCTGAACCTACAGTAATTACTACAGCAAGTTTGCTGGTCTTCACTTATCTTGTTTGCTAACATATCTATCGATAGTGAAACAAACAACAGTCAACCTTCCTAATGAAGGCAATCAATCACAGTACACACACGCCACGACCAAGGCCAAAATGTTAAGACATCCTGCAGTCCTACAGAAAAGAAGCCTCCAACAGGAGCAGAGCAGAAATATTGGAGGAAAACACCAAAGCAAAACAAATATCAAATCGAAACCAACAACTGTGGATTGTTTTCCAAAATAAAAAGGGCTGCTGTCTTTGTGACAGCTTACTGAGCCATGTGCTTCGGGCAGAAAGCCAGGATGAAAGAGGGAGCGGGGAAATTGAGCTCTCTAATGCTGCCTGCAGTAAGCATCCTTCTCTGAGCACAGGAAAGACCTTTCATTTCTTCCTGTCATTTTCCTGTTCAATAGCTAAAGATATATTAGTGAAACATCTGAATTCACCTGAACAGCACACTGTGCCATGGGGGAGAGCTGAGAACGTGTGCCACATGGTGCTCTGTCCTTTCTTACCCTAATCCTCCATGCCTTTCCAAAGCATCTGCGGCTTGTCTCTGCCAACATTTGAATACCTGGGATACTCAGAACCCCTTTATGTTCTCACGTGTCATAGATCAGGTATGTAGGGATTGAAGTTGAACACAGGCTGAAATTTCATCCTGGTAAAATGTACCTAGTGGACAGCCTGTGCCCTCTCTGACCTCTCTAAGCAGACGCTAACTGGAGGCTAAGCAGGGCAATGGCACAGCGTCGGTCCTCTGCTTCAACGTGCTTCTCCTTCCAGATGGGGAAGGGGAAGAATCTACTTCTCTCCCTGCTGCAACATTCAGGCTCCTCAGAGAGAACGCCTGGCTTGCTGGGCCACTCACACCTGTACCAGTCCAATAGCATGTTGCAGAGCCCAGTTCATTTCCAGCCCTGTTGCTCCAAATTCAGTTTTCTTCTGCAGTACATCTTGCACTTCAAAGCTCAGAGTAATTTCTCCTCTCCTTAAGTGCCCTTAATTAAGTACTGTTAGTTATATTTATAAATTCAGCCAAGGAGCCCAGTGCATTTCTTACAATGTTGCTCTCAGTGACCCGAACTTCCTTCCTTTCACCTTCAGGGCCACTCCACTATGCAGAGCTCTGCCAGTGGCCGTTGGCACAGACGCTCACACGTAACTGCAGTCCCACCAGAGGAGGTGGGACCACGCTTACCTGAGCATGGAAGGGGATTTGGAGGTAGCCAAGCACACTTCGAGCACCTCCCTGAAGAAAGTCATTTTGCGAGACAGATCAATGCCTGGAGACAACGAGGATGTAGCCAGAGCTAATCTGAATCATGCACAGACAGGAGGCTTTGCAGAGGAAAGGCATGCCAAGTACCAGGCTTTATGTCACCACGATCATAATATGAAATTGTCTATTGACTCTGTGTTGTTCTGCTCCATAAAATATTAATGTATCATAGAAGGAGTGGAATAAGACTTCTGTCTTTATGGACATGGATATTCAGAGTGAAGTACTAGCACAAGGGCTGCAGCTTAGGGCATTATTCCGTCCCTGCGTACAGCCTAGCGCATTTACTAAAATGAGATAGCATCAATGAATCTTAAAGGCTTACCGTACACATTTAATTTAGTCAGCCCTAAAACATTAAATATAATTAAACAATGAAAAATATATTAATGTCTCGAGACTAGCCAGGAAATTCTCAGCAAAGGCTGAAATTTTCAGCTGTCACTACAAACTTGATGCCATTCAATAGCAAAAATGAATAACTGTGATATTCTACTTTTAGGCTGAAGAGTTTAGTAATTTCTTTTCCTATTAAACTGCTTTTATTGGTTTTGCTCAAGGTCATAACTTCATTTAAACAAAGCTTTTAACATTCATGTTGCTGGAATTTCAGACAAGGGAAAGAAATAAAGCATGTGCATGCATATACACACATGTAGCTATGCTTATTCATACATGCGCATAAAAAATTAAAATGCATTCATACAAACTATATGAGGTGATAAATATAATGGATGCACACATTTGCAAATATGTGCATTCTGCATTCTCGTTGCACAGTTTTGTGACAAGCTTCCTTTGGAAAGGAAAACTAGCAATGACGGGTAGAAACAAATAGCTTTTGTTTGCTTCCCCAGCACACATTTTTCTAAAGATTGTAGCCAGTTTTAATAACATCAGCATTACTGCGAGACTTAGAAACCCCAGCCAAGGTCAGTGACGATGGGCAAGCACAGCTATGCAGAAGGGATTTTATCCCTCCGAAGAGGTGTTTATTGCACCTAGGCCTGTACTTGTGCGACCTGGCTTTGACTCGTCCATCCCCAGGCCAGCACTACCATCTCACCTGTGATGGTCTCTGAAGGACAATAACAGCTCAGTGCACCGACAGGGCAGCCTGATGGTTCCTTCTGCCCTTAAAAGTTTCCTATGCCAATAAAATCTAAGGTATTATTGGCGTTGTGTGGGTGCCTAGAAACCTGAGCCAGAGATGAGAGTCCCACTGTACTAGGATCTGCCCACGCAATGGCTTTGTATCCGAACCCCTAAGAGTTTATAACCTCCGAAATGTTCCCAGCACCAGCCATCCTACCAGGTCAAAGCAGTCTGATGGAAATTGAGCTCATTTCACGCAATTTCCTCATGCCAGATGAAACCCACTTGGAGCAGTGGGGCAGCAGAAGACAATTTTGCAAGGAAGTACAAGCTGTGCTCTGCATCCCAAATAGCATCCATGGCAAACACTTTTGACTACTTATTTTTATCAGAAGATAGCTTTTAAAATCCCCTCCTGCCTGATTTGTGCTACTTCAGGAACATTCCTGGACTCACCAAACAGATCTCACTGCTACCAAACACCTTCACTGCACTTCGGTCCCAGCTACAAATCCCACTTTTTCCCTACTATACTTCTTGGTAATAAAATATTACTCCGTAATTACTGAGGGACTCGTAAAAGGGAACTGGCATCCTAGTGACAGAATATTTGCACTCCTTACAGATTTGTGGCTTTAATATTGAAAAGATGCATCTCGCCTTATAAAATACTCCCTGGGCTGCTGGCTTCCTTCAGCTGCAGAGTGAGCGCACGCATCGTGGTTTGAAGAGCAGTCACAAGGTAGCACCCAACAGCATCCCCTCTACAAACAGCATCACTGGCCAAACAGACGAGGAGGATTTACAGGGACACGTTCCTGAGAGCCTGCTGTTGAAACGTGTCAGCAAATCATCCCCGTGCTTAACTAGATTTGGCAGGAATGCCGAGATTCAAACTGAATTTTATTGTAAAGGTTCACAACTTCAATGTACGGGCGCAGCAGTACACTAGAAATGATCATGACTGAATCGCTAGGAAATCAGCTCACATTTATCAAGGGAATCAATGTAGAGGTTTTCATCCCTTGATCAAGAAGGAAAATTTATGATTTTTTTCTGTGAGAAACCACTAGAAGAAAATCCCTGCCTACCCAAACACGCACACCAGACAGCAACTTTTTATTAAAAGGTGTCTATCAGTCTCTAAGTATGCATTCAAACATAAGATCAGTCAAAACATTACACCAACACTGGGACTACTTCAGCATGTTCCAGATTCAAACCCAAAGAACTGGAAAATACATACCATCAGCTAAGGCCCCTACTGCTCTGCAACAGACGCTTCTCAGTCATTCTTCTAAACCCCTGACCGTGTATAGCCCTGCCCTGCCTTCTGCACAGCCAAGAAGAGGCTCTTCAGGCCCAGCTGGAGCCCTAATGGGGACTCTCTTTGGGCAGTCCCTGCCCTGAGCACCTTGCCCAGAGAACACCCCTTAATCTCCTGCCTTGGTGCTGGCCCCCAGCCCAGCAGATTCACTTAGAGGGAATCCCACACAGGTTCCCAACCTCTAAGAGTTTTATAGACCAATAAACAACAACTTAAACTCTTTCTAAAAAATTAACAGACAGCATGAGGGTAGGCTACAATGGGACAGTGTGATGCGTAGGGTGTGAAGCACCCGTTAACAAGCAGCTAAACTACACACCAGGGGCTTATTCCAAAGGCAAGTAGCTAGCAAAAAAAAACTCTTTCTGACTTTCCAGGGTCTTTGATCATGTCTCCAACTTACTCTGCATTCACAGGAGAGCATCTGAAGGAAGTGTATGGTCTCAGCAATAAAGGTGAGGGACAAACTGAAAGATGGTGATATTATTGGCAAAGGGAGATTAAAAAGAAAAGCCTCTACATCTCCCTCATAAAAAAGTAGCAAAGCTTTTCCAAGAAGAGATTGCCAAACCTCATCAAATCTACTTTTCAATTATACTGAATAGAGCTTCTATTAATATACAAATGAAAGCCTCCACATCGTATGTTACAGCTAATTATATTGTCCGTGGCCTTCAAAGGAAACGCACGTGTCCGTATTCCTGTGCGTAGAGAAGATTCAGTTCCTCTTTCTTTATACCCAGTTAATGACCAAACCTTAAATCACCAGCATCTTACTGTTATAGAATAATAGACTGTTATAATATAAATATATAGAAGAGATACTGCTATAATAGGATAGCTTATTGTTCTTTTGTTATTAGCTGAACAAGAGTCATTTCTGTTTAAAATAATTGAGGAGAAAAACTCTATACCAAAGCCAATGCCCAAGACTGCTTAAGCTACTGTGAATTTGACCAGCAGATCTGTTGCGATCCATCAGGAAGGCGCTGGCCATCCCCAGGAGGACTGCCTGGCACATCGGGCACCGTACAAGATGCGCTGCCCCAAGGGCCCACCAAGTCTGGGAGCAGCCTACCTGAGTCACTCGGCAGCAGGAAGGCTTATTTCACTTCTTCTCCACAATGGAGCTACAAAGGGATCTCTAACCCACTTCTGATATTCTCTCGAATGGTACTCAAGGATGTCTAGACATCGTTTTCTGAGAAGCAGATGGTGCCACTCACTGCACAACAAGCACAGTGCAGAAGAGCAGGTGATGAAGTTAAAAGGAAAGCCCCGTGCTGTGGCTGGGGACTTAGTCCTTAATGCATCCAATCTTGGGTGATTTAATGAATATTTAGGCTTTTTCTTTTTGGAGTCTCCTGGGGAAATTCAGCACCTCACAAAGTAAGTCGTCAGTACTGGAACAATCTGTGACTGCCTTCCCCTACTGCAATTACAATAAAATTTTAATATTGTGCTGAACTGACTTAAGTACCACATACACACAGTAAAAAAAGGTATCATGGACTGAAATGAAGAATAAGGTCCTCATTTTTTCCTAACCTAAACGTAACAACCTGCTAATGAAAAGGACTGGGAGGTGATCATACAGGCCTTTGTAAGACGTCTGCAGCCGGCTTGTGACTGTGTGTGAATTGAAGATTTAATTTGTTGAAGAGGACATAAAACCGACACAGCCGACTACTTCAAATTGCTATGCAAAACTGTCTGGAGATCATCAGGCTTCTCCAAAGTTTATATTCGCTTCATCTTGGCTTTATTTTATAAGCTTCTAACACACTTCATAATAAAAGCCAGTATCATTAGAGACAAAAGATTTAGAACTCATGTTGAATGAGAGGGATTAGCCATAATTATTTTCTTACATTTAATATGTAAATTTTGGTGCCAGCTATCTGGTACCAGTGTGAAAGAAAGTCTCCTGACTGATGATTCATAGATTCATACTGACTTGGAAGAGCACATTTAGCAAGAAATGACAAGAACTCCTGTTCCATACAGCTGGGTAGGCTCCTGTCCTGCCATGCTGCGACGTTTCCAAACCGACCTCCACAATTCCCCTTCCCACGTCTCCAGACCCCCCAGGACCGCTCTGAACCAGGGTAAGAACCTCCAGTGCTAAGCGCTGAGTGCCCCTCCTGTATGTGTTACTGGGAGCTCTTTAGCCCCTTCTGTGTGGGCAAGAGAAGAGGCACATGAAGCGTGACATGCCTGAACACTCGTTAGCCACCAGAGCTCGTTATTAATTCAGTGGAGCTTATCTTGCTGTGGATGAACCTTGAGAGCAGCATCGCTGCTGTAACATCCATCAAAGGCACATGCACCTGCACAGCTCTGAGGCTGAAGCCTGCCCATTATTTTGGAAGGAAATGTGTTTTGGTTGAACTTTTCACTGTTATCAATGCTCTGCTTTCCCCATCCCCTACGTGCCACCAAATTAACATTCGATCAGCATCTCTCAGAGAGCGTGACAAAAACACATGGCTGGGCTTGATTACAATTCAGATAAAGTCTCACTGATAGGATCAACATCATTCATCAGGAACATCCAGAAAGACGGACAGAAATGGATCACAGACAGACAAGCATATACATATTATTTCCTCTTCTCTCTTTCATTTCCTACTGTACCTTTTTATACCTTCCTCTAACTTTTATTTCTGGCTGCACCTGATCCTTTCAACTGACATTTGAACAGGTTCATACTCCCAAAGAAAACTCCGTTTGCCATATAGAGACAGTGTATGAAATAGTGCACAACTACGGTTATTTTTACTACAAAACAAAACAGGGGGGAGACTAATGTTGTTAAGAGCTGGGAAAAAAAAAAAAAAAAAGGAAGCGTCTAAAAAGTCCATCAGTCCAACAGAGGAGACAATCAGTGCAAGGAAAGCTGATGTCTTACTCTCCTTTGCACGTGGGGAACTGATGGAAGAGTAACAAGAGTCAAAAAAGAAAAAGTCTTGAAGCAAGTACATCAACTAAAATATAATTAATGAGTTCAAGTAGAACTTGTGCTCGGTATGTCACTGAATAAAAAACGAAAGCCATCCCTGGCACTGGGCTATTACCTGTAGGCACTGTTTCCCTGAATAACTTGGGCACAGTCATGCAGGAAAACATCATAACACTCATGATTTACGTCTTGCCCTATAGTGCGTCAGCTCAGTACAGATTTACTTTCCTGGTGTAGGTACAAGCTTACAAAAGACGACCTTTGCAGACTTGACCAGCAGAAAGGAACAGGAAAAACTCAAAGACACAGCACTGAGGCAATCACCGATCATGGCCAGTTTCACTGTGTGAAGGAGTACCTATGTTTTCTTTCTCTGTCTCATAAAAGTCAGACCTGTCCTGGCTTTTTATGAACTCAGTATAACACAACCCAACACTGCGCAGCAGTGACTGTGGTGTACAACCTGCCTTTCCTTTTTCATTTCATACATCATTTCAAACTCACTGCAATAAGCCCACAAAGCCAGCAGAGGCTTTAAAAAGTTAATGAGAAAGATGTAAGAAAAATGTATTATTGTTTGTTTCAGAGAGACCTGCAATGTTGGTGGTTATATACTCAGAGACACTATGTCAGTTCCACGCTGAGGGGTTTTATTGCATTGCTCTGGCAAGCAACCCAATGCATCATTAATGACCAAATCTTTGTGTCCTTCTGTGCTGCTTTGGTAATAGTGATGCCTGAATAAGGGGTTCAAGCCTGGCTCTAGTTTAGATTTTCCAGCACAAAGTAGGATGAAGGCAATACAAAAGCTGTATTTTTTTTTGTTATTGTTTCAAATAAAGATTTACATACTGTATCAAGTCCTGGTCTCATGGCATTTCTAGGTTTCTGGCTTCATCAAATCAAGCACAAACGCACAGATTAGGAATGATACAGAAATGATAACCGAGGATGCAGTAGCCTTCCAAAAGAAATTATCTTTATGGAACTGGGAAACAATTTTTCATTTGCCTAAATCAGCATGCCTGTACTCAGAAACTGTGCCTGTACTCTGAAAACTGTTCTGAAACTACCTTTAGTGCTGATGTAAACTGGTCCTAATAAAAAAAAAAAAAACACAACTCCATAGATTCAGTCAACCATATAAAACCTGTTATTGAAATAAATGGTAATAGTGGGTTTTGGACACCACAGCTAAGTATTCTGTACCATACCTGTACCATACCACTCTTTTAGTTCTCTTCCTACTCAAAGTCTGAAATCAAGAGGCTTTGGTCTAATTACCTGTACCTTTCCTTAAATATTTTAATATCTTTTAAACTGTACATTATCCACAGCTGTATCTTTTTCTTAAAGAAATAGATGGTATCTTTCAATGTAGAAGTGTTGGATTCTTCAATTAACACACAGAAAGCTTGCTTAAGGAAAGCTAGCAGTACCCAGGACAGCACATATAGTTCCTGCCAGAAGCTCTGTACACATAATTTCTAAACATTAAAACACACTCAGTTCTGTGGCTTTCAGACAAGAACCAGACTCGAGGGTAAAACTGAAGTACTATAAAATAAATTCACATCTTGCAGATGTAGTACAATCACTCTGCAATGTATTGATGAAAATATGTAAGTAAATATGCACAAAACCTTTGTTTCTGATTACCCACTGATAGTCCTATTAAATTAAACATGTATTGTACCTAAAATAGCTCAGTCTGAAATAAACTCTATTACTTAACCAAAACCAGAACTTCTAGCACCATCAAATGTAATTCTTCCACCATCAGGAAAATAAGACTGATGAATACCAGAAGAAAGGCCTGCTTCAGAGACTTCCAAGCACAAAGTTAGTGTTCAGGATACAGCTTATTCATTTCTACCACTTTATTTTTTTATTGTAGAGTGTTTATTCCTCGTCCCTTTTCATCAGAAATGAATAATGGGCTGTTCCTGCTCCTACTGATTGCATTGACAGAAAAAATCTTTGTGTTGTGTGTCACACCTCACTGATGCAGGCTTGATTCATACAAACAACCACAGACAAAATACCAGTTTTCCAAAGAAAAATATTTCTCATTTGTGGAAGAACATAGTTAAAAATGAACTTTGTAGCACTGGTCAAAAAGAATGCCTAGATGAAGAGGAACAGCTGTTTAGTTTGCTGTAAAGTCCAGTGAATGGACTCACTTCTGTTTAAAAATACGTAACATTTAGTTTAAATGATTTCTAAAGAAAAAGATTCCTGAACAATACTTAAACTTAGAATCTGAAAAGAAGTAAAGGAATGCACATGCACTCACAAATCTGTATCTATGCCTGTGCTGCAAGTGTCCAGGAGGGAGCTCTGACTCTGCATTCATCCGGGGGCTTCCCTGCTCCCTTCTCACAGCTCTTGAGCAGGACCAGACTAACCACGACTTTCCAGCCACGGCTATACCACAAATGTCTTGGAAGCACAAGATACTATTTTGGAACCATTGCCTTGTTTTATCCAGATGGGAGAAGAAAGAAGATATCCCCCACTTATCCCTACTCCCCCAGCCATGTTCTATGAGAGAACAAGTGCAGGTACCACCAGCCTCCCTCTGAGTGAAGGACAATGAAATACCCATGCTAGAAGCCCTCTCTGTGCAAGGACCCAGATGACATGAACTGGGTTGGGACTCTGCACACAAAGAATGTTTTTTTACGTGGTGCAACAGGCTGCAACCTCAGTTCTTTTGGAGTTGTGCTGCATCTCTGCTCAGAGCCGTGCTGCATCTCCCCGTGCCTGGCGGTTGTCAGGACAACCCCTGCTCATCGAACACGAAGCAGAGTGCTCGTAATGCCTTGAACAGATGCACCAGCACCTTCCTTTCTGCTTTAGTGCCACCAGTTTCTTTTTCTTACTTCCTTTTCTAATTTATACCTTATCTAAGGAAAGTGAAATACATGAGATTTGTCTTTTAAATCCAGCTTTGTTTCCTTTCAACCCTTCCCTCCTCCCCCAGCACATTTTATAAGCCTACTTCAGGACCAATGGGAGATGCAGGACCGAAGATTTTTCAGATGTGTAAAGAATTTATGATTTTGTAACTCATGCACAAATTCACTGAAATAAAATCCTTGAGTTCACCAACCAAAATGCTCTTAAATGGCAAATATATTTAACTTTTTCCTGTGCTTTTCCTAGCCTATGGAGCTGCTCACGTGCATGAACTATGGGTGCATTTGCATATGCGTTTTGCAGGTCTGTTGCCTACTTCATTGTGATTTCTTCCTTTTCTGTGCTGCGTCTTCCATTTTCATTATGCCTCAATTAATACACTGAAATATGCTGAGCTGTTTCACATGAAATATGTCTCTCATTTTAATCAGTTTAGCATCAAAGGTTTGAGGCTGGTGTTTTCTAGGTTGGTGCGTAGGGTGTTTATTAATTTGTCTGCGATGCCTTCTCTCATTAGTGCTTAATGGAATTTCAAGCAATCCCAGCAGCTAGCAGATAACAACGTGTTTAAAAAATAAATTATCAGTGTATTAAACAATCAGAGTCTCTATTGTTTCTGAATAATCTGGAGTGCTTGTTTCATCTCCAGATTAAAAAGCTGGTACACTCTGAGTCCTGCTGCACCAGGCTGAGGAAGAACCATTTCTATTTGAATTTAGTCTGCTTGAAAAGCAGCAGCCTAACAACCCCGAGATCCGGATCCTCTAATATTCCATTCTTTGCAAAGAACACGTCCAAAACAAATGCCACTGAGTCCTGATTTCACTAATCCATTCACTTGTAAAAAAGGCCACTGCCAAAGCCTTAACTGACACGTAGGACCTCAAAACTGCTTCAGCGAGGCAGGCTGAAACCAGCACCAGCACTCCCTTCCCTCCTCTGCCACCTACAGCCCTTACCTGTCTCTGATACCAAGGAGGTCTATTTACCAGTACCTACGTTACACGAATATTCACCAACTGAGAATGTAGCAATTTCTGCTACCTCTTGACCTTTGCTGCATTTGAACCCAAGATACTGAGTTTAGACAGTCGTGAGTTTCAACAACCCTAAAATAATGTCAGTAATGTAAAATAAATCAAGTATTCTTATTTCTAAAGCAGTATTGTAAACATCAGCCTTTTGCCGCAGAATATTTTTAAAGGATCCTGCATGAGCCCAAACAGACTTTTCAATACTTTACAAGTGCCTAAATCATACATTTGAAAACTTGAGATGTTTAGTACAAGAACCAAGTATAAAGGCATAATTTTTGTCCATAAATGAAGTTTTAAAATCTAATAACACTCTCCATAGAGAAAACAACAAGGGAAGTTTGATATTTCTAGAAGAGCGAATAAAACACAAACACAGAGGAGGTTTCCCATGGCCAGAGCCCGTCCGCAGGTAGCGAGAGGCCTGCTTTGGTGTGTGAAACTAGTGCTGACACTGGATGAAGAGGTGAAACATCACTATGCAAACCATCTGAGGGCATTGTTGTTTTCAGTTCTCTGACACAATTCATATAGGCTTGAGAGAAGGCAAGGAACTGTATCTCCTTGATCACAGTGCCATGAAATCACATTTGTATTCTCGTTCCCAGCTCCTGTTCTTGTTTCACTTGGTTTAGCGCACCAACCAAGTCAGGAACTGACTGCGAGCACAGGAAAATGGCTAGCCACATATGGATGAAGGACAGACTCAACAACCATTGAACTAGGCCTTATGACTTTGTGTACATCCTAGCTATCGCTACAGTTTTGCTACACAAGATACCTCAGCCTTTTACATGGTAAGTTGATTCATCTTTTCTGGTCCAGTAAGGGCATGCTGCAAAACGGTGAGGCTGCTATTTTCCGACCCTGATATTTAACACATCACTGCTATTTACAGTTCCTTTCAGCCTCTGTTTTCCGCTTTCTCCCTTCTATCCCCCCCCTTTTTTTTTCCTGCAAGGGTGATACTCTTCCTTTGCCCTACCAGTCCATAACGTCGCCCACTCCTCAGCAGATGCCTTCCCCTGGGGTTAGCCTTTTTCCCTTCCTGAGGCTACCACAAACAGGACACAGAGCCATAAAGACAGGTTTCGGGTGTACCAAATCCCATCCTTTGCAGATAACCTAGATGCAGTACTACTCAGCTTGGTGGCTTTGTATTGCTGGGTGTAAGAAGGTTTGAGAGATCCTTGCCACAGGGAAAACCCTTCTGTGCCCAGAAACTTTGAAGTCGACACAGAAATTGCAGAGACCCTCACAGAGCTGGTCCCTCTACGCTGCTGAGGGGCACCAGCTCCTCTTGGTGGGATGCTTTGAAAAGCACAAAGACCCAACACATCATTCTACTCCCAAAAATCAGCCACATGTTTACAGTAACTGTTACAGGATCGAACACCCCAGAAAGTCGAGTGGATAAGAGAAATGATAATGAAGGGAAAAGGAAATTTCTCACTGCACTGGCCTGATTAGTTGTTTCTCAAGAAAGTTATTCTTTTATGTAACAATAAGTCAAGAGATATTCAAAATGTGTTTTATAAAACTAACCATCCAAATCAACTAGTTTGTTTTTACTACACTACACCTTGAAATAACCAAGGATTTGTCTCACATACAGAGACAAGAACCCATTTTGTACTGACTGCAATGGAGACTGTTAGAGAAGAGATGCACATTACATTTATCTCTCCTGCTGGTCAATTATTTCTTTTCATAAGAGATGTAAATCATAGCTTTTCTCCCTGAAGAGCAGTTTACAGGCATTTTACTCGAGAAGTCCAGACATGACTGTCAAGTGCATGATGATAAGAACCTGGCTCATCTCATGTTCTTTTCTGAAAACTCTATTTTTGCACTCCCTCATTTTGCGATGCTCTTCACCTAAAATAAGAGCAATTCAGTGGGAATGTGGCTTCTGGTGTATGGGAGAAATAAAACTCTAATCAGTGCTGTAAAGATGTCCTTCAGCATGTTATCCTTGAGTTTTTCCTTCAAGAGGAATGACAGCAAGAAAAACAACGAAGCTTGACACCCAGTGAATGGCTAAAAACGCCAACCTGCATTATTAAAAGTATCTTTCTGTCAACCATCCGGAACATGAAACACCACCACATTTGTGTGTTCAACTATGGAATTCATAGCGTTGTGTAGAACACGGGCTATTAAAAGTGGCAGCAAAAATTCCACATAAAGGAAATACATGTCAGGTCTTGCTTACGATAAGCACTTCTGGGATCACACCCTGTGCAAACCCCTTCCACACCTCCTAGATTTGCTTGCAAGCTACAGTTTTAAAACCGTAATATTACTGCCTATGTTTTCATAGGGCAGTCACTAATTACTACACATTTCATTCTGCTTTCTTCTGCCCTGCAAATGAACACACAGTAGGAGTGAGTGTTTTTACACGATTAAACAGAACACATCCTCCTGAAGGAGTAATATCAGGAGCAGAAACTGTAAACTTGTTGTTTACAAAACATACAAAACATACAGTACAGTGTTTCCAGTATGGGTCCAAAACCAGATGAAGCTCCCAGCATGTCCAAATCTCAGAGGGCAAATCTGAAAGCCCTCACTTCAGTGCTTCCTAATCCCAACCATGTATCATCTATCCACACCTGCAGAGCTCCCAAAGCAACTCACTCACTGCAACTGTGCACAACTTGCCAGCCCAAGGATTAAGTTCGCTGAGTATGGGGATAAAATAAGGGGAAGAAGTAAAGATATCGCAACAGGTAGAGAAGGTAGGAAAGCAGCCATTTGAGTGATGTGAAGGACAAGGGAGAAAATAGCAGTGTTTGGTATAGAAATAGAAAAGAACCCTGAAGATTGCATTACTGTCAATATTAGGGATGCATCTGGATGATTTGAATGCTTTTCTACTAGATGTGTTACATTTGCTTGACACCTGAATAACTATAAACCTACATAGACTTACAAATGGCCTCCCACTTGAGTGTATTTTTAAAAAGATGTGTGTATTTTTGGGGAAAAAAGCCATAATTTCAGACACCTACTTGGAATACTCCCTAGATTTACTTCTGTAGGAACTGTTGATGAAACAGCAGCCAAAGGAGGTCTGTCTCCCCATGGGTAATTCTCCATGTGGCTTCACTTACACCATCTGCTAGCAGGTGGAGAGGGAATAATGTTTGAAGAGTCTGGAGCTAATAACTCCTGGGCTTTCCTCAGGATTACCTCATTTCCTGTGATTTTGTACATGGGAGGTAAGTGCGCACAGGCCAGTAATTGCACTCAGCAGTCCTAAAGCAGTCTTTGTTCATGTGAATGACCCCAGGAACTTCAGTTCAGATTACCCTGTTGAGAAATGAGTGCACATATGAAAGAGCAGTGAAGAAAATTATCCAACACACTCGTATAAGCCATTTGGTATTTTACAATAATAATAATAATAGAATCCTGTGGCTCTGTCTCTAGGGGGAAAAATGCTAAATAATTAAAAATTCTCTTTTAAAAGGAGGAGATTGCATTGAATTTAAAAATATATGCTTCAGAAATCTTACAACTGACATAAAATATTAGCACTATTACCAGCCAGCGGAAGTAATGGTGTCTTATCAAGGAAATTTGACTCACGGACCAACAGTGTGGAAAAAGAGGTTAATTCACCTCAAAAAGATTAATGTAATTTTTCCAGTTACCACTGTTGAGATTCAAAGCCAGTTTGCGAGAATAAATTATAAATGACTGAATATAAAAAGATCCCAAATGAAAGAGAGAACGTGAATTATGGCAAGGGATGTACTCCCGTGCTGATGTGATGAAATTTATGAGTGGAAATCCCACTAGCTTCAATAGGAGCTGCACACAACTACCTGAAATGCAAATTAGTGATTTAAATTTACCTACATAAACACGATCATAGACTACCTGTTGTAGCTTCTTCTGACTGTGACATGTGGACACTGACAAGAATATGATTAAAAAAACCCACACATGTAGAAGCCATGTATGCTCTTTTCTATAGCAAAAGGACCGGTCTATGGCTTATGTGTGCCCAGGAAACATCAGAGACCTCGAGGGAAGGCTCATCGTGTTCCTCCTTTAGCAGCACTAGAAAAGCTCTGTATTTCCTCCAAGCATGACTTTGGTTTTGGGAGTTTGATATTACAACTGCTGCAATATAGGACGTAACTCCAGAAATATGCTCTTATAAGGCATATCTGAGGCAAAAATTCTTCAGCAGATTACTGCAGAAAAGCTTTGCAACGTCTTAATGGGTTTACATAAAGTACAAAGGATGCAGCTGCAGACAGCCCAGAATGTGCTCCGGCACTTGTGGAGTAAGAGCCCAAAGACCAGAACACGAAGGATGCTCAATCTTGAATTTGTGAAGTGCATGGATGGACTCTTTCCAGACCGCTCACTTCTCCATTGCTGAGGACACTCCCTACATTATTTCGGTGGTGTAACGTAGGAATTTCTACATAATCCCTTCTCCGATGCAGTCCTAACAAAACATTTCAAATGTAGAGAACGGAAGGGGCATGAAGACCAGAACCTGTTTGACACTGACCAGGCTAAGCACGTGATACAGCAACAAACAGCCCCCACTCTCTGCTCTGATTTCAGAGCATTTCATGAAAGAAATGGTTTGTGCGTGTGTTGAGCAGGTTGGCTGGTGGATTTCTCGAAGCAGTTGCTTTATGATGGATCAGGCTTCCGTGAGCACAGGTTTGATGACATAAAAACACAGAACAGATCTGGAAATCCAGACCACAACTGGAAATGAGAATTTCCATTCCAGTAGAAATGGAAGGAAACATGTTGTTTGTCAGATCAGAACAAAACACAACCTCTCAAATTTTTCAGGTGAGCAGAAATCCCCAGCAATATAGTGCTGAAAGCACGGAAACATTTCACTGAAAGAATAATAAAGCCAGGATAAAAGTCCAAGCAGAAAGGCAAGAAATGCAATAACCAAGTTGAGCCTACTGACATTTTTCCACCTATAATTTGGAAGAAGTTTAAGCATCCCTGAGAGACATTTAAATTTTGATTAATCTGTATTTTCTGACAGGAGGCTGTCGTGTCAAGAATTTTTACCCATGCTAGTCCTCACATCTTGAACATCCTATGACAGCCAGGGCAATGTTCCCTACGGACACTGAGTCAACTCCCCCAGTGACAAAATGAGGCAGAAGACGCTTGCACTAGAATTGGACAAGTTGAATGCACTGCAAACTTGGTGGGATTTCTGAATTGAGATTTTAAACCCAGAGCTCCTTTTAAAACCTCTTTTATCTCTAGCTTTTGAAAACCCGTTACTTTGATGAACAAGAATAGAACACTTATAGACAGGAATTACAGGGTCCTTAATCAATACCATTTAAAGTGTTATTTTTTATCAAAATGCATTTCACATCATAGGTGATCGAGGAATAAAATCAGTTGAGATGGATTATTTTACAAGACAAGTAGATTTAATTGTCTTTTGCCATGATCAATGTTGACTCATTTTGATTTTGCCAATAATTCATGAGCTTTCATGAATATGCATATACTTTTCTGTACAGGTTAGCGTTATTAAATTTGACTTTTCCCAAGAGCGGGGAAATGAATTAAATAAAAGAGGAATTATGAAGAATAACAGATGATAAACAAATGGGTACAAGGAGAACACAATCACTTAAGCTGGTTTGGCACTCTTATCCTATTTGCCCCAGAATTCACTGGCTGCCAGGTCTCAGATTGCTGTGATATCTTTTGGTTTTGTGAATGTCTCGATGAAAGCCTTTCCAGCCAATACTAACGTGCAGCAATTTATAATGGCGATATCTTTCAATTTTACTATGCCAAAATGCTCTGCCCCTCATCATTTTAAAATGATTTCTTTTTGTTTTCATCAGCTGAAGATCACCATAAGTTTGTAGCTCAATGGAAAGTAAAACACTGACTACGCACTTTGTTTCCTTCAGAAGGAAAGCCTATCTGTCATTCATATCATAGAGCAGTTGTCTCTAAAAAATAAAACATTCTGTTCATGTAGGAAAACTGCCTGGAACCACAAAAGACTGATTTTTCTCCTAGAGCAACTCTGACACTTTTTATGCTAGCATCTGCTTTGGTTTACACACAACATATGCATGGGATTTAAGCCTGGACATCATCCCCCAACAAAAACGTAAGGTTTCAGATTCTTCTCCCAAACAGAGTACCGCGCTGTGGGAGCACCCAGCACCCTCATCTTGTTTAGTTTTACTAGAAATGTTTGGCAGTCAGTCTGATCAAAGACTTCAAGGAATATTTTCAATAGAGAACAAGTGGCATTATGCAGAATTTAAATAAAACATTAATAAAGAAATGTTCCCCCCAACAAACCAACCCTAAAATCTGAAGAAAGCTCAAATGACATGACTTTATTTTCAGTTTTATGATATTGGAGAGAATTAGAGTTCATGTATTTGACACGTGGAAGGAGAGAGCTCTGAGACCTGACAGCTTTACTGCAAAGTTAATTGTACATTATGGAGTAGTGTAGGAAACTAATACTTCAGAAACAACAACAAAACATACACCACCACCAACAAAATGCTATCAATATCAGAAAGAACACCAAAGCTATAAAAGTTCCCTACCCTGCACCCGCAGCTTTAGAGCTGGCATGAGAACAAGAGCAGATAAAAAGCAATATATAACACAAAAATGTAATCTTCTACTCAGGGAAGGCATTAAACTTAATAGAGGGAAAACAAGGAGGAAATACCACATTTAAAAATCTGGAGGCTCACTTCGAAATATAACTCCCTGGTTTTCTTTAAAAATCTCCCCCATACATATGCAGTGCAATGAATTATATTGAAATGGATGAGCTCCTGTCATCTATTATTTGAAATGCGAGTTGAGGTTCTCTTTAAATCATTCCTCTGCCAGAGAACAGATAAAAAAAGAAGACCCAATAGTTTCAACTCTGAAAACCATTTCACCATAAATATACGTCTCCTGTTGACAATATATTGGATGAGCTTGTTTACAGATTCCAGTTCCTATGGTCTTAGATAGTCCCTGGCCTCTTAGCTTTATTCTGATCACAATATGTACTCTGGGTAGTCATATATATGAAAAAATTTATGGTTTCAGAAACACCGATACTCTTTTCCTCCCTTCCCCTGAATTAATGAAAACTAAAAGAGAAGCCTCTCCAGGACATGACAGGCTTGTACGTGCACAACTGCGCTTTGCAAGTGCCTTGGCTAACTCGTGGTGCTGCACACGCTCTGACCTGGGCACTGCCTGCACCAGAGGCCGGAGAAGCAACGAGAGGAGGAGAGGAGCATAGAGGGGATACAGCTTTGCAGAAAGCAAAAAATAACATTTTATGTCTTTCATTCAGTAAACATGCTAAGAAGGAGAAAAAACATTCATGGAGAATAATACATAATAAGTCACTCCAAACAACAGCCGACTGATTTCTGGTAACTTTTTTCTTCCTGTCCTTGTACGGGACAGGAGACACCTCCCAGACGTGGACCCATCAACATTATCTTAGTGCTTTCTCTGCCACGTGAAACCTGAGACTGGGATGATGTTCACCTCTGTAAGAACCTTGAGAAGCCAGCACTTCCCTTTTACTAAGGATATGAACAGTGGAAGAATGGATAACTCAGAAACATACTCACTGGCCACCAATCCACGTTTTCATCATAACAATAAATTGGTGATGTGTCCAACTGATGGATGGCTCAGTCTGCTTCCTTTATAGAGTTACTATCACAAATAAATATGGATGTGCTGTGGGTGGGCTTAGGATTTGTGCTGGGTTTTGTTTTTCTTTTTTGGAAAGAAATACCAGCCTCCTCATAGATATTATCTGATAAAATTAACTTCAAGTGATATCCCTGAATAAAACAAGCAAATAACCTAGCAACATCTTTCCTGGCAAAGCTAGAAAATAATTTCCCGATGCCAGCAGGCAGGGTGAAGACAGCATTCTACACTTCTTGCAACTATGTTTGCACATTTTGCTATGAAATAAAGAAAATTGTTTCCCTGAATGTTCAGACTCCCAGTATTACGTTACAATTAAAAGCTATGCACTGCCACAGATTAGTGGGTGAAGCAATGGTTGTATATCAAGCTGTACACATGTATGCAACTGCAGATCAAACCAGGATTAGTGTTTTACATGGTAGAATGTGAACAATTACAGCATGTTAATGGACTGTGTTTTCATTTACATTTGCAGGAATATTACATGTATATATATACACACAGGCGCATACACACAGCAATAAAATAAAAATACTTCGTCCACCATGCTATGGGCTAAATTACTGTTTTCCCTCTGAAATCACAACATGTTATCAAAAGTCCATTATGCTTCGGAACAACTTGGTCACTGGGAATTTTGATGCATGCTGTTGTGCTGCATTTCAATTGTGAGGTTTGAATAAAGGTTTAAAAGGAACCCTAAATTCAGGAAGGAGTATTAAAACCTAAATGATTTGATAGAAGTCATTCCTCTAAATCGCTTATTTGTATGAAAACAGCTTCACAGAGTGCTAGCCGGGGAGCAAGACACTACTTTCCGAGGCTGTAAAACATAAATTAGAGACTACTGCTAGAACTGAAAGCTTAGAAGGGTTTAGAAGGAAAGACCATGCTTGAGTGATTTTCTGAACATTTTTCCAGAGCTACTGCTTGAGTCTCCAGTTCTGCTGAATTTTGAGTTCCCTGCCATTAGATTAGACATCTTTCTGCCGTGTACACGTTTGCTTTAAAACACTGAATACATGTTGAGTTACAAATATGACTTGTTTCAACATATGTTAAACGTTTCGTATCTATTCTAACATAAAATAAACAGCTCCAGTTACAACAACACTCTTATTTTGTGTGCCAGGTTTTAATTACATAGAACTGGAACTCAACATTGTTCGGTCCAGTAAGCACTATTAATGCCCACAGATCATGTATATAATTCCTATAATGCAGCTGAAAACACTGCTATGTATTATTTCGATATTGCAATCACTCACTATGAGCTGCTTAATAGACCTGTCTCAATATTGTTTTACTGATTCAAATCAACTCTAATTAATGTCTGTAAAGCGCTTGATCATGCAAGGCATTTCGTGAATGTCACGGCTTATTCCTGTAATATGATTTTAACAAATACTCGTACTATTCATTATTTATGAATCATGAAAAGGTGTTTGATACTCCACAGACAGAGGGAATGACAGATTTTCTGTCCTTGCATGTTTCATAATGCAGAGAAATATCAAAATATGTGTATTGGCTTCCTTTTTGTCAGTTTATCTTGACATAATACCAGCTCAAAGCTTTGCATCATCAGAACAGCTTGCTAAGGAGAATCTTAAAACCCTTTTGATTTGAAATCAGCTGTATTTTGATTTCAAGCACAAAGTCAGCCACTTGATACTTTAAAAGGCATTTAAAGGCTTAGAATAAACAATAAATAAATAAAAAACAACCAGCTAATTGCAGCAGAAAATATGAGATTTGCTTCAGAGGATCGTGTTTTATTTTTCCTAAGCCAGTAATTCTAGCATTTCTCAGAGGGAGTTTTTCTTCCTTTAGATATGGAAATCAATTTTATACATATTACTAATTAGAATCATAATGAATGTTCCTTTAGAAGAGTTGTTGGCCTATTTGCTCATTAACTGGAGGGTAAAGAAGCAGCCTTGTGATTTGCTCTCTTGATTCATCACATCGCACTCTCGCCAACACGCCATCCGCTCTGTGCGGTACTTTCTGTAGGGCGCACGGCAGCTGCACCAGGCTGGGGAGCAGACACCAGCCTAGTATGGGAGTGGGGCTGAACGCTGCACTGCTGCACTGAACCATGCAGGAAGCCACGTTCGGGGCTTCAGAGGGGAGATGCATCAGCTCTGACCCAGAAAACCTCTTTTCGCAGAACCCAAGTTATCCTTCAGGGCCTGAGATACGGTCGCTCGTATCACAGAATATAATTCAGCTTCTACTGTTCTTGATAATTAGAGATTATAAAACTACATTTCTTGTTCTGTACCTTTGTCAAAGCACCTCCTTATGCTGTGCATTTTATTACTGGATATTCCCATAACCAGTAACTTTATAGACTCTTCAGGTGAAGGGTAACCAGACTGTTGAATAATAAAAACATGAGATGACAAATGCAGAGAAAATGCTAAAGGGAAAGAGCATACGTGGGAAGAGTTGGTCAAAAAATCAACAAGAGAGCCATGGCTACTACTTCAAGAAGACTCAAGATTTTTTTTTTCAAGAAATTGTTAGTTGAAAGCATATGGCCTCCACTCTAACACCCTAGATGTGCCTCGACACACCAGTATGGAAACATTTTAGGATTACTAGCCGTTTGGGAGCAGGAAAACAGATCATCTTGGACAATACAGAAGTGGGAACAGCAGTTCCAAAGAACATGCCTCATAGTTAAACATAGTAAAGGAAGAAAAAGATGATAATAAAACGAGCTAGGAGCTACAGACCTGCAAGATTAGTAAATGACAGGTAAGACTTAACTGACAAGTATAATCATAAAATTTATCACCCAATCTCATAACAGGTCACACGCAGGCTAAGTATGCGTACTACGTGACTTCAGCTAAAATACTAGCAATGAACATTAAATAAACCTTGCACAAAGACCTAGCTGTAGTGCGTAGCTTCCATTTTAACTCGTTCAGAGCCCACATCTTGCAATCAACAGCTAAGCTGATCCCAGGTCAGTCAATAAAAATATCCACTTGGTTCTGGGGTTGCCCTCAACTCCAGCTCTAATTCAGCCCAGTCTTAATTCCCTTCCAGAATCCTCACTCAGCTCACCCCAACCCTAATTCACTCCCAAAGTAATCTGCCTACAGGGTCTTTCACATACAGCCCCATTTACACCGTCTCTGAAGGATCTGGCTTGCATTGTAAATACCTGCAGTTTTAAAAACTATCTTCTGATGAGCTGCAAACTGAGAACAAAACTCACACAAAACTGTTCACGAAGACAATAAATCTCAAACTCCATTATTTCAGTTTTTACAGTCACTTGATGGGAAAGGTACCCCTAGCTATGAATATTTTAGTGTGAAGAAGCCACATCTTATCACCTCATCAAAATATATGCACATAATTCTCTCTCATTACTGTTTTATAAAACAAAAATGTGTCTGGGTATTATCAGATAGACGTACTAATGTTCTTTTACAAGACCTGTCAAAGCACTCTAGCAAGGCAGGTGCTGTTACATCCATACTGCCGATGCAGAGCACAGGGTCATCTGTACGTTGCACAGCTAGGAGCAGACTCGGATCCTCATTCCTCCTTTATTTAGGTACTACGTTCATCTGCCAATGAAAATATTCCTATGATGCATACTATGCTGCTGGGAATATAGAGATAAAGTTCCTACTGTAGCCATAGTCCTTACAATTTATAATAGAGATGGAGTAGATCATGAATAGGATGGATTTTTCTCTATCAATAGTATTTCAGGAAATATCCTTTTCTGGTTAGTAACAGTACATTATCACACGCCTTCCCAGGCCATCTCCATGAAGGAAACGCAGAACTTTGTATCTCCCACGTTGACAGCACATAGTGAGCTATTTGCTTGCCTTCAGGCCTTTGTTCAAAGGGCTGTTACGAGAACCATCTATGCTTGACATGGATTTCACAGCCATCTCTAGAAAACCTGAGGGAAAATTATTGGCTGAAGTTAGGTGGAAAGGACTGCTCTGGCTGCACTTGTGTGCGTTGTGCCTAGCAGTCACCGGCAGAGTCTGGACCCACGCTTGAAACACTCAAGTGGGCCCCGCAACAGAAAGAGGCGGGGATAACCAGCACCTTCCCTGGGATAACCAGCACCTTCCCTGGGATAACCAGCACCTTCCTGGACTCTGTGTCGGACAAGACGTGCCGGTCACTTAGCAACGTTCACTTCTGTGAGACATACAGATGGTTAAACACCAGCAGCAGGCTTCAGATCAGGGACTAGATTTTTCTTTCGTGCTAGTTTTGACACTTCAAAAGCTTCTTACATTTTACATAGCTTCTTGCGTTACATCCTCGCAGGAGGGAGAAGAGTTATCCATCAATCACTGCAAGGAAGGCTGGTAACCCAGTCAGTAACAAGTGAGTAAGTTACAATGAATGCGAATAGTCTTGGTCACTGTTTTCCTGGGAAGGGTTTTTGTTTCAACTTCCTTTTATGTAAATATGCTGCTGGGAGATATCAATCTGCATGTGCTTTATGCAATTCAGTATAAAAATCACTTTTTGGCAGCTAGAAAGAAATTGAATAAAATATTTGCTCTATTCTCCCTAGCTACATTCATTTAACACACTAGTTTGTTTATTAACACCATGAGCACAGACTTCTGCATTATGTTCACCGGCATGTTGCTTTTACTCCTCCCGTTAATTTGATACTATAAAACCAGAGGTTAAAGCACCATGAAGCACAGTGCTTTACCCCATACTACCACATAAGCCACATACATTGTTGTGTTCATCACTAAGTGGTGGCTGGCAGAGACGTTGGTCTAACGGGCTGCTTACAGGCCCTGGAGAGCAGGGCTGTCTTCCCAGTGCTGCCACTGACCTGGTGCTTAAATTTAGCAAGGATACTTTGCTTCCCTCTGCCTGGAGCCACAGCTTAGGAACCAAGGTGGCTCCTCCTGATGTATCAAGGAAATGGGGATTCTGAGACAAAGGAGCCCTGTTATGGAAACTGTGCCACTAGTTCCGTTTTGCAGAGGGGGAACAAAGCTAATGAGCTCCCATTCTTCTTTGCCAGCAGCACTAGATGTCATTCTCAAAAAGGATGGCAAAAACAAACAGTCAGACTGTGAGATTTCTTGACTCAGTGTATCTGCAAGTCTAAAAGCTCAGGAGGAGTTACAGGGAGATTATGCATTTGCAAGACTATCAGTAATATCTAGAGTTGTAATTATAAATTCAAAACAAACAAAAGCCTCAGCCTTCAAATGCTGTAGAAGTCCTGTGCTTCAGGGGAAGTTTCAAGTGTTTTTCCTGTCTTTGAAGATAGTAGAAATATTTCCCCTAGAGCTCCTTGGACTACAATTGCCTTTTCTTTGGTCTGCCTCTGAAACCCTTGGTTTAAACCTATTTGTGACAGCTCTGGACTACACAGATACTGGACTGATCCAATACATTAACTCCCATGTTTCTGTTCTGAAAATACTATCAATTTTATATAAAACATTCTGCTTTGCTTCTTCATCGTATTTACTGCATGAATGACCCAGCATACAAATTTAATCTCTCTATTTTGAAAGCTTGAAGACAGCGTTGTGGCTAGATACTGATCTACTCAGGCTCCTTTATCTCTGTAATGGTCAATGCTGACATGTACTTAAGGAGTCTGAGAAAACAATGACAAAATAAACACTAGGTAAAGAAAAATCATTTTTCCTGTCACCTTAGATAACTCAGGATTTCTGCACATTACCAAGTCTGCTATGACTAAAGTCTGTTATGATCTACCCAGATACAATGACTTTGGTCGACTATGTAGTTTATTGCAATTCTAAATGTCACTATTGATTCAGACACTCACTGACATTTCTCTGCATGGACAAACATTACTTTAAGCACTGTGCATTGCTGGATAATATATTTGTGGGCAAATTATTCACCAGATGATCATGTGCATGATTTTCAACCATTATGTCAATTATATCCCAATTCCTCTTTTCCTTGACAAGGACACTTCTTTCATTGGGAACAGTGGTTATGTTTTCCCGGCATTATCATAGATGCTGTTGTAGGGGTGGTTTTATTGCTTGTTTGCTTGAGGGTAGCTTGTTGATATTGTTTTATAAACCATTTAATAATGATTTTTTTTTTGGCATTTTAAGATATTCCTCTGCATGTGGGCAAAAGAATGTGATGCAACAGCTGAAGATACATCACTGACAACCTTAAGGAAGCCTCGTTCACAGAACAAAACGGAGATTTGCCTAGTGATGCAGATTGCTCTTCTTAAGAAAGAAGATTTATGTAGGGAATTCTGGGGTCCTCTTAAATGAGTTATCACTCTCCTATTGTTCCGTGTTTTATTGGTGCTCTATATTAAAAAAGGAATTATGGACATTTCACATGGTAATGTTGTGATCAAACACTTAGGAACCAAGCACTTCACGCTTTAATTCAATTGTCTAAACTAGATGCATGTTTACATGGTTAAGGGAGAAAACAAATAGGAGAGTTGAAGCTGATTGAAGCTGCTCCAGGACTTGACTTTACTAGCTGTATAAAAATATGTTTCTTTTTAAGGCACTTATAAAAATGCTAAACTTTCATAAAGAAGTTTAGCCGAACCATTTGTGGTGACATACTAAAAAGTGATTTATCATCCAGTATAGCTCTCTATAAAGCCAGTACATGAAGGCATCTGTCAGGTTTGCTCTGAGGACAGAAATAGACTTCATGGTTTGGATGCCAAATTATATTTGACATTTAATTTACCATCTATGAAGCTGCAATATTTCACCTAAGCAGAAAGGGAAGAGAAAACAGCAGGAAGTTCCATTTGCCAAAGAGAAACACCAACACTCCTTGCTCTCTATAATCAGATACCTAAAGTAATAGATTATTGACCATCACAAACTACATCTAAACAAGACGAATGCAGCAGACTAGGGCAGACATTTTGTACTGAAGGAATACTATGTATAACAAGAATGAGGTTCATGATTCTTACCTCTGTTTACTGATTTGATCTGGATGACAGGAAGCAGTAACAGCAGTGCAAGACAAGTGCTACTGCGAGGCAACAAAGTTCACAGCAAGACTTATTTCCAGCATCAACACATTTGGACTAGGAGCAGAGGAGAATCCTGTCTGGGACTTTTTATATACTGGGAGAAGAGGCAAGTGGGGTCCCAGACTGTTCACACATCAATATTTTTCACTGTTAGTCTACCTGAATCTCCTGTGAAACTTGACAAGCCAAAACTGGAGATGTTTCAGAGAACCTCACATACCATAGGGAAGAGAGGAATATTCCTTATGAATATTTCTCAAAAGGAATCCATGTTCAATTGTTTCTAATCCCTGATTAGCTGAGTTATTTTTTCAAAAAAGAATAATCCCATTCCCTCTTCTCATGTTATAACACTTAAGAGATGAAGTGGTAGAGCCACCTTTTCAACTTTTCTTGGAAATTTGTGTAGAAATTTTAGCTGTTACCAAACATTTCCAAGCATGAAATAAACACACATCTTTTCCATTTTTGAGGAAACAAATTCTGGAACTACAGAGACAAGCTAGCTTGTCTCTACAAACACATACACAAACGTGCAGCTATCTCTGCCAGTGATCTCTCACACTTATTTGTAATATCCCCAGTGATGGCGATGCGCCGTGTTTGCTTTTTTCTCTCCAATGTAGGCACACTCCCCTTCCACACACCAATTTACGACAGGACTATTTCTCCAGTTCAGAGAAAGGATTCTCCGAGGAAAGCCTATAATTATATTCAACAAAATATAGACACACATCAGGCAGAAGGGAATGGAGATGCTCTCACACAGACAGATACTCATTTCATTATTGTGTGCTGTTCACCACTCCTCAGCAAAGAACAGTTAGCTACAAACTTCATTTAGGAAGAGTCAGGAAATAAACACGGGCACACTAATACCTTGTTCCATACCTTTAGTTGCCAAAGTGATTTGGATATTCTGAGCTATCCAAGAGAATATTTCATTAACGCAAATATAGAACTATTCTTACGGAGCATATTAAAATTAATTAGCCTTCAAGAGTAGGAAACTATGAGCAACAAGACTCAGAGGCAAGTAAATTAACAACGGATCTCATTAAAAAGAAGCTGTGTTTAGACTAGAACATTATGTTAGTTTGGAGTAAATCAAAGCTTTTGAAATGACCATTTTCTTGAACTGCAGAAATTAAGGGAAAAGCGTCGTCACTTGAGCCTCCAGATGTTCACGTAGATCCTAGAGTTCTAGAGGACTGCTTGGGGGGAATTACCTTCCACTAATTTTCAAGCTTTACCTCATTTACGGGCAGAGCACTTATAGATACAGTCATCTGAGAGGAAACTGCTGTAAATTCAAAGGCTAGCACTAGCCTGCAGTATGAGGGTCCTTCTGCCAGAGGACTTAGGAGTGATTTTGCAGATGAAAGACGCAAAGAATCTGCATGAAGTTGCTGCCACTGCTGTACAGATAGACAAGCACCTTGAATGGCTTTAACACTCTCCTACAAGAGGAGATGGCCACCCAAGGATCAGCTGTTGGCATATTATCAGCGGCCAGCAGATTTTGTTTGCTTTTTTGCTTTTTAACAGTTTAAATTTCCAACTGTGTCTCTTTAAGTTGGGGAGGTAAGGCTGTGGTAAAACTCCTCCAGTAGACCACGGATAGGTAAATGGTAACTTATGCCCAGCTGCGAATACTGAAGCAATATTTAACGTGCATGCCTCGATCATGTTGCCACTTTTCTAAATTAACCAAGTGATAGGAAGTGACAACAAAGCAAAGAAATAATAGCAAAATCTCCAGCACATGCTTACAAAGTAAGGCCCTAATCCTGTAACACAAATGGATGACAAGTGATCTCAAAGTGATCTTGGCAGAGCGCAGTTAAGAACTTGCCAATGAATTACTGTATCATCGTTACCATCTAGACTTGCAAAAAATACCCATCATACACAGCAGCAGCCAACACAAGGTGAAGTTCAAATTCTGTCTAGATGCATTCTGGTGAACAGGCATCTTCCCTCCTAGCTGTGAGTGGACTGAAAACAGCTGGTCATAAATAAATAAAACCCAAAACAACCTTGTTTCTCTGCTAGCAGTTCCACTTTGAGATCAAAAAACCCCCAGTCATTATATTCCTAGTTTTATATTCTTTCAGAGGAATGCTTCATGTATGTGCCCTTCTCAAGAAACCTTTGCTGTGAATTCAGCTGTGGCATCAGCATTAGACTCTGTGTATGTGGTGCTGCAGGTGAGTGCTCGATGTACTTCAAAAACTCTTTCTTAAAATAGCAAAATACTAGCTAGTTTCATTTAATGCAAGTTATTAATCTTGCTTTAGTTTTTTGTTTTTAACCAATTAAATAATTGTTGCCCATATGTGAGATAGTAATAAAAATGACTTACTGTACCCTTAATCAGTTTTGTTTTATCTTGCTGTCAGTGGCCTCTAACTTAGTCTATTTTTCTTGACGTTTGTTTGTGCTTTCATCTGCAGAAGTGAAATTGGTTGGGATAGTTTAATTGCAGGATATATAATACAAGTTGAGGGCAATCATTATAGACAATTTGGATAACAGTGTCTAAAGCCTGATCCAGTAAAACATGTTCATTATGACACACTATTATTAACAATGACAACAAATAGCTATTAGATAGCAGCTTTCCTTGTTCGCATCAAAGAAATTTACTACGAAAAAAAGCAACTTGACAAATAAAGATGCTGAGATGCAAATAATTTTGGAAAAGATAATCTATAGTGCAGTATCAGGAACAAAACTCAGTTTCCTGATTCCTAGTCTAATCCTTTATCCACACCACATGGTCTACTCTTTTCTTGCATAAAGTGCTAGATGGGCCAGGATAACTGTACCTCATCCAACATTAATGTGCAGTCACCTTTAAAATGCTGTCTGTTTAATTAGATTGTACTGGATGAATACTGTAGGTGTTGTAAAGAAAACAGGTTTTCGTATTTATAGTTATCATGAAGAATTTAGCGATGACAGTACAGTATATCACAGACGTTAATTTCATTAGATATAAATTGTACTAGTATGACATTGATATATTATAATTAAAACTAATGATCCATTGATTCCCATCCAGAAATCCAGTTAAGATGACAAATATTCTATTACAGACCAATGAATAAATATTAAAAGCATACAAAAGTCCAGGAGGCAAATTCCACATTAATTTATGCCAAGGATCATATTCAGTAAAATTATTTAAGTTAGGTTTATGGCATGAATAAAATCAGTGTCTGCGACGTTTGGGAGGCACGCTATTCAGAAGCAGAATATGGACAATTCCCGTGAGAAATGAGCTGCAGGTTGGTTCCAGTTTCACTGTAAGAACTATCAGAAGGATTTCATGAAGAGGAATCCCTGCTGCCCCCGCCCAAATTCATTAATATCCACATGGAGTCACTATAGATTAGAACTAGCCAGATATAAGGAGGAAGAAATGTTATCTGAGTATCTTTTCAGAAGCAATTTCAACATCAGGTGTATCTAGGCTCCTACACGATCACATCAGTTCTTTCTCAGTGAAAAAGCTGCTGATGGCTACCCAAGAGCCAGCTTTATCAGAAGAAAATGGAAGAGAACAAAAGGAATTCCTCAGAAGGGATGGATCTGAACCAACCTAAAAAGCATTTTCCTTCATTGTTTGCCTTAGGTGTCATTCAGGACAAAATACAACACGCATTCTTCTTTCCTTCCAGATAAAAGGCCACCAGTCTCACAGGTACTGTACAAACAAACACTCACGTCTCTTGCTTTTATGCATCCTTTGCTTTTGTTGCATGATTTTTCTACAGTAAAACCTTCAAAAGAATTTACCCTTTTTTCACCAATAAAAGGAATTTCTTCTGAAAGTTTAACAAAAGAACTAGACATATTCTTTTCACTCTAGGCTAAGTCTACATTAGAAGTAGGGGAATCACCTGGATTTCATCAGGCTTTCCTGTTGACTTGCCAAATGTCAATGAAACCAATTTGCCTGCTTTTTAACCTTTTCATGCCAATGAAACAAATTTTCATGCCAATTAAACCTATTTGCCTGCTTTTTAACATTTTACAAAGGCCTGTATAGATCTGTGTAGGTGTATGAACATTTGCCATAGGCCTGACATCCCAAACCACCCTTCATTTAAAAATATTTGATTGCCCACGGTGGTTACAGATGACCACCTTATTTTCTCAGGCACGCAGCGGAGAAGATATTCAAGCTGCTGCTCCTTTGGGTCTGTCTGGGCCGGCCAGGCCCCTCAGACTTTCCATACAGTCAGGGTAACAACGAACCAACCACCTGCACGCAGCAGTTCTGAGCGGCTCATTTTGGAGCCCACCTCTCTCATTAGTTACATAAGCCAGGTTGCACGTCGGAGCTACACATCCTTACGCAGCAAATGCCCCTCTTTTCCCATCTGCTTCAATTCAAACGCACGGTGCCTCTCCTCTCTGCAACTCCAGAAAAAAGCATTTCCTCATTTCACCCCGCCTTCGGCTGACCCAGCAACCACTTCCCACGCATTTCAAGGCACGCTCACCATTGCTTTGGCAATAGAAATATTGAGTATGTAATAAGATGTGCTAGGGATAGCAATAACCCATAAAGACTGCATTTGAACACAGACAACAAACGCAATTAGGGATGCACAGGGCATTTCCCAAGAGGCGGAATACATATGTAACTTAATTAAGCATTTTTCTGCAGGCCTAACTGACTCACTGGGCCAACAGATACTGTGTTTAGGAGGGCACATGTTTAATTTACAAATTAGTGGATTACAGTAATATGCATAACAACATATTAAATGAAGTATTAATGTAATACAACCCAAACGACACATGATAAACTATATAAGCATATATACAAATTTGATTTAATATGTTAGCTTCCTTTGCCCTCTGTCAGTCTGATTGCCTTTGCATAATCCATGTTTCTAATTATCCCCTGGTATGCCTTGCATATAAATAGCTAATTAGATAGTGTCCCTGTCAGCTATGAAGTATGTAATATCTGAAAAAAATACTCCTTTGGAAATTTAATTTAGGATAACAGATTGTGCTATCTAACTGAAGAATTAAAGCTTTCAGTTTACTAAGATGTTTGAGCATTTAACAGCAACTTCATACTATTATATTAGTGCCCCAAAATGTGTCCAGTAGTTTTATTCTTTTTTTTTTTTTAATAAATCATTTTATCAGAAGCTTGTACAGTAATGACACCAAGATGCCTAAGACTTAAATATCACCCTACAGAACATGACGTTACACATGCATTGATTCTCTACCAAATACATGCTACATGGCAAATGCTCAGGTGCAGCTCTGGAAACTGGTATACCAAATCAGAGAAAAGGTCCCTGCAGTGTTGCGCGCTCTTCCTGGTCACGGCCAGATGTTTCAGGGAGCGGCACTGGTGTTCTGAGCCTGCCAGATGTGAGATCATCTTGCACATCAGGTTATCACGCAGACACTTTAATTACATCTTGCCTTGTCATCAGCCATTTCAAATGCCAACCTCACCACCTCCAATACACTCAGAATGCTCCTAAGGCTCTCTTACATATTTACAAAAAAGAAAACAAAAAATCTTGTTGACCATCCACTTTCTCAAATGACCTACAACTTCTACAGTTTTTTTTTCCCAACCTTGAGTGGACTTTAACCCTATTTAATTAGTATAAAGCATAAATAATTTGCAGAAGTAAGAAGAAATACAAATCTGTAGTTATATGTAAAATGCTGGCTACAACACTTACCTTCTCCTTCTAGGCTCCGAGAAGCAAATATTAGTAAGAGCAAAGTTGGAAGGAGTACAGGAAGACTGCCATAGACCGAAGGAAGTGGTGTAGCAGAGAGAAGCAATGCATATGCAGATATCTTGCTGTCTCCTCCTTATAGAGCTAGGATTTCCAAAGCCATATATAAAATTTAAATAAAATTTCTTCTTCATTGTGGGGGCAATAGATGTTCTTCAGTTTTAAAAAAGTCTTTCATATACAGATGTTTTCACCTGAAGGAAGCATAAATGTTTTCATAAAGGTATAGAATATGAAACATGGTGAATTTAGAATGAATTAAGAAACAGCCACATGTTCCTCTCCCGAAATTAACAGGGAGATTGCACATTTTTCTTTAAATGAATCATTAACACTATATGGCAATTAAAAAAAAAAAACAACAAAAAAACACACCACTCAATTTTTTATTCAGTGTGTTGTGTCTACTAGATAATATTAATGGGTATACTCTAAATCTAGGCTATCATGCTGGGAAGGATACCAAGGGGAACAAAAAGCAGTTGGAACATTGCACTCTCTGGTTTGCATACAGCACACCAGATTCATCCCTGGTGTGACTACGCTGCAGAAGCAGCTCAGTGTGTTCTGCTGTGTGCATTATATAACCCACGTAAAGGGCACTGATGCACATTTCAGAGTAATTACGGTTAATAAAGCACTGGGATTACAAAACAAGTTCCTATAAATAGCATAGGAATAAGCTTAAAAAAGATGGAAATGGAAATATTTTCCCTCTAGTGTGATGGGGAGGGGATTTTTAAAATCCACTGCTTCTCGAGTTCACGCTCCTTTTTCAAAAACGTGACCCATGTGGTGGGGATGCACACAGGGGACTGCAGGAACCCACAGTACCGCTGCGAGCTACTCCCAGCCCTGCCAGAAGGACTGCAGGGGGGAGAGCAACTTCGTTCCCAGTCAAGGTGGGATGAGGCAAACCCCAGACAGACCAAGAACAGGAAGATTTGCCACAGACCAGCTCATTTGCTGCAAACTTGCACCCCCTGCTAACTTCAGAAGAACACCTCTGGGTGCCTACAGCCAGGTAGCTAGGAAAGACTGCACTAGAAGTCAGTGTGAACCTGCCTGTTAAAGAGCTTCTGGAATCACATCCACATTCTTGGCAGCACCCAAACAGGTAGCTCTGTATTGCTCCCCTCCCTCTAGAGGTGTGTTCTCTGGTACAGAAGTTTATTTACTTGGGAAGCGGCAATGAATGGCAATGGTACTGTGAAGCAGTACAGACTACCTAGGAGCCACGTCTAGAGGCTGGCATTGCTCTCTGCTTCTCTCTGTACATGAAATCAAGCACCTGACCACACCACCTTTTTGGTGAAGTCTTTTCACTGACAGGCGGTGACAGCTTTTGCCAGTTGTTTGAAGTTTTTGCATATTTTACTTCTTTCCCCGCGAGGGAATTTGTACTTTTAGCATTACAATATACCATAGCAACCTGCACTACTCTCAGTAAATATAGTCCTGTGATTATTTTTTATACCATAAGCAAACCTAAATGAAAATGACAATGTCTAGGAATACTTTTAGCTGAAGAGTTGTATTTATTCTGTATGCTTATGCAGTTGCTGTCAAAATAGCTGTAAAATATGCATATGAGAATGAAGATTCCCTGGAACCTCAGAAAAATGAACTAGTCCAACCCATGCCATTTTCGATATACGGGCACTGCAAAATGTATCTCCATTGATGTTTTTATTACAGTTTAAGTAGGGAGCTTTTTTAAAGCTTTGTAGGATGTCAGTAAAAGGATCTCTGTCTATACAATTCACTTACCGATATGTCTGTTATCAAGTGTTTATCAGGTTGTGATGACTCCAATAAAGTGGAGGGAACTCTAGGGAAGCTGCATCTCTCTCTTATATTAACTTTTTTTTTTTTCTTCTTTTAAAGCAGATCTAACAGTCCCCCCCCCCACTGAGACCAAATTCCAAAAACATGATTCATTGTCGTTTCTTGAATGTTGTTGCATGGAATATGTCAAACTCATGAAACCAAGCAAACTTTTCCAAGAACATTATTCTTGCTTGCAAGAACTGGGAGCTGATATTATCCTGCTAAAAGTCACCATTTACACTTCGCCTGACTTCTGCCTAAATCCTTGCTTAGGCGTCACTGTTCAACTTGGTATCAGGTTGGAAGTTCAGCATCCTGACTGCAGAACTGCGCTTTGGTGTGTGACTCACAACCATCCACACGCAGAGATCATTTTTCCCCCCACTACCCAGTACCATAACTGTTTACATACTAAAGAAATCCAGTTTTATCTGTATGAACCTACAGTTATCCAAAGCTAGCCACAGAATCTAGGAACCAAGTGACACCCAACAAATTGGTCATCACAAGTCTTGGAGCTTGTTTCACCAGGTACATTTACTGCATTGCATCAAAGATCTTCAGCAGTAAAGGACAGGGTTTGGTTTTTCTGCAATGAAGGTTTGAGACAGACGCTAGCTTGAACAGCCTACACAATCAAATCCGCTCCCGTTAATTACCAGTCTTGCCTCATCTGAATGAATAAGCATCCCTGCATCTGGTACAAGTCATGTTGCTAACATTTTTGTCAGGTGCTTGTCTTCATTTAGCAATTAAACTAGCACAGCACCGAGAGCAGCCTTTTGAATTTGCATTGTGGCTCACTGCAAGATGTCTAGAAGCAATAACACAGCATATCATTTCAGGGCAGAAAATAAAGAATAAGGCTTTGGTACGGAGGCCTTGAAATAAACCCAGAGCCTGAGCAGGCTACCCAGCTCCTAAGGAATGGCAATGGCAGCCGGACCCCTCCTACTGCCAGCTATCTGTCAGTGCTGCTGGCTGAGAAACCAGTGACAGGCCAGGCACAGGCTGAGTAAACTCTTTTGTAGGAGAAGCTTGGATTCTAAACAACTTTCTGCCACGTTTCTAGATGCTCTTCCACTTCCTTTCTTTCAAATGAGCATCTCTTAAAGAAATGCAGTATGCTCAAGAAAAATACTTTATCCTTTTCTCCTCGACTCTGCACTTGCAATCTGAGGTGCAGCTCCAACACACAGCTGTACGCTACGGCAACCTGGTGCTTGCTTTTGGCCAGGACATGTGGCCACATGGTGCAACCGTGGCAAGCGTTCAGCCATGATGCAGCACCTTCAACAGCAAGGTACTGCACCTCTGCGTGGCTGGTTAAAGCAGCCTCGCAGCTGCACACCATGGCATCCATTTCTTACATCAAGGTTATATTACATAGCATGGCCTATTTTAGGCTGGAAACAGAAGTAGAAAACAGGAGCTTCTGGGTGGCAAATTCCCTGTTCTCATCACTTGTCTCAAGCTCCTTCACCACATACTCTGAGCAATACATTTTTGGGTGATTAAAGTCGCTTGAGATTGATAGATAAAGGTGTAAGACCTGGTAGAAGCTAAATGTGAGCCTGCTGTCAGGCCACTTCACAGCGTTACCTGAGGCATGCTGTACGTATCTGGACACGCACCGCCTGTCATCTCATATTGCTTCGATACTTTAATTCCTTATTCCACAGCACATGGGAAAAGTTACCATCATTCCCACATTTGTATCTTTGCTCCAGGATAATTATCTGCTGCTCTGGTTCTCTCTCGGCTGCTTCACTGAGCTTCAGTCTGTCTCGATGACAGATAAATTATTTTTCTCTTCTCTACTATCTTCAATCTGCCTTCACACGAAGCTGGTAGAAGTTCTTGAGTCTTACTCATTTTGAATTAGCCTCCCATTTTAGCTTCAAGAGTATCCCATGGTTTTTGCTCTTCTCAAATTCTTTTTGGAGCCAGCTAAAGGGGAGCGGTGCTTACACTTGCAGAGTTTTACCCCAAGGGGAAGGAAAGGCTGTCTCTGTGGGCACCACAACTCCTCTGAAGCTGACTTCATGGGATAGGAGGAGCCTTATTCTTAGTTTGGCTGTGACAGTAAATGCTCCATTTGTTAACCTTTCTGTAAGAGACAGTTTGGCTGGACTCAGGCCCTATGTGATCCATTCCCCTCAGGAAAGCTTTTGATGGCAGTAACAGTTACCTGTTTCAGACAGGTAACCTTCCCTTAGCTCCCCAAGCTTCCCATTTCATCCTAAAACAATGAAACTTGGACAACTTCACTGCCTCCAAAGGCTGCTGGGTTGGCTACAAGAAAGAAAGGACAATGTAGGGAAAAGGAAGGTCTTCCAAATTTCTCTTCTAAATTAAAATAATAAAGACTAGATTTGTATATGAATTTGGGGCTAGATAGTCAAAAGAGCTAATTTCTTGTGTAAGCACCTTAATGAACTGGGCAGGTGTTGCTCTGCAGGTGCTGAGACCTCAGTAATGAAAGCTGAGCCCACCTAACCGTGCCTTCCTGAGAGCCCTTCACCTCAGCTTCCCTCAAGTTCCTCAAAAGTAATTAAACTGTTGTTTAAATAAATAAATAAATATACCGAGCTCTGTGATTTGTGTAGCAGCAGTGACCAGAGGTAATTTGGAAAGGTTTTCACCTTCCTATTTAAAAGCTGGAGCCACCCTTTCCAGTCTGCTTCAGCTCTTAAATCAAGGCTTGAAAAAACATTTCCATGTGCCCATGGCAGCGTTTTGGTGTAACAGAGCCTGGATTTCTCACCCTGAAGGGAATTCAGCCCTTGGGACAGTGACAGGACAAGGCCTTCGCAATGCTTCAGGTTTCAAAACTGAGCTTAAATGAGGTTTGTGCTTTGCAGCAGCCTCCCACTCAGCTGCCTCCCAGGGCTACGTTCAGCTCTGCTGCAGGCCTTCAGGGAGGGCCGAGCCCAAGAAGCAGCAAAGCAACAAGCAGGAATCCTCCAGGTACAAACACAAGGACAGCCTGGCTTCTCTCTGCTCACCTTACACAAGTTCAGGCAGCATTCTTCTACCTTGCTTTGTCAGAAGAGGTGTAGATTAAATTACCAGGCATGAAATCTTTGTCCATCACCATCTTTGTCCATCAGGGACTGGACTGAGGGAGCTCCAGGAAAGCAGAAGCTCTTTACATGGAAGTTGAAAATTAGGTACTGTGGCTGGAGACTGTAACAGATTCAAACTCAGTAAATTTAATTAAATTCAAATCTATACTGCAGATTCTCAACTTTTTTTTTTTTTTTTGTCCCCAAAATGTACTTGTTTGCTCGTGTGAAACAAAGCTAAACAAAAAAAGTTGATATTATCATGGCAAGGAAAGGAAAGGGCCTGGAATTACTAAGTAATTAATGCAGGCCTTTTGATTAAAGTCAATTTGCCTTCACCATCATGACTTATAATGTGCCCTAGGCCTGCATTAATAACCCACTAGCACATGGCTTCCCTGGTTGTTTAATTATTTATAATTTTTATTGCTTGTTAAAACAAAGCAACCTTAATGAGATTAATAAAATTATTTTCTTATTTAACTTTTACTTATTAAAAGTAAAGACTGGAATTTCCCTGCTTTCCCTACTGAATGCTAAGCAAACCATCTGCTCCTCTCTGGCCTACCTGGCTGGCATTTTTCACCCTGCCATGGGATCGAGCACTGCTCCAGGGCAGGGTGAGTGTAGGTAACTCTTCTTGTGGGATTGGGGCTGAACGCCATCACCACCATGATAGGGGTTGGGGAGAAGCACCCAACTGCTAACGCTCAACTAAGAATTTAGCAATGGATGCAAATAATTGTGTTCCCAGTCTCACAGCCAGCCCTAAAAGCAGGCACAACGGCACGGTCCCCCCCAGGAAGGGGCTCCATCCTGCACACGGACTGCGCCTGGAGCCCAAGATTAATTTTTAAATTACAACTGCGTTTTTCAGGTTGCACGTCTGGCAAGAGCTGTCAAAGCAGAGCACCAGATAAAACAGCGGGGATGTAAAGGAAGATCTGGATATCAGCACGTGGTATCACTTCCTTTTAGGAAGCTGACCGTCAAAAGCAGAAGTGTCACTTGCAATTAGGAAAAACTCTCCTGCACACCTCAAAATTTATTAGTGGTATGAAGGTCTGTCTGCTAAACTCTGCACTGAACAAAACGACTGCAGTTTTTCCTCTAGAAAAATCATTTGCATCACCACAGCAAATGTACCTCTAATCAAAAGTGACTTTTATTTAGATTCCACCTTTACAATCCTTAAAATGTCATACTTCTGAGATGCCAGCAAGGAACGCTTCACATATTCTTATCTAGGAAATGCAATTTTTCCCCAGAAGTTTATTGAATAAACTGTTTATTTTGAAATATACTTTGACATAGTTCTGCAATTTAAAGACACATTAGAAAATAGCATTTCCAAGATCAGAGAAAAGCGTATGATGCACTTAGAAGCTTCTGTTTATAGTTACCGGGATGAAATTCAGAAATAACTCAATTAAAAATACACAACCCCAAAATTACTTAGTGCAATTTCGAGCATCAGGCAGCTTTTTCTTCTATATCTTCCTAATGTGTTTTCTTTGTGAAATGACTTTGGTATTTCTGTGAAGGACGTTGCTTCCCGCAAAAAGCTTCTAACTAAGAGCTTCACTAATTGCCAGACCACCACATTTACAAAAAAAATCTGAGTGGACAGTAACTATTGCACCTAATAGATGTACATCAGCTCAAGTGAATTTGCATAGCTAGGGACAACTGCTTGGAATACTGATAGACTCAAAGATTTTGGTATTCTCTCATCACCTTTCTTTGAAATATTTGATTAACCTAGGAAGACACAAATAAATCAGACAAAGCCAGCAGAACTTATTCAGCATAAGGCTAGCATTTGTGCCATTAATATGACTAATTGCTATCAAACAATTTATTTTGCTAGCAGTGGAGATAAAAAACAAACAAACAAAAAACCTGGAGCAAAGGGCTTGCCTTTCAGAGGAGCTCCTTGATACATATTGATACTGTAAATCGCATATCAGTTTCAGCAAGGTGATTCACTTTAACACAAAAAATACGTAAAAGAAATCTTGGAGCTATTTGGCCTTAACATTCACTATTGGGAAAAGTGCCTTTGCATGCAAAAGCAGAATCTGGAGCGTAATTTGAAAAGACATTTTGATTTCATTGTTCCAGGTGAAGATATTAAATACAGTCCCCCAGCTGATTTGGAGGATTTGCAATTGTATTCCACACCTGGAAAATAAAGGGCTCCTTGAAGTACCAAGACCCAGACGTGCAGAAGGACTTTGGTCTGTCCTCCCACACCACCTTCTGCCACAAACGATGCCCTGGCTCACAGCATCCCTGCCCCTGTTGCCACCCTGCACATGCTGCCCAACCTCCCAAGACTGTGCTTTGTCCTTTCTTTTGAACTTAATCTCAAGGGCTCTCCTTTTAAAACATATATTATCCTTTTTAATCTTTTCCGAATTAATTACAACTGACACTGTAACAACAGCATCCCGTGCCAAATGAACTTGCATACGCTTGGGATAGATGTGGCACCTACATCAGATTTATACCTTCCCTTGGTGTTACAACACTAACAAGTTCAGTACTCGAGAGTTGCAGGCTTTAGTGGCATCTTTATGAGGCCCCACTGACTCTCCACCAAAATTTATACCTGCTCAAGCATGTTCTCTGAACCACAATCGTAGACACAATAAATTTGAAGGATGCTTTCTTTATATGACAGCAGACACTGCAGTGCTTCCTTCACATGGCACATGGAGGGAAGCGAGACACTGTGGGCTATTCCAGTTGCTCATTCTCAGAGCTCACAAGAATGTCACAGTTTGGTAAACACAACTAAGGAGAAGAAAACCAAGCAGAAGCACAGGCAGATGTTTTGATCGCTTCAGCAATGGCCTGTCCTCCATCCACAAGGGCTTTCGGCAGTGCTAAGCTGATGGCTTTGAAGCATCACAGCCTAGACACCACAACATCAAGAGCAATTGCAAAAAGGCTTTGAAAGCTGGCAAATTCATAGGATGCCAATAAGACCTCAATTTAATCTATTCATTCAAAAGGCTGCAGTGAAGCTTGCAAGCAATGCAGCCCATACTGTAAGGTGTTTCATGGAACAGTCCAAAAAGCTCCAACAAATTTACAAGCAAGGGTGAAGGAGGTGTAATGCATGTATTTTTACTTTGACCTTTAAAAGTACTGACCTCAGTTTGAACAAAAAATGTGGGAGATCTGGAGAACTTTATAAAGCCTGACCTGCTAATACAGTTTCACCTGAAACAACTTCAGAAGAGGAATATATCCCATTATTGCTAAAGTTGAAGTTGGAGGAAGGGTTTAGCTGTAAACATAGCTGTTTCAGAAGATAAATATTTAAACACAGACTTCATGTCAGAGTCTATAAAATATAATATTCACCAGTTGGTTTAAGCCAATAGGAAATTTTAACAGAGAATGGACTACTACTTTTCACGGTTATTTAAACCAAATTAACAATGACAGTAATGTAATTTCCCTGGCACGACTCTTTTTCATTTCTTTTCAGCTGCCTCCTGCTAGAATCTTTAGAGAAGTTTAAACTGATTTCCAGAAACCCTTTGAAAAAAATGCACTTTGCTATTATACATCTTTCAGGTGTTCACAGAAGTGCAGAAGAAAGGACATTTGCATTTCCACTTAAATGCTGTGTTTATGCAGAGCTGCAGATGGAAAATGACAACATGCATTTTCCAGGACCATAAATATTTACTTTCACCAGACAACAAAGTCAAAGTTTTGGATCATGATCTGTTTCTGGTAACTTGTGCAGGAAGACTTCTATGTAACATTTTTTTAATGAGGCAAATTGCTGGAGAACCAGTCTGATACACAAGCTAATTAATGGGTGCTGCAAGCTCAGAACTAGCCATCTCTAATTTGAAAGAGACTACTTAAAATAGTTTTTAGGGAATTATTTCATGCTGCTATATTGTTACGATATACAATGCGTTAAAAATAGCACTCATCGTAAGAAAGCTACGATTTCAACAGAACCCACTTCAGAGTTTCACTCATTTGGTCCCATAGGAATTCTGCGCTCTGAATAATCTGTACTGAGTGTACACATCATTGCCTAAAATCATTGTTTCAGTTTTGTACATATGATACGTACTCAGGAATTAAAGATTCTCACCCACTAAAGCCAGTGGAATGACTTTCTTTGGATTCGATTGGGGTTGTGAGGGCCTCTCTTGCCTCTGGATGCAACTGCTATCTTTGCCTTCACTTTAGCAGTCCTTGGAAGAGGTACCTAGAGAATACTTGGTTCAGAGCTATAAATCACATTATGTCATAGCTGAAGCTGAACTACAGTTTTCAGAGTTCACTGTCCTTTAATCAAGATTTATGCTGTTAGGGAAAGACCTCAAAAGAATTCGGACTTCAGGCCCTCTCTTTGCCAGATCTTCCTTTCTGCCACTGCAGATTCCAGACACCAGCCAGCACGTGCCTGCAATCCCACCCAACATCGCCTGCCTCCTCCACTGAACCACCTTTCCAGCAGCATCACTTGAGTTCTTTACTGTAGAGCATTGGCTGTTCAAAGGTGAGGGGTCCTGGCAGACCTCACCTGGTGTTTTTACCTGCTTCTGTCAAGACACTCATGCTACAACCCTCTGGTTCTTTGAGGAGCCTTATGGTCTCACGATGCCTGACTGCATTCTTAATTCCCCAAACTCTGTTCCTAGCATTCCTAATTACTACAGGTCACATCACATGTGTTAGAGTAAGATGCAATGAAATTAAGTCTCTTGACAGCAAGCTGACTTTTAGGGCCGTCTGCCAAGAAACCTAATTACTATAACCAATCATTTGCAGGAATTACAGAAAACCAGCTTGCTGGTCCTAACTATACTGGAGGAGGGAGAGGCAGGGAGGAAATCGAAGCAAGAGAGTTTAGGTGAAGCCATGAAATAGAATGAAAACACTATTGATAGGTGATTTCTCTGTTTTATTAACATATCTTCATATTTCATGCCAGAGCTATACTTGACATAGCTACAAGACAGAAAACGTTTTTTGATCTCCTACTTTCAGAAGAGTTTTGTGAAGAATATGATGCAAAACCACAGCAAATTCCTAGCATAGGTGTTTGCATGAAGTTGCACTCAGAGTGACACTGAAAATCAAGGGAGTTGAGTGAAGCTACTTCTTCATTTTTTACACTGTTAGGTTGTCCAGCATCAGACAAAGCTTTCTTCAAAAAAGTGCATTCCATTCCAATAATTCAGCTTGTTTTGCTCAGGTATTTTGTTTACTTGCCTTTAAACTTCTCCTCCAGGAAGCATCCAGAAGTAGTAATAAGCAGAAGAACTTGCCTTTTTTCTCACCCCCATAAAAAGTCCCATCCAGGACCAGCTACCTTCCTTGGGAGGTGCTGCCAATGCTTGGGCTTCACAGGCGGCAGCTCTCCAGTTGTGAGCTTTCTGTTCCAGCCAAAAGGTTTGTAACCCACTGAAACAACATGTAGCAGGGATGGCAGTTTATGGTATTTCTGGATACATCTTCCTTGAGGTAAGCTGTTTTCACAGGTATTTTTATCCCATATTTTGTTATTGAGACACAGTAGCATGACAATACAAATGCAGCTATTTTAAAACTTTTCTCCCCCTCCTGAATTATGGTATAAATAATTTCCATAAAAACCCTCCTAAAATTACTCAATATTTTCATTATCATAAAGTCCACAGAGCATTCAGTAATTAATAGTTCCAAGCACCCATATTTTCTTCTATGCAAACAAGCACCTATGTCAACAAAGTGTTAGCAGAGGGCACTCTATTAAAGAAAGACATTAGGGGAGTTTCAGCTTTGTTTTTCCCCTCCTCTCTCTGCAGTCTTCATTAATATAATAAAACTCTCATTATAAAATCATTAGTGTAAATGCAAATAAAGTTTTACATTGTTAATGTCCCCACCAGGTCCTTAATCACTTGAAAAGTCATGCTGCATTAAGTATAACATTGATTAGACATGATAAAAGGGAATGACGTAGACGATGTTACGTTACCTTATAGTGAACTATTAAGGGAACAAAATGCTCTGTCTTCAAAGCTGTCTTTTATCATTGTTCAGATTTTTAAATCTAAAAAGCCCTAATTGAAATAATCAGACAAAACACTAGACTTCAGTTAGCTAAGGAGCCCTACCCTTCTTGGACCTCTGTACTGCCTTTTCTAAGTTGTCCCCGGTGCAGCTCAGTCCTGCCCCCTTCCCCTAACTCCTGCACCAACTAAGCAGGGGGAAATCATGAAGTCTCTCTCCCTCCAGGAGTCTCAGATGTCTTTCTGACAGAGTGGCTTTAGAGAGAAGCAAGCTGCTCGACCTTAGTCCAGAAATACAAAGGAAGAATTTTGCAGCCTGCGCCTAAACAAGACGACCTAGTCCTTCTTTCAAAGATTCTTTTTCATCTAATTCACTCTTGGGGACCTCAAGGTCCTAAAATAAACAGTGCAGCATAAAGCCACCGAACGCATTTCCATCATAGAGTTTTTCCTGCAATCATTCCCTATTTTTGCATTAATCTAGGAATCATTGCTGTGATATTAACAGTTGTCATCACATGGCAGTAAGAAAGGACTGCAATATTCCTGTTCCAGGACCCCACTAAAACCCACTAAATTCAAGGAAACACGAACTACACAAGCATAGAGAAATACCCCTGATTTAAAGCAACAGAGAGACAATGTAGCAGACATATTTTCAGCTTTACATCCTATAGATTGCTACTGAGAAAACACAGGTGCTTCCACATTGAACTATTAGGGTATATTACTTACAGAAAGAGTTACTCTATATGCCATAAATGTGTGCACATAGTATGACTGGTATGCTGAAGGACATCTTGATCTGGAGTCTTTTTCCTTGATTTCTGCCTATCCAAGTTATTTTTGTGCTTCCAGAGAAAATCATCAGGACTATCCTAATTAATTAGTCCAAGAATGAAGGGGGTTGATTGCACTAATAATCATAAACAGATAGACATTTAAAATGTGAAGCGATGAAAATAGCTCTTCCAGGTCTGAGAGGAGGAGTGCATTGTAAGGGAAGAAGATGGTAACTCCTGGTTTTAAAACTCTCAGAATGATGCACTATTTTGTAATCCAAAAATAAAGGGAAAAAAAAAAAAAAAGGACAAAATTTGAGTAGATGAGCACCAAAACCAGAAACCAATGTTCTTTACTCCTGATGTGCATCATCTGTTAAATTCAAAGGCTAAGTGCCTTTCTCAAATTAGCGCAGGTCCAGACATGGAATGGCAAACTACAAGCATGAATACTCCATAAGCAATCCAATTTACAAGTTGGTCCAGCCTTGCTGTTGGTTTATGTGACCAAGAATTACATGTTACTTGATGGCAGATTTAAGTTATATGAGAAAATCAATACCCCTAAGGAACCCGCTTTTAAAAATTTCACAGAAAGAAATGCCATTCAAGTTGCAGATCAACTTGAACATTTGAACATTAGGAAATGCCAAAAATTAAGGTTGTCTGTGCAACTTTAGTTCAGCCTCCCAGAGACCTTCTTTCAACCATGCCCTGTATGCATGATGATACACTCCTTAATTACAGAGAGCAACTTCCAAATGAGTTCTGCCAAGAGACATGCCAGTCTTCTGAAGTGAGATCAAGGAAACGATCTCCTTTTCATCTCAATGCATTGTGTGATGCAGTCATTGTTAGCATATTGTAGCTGCTATTTCCAAAGGGGCTTCCCAGATTTACGGCATAGAGGAGCACTGAATACCTGAGGCTTTCAAGTTAGTTAAGGAACGGCAACGGATGTTTTCAACATCTGGTAAGTGTACTTAAAAAAAAAATGGAAAAAGAAAAGAAAATGGAAAACCTCAAATGAACAGATACTGCAGTGAGAAATTTCTCCTTTCAACTTCAGAATTGCCTGTCTGAGTCCTTTTCCTTATGCTCAGATCAGCAAACTCCCAATACTTTCAGAAGATGGTAAGCACTGCAATGCCAGCACGCAGCCATACACCTACCTTACATACAGAATACTACCTTGGGTGTTAACAGGTCTGGGCTGGTGATCAGAGGGATAGCCCAGGAAGCAGAGATTTGTTAGTGTATTACTGGACTCCATGTTTGCCTTGCACAGGTTATTTAGGGTTTATCTGTATCATGCAAAACAGAGCTAAAGACATATCTGAGCTGGCTGGCAATGAGCTAGCACCAGAAGGGAAGGCAATATAGCAGCATCAGCTTTACCCAAACTCATTAGTCTGGGTGTATTGCCATGCTAATGGAGCTATACCGCAGCTGGGACTTGGGAAATGAGGAAGGCAGCTCATTCAGAGACAGCTCAGGTATCTTCACACCACAGTGGATTATGTAGTTAAACATATGTTAAAAGCACAGCTACACTCAGCATAAACCAATTCAATACCAGGCTTCCGATTAATGGGGCAGCCTTTTCCTTTTCCCCTCCTCTGCCCCTGTGCTCTTCACCCCTCTCCCTGTCTCAGTGCTCGCAGCTGTGCAGCCGCAGGTGAGTGGGACACAGGCAGGAAAGCAGGAGGCTTTTAAAGCAAGAAACCCACTTGATGGTTTAAAGAAGCCTTCCTGTGCCTCCACCTTGGGCAGCAGAGAAAAGGGGAGTGTTAAGTGTATCAGCTGAAGCTGCTGTACATGCAGCACTAAGGGTCAACCAGATTTGTTACTGAGAGGATGGCCAGGAAAGCTCAAAGGCAGAAGTGAGAGGTGGTAACTTCAGCAGAGACAGCGCCTAATGGGGAGAGTGGCTGCAGAAGGGATTTACCTGGGTGTCTGGAGGAGGAGGAGTGCCACTTAACAGGTGGAAGATTAATACTTAAGCTTCATTCCCAGGGGGGATTTTCTGAGCCCTTGTGAGGAGTAACAAGGATTCGATTCAAGGGTGAAGTTCACAGTGAACAAGGGCTCAAAGATCCCAAGATCCCAGAGCAGCTGCGAAGTAGGAGACAAGGAAGAGGCTGAAGAGCAGGGTTTTGTTATTGTTGTGCCTTTCCGTTTTAAACTCTTCTAAAGCATAAAGAAAAAGCATAAAGGAAACTTTGCCTCATTTTGTGCATCACTGTTCACTTACGGATTTTTTTTCAGCTTCAGATTTTTTCAAAACTTCTGACTCTCCACACAGCACCTTGCCCACCTCCCAGGGCTGGATGCTATTTGAATCACGTTTGTCCAGGTGGGCCAGTTGGCACCAATGACAGTGCCAAGTCACAGGTCTTAGCAAAATAAGAAACTTTCTATATAAGAAACTTTCTGCTCTTTCTATAAAGCAGTTCAAAGTAAAATGCAATTAGCCCATACAATACTGCCTTCCTATTAATTTTATTTCAAAAGCTATTTACAGGGGAATAAAAGATATATTTACATTGCCAACTAGCATGCTTTGTTGAACAACTTAATACTCAGCTAATATGCAAGGGAAGACCTGGAAAGGAAATAAGACAGAGCAGCAGGACCCACACTGGCAATTTCCAAGAAACCTATTTTCAAGTTACAGCAAAAACCTGTTAGCAAGAAAGCAAAATTGTAACCCGTAACAAGAGGGAGTATTCCTCTTAACACAGCTATATGGGTGTTTTTGCAGCTCATATATTGGCAAATGCACATACTCACTTGAGGCTTGATAATTTGAGTGAAAACAGCAGAAGCACAAGATCTAATTCAATTCAACAGCCTGCCCCGCACCCTCACGCTGTACTAGTACTTGGGCAATAAGAGGTGTTACGTGAGGAGCTGGAGTTGTACCGTTTGTTCTTTCTGACCACTGCCACTCTCCCTGAAGCAGAAGGATAGGTGCTTGAATGTGATCTAGGGTTTGTCTCTAAGAGTCTTTTTGGAGCAAAGAGAAGGTACTACACACAACCTCTCAAGAGTAAATGTATATCCAAAGGCAAGCAGGACTGTTTGTAAGATGTCTTACTGCAGCTTCGGTCAGTCTGGCATGCAGGCCAAGCAAATCCATAACAAAAAAGCAGCAGCTTTCTGTTCCTAAATGACTGACCAGTTAGCCTTGTTAGCAAGAAGTTAATGGCAGATAACATCACCAACAGGAACATACACTTTTCCTGCTCATACCACGTCCTGCCTGTTTGAAGAGCACAAGAAAGGCTGCAAGGATCATTCACCTCAGCCTGCAGGCTGCTGACTGCATCCAAAGGAAATGCGCACCCAGCACCTTCTGCAGCACAGAACGTTTCAAAGGATCTCTGGAGGCTTTTTTTTTCTTTGACACGATATAGAGCTACACTAGCAATCTCTTCTAGCCCGAGCCTGCGAATCTCTCACCATGTATTTACCAAAGTGAGCAGTGTGATACTGCTTGCGGGGAGGAGTGCTTCCCGGCCAGAATTACCAAACAGCTGCTTGAGGAGGTCCCATCAGCCTCATCCTTAATGCTCAAAATCAGCATCGCAGGAAGGCGCAAGAGATGCCAGGCTTGCAATTTAACGTGATGGAAATGACAACAGAGACAATTCTGACCCATATTCCTCATTACATTGATTGCACCTGCATGTCTAATTGTCATTGCTGTTCTCATTAGCACTGTCGCGCCAGGAACAGGACACTGCAAGGGAAAGTATGACAGATCCTACGAACTGGAGTGGAAAATGATCTTTCCTCATGACATTGTACCTAGGCAGTAGGAGAGGAAAACCATTTCAGGTCTACTTCTGAGCTGCCAGGAGAACAGAGAGCACCGGCAGAGGATCTGGTGGGTATTTCCTTGTGCACCAGATCCCAGAGGTCACAGCACCATTTGTGGCCTCAGTCCTATCCCACATTCAGTGTCTACTGGAGCAATGTCACCTAGACCTAGGCAGTAAGAATTTAGTAACAGGAATCACCACTGAATACACTGCCTTTTCACAGCCCTCTTTCACATCCTTCCTGCTCTCTCAGTGTAGTCACCCTTTAAATTAATCGGGTGCTAAAGCTGCCCCCACATTGACATCCGATAATCCACATTGACATCCTTACCCCCAGCATGCTGCTGTCTCAGCACCTAAGAACATGCTGATTTTTGAACCAGTCTCAGATGGCATCAACTCATTATTTCAGACAAAACCTGCTTCTAAGAGGAAGGCATACTGAGCCTTCTAGCATCCCAAGTTACTTTTAGAAATGAGTCAAAAAAAGAGATTTATTATTTATTTATTTTTCAGTTGCCATTTAGAAACTCATCTATCTGGGGACATAAAGGGAGTCCAGATTCGTTCTTCAGTGATCGGAATGGGCAATGTCCCACCTGTTCCCAACACATACGCAGTCACACGCATGCATCTCGGAGCTGATCAAACCCTGCTATACCCCGTACTGATCTCTCCCTAAATAGCTGCCTGCAGCTGCTGACAGATGACTGATAGAAATGCAAAGGGCACATTAAACATTTAAGTTAGCTACTGCTGTATCTAATGTAGAGGTTTCCACTTATATTCTGTGCTTGACAGGGAAGTCATACCCTTATGAAAGAATAATGTTCAGAAGTTTGTATGGCAAAACTTCAAACTGACATAGCCTAGTGCATCACAATGAATTTGAGGTTAGTAGTCCCAAATTAGCGTCTCCAAGTCTCCTGCAAGCCTGATCAAGCCTGATCCATTTATATTCACCCATATGTGAAGATAAGAAGTAGTGTAATTATCTTTTCATCTAGTACATTTTTCAAATGTACAAGAGGATTCATTTTCTTTGAGGAAACCCAAAGATGGTCTGCTGACGCTAAATGTCTGTAAACTACAGGTTATGTGAAATTAAGCTTATGCTGTTACTGCAAATGAGCTTAAGTCCTCAGCTGAAGGCTTAAGCCCCAAAGCGATTTTCTTCTTCAGAAATTAGTAAGAAAGTTGCACTTTGCCAAAAGCCATAAGAAAAATAAAATAAAAGGACTAGACTGCTCAGCGGGGATTCACAAGTCCCTGGCTCCGTTTTTGCTGGCTGGCATTTAAACAGCAGAAAAATAGCATTAGCATTTTCATAGGCTATTATATGTCCTCACAATTTAAATGTGATTTAGCTTTTAAAGTGAAACTCTGCAGCCTTCAAAGCTTAATGTGTGAGGAAACTCTTAGTGCAAAAAGGCCAGAAAAATCATCACCTGTAACTCTTAAGTCCAAATCAAATGTAAAAAGCTCTCAAGTTTCCAAGTCTAAAAAGCATAGTTCAAAAATGCAACATCATCTTCCCTTTTCTGCGATTGCCAGGAATTGCTGTCTTTAAATAAGACAAAATGTCCATTATTCTCTGGAAACACACCCTGTCCTAAACAAGACCTCAGGTGCCATACATTTTAAGATGCGCATCCTCAATAGAGGATTGCAGTATTTCATTCCTCACGCTTGGTCTGACTCCATCCTCTGCTGGTTTTACCCACTGGAAAGCTGCTCATTTGCCTACAAACCTCTAATCCCAACCTCTGGCCACGACCATTCACGGAGAAAACCAAAACTTTTTCTAGCTTTGTTTGACTCAAGATGAGACTCAGAATTCAGGCCAGTCCCTGGTCCACTGCCACGTTCTGTGGCGTAGCCAATCTAATCATTTGACATGCATGAAAATAATTTGCCAAGATTCAAAATTGTCGCTGAGATAGATACAGAAGGCAAAAATGACACCAGTGAACAGCCTCACTGCTGAAGCATCTAATAGTAAAGCGTCCTGTTTCCCAGCATTTTCAGGTTATTTCAGGAACAAAATGGCCTCATCGCTGTGTCGAGGCAGCACTACCAGCTCAGAGCCAAAGCTGAAGGCTTTAGAAGAGCACACAAGGCACGCCACAGCACACGGGCCCCGGGATCAGCTGGGAGGAGTGGTGCTTCCCCTTCAACACAACCTGCAGCTGACTTCTCTATGACAGCAACAAGATTGTGATTTTTTTTTTTTTTTAAAATCCCTTTTGGATTCTCAAATAAAGCTTCTCTTCCAAGCTATTTTGTTTGAAGTACAGTCTCTCCAGCAGGTGCGTTTCAAGGAAACTTCATTTCAGGACATACATAAAAGCATTCTGATAACATTAAAACATTTCAATTTGTTCCCTTAACAAGTCAGTTTTCTTTTGTTTCAAATAACTTTGTTTAGACATTTCCTTTATGGTACAGCTATACTGCTGATGTCAAATATCACAACGGGCCTAAAATATTTAATTTTATAGGTGGAGATTCTTGGCTTTCTTTCCCATTTTGAGTATTTTTTTTTTCTTTCCCTTTAAAAAAACAAAAACAACAACAACAACAAAAAATAACACAACAAAACACATGATATCTCAGGAAATGGAGATGCTGGGCCCCTTCTAATTTTACCAGTGCTGCCACTGGATGGGAGAGGAGGACCAGCAGTACTCTGCAGCTGCAAGGTACAGAACAGAACTACTGCTGCTACTGGATGTCCTTCCTTGCTGAATTTCTCTCAAAAGGGTACCTCATGTTTGCTCTGACCTCCTCTAACACACAGGATAATCTGAGAAAACAAATGCACAGATAAGAAAAATAGTGAAAAAGTCAGGTGTGAGCCCTAACCGCACCAAATTCCCTTCTCTGAATTCAGCATTCGAGCACGCAACCTGCTTTGAATATTTCACTTGCCGGCAGCACAGAGATGGACATAAAAGTGTTTTGAATTATTTCTTCACAGATGATGTATCAGACTGAAACAACAATGACTTTAAAAGGAACAGTTTATCTCTACAAAGTATTAAACTTCTGAAACATTTTTTCCCTCTACAGGAAAGCCTTTTAAATAACAAAGCACTGAGTCACTGGATTAAACCCTGGGACCCCATTCTGCCTCCGCAGCTTATGAGCAGCTTCTGTTCTCGGGGAGTTATTCACATGGTAGAACAGGGGAAAGGGCAATCTGCAGAGGCAAGACTCTCTTAGGGCTTCAATAGAAGTTATTTCCTGAGCAAAAATTGTGTGATATAGGGTCACTAAAATTTGCAGAGATGGGATGGGGCAAATAAGAAAGGAGAAAGAATCTGAGCATGAACAGAAGGGAGAGCTGATGTTACTGTCTCAGAAAATGCCCATCCTGTATTCTACAACACAGCTGCAAAACTGCTGTTGATGGGCACTCGTGCAAATAAAACCTGATTGCTTGAACACACAGAGAAAGTAAATGGCGACAGCAAGTGCTAGGGTCACCACAGCAGCTCTGGTGGAGACTCAAGCAAATACTACGATGAGCTGGGGAGGGAATGTTTCCTTCCCCTGGGATTTACTCTATCCCCAGATCCAAGTGTCTACCCAGACCTCGCTGAGAGAAGCACCTGCTGCACTTCTGAAGGCACAGCAAGTCCCGTTTGTTTGTGTTCTCCTCTTCCCTCTGCTCCCAGAGGTGTGCTTGCTTTCAGCTAACCCCCCTGGGAGCACCAGCTCGCTCCTCCGCGCCACCGAGTTCTGCCCCAGAGCTCCAGCAGCCCTTGCCATTTATCAGCTCAACTGCTGTCTGGTGCTTTTGTGCGCTTGCTGCAGGGTACCGGATCTTTCAGTTCTTAAAAGTGGTTTAAAAACAATAACTAAAAAGTAGCTTGGAGGCTTAATTTTAAGAGCTGGTCTTTTCTAATATCCTTGTGGATAAAAATATAAAGTCAAGTAATATCATGTATTCCGTGCTACTCAGAGGCAGGATATCTAATTCTTTCTGAAGGTGAGATGCACGATTCCCAACCCAACACAGAGATAAGAAAACCAAGAAAAGAATGGGATTTTTCAGACCAAATTACTTTTTTCAAAAACCAATGTGAAATACCCCAGAAATGAAATTCCTTCTTCTCTTTTAACCACTTCTGTGAATTCTTCATTATTAATGAAGTCAAATGTCCATTTAAATACATCTGAATTAAACTAAAACAACCCTGTTGTAAGAGGGAAAAACTTTAATCTAATTTTTTCCCCTTCAGAACCACTGTGGACTATTGAATACCTGAAAATTTTATTTTGATTTTCAGACACATTTCCAGTAGAACAGAGGGAATAACCAGAAAAACCAGGTTTAAACCCAGAGATTTTCCATCTTCTGTTCCCAAACTTTCACAATCTGAGTCAGAGGCTTAACTGTGGAAATGGCTTCCAAGATCAAAACTCATTTGGAGCTCTGCTTTTGGTTAAAGCACCAGTGATCTGTTTCGCCTAGCATTGCAAGATCCAATGTATAAAGCTGTCTTGGATCTCATCCATAAAGGCCATATGAATGGGGCTGCATATTTGTCTTTCAATTATAACAACCTACAATGTGAAGATTCACACAGAATCAGTACTTTACCTCATTTAATTCCACTTCTTATTCTCACTTTGCCGTACAAAATGAAATCAGTGGAACTCCACCTCCCCGACACAAAACTGTGTTGATGTCTGGAAAGCATCCTGATTTGTAAATATCTACTATGTTCCACTTGGGCATAACCAAGGATGCAATTATTCAAATCCGTTCTGTGTTTGTGCTGTTCAGTTGCCAGAAACCTTTACTGCAGCAGCAGAAGCAGCCTTAGCTCACGGGGCATCTGGGCTCGGGTTCGAGCTGGGCTGCTTCCCCCCACACTGTTATAGATGCAGCCTCAACTCCTGATATGACCAGGTCCAAAGCAATTGCTGATCTCTGAAACTGGCATTAAATGCTGCTTCTGAAAGCCAGAATGAAAGGATTAAAAGGTAGATTGTTTTTAAGGGTAATTCAGAGCACAAAGCACCACGAGCTCGGTTAATGGTTTCACTCAAATGTTATGGGAAATATGGTTTTCTCGTTAAAGATGGATGGACCAGTCTGGCTGGCTGCCCAGCTCCAGCATTCGCCTGCTGCTGAATTTACTTCAAGCTACTTTTCAAAACTAATGATGACAGGACACTCGTTATTATCAATGGGACAATTTCCATGAAAAATTGACAGAAATGTCTTGCAAGAGGCAGGCTGTGCTCACAGGTAGGTGTTTAGAAATAGAACCGAGTTTGACCTTCAGCTGTGCTTATGCTCAGCAGTTGCGTAAGTTTTCGATCAGCTAGAAATCTTATTTTGGTGCAGCCTGCTCGTTGGCCAGTCGGCCAGTTTAAATAGAGTTTGCACTGGCTCAGGCTGCTCCTGTCAATTACCTATGGAAACCACATGGAGGCAGGCAAGGAAATTAAAGCGCGGATGCCCCAAAACTTATTCAAAAGAAAATTGTTTAAAGAATGTATTTGTTAAACACATTTTCATCAGTAAAATTCTTCCATATGTGGCAATTTGAGGGACGCTCAGATTTCTTCTATTTTAGCACCATACCTTTAAAAACAAGTCATAATTCTGGCAACAAGTCCAGCATTCCAGTTGAGCAATTTTTTGAGTCACGCAAAAAGACACAGTATCTTCTATTAGAAGAGATATAAAAACACAGCAATTAACAACAAACTACTTGATTTGCAAGTTTGATGCTTTCATTTGAAAATGGACCTAGTTAACTACAGCAATGTTCTACTGCAATGACATTTTTAACATAAATACATGGTCATCACACATCAACAGCTCACACTGTGAACCACAAATTAATTCTAGCAGCAGCACCGATGCTTGAATTCTCATTTTTCACTGTCACATGTGTGGCTTTAGTGTCAGAAGCGATACATCTAAGCCTTTCCCTCCCCTCTGCTTTACATTTGAATTGTGTGCTATCATACTGCGACATAATCAACAACCTTGAAAAATATCGAGGCATGGATTTGAATATAAGTTTACGTTTCAAAGAGGTCTATACCTTCTGATCCAATTTAAAGCTGAGATCAAGCTGTACTATGATATGCTCCACGCAGCTTTAGTTGGCAAGGAACTGCATTTAAAAAAAAATAAAAATGAGCTTGTGGACTAAAGTTTCTATAGTGCTGTTACGGACCCAGAGGTAAACCCCAGTTACAATGTCTGCGCACTACTTCAGTCTCACCAACCCCCGTTTGTGATCTATCAGCCTGCTCAGAGCTCTTGAGCAGTGGTGAATTTTACCCTGGCCAGGGATCCTGTTTTGCACAAAACCGAAGATGCTCTGGCAATGAAGCAGGTTGACTGAGCAGACCCTAGGAGCGGCATTCCCTTTGATCAACAGAGTTTGTCCCAAAGTGGTGTTCTGAGCAAGCAAAGAGTTTCAAAAATTCACTGGCTATGAAAACGTACAGAAGACAAACCAAACCTTTCCTAAGCAACATAATTAAATACCACTAGGCTTAATTCAGTTCCCTGGAAGACGTCCCAATTAAGTAGATTTTCTAATTAAGGATATCCTGATTAAGTACTGAGAGGTCAATAGCATTCAAGTGACATTAAAAATAAAATAGAAGAGAGAGAGAGAGACAAGAAGCGTGCTTGCTAGGCCTTGTCCTCTTTAGAAATGTGGTATGGTTCAGCTGTTAATGAAATTAAAGGAGACTCATGCTTTTCTCCAGGTTTATCTGTGTTAGTAATTGCAGAGTGAAGAAAATGATAGCCATGAGGTCAAATCTGCCCTTCACTTCCAAGTGTAATTCCACATAAACTAATGAGAACTGGACCTGGCATAACAGCACAAAATCGGATCTCCAAGAACAAAAAGGCTTGAAAAGACAGGCTGTTTAATTTCGAGAGAGTTGACATTTTCAGTTCATTTTTAATCACAGATGCTCCTGTCAAGATTTGCTTGCTTTAAAAACGTAGAGCAATTAAATCCCAACTAATGCTGGGCAAGCTGCCTTGCAAAGCTAAGCTAAAATCTGGCTTTACCAAATGTAAGTTAGCTCGCATCGCTTCACTTCCCTGGACTCCATCCTACGTGCTGATAGCCTGGTGAGGCACGGGAAAGCTTCTACTCACTCAGTTCTGGATCTCTGTTTGACAGCACTTGGTGTGACCTTCTATAGAAGATGTGGGTTGAAGAAGAATTTTTTTTTTTTTTTAAGTTTACTACGTAGCTGTTCTAATGTCTTTTAGAAGTCAAGTGTAACATAGCTGTGTCTGAAACGCATACTAGTCCTCAGTTTGCTCTCCAGTTAGTCTGTACGTCCAAGATATAATTATTGGACAACTGCTGCATTGGACTTAATTTCTTATTCCTCTCTGTGCCCCCATCTAAATACCAACCTTCAGATAATATTAAGTAAAACTTGCAAAGCATTTCAAAAATATTTCTATTCATTCATTCATTCCTTTTCAGTGCAGAAACCTCCAAGTTTCTGCTGACACAACCCACTGATCTTCACTTCTTCTGAAGTGTAGTCTTACTTTTGTATTTCTATTCCCAAAGCACCAAAATCTGTGAGTGAAAAGGCCAGTGTTACTCATTAGGTCTCCTTCAGTAGTGCTAGGTAAGCACGTCCTGCAAGCACGAGCTATGCTTGCAAGCACACGACTTTACGATCAGCACCAAAACCTGGTTTTGGCATTGCTGATTTCACTCTTTTTTTTTTTTTTTTTTTTTAATAGCAAAGATATAAACTCATTAAGCAGGATGAGGTATGGCAGGAATGCTCCCCCTAGAGCTTATCTTTCAAATTCAGACAGATGCACAAACCACTTAGCAGCCAAGGAAAGCCACCTAGTGCAGCCATAGCTTTAAAATTGACTGACTCAGTTTTTTGAATTAATGACTACTGAATCCCACTTTCTAGTGAGCACAAAAGCAAAACCCCAAAGTCTACCCTTTTCCTCTGTTTATACATGAACACGTTTCCTCTGTTTATACAGTCCACGACTTAAGGATGAAAAAAGCTAAGAAGTTGAAGCATCTCTGCAGAAGACAGCAAGAAAGGAAATTTGTTCTTGGCTGCATAAATTCAAACACTGAAAATACCTCTGTTCTTACAAGTTGCAGTGAACACTATGACATTACAAACATCACTAAAAACAACTTGCTTTGTGGCTAGCCTGACCAAGAATAAAAGTAGTTAAGTTCTGAGAAGGGGATATGAACATATGAACAGCTTATTTTACATGGAAGGGACAACGTTTCAGAAACGTTATGTATCAAACTTATCTTTGCATAGGTTTGAATAAAGAGATGTGGATCAGAAGGTCAGAGAACCTCTGAAGAAAGGAACCAAGTATAGCTGGGGGTTGCTTTTGTTCAGGGAACACCAAGAGAGGCAAATCCTCATCTTCCAAGTTATCCCTACTGTAGTAAACCGGGGCCCTTCTCATCCAGTCTTAGCCCCGGGCACATAAACAAGCCTTCAGACCAGTCTTTCTCCTGTATTCAGCTTGAGTTTCTTATCCCCAGAGACTTCTCTGGTACTTTGGTAAGATGCTTTTCCTATAGAAAAACCAAAAGGCTTTTCAAGTAGACCAGTCATCTCTCCCATCCTCTTCCTCTGTCCACCTGAGTCCTATCTCCTCTCAAAACCCAGCTTTGCTAACCAGATCTAATTAAAAATTAATTAACATGGGGTAACAAACCTTTTAAGAAAGAAAAAGTACAAGCAATAAAAACATGGGGGGAAAGAAGTATATTTTGAAACACAGGCAAAAGAAAGAAAAACGAAGCCAAAGCCCAATGCTCTGGCGCACCGAGAGCTGATTTGGTGCTGGGGCAGCAATCCTCCCAACAGCACCCAAAGGCAGCTGGACACAGGGGCAGATGTGCCCACCCCTTGCTGGCCGGGGCCACGTGGCACCCAGAGCAGAGGCACACAGTGTAAGAACAGGTCACCCTGCTTAGGTTTCACTTTACTCCTTCAGCAGCTTAATGTTTTGCAAAATCACAATTCGTTGGCTTCTTGTTTGCTCCTGGGTGAAGTAGTACAAATTGAACCTTGGCAGACTACACACAAAGATTTCCTTCCCTACCTTGTGCTTGCTCGCACAGGGCTGAGGTGGCTGCTCCAGCATGGAGACCTCCAGCAGCGCCTTCGTGCGCAGGTGAAGGGCCAGGGTGCACCCGCTGGAGGACACAGGACTAAATCGCTGTATCCAAGTCACTCGGTGAGAACGACAAGCACCACCCTGAGGGAGCGAAACAAATTAAGTAAAACAGGGAGCAGAGGCAAGGGCACAGAGCCTTGGGACCCTCAAGCTCCAGCCTAGTGCCTCTGATGCAGGGTGATTTGGGACCAGGGCATTAGCCTGGGTGTAACTCGGTTTGGCTGTGCCTCAAATGGCTACAGAAATTCCCACTCCCCTAACCTTCGATGTGTTCTGAAGCTCCACATTCCTATTATGTAAAACTTGCTGAGATCTTTATCTGCAGGATGCTGTGTACAGTGAATTCCAATTGCTAATAGCATCATTAAAAAATAATTAGCTGGAATAAAAATGCCTTTTGTTGGCAGCCTGCTTGAGTTGTCTGCGGCATCTTCCAGTGACTTAATCTGAATTTTACGAAACTACCCTTCCAGTAAATCTGGGTGTTAATTAGGCTGAAAGGAGTTTCATTCTGGGGGCTGAATAGCAACGTACGACCCTTAGTGAACGCCCTGAACTTCTTCATCCTGAAGGACCTCGCCTGTGATTTTTGACACTAGAGGTAAAACTACAGAAAATAAAATGTGCGAACACTAATGGCTAATTAAGGTGCCTTCATTGCATCTCTGCCAACCCGGATACATATTTGCAGACCTACTAGGATGAAAAAAGCACAGTACATAATAGGAAGAAGAAGTGTGCTAACAGAATTTGGAGAAACCCATGCTAATGACTGCACGAACACATCAGGAGGCAGATGGAGAGGGAGAGCTGTCTGCAGCTGCAGTTGTTTTGCAGGAGCAGGTCAGACTTCCCAGCACAGTTCTTACTGGAACTGCTCACCAAATACTTCCTGAGTTTGGTTCTGGTCTTTACCCAGGCACTAAAAGGGGCGCTGTTTTGACTGGACTGACAAGTTAGTTACCCAGCATCCCTGACACCGTGCTTCCAAGTCCTAAGAGATCAGACTTAGAAAACATAAAGACATAGGTTGGTTCATTTGTAGAAAAAAAACACATGTGAACATAGTTAAAGATATTTGGATATTTAAGTCTATGAGGATGCACTCCTAATTCCAGCATAGTAGCAGTATCTCAACCAGTACAGGTGAAAAAAAAGGCACATTTCCATTTTTATTTTAAAAACAAAATTAAAAGTTACTGGAGAAGAGGAAGCTGAGGGGAGACTCGATCACTCTCTACAACCACCTGAAAGGTGTCAGTCTCTTTTTTTCAGGTGGTAAATGACAGGACACGAGGAAAGGATCTCAAGTTGTGCCATGGAGGGTTGGACTGGCCATTTAGGAGTATTTCTTCACAGGGAGGGTGGTCAAGCACCAGAACAGGCTGCCCAGGGCCGGGGTAGAGCCCTGTCCCTGGAGGTGTCTGAGACATGGCTGGGGCACCACAGGACTGGGCTCAGTAGGTCATGGTTGGACTTGGTGACCTTGAAGGTCTTTTGCAACGTAGATGATTCTATGATGCTACTATTTCAGACCTTTTTTTATTTTTTTTTAAATTATACTACAACCCATAGTCTTGGTGTGAACAGAAGTTTTTGGGGGCTGGGGGGAACAAGTAAAGGATGGGTGCTGAGGAAAGGTGTCACTTGGAACTAATCCTGAATTCCTGTAAGAAATGATTAGGGGGCTGGCTACACTACAAAGGGCAAGCGCAATTGAGGTTGACCAATTAGCTCATTTGCTAAAATATTAGACAGGGAAAATATAACACAGTGCAGAGAAACAAAGTAGCATAATTGGTTTTAAAATTCAATTAAAAATAAAGAGAAGAGATCAGTATTCACCCAGCTCTGGAAAAAGACTCCCATGGAAACCATTGCTTTTTGTTTTAAGGAGAAAAAAAATCACTTTGCTGCAAACTGAGTATCATTTTACAGGTCTGCTGATTTAGTTGTTTTCTTAGCCATTAACAGGGGCAAGACAGATAAGTGGTGGGGGAAACAAAGGTCATGAAACTCAGTAAAAATAGAATTCACGGCATTAAAATAATTTTCAAATCAGAGTTCCCCTGCCTCTACACATCACAACTAGACAGCAACCAAATTTGTATTAAACTGAATAAAAACGCTGGTAAATTCAGAACAGTGGTGGAAGACAGAGAGAGAGAAGATGCCGAGCAGTCAGTAAATAACTCTAGCACCACCTTTCCCCAGGCTACACCTTTCATAAATGATGGGTCCCCACAGAAAATCATGGTATAGAGTGGGAGAGGAGAAGGCACCAAAGGACAGATGTCTCCTATGCAACAAGGATTACAGCTGCTCTTCACTTAACTGAGAAAAGCTCTAAAAAACTTCCATGACTCAGCTCAGATGTTTCCAAATTATATAAAGTTGATCTGATTTGCATGGAAGTGTAAATTGATTCGTTCAGCTCAAACCCCCTAATTCTTAAACTTCATTAATAATGCATGCTGCACAAGCCCTGCGAGCTGCCAAGAAACATCCGAAAGGTGTTCGTTTCGGTCCCGTTGGCGTATGACCTGCTGGAGCAACGAGAAGAACACAGCTTCTGACCTTCCACTGGCTGTAGGTCCTTCGCCATAAAACAGAGAGAAATAATCTAAAGCAGGGACTTAGCTGACTTTCTAATGGAATACGTAGCTGTTGTAGGAGTGCACAATCGTGCTGTGTTATCCCCGTGTACGTCAATGCTGTTTATCACTCTCATTGCTCTAATAATATACCCAGTGCTTTAAAAGCACCTCTAACAAAAGATGCTCTTTGGTTCCAAAGAGGAATACAGAAATGATGATTTGTAGGTATGCAAACTACCATGGTATTTATATGCTAAACTGGCACAATAGTCACGGCTCACGTCTTTTGCTGAATGGTTAAAAAACAAACAAAAAGCCCACGCAGTAATTAGTTAATAATGTCTTGCATATTTTGATGCTGTATGTCAAAGACAGGAAACTTGTTGCTTGTAATTTGTGGAACAAATCTTTGCAGCTGTCACTATGCCAGGCTGGTTGATTATTTTTCCTTTCAAAACAAACCAGGCAGCATGACGCACCGGTGACAAAAGAACGAAGAAATGCTAATGCACAGAAGCAATAGTCTAAAACCTCTCTCCTGGAAAGGGCCTAGAGCAGCTTTGCAGCAGTGCCCATCATCACCAGCACTGGACCCTGCCATGGCACAGCATACGAACAAGCAACGTAGCTCCTGAATTATGAGGGTGTTGCTTCAGATTAAATACTGTGCTGGAACAGTATCTTAGTAGGGCACCACCCACCCCATTCTTTTGCTTTTATAATTAATACAAACTCTTGGAGTTTCCTGAAGTTAAAGGTATATTTCCCTTATGACAAACAGCCTCTGTGCGCCTGTTTCAGAAAAGATTTTCCATTAGCACAAGGACTCTCCAAAAAGTCGTTTCTCCTGGAACATAATTCAGAGCAGCCACTGAACTTTTGTTTAAAAGAAATTTAAAGGAAAACTCTTTCCACTCAATAGCATTATGTCAACCACTTCTTTTTCTCTCGCTTCTTGTTACTGAACTGCCTCAATACTAGCTTCAAAACTAGCCCTCTGACAACGACTGGCACAACGACTAGTACAGAAACCCTTCCAGGGCAACTGAAGGGGAGAAGATACAAAGCAGATCTACAGAAGATATGTATGATGAGAGTACTCATTATTTACATTTACTGAAAGCGATTCCAAGTATTCGACCTGGACTTCAGAAGAGAATTCGGAAAAGGCCCTTGTAAAATGTAGATTATTGACACTGAGATACAAGGAGCCAAGGAGAAACACAGTCAATGTTAACGCAGGGGAAGCTGGAAATCAGCCAGACAAAGCAATTCTTTTCAACCCAAAGCAGATGCTTTTTTTTTTTTTTTTTTTTGATGCATTTGACTTGTTTTCTCCTCTCTTTCTGCAGCCACAGGATAGAACCAGGGTTTTCTAATTATTATTAATTTATTTTTTTAAAAGGCATAGTTGCCTTCTCCCAGACTTTCACGGGATAGGAAAATCATTTCCAACTAACCTTCTGTCACAAAGTCAAATCTGAATGGGGATCTAAAAAAAATCGTGTTGAGAGTCTGTTCTAAGAAAGCAGATACTGAGCCAAAATAATCCATAGGTCACACGGTGTAGAGGTAGCTGGTGTTTGTCTAGAAAGGCTGAGGATAACAAGGTGCTGGAGTGGGAGATGATCTAATGTTTATTTTTATCTCTTGTCAATCCCTCTGCAGGTGTTGCAAAAGATTACCAATTTCTGCTACTACATACTATAAGAAACATAAGTCTCAAGCTAGAATTTTGAAATGAGGGCATTTAAAAAAAAATCAAAATGCCCCAAACCTTATTTGAACCAAGAGAAGCCCAATCATTTTTATTTTTTTTTTTAATTTAAATCCATTACTGAACTAACAAGAAATGGCAATGATGATACCTAATAATTCAAGCTCTCTTGAATTACTCTCAAGCCCACGAATCAATGGTGCACCTCAGACATAAAAACATGCTGAAACAAGCTCACTGTGCCGAGGTCGTACCTGGCTGTGAGCAGCATACACGAGGCTTGCCCATGGTCAGGTTTCTGCCGACTATTACAGATAGAGCAAGGGCAGGAGAGCAAATGCCACATCCCTGTGGCAAAGGGCAACTTCATGCCTTATTTTTGCACAGAACTACACCCCAGCTTTCCCATTAAAAATCTCCACAAACACTACTGAAGGTAATTACTGCTCTTATGTCTGCAGATACCAGACCAAGCTTAGTAACACTAATTAGGCAAAAGCATAAGGATTTTAGCAACCAGTTTGGAGGCAGCAAGACAAGCTGAGGACTTGGGGATCTGAGCTTGGCACAGTCTTCTGGCAGTCAGGAGGAGCCAGAGACAGGGGGTCCTGCAGGAAGGACAGGGGACAGCACCTCGGCAGTGCTGCCAGCTGGCCCTGCTCAGCGAGCAGCTCCAGCTGCCCAGGCACTGCATTTCCAGGTGGTCGCACGCATTCCTAAAGCTCTTCTTGAACAGGAATTCGTTTAAACACATGCTTTAGTGCTTTATTATATTCAGGCTCGCAGATGCAGACAGTGCATCTCTCTCTTTCCCAGCATCCCTCCTTCAACAAGCCCTCTCAAGATGCAGCTATGCTGTCCCATCTCCTGACACCCCTCACAAAATATTTGGTTTGTGTGAGCAAACGGGGAATTAAGCCATGCTCACCTGCGCTCCCCCCACACCACAGACGACAGACCTTGTGTATACATTATGATACCTTGGCAGACTTCAGGTGTTGCCCTACAACCAGCTCACTCAGCACGGCGCAGTAGCTCTTCACGTTAAGCCAGCTTGCAAATCATGCCAAAGTCATAATCTAAATAACATTTAAAAGTGATTATAACAGCCTGCTTGATTTAGATACATGCTTGTATACTTAGACATAGGAAAACAAAACCAGAACCAAAACAACAACAAAAAAGAGGTGGCTAGTTTAACCACCACCAATACCACGATATTAAAGAATGTACTTTGAATATTTTAGTGCTTTTTCATTTTAATAACGTCTCTGCAGTAAGAGGATTTCTGCAGCTGTTTACCTTGATATCCCAAACCATCTCAATCTTTGCTCCATTGAGGTTCCTCTGTTTCTGTTCAGATGCAGCACCATGCCAAATAAAGCGTCCTTTGCTCATGTCATACTTACTGAATGCCTCTGAACTTGAGGTCTAGAAAGAGCTATGTTAGAATGAAAATTAAAAATTAAAAAAAAAAAAAAAAGGCTTATAACTTGAAGTGACCTTGATGGAGATTTCTATATGAAATACATAATAATCTGCTTTTACACACCTGGCTTATACAGCAGCCAGTTGGATTTAAGCTTTAATTCCCAAAGCCCTCAAGATAACAGCTCTCTGTACTTACAGTGAGGTCTTCACATTTATCTTTCAATTTTGCTCCCTATCCCCAAACCCTCAAACTGCAAAAATGCAACCGATTCAGGCATCAACCAGTGACCATTTGCCTTGCAAGTGTTTGATTCCCCCCCTTAAAAAAAAAACAAAACAAACAAAAAAAAACAACAACCAAACGTGTTTAATAAGGACAATTTAGAGAGACCAGCCAGGTTTCCTGATCTTAATTACTGTATCTACTCATTTCCTTATTTAACCATTGAACTCTCACTGTACAGGCACAAAGTGGATCGAGGCTCTTCCTGATCAGGAAGCCTCCAAGCAGAGCCAAAAATAAATTTTAGAGACAGGAAAGATTTTGGAAGAACAGGGAGGAAGAATTTAAAAGACAACTCATTTATTCAATAAATTTCAGGGAAATTTCACATGGAAGGTGTGATTCTTGCATTGAGGAGGTGAATGAGAGACGGAAAAAGAACCAATCCTATAATTTCTGGGTAACATCTGCCTCATCTGGCAATTCCTTTATAACGTGAACACGAACATCAGCTGGCGTAGTCGCCTCTTTCCTGATGCAGACAGATCCTTGCTTACTGCAGCCTGACTGGGGGCTTCACGTGAACCACCAAGAAGCCTTGACACAATTTGAGGCTTCAGAGGGTCCCGGAGGAGATGCCTGCACCAGTGGCAGAGACATGAAAGGTTCCCAAACACACTTACAATCCTCGGCAGAGGCTCTACGCTCTTCCACACTGCTAAATGTAATTAGAATTTAGCAAAGAGTTTATAATTGATTTAATTGCTGCTGCTTTTCTCTTCAGGAAAACATCTAAAACCAACTCATTAACCCCTCAGCTTTCTTTGTTATCTTGGATTATTCACTGGCATTTCCCAGAAGTTTAAGCGTTTATTATATTTTTCCATTTAAATATGGAAATATGATATACTACCTCTCAATATACCGTGTGCATACGCACATTGATCAGGGTTCTGTTCAGAAGCAACAGCAAAGTATTGCTTTTCTTGTTGTGTGTTGTTTTTCTTTCAAGAGCTTGTTCAAGAAAAAATAGAAAAGGAAAAAGCCAACACCTTCACAAAAGCCTGTCTTCATCAGCTGCTGTTCCTCATCCGGACAGTAGTTGTACACACCTCTTGACTGTCCTTCTCCTCTGGAAAATCCTACTTTTGGCTCTGTGTTACCCAGGTCTCATCTCCAAGTTCGTTCTAACAGTGGCCAGATACACATTTCTGGTTCAGTGCTACTTCCCCATCCAGATACTCTTGCAAAAATGCAAGTGCCAATAGGAAATAACAAGTTAGACAACATTAGAAGGGTAACCCCTGAGCTGGAACTTAATTTCTCCCCTCATTACTCAAGCATCAAAGATTACATCTTGGAAGACTTCTCTAAAGGAGGACAATGAATGGGTGCGAACATAACTGAAGGGAACTCATTTAAGACTCTGGATGAATATTCATGGAAAATATTTTTGCATTGTTTGCCTAGCCCTAATTGTGTTCATTAAAGAAAAACTTCATTAGCGAAGGCAAGAGCATATTGTTGTGCACAGCAGTGAACAAAATACAATCCTAGAAATAGCACTTACTGTTTTCAGAGCAGTGTGCGCAGGTTTGTCAGTTACTGGTAACAAAGGCAACATTTCAGAGTTATAATGAGCTCAAATGTTCACATTAACAATTCAAATTCATAAAAGGGACAGGCGCAGTTTGAGCTTCTTGCAAAACAAACTGTAACACCAAAAACACTGGCATTGAATACTGACGGAAAGATTCTTGGAGGAGCTAATGGATAAATAATAGAAGTACTGCCACACATTAGGATGTACGTGCATCATTGCCTGATGATGGATGACTTCTCAGTGTTTGTGAATGTTTCTATCTAATTGCTAATGCACAAAGAAGCTATCATCTCTGGTATTAGTGCCAGCTAACAGAAGAGGGCTCTGTTTTTCTGCAGAAACATTCTCAGCTCTGCAAACAGCTAGCACACATCAGCCATCTTGCTTCATATTGCAGTAGGCCTGAAACTGGCCATTTACCCAGGGCAACAGCTAGGTTAACTTCTTCTCAGAAACAACACCTTCTGCCTTTGGCATTGTATCTCAATTTTGTTTCCTCTCTGGGTCAGATTTCAAGCCAAGTCTCTGGATGGCAGCAGCCAGCACCTCCAAGACATGAGCACAGCAACCAACAGCTCCCCCACCGAGATGCCTGGTTCCTCCCACGTGCTGCATGTTGTCCCAGGGAACCCCCTCCATCCTGCCATGTCCCCCAGGAGTAACTGGGTGGCAAGGAGTTTGGAGCTGTGCCTGATGTTAGACATTGCACTGCCTGGCATTGCCATTACCAGGCTCATTTGTACATTGAGTATTTCAGGGATGATCGCCGCAGACCCTTCAGTAACCAAGGGCTGATCGTGCTTCCCTTCTTCACGGGCTTGGGAAGATTAAACACAGCAGGAGCCACTTGACTTCTGGTGTTAGGGGCTACACAAGTACTGTAGTGATAGATCAGCATTGACTAATGTTTAATGTGATGTCCAGAAACTCACCCAAGGACTTTATGTAAGCACAGTAACTTCTGAATGAAACTGTCTGCCTCAGAAATGCCCTCAGCCTTGCTACCAAAAGGCATAAGCAGTGAGCAGCTTGCTGTGTCCTTCACACATCACAACGAAGGATAAGGGTCATGAATCCAAACCTGCAAGTCACTTGTACAAAATACTCTGGCATTTCCTTTGCTTTAACAACAGCATCTCAGGGAAAGCCACCCACTCTCATTAGCAGGTTTCAAACAAATTGAATAAATGCATTTTTTTCCTCTCATTCTCCCTAGATTTATGTTCTAGTTTTCATCAGCATTCAGCTCACTGCATGAGAGGACATTCAAATGACAGATTAACATTTTCTGGAGTGGGTATTTGCTTGCTCTGTGTATCAGTTATATTCATGTATATTTTTGTACTTTTTCTGTAACCGGCCTCTGAAGAACAATTCTATATTTATCCCTAAATGGCTTATTATCTAGGATAAACACTACATTCCCCTCCCTTCTTTTTCAATTTTCCCTGCTGAGACTTCATATTTTCTTCTTTATAGGACATTTGCTGTATTCATCAGGGTCCGGGTGTTACTGGTACTTGCTCACAATATTTCAGCTTCTGCAGGTCAGTAAGTAACTGGCTAGTCCTAATGCCATCTTCACTTCTCCTCCTTCCAGTTGTCATTGCAACACATACACAGTGCGCCTCTCACTGAAGGAGCTCATGCATAACCCCTATGTAATACCTACAGGGATGGTGTTACTTCAGCAGGCTGAAGGAATGGGCTGACAGAAACCTAATGAAGTTCTAACACAAAATCTTGCACATGGGACAGAAGGAAGCCATGCAATGCTGGGCTTAGGACAACCACCTAGAGCAGCTCTGCAGGGAAGGAAGGAGCCGGTGTTCCAGTAAGCATTAAGCTGAACATGAAAAAGCAGCACGCCCTTACAGTGCCACAAGGTGTTTTCTTAGTGGAAATTGTTTTCCATGCAGTACTTGTGAACATCAGTCTGGCCATTTGTTCTTCAGACCTCCACTTTCAAAAACAAACTAAGTATTCTTCCCCCTATGTATCTTCTCCATCCATCCCGCTCTGCATTCTAGCTCACACTGGTCAATTTATTCAGCATCTTGATTATGGGTATGAATATATCTACAATTAAATCACCCCCAAGAAGCGCTGTGCTTCTGGAAGAGCAGCTTTATTTATAATTGCCTGGAAGTACATGCGTATTATATTCCTTGCAATGAACACCTGTTCTTACCACAGTCATGAGCTTAACAACTCAGATTTCTGAGGTCTCTTTTTGCTTGACCGCACCAAGTCCTCCCCACCATGATCCTCCCAACAGAACCAGGCTCATCTCTGCCCTGTCACCGCCGGCGGCACTGCTCAGCAGCACTGCTGCTCTGCAGTAGCTACTGGATTTATTTTGCAGCGTCTTACTCTAAGATAAAGAGCCCTATTTTGTGTGCAGTTGTAGCTTATTATTGGCTGTCATTTAATTGGACCTCTCTAGTATACTTTTTTTACATATCAAAAATAATCTGACTGTTTATGGAACAAACACAAACCACTGAGTTCCTCAAAATCCACAGCCGTTCAGTGGCACTCACCTTGCCAGCAGGAAGTTGCAGGCAGATGAGGTGGGACTGCAGATCTCTTGCATGGCCCAAAGTGGTTTTGGCATCAGCTACAGCGTGGAATTGGCTTCACATTCACTATTTATTTTGTGTTTTGGCACGAAGGGCGTTCATCTATGTTTAGCTTCTAAGACATTTACGTGTTTTAAAAATATGTATTATTCATATCTATTCCCACTCACACCTAATTTATGGCAATTGTATTTTTATAACTGATAACTATACATCATTGTGCAGTTGTCACTCTTTTAGGAGCCTGACTACTGTATGCGTTTGAATACAGAAATGACAAAAAACACAAAGAAGAGATGGGATGTGCTTGCTCTGGGAAAACAGCAAGGAGAAAGAAGAAGTGACTCAGTCTTGGTGGAAAACAGGCTACAAGTGCCCTCCACAACAAATGTTGACGCTATGCATCTGCAGGTGGCTCCCTGTACCCAATTGCTACCCACAACTTTAGAAGATCAGAATATGTTAATTCTAACAGAAAACAGATGACTGTTTGTTTCAGCCTTCTCAGAGATCACGAGCTGACATTCCAGGTATCAGTAGACCACTACTGAAATAAGCTGAAGCTGCAAGAAACAATAATTTTAGAGCACATTTTTAAAATTTAATATCCTTGGTTTCTCTGTAAGTGCTCTTGTTCAAATACACTGAAGGATCAGTCTGGAGGAATCAGTATTTTTAAGACATCAGGACTTGGTGGGCAGTATCCTGACCAAAGCACACAGTCAGAGCAGCTCCACTGAGCAAGCTGGCGTGGTGTAGACATGTGCCAGCACACGCTGCGTTGGCTGCGGTCCCTCTGCGTGCATCCAACTCCCTTGCTGAGATAACAGCAGCTTTTGTTTTGGCCCATCTCAGAAGGGATAGCAAAAAGGATGAAGTTTCAACATTTTAAACAGTACTTTCTTTTACGTACTCTAGCATTGCAAGGTTTTTTTTTTTTTTGTTTTTTTTTTTGTTTTTTAAGAAAAAAAAAACACAACTGTATGTTCGAATGGTTTCATGTTCAATAGTTTCTGTTACTGACAAATGGCAAAGTTCCCATTTCATTTTGATGTGTGTGTTAAATCATGACAGGTATCCATCCTTGCCAACTAGCTCTAGCATGAAAATAAGGAGGCCCAGGAGACTAACGCTATTTCAAGTAGTAAATAATATCAATGGATTTGAAAGGAAAAGATAAGCCTATATTGTCTGTTAAAGAATACCCAGGTGGAAGGAAGCATTCTGTCAGATACAACAGGCTGAATTAGAGCTTGTCTGAGAGCAGCCGATTGGCTACATTGGTTAATTAATACTGAACAAACAAAAGACAAAATGTAGATAGATTGGGACCTAGGAACTTACTATTACCATTATAAGGAAACAAACGTTTCCAGCAAAAAATGTTGTCAGTTTTTACCCAAGTTTACCAAGTCAAGCCTGAGAAGATCCGCCACACAGCCCTGCAGGCACTCATCTCTGCCATTCTCTGCCTACCTACCACCACCAAGGAAGAAGATACCACGGATGTACCAAGGAAGAAGATGTACCATGACATGTTCTTGTCTACCTGGAGGCATTTTCTCTGCATCCATTCGGCTCAGAAGACACATGATGGGGGAACAGAACCACAGGATTCCAGGAGAACGAAACATAGGAGAAAACCCTGCAGTTACATGCCAGCCCAGACAAGTTGGAGTTGGTATTATGAAGCAAGGGAAAGCCTGCAGGTGACTCTTTTTTACAGCACACCTTAGAGTGTTTACCTAGCCCTAGGCTGCTTCTGGATACTCTCATAGCAGCTGGGACTCGGTGCTCTTTTGTCTCTACCAAGAGGAAAGAAATCAATGGCAACAGCTGTAAAACTGCTTGATGAGAAGCTATTTGTCAGAATTTGGCCCTCCCGTGTCAATTCTGGGATGTTCCATCCATCAGGAAATAAGGGTTTTGTGGGGGTTAATGTGCATGGCTCCCATTAATCATCACGGGAGCTGTGTGTATGGAAAGAACAAATAAAAATACCAATACCATTCACTTGGCCTCTGGGGAACAGGGTTATTTCGTCACTCCAGTGTAATTGAGAGAACAGTACCCAAGGTGTGAGCACAGTACATAAATATACTTATTGCAGATAAGAAGTTTTGATTATTTTTGCTAGGGCTATACGTAACACCACTTTAAGTTGGATTAGATGTCTCTTCTTGACAGAAATATCACCAGACAAAAATCAATAAAGCTGTTAAAGAGCCCAATAGATTTATCACCTACATATTACACCTGATATTTTCACGTGTCCCACTCTAAAGTGCAAGCTTTTGTCTATTGGCATTTTCCAAATGTGAGAAGTTAAAGATTCAAAAGGCAGCATTTCAGGAAAAGGGAGGGTTAGTAGTTAAATCAAATTACACTCGTGTTACCTGATATAACACAATCATGTTCTAGCAATTACTTTGTGACATACTAATCTGTGAATCAAACGTCCAACTGCAACATTTTTAAATGGCTTTTTACTTGTCTGCATGTGTTGAAAAAATAATCAGCCAGGGTTGAGTGGGTTTCTGGGTGGGTAGCATGCCTCTCTGCCTTCAAGAGAGCTTTAAATACATATTGGAAAAGAAACGGAGTCAAAAATAACTCCCTCTGCCTTGGAGTACTGCAAAGCCAGTAGAAACACTTTAAAAAAAAAAAAGTGACCTCACATTGGCTAACTTGTACCAACAGCAACAGGACATTGGGGTAAACCCTGCATTTATGCATGAACACGGGGAAAACTGCCTCAATCTGCAGCAGGAGAGGTTTAGATTAGATATCAAGAAAAATCTCTTCACAGGAGTGGTTAGGCTTTGGAACATGCTGCCCAGGGAAGTCTTATCACCATAAGTCTTATCTTGAACTTGCACGAACAAAAGATCACTGCTGCTTTATGAGCATATGGATCTAAAAGCAAGCTTCCACCTTGATCCTGCAGAAGAAAATGGTTATTGGTTTAACCTACAACACATTCCAGTCAAAGTCTTGCTACTTACTTCCAAATTTTCACCTTTTTCTTCACATCTCCTTTCCTTAGTACTTTTTTTAAAATAAAATAAAGTAGCAGGAAAAAAAAAAAAAAAGCTGAAGCAAAACACCTGTGAGACTTAACTGGTCACTGGGACCTAAGGCAGCTCCAATACAGCATGCTATTTAGGCATCCTCTTCCAGAGCACAAAGCATTCAGCAAACACTCAGACCTCATCCCGCAGGAGAGCTATTACTGTGCACCCACACACTGACAAACCGGGGCACAGCACCAGGGAACCAGCCTGCCCAGGGCACAGCCGAGGACAAAATCCAGGTCACCGTACTCCTATTCAGAGATTTTTCCTCCAGTAGATCAAGTGTATGGTCACTATGGGACAGATTCTCCCAGACCAGACCTAGGAGCACAGTCCCAGCCTTATCCCAACATAATGCTCAGATGAAAAAAAATCCATTAATATTACCACAAGAAGAGGTAATATTAAATTCTGTCACAATAACACAAACATTAGAATTAACACCTAAACTCCAAATGCAATCAGCACGCTAATTAAGTGCACTGCATTGTGAAAACCAATTCCCACTTAAAAGTGATTAAAGACTTAAAAGAGGAAGAAGGCATATGTAGGAACTGGGGGAGAGAAGGAGATGCTCTTCTGCTTTTACACGCACAGATTACATGCCATGCAATGAGGGGGTCAGGCACTGAACTCCCAGACCATTACCTCAATCATTAGGCATCTTTTTCCTGAAAATAAATAAATAAATAAATAAAATGTTTTCAGGTGAACTTCTAGCAATCCCTTTAGTCTCAGCACTGTCCATCTTCCTTCATTTTCAAATCTCTGTTATATATGGTACATTGATTTTTAAATGACTCTTCCAAGAGCTTTCTTTATATAAAGTTCAATTAAGCTCACTATGCAGGATGAAGGTGTCATAAGTATTAGCCATACCATGAGAAAGAAAGAAAAAAGGTTAAAAGTAATAAAGCATAAGGTGAAATAAGTAATGAGAGCAAAAATAATCAGGCTAAAATCAAGTTAAAACATAGAGTCCTCTCATCTGCAGAATTTAATTTAATTTATACTCCTAATGATCACATATTCCTTCCTTATTACATTTCCTCCATTTAACTGATATTGATGTTGTCCCAAATGTAATTGCCCTACTTTGGTGCCAACACAGCAAAGCTCAGCTTCAGTAGTTTTCCAAAAACAACTTCCTATTATCATCTTTCCAGTTTCAATAATGCAGTCTTCCCTATAATACAATATGGATGACTTCTCATTTGTATGCACAGCTTCTGTATTGCAGAAGCAGTCCAGGATCATATCCAAATGTCTTATGGGCTTTTTATAGCTACAGTACATTTGATTTACAGCTACTCCAGCGAACTGTTGTACTCATTATCATTGTAAGTCGAGGCATTTAGATCTTTTTTGCTTTTCATGTCCCTTGTATCATTGCAACTTTAAGATGCTCCAGCGATAGATCATTGACAAAAAAAATCAGACATCTTGTATTTTTCTGTTTATAATTATCTCAACTTGAAAACCAAAAGTATTTTCTAGTCACAATATGGTCAAGCACTATTTTTAGTGCTGATACTAAAATTTATGCAAAACACTCCTTTTTACCACAAAATAAGTGCAAATCATTTGAGTGATAACCAGTTCCTTACAGACTCAATATATTTTGGTATTCCAAAATAAATTTCAGAAACTTGAATGGCACTTTAATTGCACCAATGTTTATCTCAGATTTATAGGAACATCTGTATCCACCAGGGAAATTTTTTGTTAATTATAAGACAGACATGCTTTTGTTTGATTAGCTGACAGGGTCAGGGATTAGAAGGTAACATATCCTGACATGTAGAGATTTGAATAATAAGTAAACAAACAAACCTACAAAACACCTTTGTACACCTATACTGACTCCATTTTTAATTAGCACACCTTAACTTCATTCCCACATTAAGGAATTATTTCTACTACAATTTATTTTTGTGCTTGTCATGAAGCCAAAAGAGGAAAGCGCACAACAGACAGCCTAACAGTATCATTAGTCCCTCAATTTGAATGTAAAAATGCTTGTTTTAGTAAAAGCTTTCTGGGTGGTAAAAACAAACAGGCACTTAAGTTGTCAGAAGAAGCTCTTTTTGTTTTTCCTCCTCTTGACTCAGTCTTCAAAGACCGTCCTAGATCTAGTGAGAAGTCAGGGAGATCGCGAACTCCAGCCCACCAGAAAAAAGCATTTATACAGGACTTTAAAATGATTTTTGGAAGAACATCTTCACTCCATTGTGATTACAAAACAACGGTCCCAAATTAAGGCCTGATGTATGCTAAGCTGGTTTGCCATATATTGTTCCTTCTTACCTTCAAGGGTAAGTAATGCTTTTCTTATGTACATCCTGATTGCATATTCAAAGCTGCTACAATGGTTAGCAGTTAACCAATCCCTCTTTGCAGATTCTCATTTGGTCTCAATTCATAGGCAGGATCCATGGCTAGGAAGAAGATACACACTTCAAGGTTATTCTCAGAGCCCTCATAATTTCACCTCAGATTTTGATCGAAAATTGCTTCTTTTTTTTCCAGGGGAAAAAATTGTTCACCTTTGAAATATCTGGTACCCTTGAAGACTTCTTTACTTTGAAAAGGATTATAATGGTGAAGTCTACACCTCAGTCTTTAAGAATAATTAGGATCTGTAGGGATTTCAAAGTGATATTCAGATGCATATTTATCATACCCAAGTTAATTAGCACTCCTCACTAAGGACAAAATAATTAAACTAATCATGTTTAATGAAATTTCTATGATAGTTGATGTCTTCAAATAAGAAATTTAAAATACATTAGTTGGACTGATTTCCTACTAGTTGGCTTCATACTAATTAAGTGTCCTTTCTCGATTTATGCTGAATTCCCTTTCTTACTTCCACTACTATAAAACACGGGCATCAGAAGCTCCCAGCCATTTCTTTTGCTGTTTGCAAAAGTACTTTACATTTCACACAACGTGAATTTTTAGCCAAGCATTTCTTCGCATATGAATTTCTTGCATTAATCTAAGTTAATTCCTGCATGCTCTGAAGGTTCTCTAGGCTGCACCAAAATCCTGGGCTTCAGGTGAACTACCTTTTTCCCTCTGTACCCACTTTGGCTGGTTTTGCCTTGCTTTTTATCACTGTGGAAACATCCCAGCTGTTGGATGCTTCCATGCGTATCTCTGCTGAAGCCACAGTACAGCACTGTGGGGATAATGTTATTACAAACCGCCTGTCCCTTTGGTACTTATTTAAATCCAAGTCTGTTTTTAATGCTGATATCTAAGTCAACATTGTCTTGATTTCTATCGACTCTGCAACGTTTCAAGTTATACCACTGAATGGATGAATTGCTGTGGGTTACAGCACCTGCATCTTCTCATCAATTCAAGCCATCAGCAACCACATGTGCTAATCTGTCCTCCATCTCCTTACACGCTTTTGAAGCATGGCAAGAAAAAAATTTGAATTGGAGAATAAAGGATTACAACCTCTGCTCTGTCTTCTCTCGTCTAGAGCCAGATTTAAGAAGTAGTTCTTAGACATGGGCTGACACCTTTTCCCCACAGCACATCACCATTGGGAGCAGCTCTCCTTTAAGAGCACAGCTGAAGCCAGGGGAGACCAGGGTCACTACAAGCACGGTACAGATCCAAGGTCATCTGAGATTTAGGTTTTCTCCATTCAGACATCCTTGCTGGCCTACAAATAAACTCTGGGGTCATATCAAGTTCCCTGCTCATGAGAAGCTACAGTCAGAGCAGATATTTCCTCTTTCTTAGCCATACAAAGCAATGACCCAGCAAGTGGTTACGTGACTCCTTTTCTGGGAAAATCATCCCTTCAGAAAACGCTGACTAGTGCAAAAAATAAAATCCAATACTGCTGCAAGACAACCATTTCAGACAGGGTTATTGATCTGCTGATTATCTTCTTGTAATAAACAGATATTTAGGGTTGTCACAATGTTCATGGATCCGTTGGCTTTAAAAATCATGTTTATCTTGGTATCAGCACGAGATACGTAGAAATCACTGAATGGTAGGGCAGCATTGATTTAATGGCTTTTACTTCTGTATAGTATTTGTTTTGGAAAGCCTTGTGTACTTCAGCAAACTTTCCTAGTAGTTTAAAAATATACCTGGTCTATCTCTCTGCTGCACAGCACTCACAAGTGGGCTATGAGTACATGATATGAAAAAAATATTTCAGGCTACGTGCATGTGCTTTTCATGGAGAAGTAGAGCACACACGATTAAGACCATGCTAGTGACACCTCCACCCCACAAAATAATAATCATTGTGCTCCTTCCCTATCGTAGGTCCTGACAAACGCCTCACCTTCACATTTGCTTGATAAAAATTGTCTCCTTGACTCTGAGATGCATTAATTTTGTGGTGTCTTTTGAATGTATCCTGCAACATGACATGGCACCTTCATATAAATTAGAAGATGTGAAAGGTGGTCTGTGCTAAATGACAGTTACCCAAGAAAGAAAACGTGGCAGCAAAAATCACCTACAGCCAGCCTAAGACTGAAACCTTACAAAGGTCACCATTGGTTTCTTTTCTCCTCAATTTATTTTGTGCTATGTTCTCCTTGGCCAGAGTAGATTACCTGGCATCGAGTTAATTAGACATTGACATCCAAATGGAACAGGCAGAAGAGGCAAAAATATTGGGCAGCAAAAAGCAACAAGCTCTCCCACATAACTTGAATGCAAAAGTAAGAGAAAGCTGCTCTCTTTTAAGGACCCCAGGGGCATATGAATAATCTGCCCTATGGTCTGTCATCTGTTGTAACATTTTCTATCGTATTTCTATAAAGAAGTTTGCAAGTTTATTCTTTAACATATCCTACACCCTACTAACACTGGAATTCTCCAATTTATTCAAGCTTCAGATGACCCGAGATAAAGCTATCACGATATATAGGATCTACTTTTCCACTGACGTATTTCTATGATGTCCGCTATCATCCTTACTAAATACTGAAATTATTCTCCTCTCAGAGGCACTTCAGGTTAGAAAGGTACAAAGTTCAAGGTTACATACAAAACCTCTAACTCTGAAGTGCAGAAGTAGTACTGGTGCACGCAGGGAGTATACTACTTTTGGAAAATGCTACATCAGCTGAGGATTCTCACTGCACATCGTTTTCCTTCCTGTGAATTAGAGATTATGCTCCAACCCTAACCCCTTTTTTTGGTCGTTGTCTTTGGCTCATGCATTGTTTGTGTGCACACATGTATAATAAGGCCCAAATAATGACAGGACATACCAGATAATGCTTCAGGAAAAACAGGAGCATCCAAAAAGAGAAAGTAGTAAATTGGAAAATTACCTGCTGTAATGTTCTCTCTCACAAATCTCATAGGTGTACTCAGAGAATGTAAAAATGAAACCGTTCACATTTCTTAGTCTTTTTACTAAGAACATTGCAGCTATAACACACATCATTAACCCTTAATAATTCATGCTAATTAATTACTCTTCTAATTCTACACAACCATTGTCTGATCACATTTATGATCACGTACAAGTCCAAAGTAACATGAAACAGAAAGATTTCCACAATCACTGTCTCGAAGTAAAAGACTTAAAGCAAAGAACTTCCAGTTCGTGGCACAGGCAGCATTGTTCATTTCTGCATTGTCCACGAGGAGATAATTCCTAAATGCCTGTTTACTGTTTTGCTACAAAGAGATAAAATGCCTTACCTAAAAGTTCAGCCTTCATCTAGTTCCATTACCTAAAACACCTAAAAAATATGCTGATGTTAACAATGCAGAAATCAGCAACTGGAGTTTCACAACAATTTTGTTTAGATTGTTATCAGAATAAAGCTAAGAGGCAAGGAAATTTGCAAGACAGTGTTATATGCATTCCTAGGGCTCAGCCACTACCACTTCTTCTTAGAAATTGGAAGATATTAAGATAGTGTTCAGAAGAGCTGTACAGAATTCAGAGCACTGTAGATACCCATGTTAGGACTAAATCCATACATGCACAATCTACAGCTATTTGCAAGAACAAAGCTATATACAGATCTTGTTTCTCAGAAAGGTGGGGTGGGACAGGATAAGACAAATCAGAGCCACTACCACAGAAATAAATAGAAAAAAAACAACACACGTATTGAATCTTGGAAGCCTAGTGACCCCCTTGCTACATGAAATTACAGGTCTCACGCAAAGCTCGTTAAGGCACCCATCCATCTATCCGTTCAGCGGGTACTGCCACTGTGCCAGTCCGTAACTGAAAAGCCATATACGAAGTACTGCATTTGCTCTTTTTAAATGTGGGAGGCAAGCTGGAACTGAGGTACAGGATGAATACTGCAAGGATGAGAAATGAAGAATTAATGAAGCTGTATTGTAAGAAATGCAGCTGGAAGACACTGGTTTACTTAGCCTACCAAAAAGAAGGCAGAGAAGTGGTATTTTTATTTTGCTATGTCTTTATAACCTTACATACGTATAGAATATCAAGTATATCCAGTCCTTAATATATTCCCCAAAAGACAGTGTTGGTAACAATTATTGCACTTTTAGATGAGGATCTGAAGCACTGTGGAATGGGAGATAAAAAATAATAATAATAATAATAAAAAAAAATCATCACATAACTGTAACACAACTTCTATATCCCTATAATCAAGAAGGCAGCTAAGCATCTTCATGGGTAAGATGACTGAACCACACCTAAGCACTAACCAGCACAGCTGGAGTGAGAATTCTCTGTGCACCAGAGGCCAAACAGAGAAAGAAGAAGAATTTTAATTTTAGAAAGTAAAGTCACTACCAAACACAGCTTTGAGAGGAAAAAATGGGAACATTTATCGCTAACACCCTTCAGCCAAAATCCATGTAGGGACATGACCATCTAAGCAGTTTACTCGAGGTTACAAGCAAGATCTGTTGCAGGGGAAGCAAGCTCAAGCAAAACCAGGCAAGTAACTCATCGTTTCCTCTCTCAGGCAAGAGCCACTTCCCTTGCTTTTCCAGCAAGGATAGAAGAGAGAGAAGTCAGGGGCCTGACTACCAGGGAAGCAGAGCACAGGGAGTTCAGACGGACTGGCAAAGCAGCAAATAGCGCACAGGCCTTTCTGATCCCCAACAGCTGTGCAGGGGCTCAGCTGGTAAGCAGACAACAGTATGTGTACATATTAGCTTGCCACTGATGGGGACACTTCCAACTCCCCTTTATTTATTGGGCTACTTTTTTGATCCTCCCATTAGGCCGATCATTGCCTTCCTCATTACATCACTGTCACACAGGTTATTTTCTTTGATTTGTTATCTCACGTACATATAACTCATAAACCCAGCAGGTTTGCAATATTTTAGTGATGCGTAAACCAGAGGGAGACATTAATATATGGAGATCACATATGCCAGTACTGAAAACTCATGAGTTTCACTGAGGCATTATATGAAATGGATAAATGTTGTTACATAGGTGACCAGGATGGGAGATGCTAATCAAGCTACCCCTTTGGAAAGCTAGCAGAGCTCTGACTTTCTTGTACCTGGAAACTTCTGCCTTTTCATTAGTCTTTCTCTGTTGACAGAGCATTTCCACTGGGTATTAGAGTCATTCTCTGAGCAGAGCCTTGGGAAAAGACATGAAATGTTTCCTCCCCTCTGCACACACTTAAATCTGGAGGCTGCTGAAACCTTTTTCTGGGGCTGACTTTATTTCATTCACAACAAAACAAGTTATATTGTGAAGTGTTACCAAGTAAGTGACATATTAATTATTAGGATAATAACAACAGAGCCCAGGTCATTAGCTCTCCTAACGAGATGGCACATACCTCCATGCTAGTGGGATCTGGTTCTTCCAGGGAGACAAGAGTGTCATATTAAAGATCTGTCAAAGAGGGATTGAAATAGCTGCTGCAGCTGTGAAGAATTTTTCTTCTCCCTGTTAAGCACAGAGTCGCACTCTGAGCCTTATCACTCAAGTTCAAGAAATATTAATTGGCTGTTGGGAACTCAGGTGGAGGAGGGACAGTGACACCGCTTACTTTTAGTTATCACCTTCAGCTGCCTCAGTTAGCACCTCTGCTTTCAAGGCAATCACCAGAGCTGCTGGAGGGGCTACCTGTCTGCCATCCATAAAGTTAAGTAGCCCCTCTCAAGGTGCAGCTCATGAAAAGGGAAACATCAGGTAGAGATTTATAACATAAACACTGTTTTGGCAAAGCAATAAAACATGATTTCTGTTGTTATTTCTCTGTGTTGCAGCAGTGACTGAAAAATCCCTTACTTCAGATCTGAATGCTCATGTGCTACACAAAGGCACATCTCCTACACAGGAAAAAAAGCACACATAATTGCTTACAGAATTCACCACTGGTAAATCTGAAGATGACATCCAATCTGTACAGGCAAATGGTCTTAGAACAGTCAATTCATAGAAGTAGAGACATGTAGAAAAGCGTAACAAGCTGAAGAAGTACCTTAATACCCAAAGAATGATAAAATGATTACAGCTCTCTTCTCCAACACTCTCTAGTAAGCTTTAGTCCATGCGAGAACAACAGAACTACTGCTACACGTGGACATCCCAACAACTTTACAGAGAAATAGGTACCATCAGATCCACCAACAGCACCAGTTAGACCAAAGAAAAGCTTCCCTAGGACAACAGTATTGCAAAACTAAACTAAAAATACAACATGGAAAGGCAACAACATACCTTTGCGGAACATCTGTCTTATTAAGAAACCTTGATTGCAGGCTTCACCTTTGTCCTCCAGGTCTGGCTTACAATCACAGGCAGCATTTTACTCTACCAAGCTTTACTGCCTGTACAGCTAATGCTCTGCTTTCACTTGTATTTGGAGTTCAAAAGTTATTTCCTTCACCTTTCCTCCCTTAAGTCAGATACCTCATGCTACCCCAGCTCCCACTCCTTATTGCTGCAGCTCTTTGCAATTTCCTCCTGCTCGTCAGGGCCTGCACTGGGGGTAATTGGTGTCACCTACGTGGCATAGCTATTTTGTCTTAAGATGACAGTCCTGTGTTTCCACAGTGTGGTGGGCAAGAAACACTTGCTTAGTTCCATGTAACTATTTTTGACAATATTTGAAAGCCAAAAGTAAATTAAACACGTTCTGGTTTCAAATTTCATTGGTGTCTTGAAATAAAATGGCTGTGAAGGGGTCAGTCACATGAGAATCTCATCTTATGGCCTGCTGCTATAGCATTTGTGGTATTTTTCAGTTTTTACCTCTGCTAATCGTGCAGATGTTGAGGCCATCCTTCGGTTTCTTCCAGCGCCAGCCTTGTCCAGGTCCTGGGGCCTCTGCTGGCCCAACATGGCACCAGCACAGTGCCACAACAGCAGCTCTTCACTTTAGCTATTTTCCAGCTCGTTCAGTGGCAGATGCAGTGAACTTCAACTCCACAGTTACTGCCAGGGTTTCTTTTATCCTTCCACACCCCAGAGGAGAAGCTTGTGGTCCCTGTGGGCGGCTGGGTTCCAGCTGAAGGGAGGCTGTAGGGCACCGCGGCCTATGTGGGCCTGCAGGGCCCAGCCTGGCCCTCGTCAGGGTGGAGGGGCCACACACAGAGCATCTCACATCAACTGCCTCATTAAAAACTGCCAGGAGCTGCTCTGAGTGTCTTCAAGAGCAGAAATGAGCTTTTCTCTGTGAAACCAGCTGTCCATCTGTGAATGCAGCAGCGGTGCAGAAGACCAGGGGGATCCTGGCCCGCGGGGCAGTCGAGTCGCCTCACCTGCCCGCAGCACTTCTTTACACCAGGGCCTTCCCTTTGGCTGGTTCTGCTTCAAGTTGACAAATCTAGTACAACCCAAAGATGTAAGCAAGTCTGGCAGTTTCTCTGATCTCATAATTTCTACCACAGACACAGGAGCAAGCTAATTCCTCTCTAGACGGGCTTCTTCTCTCTTGTGGTGTTTTAATTTTTGTAGCTTAAGTGTTGCATGTCCTTCCTGAATCCTACCACGTGTTACTGCAGCATCCACTGGCACTACATAAATTGACAGTCTTTCCTGTAAGCCAGTCAGTCCAAAGAATAAATGCATATGCAAAAATTATGTTATTCCTGTAAGCAACTTCTGTTAAAACCTTAGGACAGAACCCAATTCTCCATGCAAAGCCGATGTGCAAACTCCTAAATTAAAAAGAAATCTCAGGCAGGTGGAAATGCTGTTTTGGGACCTTTCTGGGGTTGCGGTTGCCAAGGAAACTGCTTCCTTTGTGCCCAGTCAAAGGCAGTGGCTGCTTGGAGCCTCATCCCAGCTCTGCCTGAATGTGCTGTAGCATCAGAATGGACAGGAAACTGCTAGAATACTCTGATAAAGGGAAAAATAATAACAATAATAATTGGGACTACCTCAACAAAATGGCTCTCCCTAAAAAAGGGAGGAAGCAGGAGCTGTTCTTGTGAAGCCTGTGGACTGTCTGTAGCCTCCCATGGCAGGTGACTGCCTTTCACCTTCAAAGACTAACACAGAGGCACATGGGGACAGATTTTTTATACGTTTCACTCTACTAGCTAAAGCAATGCATAATAAACTGTAAAAATGTAAAGGATATTTCAGTCTTAAAAGTCACACTCCTCCCTGTAGTTTTGATCTGTGGTTGCAGAAAGTACAAATAGTTAAAAGAACTGTCAGGGGAAAAAAAATAAAATATATCTATACATTTCTGATTTATTTTTTTATTACTTTTTCAGTGTTTGCTTCTTGTACATAATTACCTAATAAGCCTGTGTCATTCTATGAGTTCTATGCAGACATCATTCTAGTCTACTAAGGATTTTTTTTTGGTTGAGAGATGAATTATTTCCAGTCTTACTAATTAATTTTTTATGAGGAATAAGAAAAAGGATTGCAAACCCACGAAAGTGAAAAGGATGTCTCAAGCTTTGGCTTGATCTTGGTGAAACTGCTTAGTTGCTGCAAATATCTTTACTTTTCTGACATTGATTTACATTAGAATCATAGCAAAACAATCCTGGTTTAATGGATTAGCCTTCATTCCTTGATGCATTCTTAATCTAAAATTAATAGCACCCTCAGGTTACTTTGTTTTTCTACAAGTGGTTTGTATTAGCTTCAACATATTGATGCAGCTTCAATGCATTTAGCTAGCCTTCACTTTACTACAAGCCAATTTAATGGTCACCCTACATCTATCTGAAGTCAAAGCCAGTACAGGAGATTTACAGAGACAGGGAACATAAGCCAAGAAGGAATGAAAAGTGATACCTAAGGATCTGAGACTTCTCTTCAAAATAAAAGGCAAGGACAAATAAACAGCATGAAGTAATCCATCCCAAATTCTTTGGACCTCTAATGACTACTAACATCTTTTACACATAAAGATGTGCTACACGGACATGGCTAATAAGTTTAATGGAAGAGTGGTCCTAAATCCGCGGTGTTGGTGTGGGATAAGCAATGCCACAGAACGTGATCCCATGGATCTGAACAGTTATTTGACATTATAACAACCCATTAATCCCAGTTTCCCATTCTACATGATCGAGTACCAGAGGAAATCATGTAATATGATCATCTGTTGCACATCTCACGAAGAACTATTTAAAATGAAAGTAAAACTGATTAGACAAATGCATTTTTGGTCACCTCAGAAATCTCTCGTAGAAGTTATTGCCATGTATTTTAGGGAAGGAAAGAGGAAGCAAAACATTCATTTGCCATTTGGCCTGTGAGAGTAAAAGAACAAGAAAAATAAGGAAAAAAAAAAACACATTTGGAATAGGGCAATTATTTCAACTTTTATTGAGAAAAAGGTTTGAAAACATTTTTAACTTCACTGGTAAGATGCAGCTACAGATAGAAACGGCTAGTTTCTTGTCTATTCCAAAGGGCAAGTGCTATGCCTTCATTACAGCCATTTCATAAGGTCTGAGAAAATTCAAGTGATTATTTGTAATGGGAAACAAAAGGTCAGACAGCCAGCAATAGATTAATAAAATAGAGAAATCAAAATATTTTTTAGAATGCAGACTTCAACTTTTGTTTCTTCATTAAGAGAAACGCCCTATAAAAGAAAAAAACTGGAGGCAATCATTAAAAATAATCCCCTGAACAAAGGTGAAAGCCAAGCAGGCAAGCACGCCAGCTTATGTAAAACTGCAGGGACCTTGAATGAAGAAGCCGCTTCCCACCAGGCTGGGAAGCATCACTGGACAGGAACGCTGCTTTCTCCCTCCCAGCACCTGCTGGCAGCTGCCAGTTGCTGATAATGCACCTTTCCTTCACTCAACTATTGCTGCACCTGTTGACCTTGAAATCCTCTGAAATTCATCCAAATATTCTTTTACATTTCTGTCCCATTTGAGGGAGCCAGGAACTTCTGAAACCACACTAAGATGGTTACCAAGAGACAGCTGAGTCTCCTTCTTCAGCACCTTTGTGAACACAGCTAGGTAGACGTGCATTAGACACAAACCCCTACCATCCCGCAGGATAATCCTCCTACAAACCGTTATAAATCACGGAGCTCAGAGACCATTGCTCTAGCTTTGGGCACATTAAAACTGCTCAAACTACTCAGATAGAAACCATGCTCCAAATTACAGAACTTCTGGCAGATCTTGTTAGTACAGATGCAGAAGTCCTTCACAGACAGCTGTTTTGACATTCTGGTTAGGAAATGGATGCCACACGCGCAGAGCTTGGTGCACATGCTAGCTCCCTGGCAGAAGCATGCTCAAGTCCATCTGCTGCGCGTGGCAAGCTGCCAATTCACACTGCAGATTATAGGCTTCGGTTAGATAGAGGAACACAACAAAATCATCATTTGAAAAAGAGCCTGAAAAAAAAACATGTCAGAATCGTGGGGAATACTGGAGATTAAAACCCTCAGAAATACTCTTACTTTAATTTAAAATAAATAAATAAATAGAAATAAAGAGAGTAGATAATTCTGTAGAAACACTGCAGCGACCAGGTATAAATATGACCCTTGCACCATGTGCAACTCCAAGCATGCTTGTGTGTTATTGAAGCTTCATTGTATGTCTCTAAAGAAAGCTGCAGCTCTGACAATGCACATTATGCTCTGGGGAAGTGTCACCTCAGGAAAACTTTTTCCATTCTCAGAATGAAGCTTTTTATGAGCTATTGGAGTTGATTCTGACTCACTTCTCCAGGTATGTTAGAAGCTCATAAAGCGAAGAGGTTGTGAGTTGTGGTCAGAGAATGAGCCCCACCAAAGCAACGGAAACACTTCCAGGAATAAATTCGTAGGAAGTGTATCCTCTTGTCTGTTACAGACAACAATTTCTTATATTCATACCAACAATATGAAGTAGTATAAACTCACCTCCTTCCTCCCCTTCACCCACCCCCCCAGAAAAAGAGGCATCTAGTATTTATTAATCTGTACCTGGCTTTGCTTCCACTGAATCTGGGATTTCAGAGAAATGTTTTCACTTAACTATAGGAGAGGAAACTGGATTCAGTTTCTTTCAGGTTCCTAAAATCCACCACCACATCTCTCGTTTTCTTTCTGCTTATTTCCTGGAATAATGATGTGTCACAGAGAAACCTGCTTTTGATGACAGTATTGATGTCAGGATATTTGTAGCTTAATAGGGGAATTCTACCATTTTTCTAGTGTAAGACATTTACCTAGAATGGCTGTTACTCTTAAAAATTCTTCTCCTCAGTGAGATCCTTTGCAGGTACATTTCCTTTCAAACTACCCCTCATCAAATCTTTGTTAGAAAATGGTAATATAGCTCAAGAAGACTCAAATTTTATTTTTTAAAATAAAGATTGATGCTGATTTTCTTTTATTTTTGGTATGTCAGCATCTTGTGAGACATCCCATTCAGCTAAAACCTAGGAGGAACTTCAGAGCAGGGAAGCAAGGTGGCACTTAGGACATGGAACTTGAGAATGTTACTCACGTTCTACATGTGACAAGACCAATGCAGAGATGCTCTGAAAAGACAACTGTAAATTGCCATCTGATTTTGTCCTCCCCCCTGGGAGTGACAAGGGAAGAAACAGCAGATCAATATGACTGGTGGATCCTTCTGCAGCATATTGCTATCATTTAGCTGCAGATGATAAATACTTTAAGTAAAGTGTGAGAAGGAAAAAAGAACAGCAGCAAGACTTACTGAAAATTAAAATTAAAATTTAGAAAAAGAAAAAAGAAAAAAAGATGGGTTAGGACACATTCTGACATGCTCAGATGTTTTAGGACATGTTCTGACATGCTCAGGTATCACCAGAGATCCCACTACAGAAGAATAGTCAGCAAAGAAACTAGCTCTCATACATGTGTAAGAAAAGCTTTGAAAATTATCAGCTAAGCGCCATCAGCATGGAGGGGAAAGAGCATGAAATGAGGGGGAAGGTATTATTATCCCTTTTGTTCTTTCTTGGCATGAAACACTGAACTGAACGCAGAACAGATTATCTGCCCACTCTGTCTTTGGACCCCAAATTCCTCCTTCTACATAATATTAATGAGAGCTTAAGAAATAATTGTTTAGATGCAGCAGGAGAGCACCCTGGGAGCAGCACCACAGGCAGCCACGCTATGCAGCTGCAGCAGACCAGCCATGAAGCGCTGTTGCTATTTCTGCTAAAGAAAAGTTTTTTCTCTGAGAAATCACTGCAGGGATTGAATAGTGACAGGAGATACAAGTGGCAGAAATCAGACATCTGTATATGGCAATACCATAGCAGGGGCTTAATCATCCCTCTACTTATTTCAGCTGCCACACAGAGGCAACGGTGCACAGGAGAAACATCACTAACTGTCAAGATTGCAAATGAGTTTTGATTTCTTTCTTTGCTTATATAGGCAAGTTATATTCTGTTCTCCTGAGACAGTCAAATGCTTTGCAGGGATTTTGCTTAAGGGACCCTTATCTGTGGCCATCCGATCCAATTCATGGGCAAAGGAAATCAAAGAACGGAAAGCCAAAAATGACATCTCCTGGTAGAGAATTTGCTGCTTCCTTGTGTCCACAGGTGAGAGAAGACTGGGATTTGACCCAAAATATGAATTAGTAGGGGAGATTTTTTTTTTTTTTTTGGTTGTTCGGTTTGTTTTAAACCAAACTGCTATATTTGTAATAATATATGTTGGCATATGCTGTAGAAGCTAAGATTTCCTTACACCTTTTCATATTCCTTAAGTACAAACAAATGATTGAAGATAGATGGTGAGCCCTGAAATAGTCTGCAACCTCATCTAAGCAAAAAATAGACAAAAGCATTACTAGGTCAAAATTTTTCTCATTCTCAAGTAGACACTGAAAATAAGTCAGATGAATCTCTCCTTCGAAGAATCAGCTACAGAAGGAGCATGAGGCAGCAACTACCTGAGCAGCAGACACCTGCCTGCTGGGTGGTTCCTTTTAGGGGAACCTATTCCCACTGCTCCCCAAGCTATTGCACAGACTGAAGCATGGTCATTCCAAGCCCAGTTTTCCTTTTTTTCAAGGCTTTTTATTGGGTCACCTTTTCTGCTAGCATCTCCTTCCCACATACCACTGGGAACATCCACCATCTATTAAAAAACACCTTGCAGAAAGGGTAACTCAGTGTTCTTTTCATTCTTAGTAGCTCACTGAACTTGCCTCAAACCTAACTTGAGAGGGATGTGCAAGACCACTTCTACCTTTTGCATAATATGCCTGTTGCCATTTAATGGTCCTTTTAATTAGCTGGCCAGTCGACCAATTTGGTAAATTGTTCTATGGAATTACAACAGGAAATACCTGATATTTGACCTGTGCCATTGTTGACATCTTTGCTGAGATGGCATCAGCAAGAGCTTCTATAGCAGCCATGGAAGGATATCGTCAAAATGTTCCACACAAGCTGCCAAGCTCTCCAGCCCATAGCAGCTAGTGCAAATTGATGGTTAAAACATGTTTTGATTTAATCAAATGGATGACCCTCCTGCCATGCATTGCTTTCCAAAAATAGCCAAACAACCATTATGTTTTATGTTAACTATTAAAAGATAATGGCTGCATTATATAGCTAGGGTCCAGTGAATAAGAATTTCCCCACGTTTATCTGATTTTGCTCATCACCACTACTGACAATTGAAAGATGGAAATTCTCTTATTTTGATAAAAAGTAAAAAAAAAAAGCATAAATGCACTGAGTCTGTCATTTTCAAAGGCCTTATCAGAATAAGTCTGATGCCCAAGCTGATGCCCTTGCCCCAGGCCAAGGGAAAAAGGCAGTAACATTTCCATGGTTTCTTGAAAATCCCAAGCCGCTTTTTCTTTTTTCTTCTCAGTGATCCCCACTTCCCAGCTCACTTCCACTGTTGAAGTTGTGCTATTTAAGGTAAAATGAACAATATAACAAAAGGAGCTTTATAGGGATAAGCATCCATCCTCATTTGTAGTGTGTTTTGTAGGGAACTGACTAATGAACATGGCACAGATGTGTTCAATGATACAGTGTTAGGTGTTTGGATAAGGACATGTGAAGTATGATTTGACTTGAGATGTTCTTCCAGTAAATTTTGGACAATATCATCTATTTTTCCTCTGTTTATGAGGCCAGATTCATGGTAGCATAATATAGACTGAGGCTGACCCAAACAGTCTCTTTTTCCACGGTCTGCTTCTTTGTATTCAAGCTAACTACATTTCCAAGGTCTGATGGTATGAACGTTTCAGGGAACGAACGCACACATAGCTCCTGTGAAAGGCCACGCAAATTCTAGGGAGCTGCAGACCTCTTTAATATGTGGGTTGTGATCAGAATCAATCACTGGGCTATTCATCCGATGCTATTCAGAGGTTCCATAAAGCATGCAAGTAACCTTCATTTCAGAATTTCAATCAAGTTTATTTATTGAGAACTACTCTGTATCTTCCTGATAAAAAAAGAAAAAAAAAGAAAGAAGGAAAGAAAGAGGGACAGCACAGGGCTATAAACCAACGTAGGCCTAAAATAGAAAAAAAGTAAATGACAATTAAAGTGCATTTTTTTGAAGACATGAGTGAAAAAATAAACCAATAACAACAACAAAAAAGCAACCAAACAAATTTACAGATAAGAAATTTAATTTGTTTAGATGCCTCAAATACCAGACTTCACCTTATAATCAGCAAATAGCCCATGAATGAAGTGATGTTAGGTACTTAAGAAGTAGGATAAAATACAGAGAGTAAGATTTTTCAAAGGATACCTAAGGGAAATCAGTGCCAAATTTCCAATGATTTTCAAGAGAGATGAATTCCTTAAATACGTCCTGAATGCCTATCAGTTGTTTAAAACTAAGAAGTAGTGATTTGATGTTCAGGAGCACTGAGGTTCCTTTGATGAAGACCTTCTCAAAAACATATTAGAAGAGTCTCAGATGACTTTTTATTTATTTAATCTGCTGTCAGTTTTTCATTTTAACTTTTATTCCTGACAGTAAACATGATTTTCACTTGCAAAATACATCTAGTAATTAAATTAAATTATCCTTAGTGGAATAACTTTTTGTTTCCTATTGTTCCTGCTGAAAGAAGAATTAGGCTTTTATTTCTCTCTACTTGAATCTCTGACAGAGAAAGAATCTAAATGGTTCAAAAGTGGTTAGAGATCGTGGTTTGGCTTTAAACAAAACCACTACCACACCAAAAAAAAATAAAAATAATAATAATAAAAAAAGCAGCCACAGAAAATTGTGCCTGATTTCAGTGATTTCAGAATGGAAACTTGTTCCTGGGTTTCTGGAAGGTGGTGGCTCTTCAGGCAAGAGAGAACAGAGCAAGTCTAACTCTAAGTAGCAGTATTATTTGAACTTTTCATGCTAGACAAGGAGAAATCTACTGGAGATTGCCTAGAACCAGAAATAAGAATGAATTCATGCCAAAATATGACCCAAGGACTCACTCATCTTGACTGTTCTTTGTAAGAATTAATTGATATTTGTAGAAGGCTTTGAAGAAAAATAGCGTAATTGTTTGTACAGTTACCTCAGGAGAACAGGCTGCATCCCACTTGCCTTTCTGCTCTTAATCAGGTTGTCTGTAACAAAAACCTGGGCTCCCCCTAGAAATTAGAGGGAGGTCCCTGCTTCCACACAGGATTCACATTGCACCTACACTGCTAGTGAGGACTGACTTCCTAACTTACATGCTTGAATCTAGATGCCTAACATTAAATCCCTCCTCTGAGACCTGAATCTGGGCCTAGGCAAAAAGCATTAGCCTCAAGGTACAAAACTGACAAGAAATCCAAAGGCACCCATCTTACCAAATACACTTCCAAGGTTTGAAATGGGGAAACAATGTGGTAGTTTCCTTATATTACCTTTTATTCTCTAAAAATCCCACTACTTCCAAGAATTATTTTCCCCCAAGCAGCAATGATAACAGCACTGCAGTCCAGGGTAAGATGCAGTTACTGCAGTTAAGCCCCCTGATATCACAAGTGGAAACTTCAAGGGAAAAGACATCAAGAAGGGCTTTGCATCATTCCATCTAATTTTCATTGTAAAAATGTAAACTTAAGTCTCAAGTGTCTTGTTAGGCAAGTTCAGCAAATGGGAATCTTGAACAAATAAGTTTCACTTTTGCTTGCTGAGATTGCTTTGGCATCTGAAAATACGCTTTTGGATGATAGAAACATGGTTAGGAATTTGAATACTTTTTCTTCCCCCCAGTCTTGTAATAGCCTCCTTGAGAAATGCCTTCAGACTACTGCATTTATATTACTGGTCTCAGATCATTTACATCTAATCTTCTAGCGCTGTTAACAAAAGCTGGGCTAGCATGTGCAAATGTAAATAACATTTTTTGATGTGAAATCCCAGTTTAACTACATAACAGACGTCAAAGCGGGTTTAACATTAGCAATGCCTGCCACACTGGTTATTAAACTGCTTTCTGTAAGAGGTATTGCTTTAATTTATTCATCTATTTTGGCTGCATCAAGCCCTGCTTCCCCCTTCATTCACTGAGATACTTTTTCAAATAAAATATTTCAGAAAGGACAAGTGATGTACAAACCACCAGATACAGGAATGGATACAATTTGGAGCTAGGAGTTGAGATTAGGGTGAGGAGAGGGGAGAGGGTGCTGAGGGAAAGGGGGAAAAAATAATAATAATAAAAAAGGTGCTCTTAATGATATTTTTGTTTCAGTTTCTATTTTTTTTTTTTTAATTCCTGCCACCCCACCCTACCATAGTTTAATTTTCTTCTACATAAAATAGCAGACAAAGAAAGAAAATGATGTGATTGCTGGATTTTTACATTCTTGAATTTCAGCAAAAGGCAAAATGTCCAAGTCCATAACTGCTAAGGCTTTTTGACATATGTTAAAATACAAATTCAAACAGCAAAATACATGATGCAGCAGCTGCTTGAAGGCCCAAAGGTATGGAAGAAGCCATACTTGGAATCAGTGCTCTCAGTCACATAAAGCTCAAGTTTTAGCACAAAGAGCTCCTCCTTGCTCAGAGGTTTAGCTAAAGAAGCAGCAGCATCCAACAGCCTCAGGTTGCTCAACAGTTTCAAATGAAACCCTTCATGGAAAAGTCTTGAATTTGGAGGGAGAAGAGGACTCAAAGGAAGCTAGTCTTCTGTAGATGGGACTTCCCATCCTCTGTACTGAATGAGTCATTAGAGCAAACCTCATCAAAGCATTCAGAAACGTGAAGAAATAATATTTAGAATAGATCCTTTCAGAATAAAAGCGCTGGATGGTATATTCATGGTTTTAACTCTCCTGCACCTCAGAACGAGATAGTGTATTGTAACACACAGGTTTCCATGGTAAACCTCTAATTTCAATATAAACAGAGTATGCTAAAAATGTAGCTGGCTGGTAGTGGCTAATGGCCAAGGGCTGCAGAGATCACCTTCCTCTTTTCAAACCACATTCACTGTATTTATTATAAGCAGACATCAGACTGGTTGCAAAATTGTAAACTTCTTAAATGAATATCTCATCTACATTCACTGGTACACAAAAGCTGAGAATTTTGCTGCATTATGCAAATACGCATTTTTTTCTAAATATATTCCACCTTCTGCTGAATAATTCCCAAGAATGTTTACTTAATGTGGCAAACTGCTTGAGCAGAACCAACTTATTTGTATTATTTTGTACTAATCTTCAACTTTGTAGTTCCTGCATCAGCCTTGCTGCCAGAATATTAATAACTGTAACTGAGCAACATCAACAAACATCGAGTGCTCAACGGGAGGTGGACAGCCTGGATGGAGCACAGGCATTATCCCCGGTACCAGATTACATGGTTGAAAGGGGAAAAAATAAAGGATCACAACTAAGTTTTACTTGTTTTAGAAAACACCCAGGGAGATAAGAAATTTCATGATTAATTCAGCTCCACATAAAACCAAAAAATTAATCATAGAAGCAAGAAGGTAACAACTACTTTCTCTTCGAGGTTTCCAATTTTGACCAGTTTGCCTAAGTTGTAGCTGACTCTTAATGACAGTTCCCTTTCCCTACTCTTGTGAACAGGGAAACTGCAGTTTGCAAACTTACACAGCAGGCTGGTTGCAGAGCAACTATTAAAACACAGACCTTCTGTGTCACATCCCCCAGGTAACAATACCAAATTTGATTTTTCTTTTACAAATACCGGAGACATCAGGAGTTTCTCAATTTCAAGCTATGAATTTAATTTAGATTTCATATACCTTTTCACTTAGAGTCCAGAAATCCCAGAAAACACTTATGTACAAAAACCATCAGTGATTACAAGTACGTTTAAAAAAGAAAAAAACAAAAAAACTTTCCACAACTCCTAGAAATAAAGTGGCAGCTAAGTCTATTTAGCTTCATGGATGAATGACTAGATTGGTTTGGGAAGTCAGCAGTTCAAAAACAAATTGAGGACAGCTTCCAGGCTATTCTTCAAAACTTGTCTCCCTTTTTATTCATCAAAACCTCAGAGACTTATTTTTCTTTGCAATTTTCTTCACCAACCTGGAGAGTTTTACCCATTGTTAAACAGCCACATCCTGCTTCTCTCCAGCTAAAACACCAGCATTTCTGAGAAGAGCAGTATCATCCCTGGGAGCTGATGAAGAGACAGCCAGGACAGCACAGACTAAAAAGATAATTTTTGTTCCACTTCCAGTCCTAGGCCATCATTCTGCTCACAGCTGGAAAGAATGGACAGCAGTGGAGAAAAAAGGATTAAGAAATCAAGCAGAATATTTAATGCAGGATGAATTTTCAAGCAACTAATTTATTCCAGCATTCAAGACTGCAGAATGGAAATAAGATAATGAAGGAAGAAAATACTTGAAGAGATGAGACAGCAAAAACAGTCTGAGAAAAGGTGCCTGACCAATGAGATGTGTTATTATGTTAGTATATTTAATCAAAGTTAAAAAAAAAAATCTGAATTGGTCTCATTATCACTGTTGGCCTTTATGAGATTTAACAATTTAACAATGTAAGATTTAACGAGTATGTAAATGTATCACTGATTTTTTTTATTTTTAATCTGCTGTTACTACTGTCAACATTTCAGCTCGTTTGTGTGCCTGTTTGACAGCGGTACCTAGAGCTGGTCAAATACTGCAAAACGGTGTTTACAAAACATTTGAATGAATTCTCGGCAGCTGCTTGGTTCAACCATGTTTGTGCCCCTTGTTGTTCATGAATATTCAAGAGAACATGTTTTTGTTTGCACAAATGGTTGGGGAGTGGCTGTTCCTGTATGAATATATTCTCATGCAAACAAAGATATTCCTGTGGGATCAAGAGTGCTTGGTAATTCACTAAGAACTGCCTGTTATTCCCTTGTTTAAAAAGTTTTGGGCATTTAGTCAGAAATCAGAAACAATAATACCTGACTGAATTAACCAGTCAGATCCTGCCACACACAAGTAGTCAGTCGCAGACAGGAAAAGAATACAAAACTCAGGTTACTGAGAAGTAAGGTTTAAGCAGGAACATTCATGGAAAAAAAAATCAAAGCTCTTTCTACACAGAATAGAGTTAAACAGTGACCAGTCAAAATGAGTAACTCATCTGACTTTCAAAATGCATCTCAGTTTGAAATCAGGTTAATGTTGCTATTAACATGTTCAGAAAGGAGGGAAGAAAAAGAGGAAAAAACAAAACAAGCTAGGCTATTAGACGGTCTCCTTAAGACTGCCGGCCCTGTGTCTTTATGTTATAAACTACTCTTTCTGAGTTATATATGACTCAAGACTTTTTTTGTGCTTTGTTTCTTCCAGCAGGAAAAGCAGATAAACAATACGCCCATGAATTTTGCTCAAAGGTGCATCAACTGCAACAAATCTGGGTAGGACTGCCGCTGCAGAGCATACAGTAAGTGGTGTAAGGCTGCTGGATCTCAGCCACAAGGTTGGGATGCTGCCTCGCCTGTTGTGTGCTCACAGGGCTGCCAACAGACTTGGTTCTGAAAGTTAACTCACTCAACCCACTCAGCAACTACGAACAGACTGGGAGTTTAGTTTGGGGAGGTTCCCACTGATCTTCAGACAAGATCCTTACGAGTTTGAAAACAAGAGGTTATGAAGTGCCTAAATTTGTATGATTCATCACAGGATTTTACTACACGGGAAGCTGAACTTGAGAAAGAGAGAGACAAAACACATGCTGAGTCTATTAATTATGTAGATTTCTCATTTGCAAATGAGAAAGTAGCATACTTCTATAAATACAATGAACATGGTGCAGCATCATAATGCCAAGTCAAACATCAGGGAGCAGTAACGCCTCTATAGCTGGTCCTGCCTCAGGAAGGAAGGCACAGACTGGCTCCTGGGGTACCTTCCACCTTATTTCCCATGAGTTCAGGAAGCCCTCCTAAAAGTGACTTTGCTGAGTGGCAAATGAGCAGACACAGTTCGATCCACATTTCACCTTGCTTTTTCTACAATATGCAAAGTTTCTGGAGATTCAGGATAATTACAATGAAAGAAAGAAAACTCCCCATTACATCATTTTTAGAAGAGTGTTGGTTTATCATGAAATAAAGGTTATGTCATTGTAGCTCACCTTGCAATGGTTATGAAAAATGCTGGTTTTAAAATACTAATCAAATTGTTAAAAAGATAGAATTAACTATATAAAACATATCATTAATGTACCGTTGTAGATATGTAGACTTTTTGGCCACACAAAGCCTTTTTTTCTTATTTTTTTTCCCTTCATGCTAGTAGTTGTACATTGTGATATCCTCCTGGCTAAAGGGAAACTTCAAAGAGCCTTTAGCAGCTCTGCACAACAGCCTCCTGCTAGCACATATCTGAATCTTAATACACCCATCTAAAGATTATCTGAGAGAGTTTAATGAATATTCTAATTTCTGCAATTAGACAGTTACGTACACCTAGGGACTCCAGAGTGCATATATATATTGAGCAGAAATTAATATTTATGCTTATAAGCATAATTACTCTGAAACAGGAAAAAAGATATGAGGATAGTATTTGATTACTGACCTAACAAGACCCAACTCAAAAACTAACCACAGATTTCAGGGCATGGACTCAATTTGTGAGGACGATGGAATTCACCCTCTCATCCAAACCAGGCAGTTTAGTAGTGCTGCAAGTGTCCCAGCTTTTAAAGCATGGATAGCATTTTAGCCTCAGAACTGGTATTCTTCCTTGGGATAGACATATTTATTAGTTTATTCCTTCCCAGGTACTCATCTGAGGGATTTTTACTCGTTTACAACAGACTTACTTCTTTTTGGCTCGAAACTTTTCATCTGTCTCTGTCTGGAGAAGTTCAGCCCAGCAGCATTTGGAGCTTGCTAACCTTGTGCTATGGCAGCCGGAGGCACCGCAGCAAAGCCACAACCCTTTGCTTTTCTCCTTTCCTTCTCCACAGTGCCAGGACTGCCAAGAGCAGAGTTATCCCTGCCTGGCTGCCCAGGGCTGACTAACAATAAACCCCTGGTTGACCCTTTGAAGGCCCAACAAGCTTTGGGGCAGGTGACATACAGCGAGGGTCCTGGGGCTACTGCCCACTTCCCCTCCTAGCTCCGATGTACTCTTAGCACATTTCCTATTGTGAAAAACACTGCAAGGACTCGCAAGACTATTTTTGAGGAGTTGGGGAGCTCACCTGTGAGCCAGAAATCAATTCCTTAGCAGACGCAGAGCCCTGAGGAGGTCTCTCCTTTTCCAGGCAGCCAAGCCAGCCTGCCTCTATCTAATCATCACAGCCAGACGCTTCATCTGTGTCAACATCCTCCTTTCAAATCCTGCTTTGAATTTCTGTTAGCAACCTGCACAAAACAAGGCTGACAGAAAGGGACAGCGAGAAGCCTTGATGCAAAGCTGTGAAAATATAAAGTACTCCCACATTTAGAGTTACAGAGCAAACAGGTTGCTCTGCAAGCAGCAGAATTAAATAGGGCTGGAGTGCTCTGGATCTGCATCTCGTGGATTGTTTTCCTGAGGTCTGATAAGATGCCAGCTCCAATTGCAGATTCTCCCTGCATTTGAAGCTCTCCCAACATCTCCCTCTGTGCTGATTATTTTAGACTTCGAAAGGGGCCTGTGCTCTCCATTTAGCCTCTCCCTCAAAGAGTGCTTGCAGCAATTTCTACCCAGCCACCTACCCCTGTGAAATCCACAGCAGTGAATTGCCTCTGAGACGGTTCTACCCTTCTGCAGGTTGGGCTGAATTCAGTCAATGGACTCAAATCATTGAGGAGAGGAGTGGGGGATAAAGGAAGAGATGAGTATCTCTTCAGTATTGGTACTTCAGGAAATTAGGTTAAAAATAGAAGCCTTGCCATAATAGAAGAAAATAGATTCTCTACTCTAGTAGTAAATAAAGTCTCACAGGATGAAGAATAGCAATATCAATTCCTATTTTAACAAATTCAGCTGCAGGAGATTTAATTTTTATCCAAAGACACATCAGAGAAAATTAAAAGTCATTGATTTTGTTCATCTAGCTGCCTTTCTTCTCCCCCTCCCTCTCAGTTTCAGATTTGAAGCACTTACCAAGAAAATTAAACACAATCATTAAGGCAGCACTAGAAATCACTTGCCTCTCAGCATCTTCTTATTTGCTGAAAGGGAAACCATCAAAGAAACCTTTGAAAAGCAACAAAACATCCATACCTCAGCCCCCAAAGCTTTCATTGTTCTGGGAAAGTTGTGGCCAGCTGCATCCCTCTGTGCCCTCTAAGGCAAATATTCACAAGTGCAATGACCTTCATTTATTCCCCAGGGTCCCTCTACCTGACATTGTTTAATTTGCTCTTATTACTCATTTTGGGCAGATAAGCAGTGTGAGGATTTCTTTCTAATCTTCTTAAGAAATCTTCACTTAAGTCACTGGATCCTTGAAAAAAAAAAAAAAAAGACATCTGAACTATTTTAGTAAGGAGTTGAAAGTAGGATGGGAGGATGTTTTTTAGTTTTCTAAAGTTTTACTTCTAAAGACAGAGAAGACTGTCCCTTAACTAATGTAAATTTAGGGAAGTCAAACCTATAATAGAGCTATTTTCAGCCCTATTTCTTGAATTGCAGAAGAATGCAATTTTAATTCTTTCTTTTGAAAATTACTTTATGAAAAAAATGTTGTCATGGAATATCTTCTCATTTAGCTAACTGCTGCATGCAGATTTAATTTTGCGTCTGTCCTTAACAAAAATACTTCAATTACAGCACTGAACATTTAGGGGAGATCTCCAATTAACTGGAATACGTATCCTTAGAGAGATCATCTGTGCATTACGAAGTTCATGACAACACTCTAAAACCCCTGCCCAGCTGGGCACGCTTTTACATTTTGATTCTGCCCCCCACCCCTACTTGTTCCTGTGAACGTGTCAAAAGAGGAACCTTTATCAAATAATGGGAAAAAATGGGCCAGGTTGCTGAGAAACACCTTACACAGCAAGTTGGTAATAAAAATGGAACAAGAGAAGTCTGAGGATCAGATTTTCTCTTGGAAATTGACTTGGATCATATTAGACCCAGATGACTGCATATGAACCCAAGAAACTTTTTCTGTAATGCCATCAAATCAACTTATTCCAGCTTCTGGCAACAACAACCAAAAAAAAAAAAAAAAAAAAAAAAAAAAGGCTTATGTAGAATTAAAGTGAAGGGGAAAATGTGATGCTTCTGTTCTGTCTTTTACAGATGGATTTTTTTTTTTTTCTTTCTGAGGGCAGTAACACTGGGAGATCTTGCGACACAAAGCAGCTGAATGCTTTGAATCTTTACGTTAAAAGAGAAGAATTCCTATTGCATGTCTGCCTTACAAGGCTTTAGGGATTGTTGTAAGCAGCCAAAAATTATTTTATTCTTAATTACTCTGAATATATTATTTGGACTATTTCCAGCTCCAAAGGTAAAATGTTTCTTTCTTTTATGCATGTGCGTTTTGGAGCTAGATATTAGGAAAAGCATCACTCTAATTCATTGTAAGAAACGAAGACAAAATTATATTTGGGATTAAAAATAACCAATTTTCTACTAAAGTACTTTGCCAGAACATGGCTGGAAACACTTTACAAATTCAATAGAAGGCTATGCAATGTCACAGTTACTCACTGAAACAACAACAACATGGCAGGTGAAAATCCACAGAAAATCCTACAAACCTAAAAATGAGTACCAGTAGTGTGGAACTCAGTAGTTTGTAACTAAGAAGATAATTGAAGAAAAACAACTTTTTGTCTCGGCAGCAATGTTCCAAAGAGTCTGAAGGCTATGTGGAGAGCATTATGTAGAAATCTGTAAAGCTGAGCAAACATAAAGAACTGCTCCAAAAAACTACAGATCAGAAGAGGGGAATTTTAGCAATTTGTTTCCATAATACAGACACATACAGTTTATTTGCAAAGGGAAATTAAGGCTCAACATTTTTCTCAGGATTATTACAGCTACAAGAAGTATAAAAGAACTCTATAGCATAGCATAACATAAATCCAGGAAACAGCCAGGTAAAATTAAAGCTCAAAGTCAAACATCACCGGTCTGCCCTCACAGAGGCTTGGTGAGAATGAGTGACAACATCCAGGAAAACTGTCTGCCTAATTACAGGGTCACCAAATTTAGAATGATTTAGTCACAGCACTAAAAAAAATACTTTTGCTTCCCAATTAATCCTACAAGACAGCATGTTCACTCATCTCTGACACAAATTTGACACAGAAGCAGGCTCCCTAAGATCTTTTTGATACCGAGGTTCCATGGACTTCTGTGGGACCGGGGTTCTTACATTCAGCTGTGTCCAGGCTCCAGTCACTAAGGACTTGGCATCCTTTAGACAGATGCATGTGCTGGCTTGCTCAACAGAGTAGCGCTGAGTACACCAATTGACTGAGGTTGTTTTGCATGCAGGGATCATATAGAAGAACCTGCAGAAAAAAAATCTCTAAAGAAATGTATCAAAAGCATTGAAAAAATCACTATCTCCAGTGAGGCTGGGCTGCTTGCCTTTCTTCTCTCTGAAGGTGAATTGGTAGAGAAATGAACAAATATCTGTTTTATCTTGGCGTTGGTTTTCACCCTTCCCCAGAAGTGTAGCTTCTTACTGACACACACACAGACATACACATTCAAACTGAAGGGAAGCAAGACATCGGCACAGCCCTAGCTTGGTTGAAGCTAGGTTTGATGGCACTCAGAGGAATAACAATCCATTCTTTTTCCAACAAAGAACCCAAGGACGAGTGTTCTGCATTTTCTGGCTAGACTTTCACTGGGAGGCATGTCCCCCACGTGTGCTAATCTTCTGCCTTATGCCTGGGCTGAGCCCCACCAGAGGCTAACCATGGGACACAGGCAGAAGCCCAAGCACGAAGGTTTCTCAGAGAAGCCTCCCAAGGCCTTACAGCCCGCCATCAGCCCCAGCCCCAAGCCTTGCTCAGGCTAGGATCGATGGCTGGAAGCGCTGCAGAGACACGAGACCTCTCGGTTCCTTCCAGGTTACCTGAACAAGGCACCGGTGAGAAGCAGCATTTGGCCTCCAAGTTTCACCGTTTTGTTTTACCAAGGTCAGGCCACACAATGCTGAGAAAACACAGCCACTCCAGCACGTTTCATGCAGCAGGTAGACGTGCTTCTTGGCAGAGCTGCGAGAGCACCGACCTCACTGTAAAAATCCATCCAAGAAACATAAATAGTGCAGGAGCAAACCCACATCCCGTTCCTTGCAGCTTTATGTACAGCTCTGTATATGCACGTGCAGCACAGAAAACAATTGGCAGAGCATGATGCCCTGTAACACAACTGTGAAATTGCACTGTTGGTAAATGGGGCTTTGTACTCACTTCTGAAAATCAGCACCAATTCCTTTCACTGGGTAATGGAGAAGTACGGGAGCATTTCTGTTATTGTACCTGGATTTTAACAGTCTGTATTTCAGAATTATTCTTTTGGAGTAAAAGGTACTCCAAACATTAACAGTTCTGCTTTATTAACGGATAATTATGTATTAAAAATGCATTGAAATTGCATTGTAACTTTAATAAAAACTCCAATGTAATTACAGTCTTCGTAGTGTAAAATTATGACTATAACACAGTAATGAATTAAAGATGAGAAATCAGAATATAGACTAGTTTGTAGTTAGATGAGGTGTTTCTGCACTGTTCTCCTCGTGGTTCCACTGCCAGGAATAGTGCCTGGCTTTCCTTCACACCTACCGGGCTGAGAGTGCCAAAGCTGGGAACCACCAGCCTGTAAATAAGTACCAGAACAAGACCGGTGCTCTGTGCAGCCAAACACGACGCGTCCTATTGCCGGCTTTCCCAAGCAGACCTAACACCTGTAATTGCTCCCTGCTCTGCACTTCCCCTTTGGAAAGAGCTTCCTGGATAATTTGAGGTTGGCAGTTTTCCCCACTATAATGCAAGCATGAATGGAAACGCTGGTATAATAGCGCTGCTTGTTAGGCAAATGTGTCAAATTTTATTTTATTTTTGTAAGTGGAGGAGAAATTATATATATATATATATATATAAAGAGTAGGTTGTGCCCCCCAGTCCCCACTTGGTACAGATATTGCAGTGTACCAGCGTATCTCAACTCTTCAGCTACAAATTCCTAAAATTTGCTTTGCCAGGCATGTTACTGGCTGTGCAAATCTTTGCCATCTGTTGCACTGTCTAACTGCAGAGACAAAACCAGCATAATTTGCCATTGTAGCATAATAACATTAGATCAATGATTTATGGGGCCTTGAATGTTCTTTACTCAGAGCTGTGTGCTTTTGTTGGCCTTTGCACCTAATTCAAATACAAACTCAAACAGAGCTGCTCCCCTCCCTCTAACGCAGTCTCTCATGTCCAACACAAATCCTCTGGTATCAGATGCAAAATCACTGTGCATGCGACCCCCAGCTTACAGCGTAACAAATCCAGGGAAAGGATGCTATTAAACTCTGCTATCTTGGAATCCATAAATAATTCACATCTTTCCTATAAATATTCATCCCCGTAACCTCAGTCACCATTCAGATAAAGGTTACAATCTTCATCCATGTCCATTTTCCATATACCAACCAAATCATGCAAATTTTTCAACTGCCTTCTCTAGTTTATTTGTGTTTTCCTTAAAATTCAGATTCACCATTTTCTCACAGCAGTTAAACAAGACGACTCAGGATTTCACTTTTGCTGTCATCTTCCTTTTAACCAGTGCTTATCCATTGGGTTCACTGGAACTACTGTGAACTTGCATGGAAATGAGAGCAGAGATAGGGATCACATATCTCAGTTAGTGTCCCGTGGTTTTAAATAAAAACACCACGATATGATCGCAGCTGTACAGTGCAAACACATTTGAACTGTAACATGGGATAGAAAACATCCATAAGGTTTCTAAACCCCTCCTAAATGCACTGACACAATATCTCTTGAAAACGAAAACACCCACAACAAAATCACCCTGAAATCTGGCAGCTTTATAAGCCAAAATTAGACTTTTCTCTCCTATCATCGCCTCGGGAATACGAAAGGGAAAACAAGGGAGAGAAGCAAGGGAAGTTATGAACACTCACTAGCAAGAAGGGAACAGTCAATCAGTTGCAAAATGACTCCCTCTGTGCTGCAGCAGTTTGGTGTTGCCAAAGAGCCAACACCAAAAAGCATCCTGGGAATAAGAAAATTCCTCCGAGTGGCCAGCATTTTGCTGGGGAGAGATATTATGAACCATAAAAATTATGTGCTGCTTCTGTTTCATGAACATTACATAATTGCTAGACTAAATAGCCAGAATAAACAGAAAATGGGCATTTTTACTAGGTTTCAGAAGATTAAAGCCATAAAGAAAATAACTCTGTGAAATTTACAGGAGAGACCCATTTCAGACCATATGTTGGGAAGGATCTTCATCCAAATGCATGAGTCAATGTGTTAGCTAAGTGTTGCATGCAGAGATCGTGAGTTTGGGACTGTCTGAGGTTTGGGTTTCCTCAAAGCTTTCCCGCTGGCCTGCTTTTATCCTCCAAAACATGACACATCCACTTCACTTCCTGCAACACGATTTCTTCCTCAACTCTGCACTGTGAATCTCAGCAGAGGAAAATAGCTTGCTTGAACTGCTCATGGAATGAACACTTCAGCACATGTAAATTATTTATTTTTTAAATATTGAGCCTTAATTGTTTGATTTTGCTATCATCCAAAACCACACCACAGTCAGACTCAGATTACAGGCAGCCTTAGCTCTCAAGGTATTCTGTAATGCAGACCTCTAGCTTTTTTATTTCACTTACCTCTTCTGACTAGTCACTTGTCTCTTATTTTTATTTATTTTTATGGTGTGATTTATACACCTTATAAAATCATCATTTCAAACCTGCCTGTAGGCAACAGCTGGATGACTGGGTAATTACCACTAAAAGATGGCAATGTTAGAAAAAGATATAAAAAAAAAAACAACAACACCAACCCACCAACCAAACTCATCTGCCATAATCACTCATTTATTTATTTAATAGATGAAATTAGTGAGGGAACAGAACACAGACAATAACGAGGGTGTTACAGAACTCTGCCAAGCGCTACCCCCAGCTCCACGTCTCCTCCCCATGAACAGAAACTGCCAAGTACAGCTGGCCCTAAAACGACTGTTCTGATTTCAAAAAAAAAACAAAACACACAAACAACCAAACAACAAATACCAACCAAACAACAAAAAATGAAACTTTCCAAAGCTTTAAAAAATGTTTTTCTTCCATACTGAATACTGGAACTTTTCTAGAAGTTGGGAAATGTTTCTCTAGATATATCAGGACCTCAAAGCCTTGTCATTAAACTGGGATCCAGACTGTGAAGGATGAGCTCACCTGGGTTATTGGGGTGATGCCCTCACACCAGCTAACACACTGGAGGGTGGTTTAGCTGCGACTCCAAACACTGGTGCTCAGACATCCAAAGGTGTCCAACCTGCAGGCAGCAAGGCCTGCACCTTCTTTAAGCAGAACAAACGTTTTTAAAAGGCATACCCCATTACACCAAAAGCAGCCTCAGAGCCCTACTGCCAGCTCTGCAGGTGCTAGAGACCTGTCTCATGGCCCCAGCCGGGAGTATAAATTCCCAGGATGTTCAAGGGAAGTCCCTTTTCATCTGCCCCCTGTTCTTTGAGGCTGATTGATACTGTTGCTGGAAGAAGCAGCCTCTAGTTTTTCTACTCACATAACGTGGCAAGTTTTTAATAAATAATAAAATAAAAATAGTGTGTATGCATTCTGTAACTCAGGTGAATATATTCCAAGCATGACAAACAAGCAGAGAACTTGTCAAATTTGGGCATTAAACCTTTTCTCTGAAAAGTGAATATAAAGAGCAAGAAAAAACATTCACTCTTTTTCTAATGGGAAGTAATTTTACTGACAAATAATTCCAGTTTTGTTTGCATCTCTCTGTTTCAGCTCCTTGAAACTCTCACATTCAAGCTGGATTAGGGAAATTTTATTTGCAAAATTGAAAATGCTACTTGAGACAACCTGAATCTTTTTCATCCGTATTTCAATGCAGAAAGCATAGCAAGACCTTTTCTTACAGTTGACCAAAATCTTCCCAAAGCCTCTGCATATTAGACAACCTTGATAGCTAAACAATATGGGCTTTTCCAAATGATTCTGGCTGTTCACAATATTCACGGCATCAATGACAAGAACACCCCAAAGTGTTGTTTAGAAGCCACGCTTTTACTGACAGGGTAGAGTCCAGGATCTGGCAAAATATGCTTAGGGAAAAAAAAAAAAAAAAGAAAAAAGAAGCAGAATCATTTTTCCCTCATGCCTGTATGGCTCTGAGCTCTGGCAACCGGCTCTCTCCATGTGCGAGCTGCAGCAGACTTTGCGCTCCAACTTGTTAATCACTTCTCCGAGTGCCATGCACTGAGCTGGAAGAGAGCGTCAACTCCCAGCACCTGAATTAGGAATGCGGGTGTTTATCCATCTGAAACTTATTTAGACAGACATGAAAAACTATTCAGGACTGATTTCCCATGAAGGTTAGGAGGCTGGTAGGATACCAGCTTTTAAAAGGGAAGAAGATGAAGTTCTACTCAGTGCCTTGCAAACCCTCAAAGTGCTCCTGGAAGCGGCCTCGTGACTTATTCTTTGAGTCCTCCAGAGTCTGCTCATTTGGGGAGTTTTTGAATTCTACCACAAAAGGTAGGGGAAAGATTGACTTGAAACAGAAGCACAGCAGAAAGGCAGACTATAGGCAGGATGCAGGTGGAAGAAAGAAAAAAAAGAAAAAAAAAAAAAACAAAAAAAAACCTACACCATTAAAAAATACAAGATTTACATCTCTTCCCCCCTGAATTTTAAGGAAATTCTTGGTGTGTGTGCACGTGTGTGTGCACATGCACATAAAAGAACCGAATAAATAATTCAGTTTGAAACTAAAATATTTCAAACCTCTCAAATCAAAATATTTTCACTGAACCAAGCTGACAGTCCTTTGGGATTGCCAAGTTAAAGAAACCATTTCAGATGGACTCTGTTCTGATTTCCAAGTGAAAATAATGGCAAAATCTCTGCAAATTTCTTGCAGTGAAGAGGCACCTTTCCTGACTTTCTCAGATCCAAAATCCTCTATGGTTCTGAGCTCTGCTCAGAAGAGACCCTCTGTAGTCACTAAGCTGAAAGTAATTGCTCAGCTCTCCAAGGGTTCAGCTTATTTTTAATTAAGAAACACAATAAAGTGTAACATAATAATAAAAGTGTCTATGTAACAGGTATTGATTATTCATTTATCATTCGTTGGTAACCTTAGGCTTTTACCACTAGACAGTGCTGGGAAATTCATTAAAATAATACTGAATTATTAAATTGCATTGATTAAAGGATGATTTGAGGTCTAAATGCACTTCATAATTCTTTATGAGCAATATAGAGTTGAAGTGAACCTACTCTTTGAAAAGTAAATTCCCCATTACAGTGAAAAAGGGCTGATATTTCTCGTTTTCCCACCAGTCTGCCTGATGGCATTCCCCTTTCTGTTTTAATGAGTCACTGGAACAAGGACTCCTCCTTTTAATAGCTGATTTAAGCCAGAACTTCAAGGTTTGACCTAATCTGCAGAAACTGGAAAGAGGAAGGGGAGGTACAGAGTTTTTAGGGTTTCACCTTTTTGTTATTGAGACACACTTTCTGGCTTTAATCAAATTTATTTAGGGTCAGTGAGGTTGTTATTATGATTAAGGGCATTCTTCATTCATGCTTTATCCAGCAAATGCTGTAGAATAGCTGTGTCAGTCAAATGTGACTTGAATGTAGAAGTCATTAACCACTCCTCTAATGGACCAGCAGGCTTTCAATTAATTAATATGAAGAAATCACTGGGGGTAACAGTAGAAGGACTTCAAGCTTTCAAATGAAGAATTGAGATATCAAATTAAATGAGCAGCACCAACAGTTAGCAAACAGAGACTACTGTGTTTAGGAAAGCTAGAAAATAAAAAAATAATAAAAAAGAATGAAGTGAATATTTTTGCCATGTGAACAGTTAGTGGGAAATGTATTCATTTTCCCCAAGGTTTGCAAATCTGTGTGTGCAGAGCAGAATTTGTCTTTTCTCTTACTGAAATACTGCTGCAGTTTTAGGACTTTTTAATGGAATGTGGCTACTACAAAAAACATTTCTAAATTCCATATGTACCTGCAAAGATACACAAAGAAAAAGCGTGCGTGGGTATTCTTCATGTGGCAATGAAGGTACAGTATATGCAAATTTCATCTGACAGATTCAGATTATCACAGAATTTCACTACAAGTCTCTTTCTGCCCATACAGCGTAAGGAGAAACTTCTTTTGAATGTTGTACCTTTTATTTGTTAATTGGGGTACTTTGTAACAGACTTTCTCAATCTCTGTACATCTAACTCAGCTTCCTTTGGTTTAGGTTCAATGCTTTTTTTGATCTGAAGGAGAAACTGTTATCAGTAGAGATTACTTTTGCTACAGTCCTGCCGGTAATCTGAATTCTTTGAAATCTGCATGAATCATATTCTGTCAATCTAAGGCAGTGAGCCACTCAAATAGCACCAGGCACCGCGCTACTGACTTACTGTGTGACCTTGGGTGAATTATTTATGTCATCAAGAACCCGAAAGAACAATCAGGTTGCTGAATTGCAGCTATTCCACTTAGGCCTCTATGGGAAATCATGCATTTTGTCAGCAACACTTAGGGCAAAACTATTTTTTCATGAAGAGTCTTTAACTATACCTAGCACAAATGAGAGGCAGAGCAAGTTGCTTTTATTAGGTTATTACTAACTTGGAACAGCCTCTGTTGAAGCTGCTGCAACGACTTTCTTTGGGAAATAGGATAGACAGAACAGTGGCTTTGGACATAACATTACAGTGTTGTTGGCTTCCCTGAGAGTAAAGAGAGGGAAAGAAGTCTGTGGAGGAGCAGAATGTCCATATAGCATTTTATGGAGGATGTTAGACCAGATTCATTGGTACATGCTGCCCTTATACTTTGGTTATACAAATAATATTACATATTACATATTACAAATGCATTAACTACTTAGGCCAGGTTTACAGCCACTTGGAATTAGTGGCATGGCACAAAGCAGCTGGAGAGAGCAGATACATCTGGCTGCAAATGCCTTGGCTGTTTTTTGTTGTTTGTTTTGTTTAAATAAACCAACATTTAAACTCCAGTTACTGAGTGAAAAAAAGAAGACGACCAGACCATGAATTACCAAAAATGAGAATCAGGCTACCAGGGTTAAGGTTTTGCCATGGAGTTCTATTGCCCTTGACTTACCATTTTGAGCCTCAGTATCTGCTTGTCTCGTAAGGATAAGGGTTATTTGAGATTACACTGCCAAGTACAAAGGGAAAAGGGTATCTACAGATTACACCTAGACATGAGGCACTGGTAAGGGGTGATGTTTATTTTATGATGTGAACGAGCCTTCTAAAACGTGGAGTGCAAATTTCACTAAAATTTTCTAAATAACTGTCAAAGACTAGCAAACTGGAATAGACTCCAAGGTTTCAATCTGGAGCTGAACAGCAATCTCAACTATGTGAAATTTTGCCAAGAACAACTTTCTGAGCTCCAAGAGACCAGAACTAGTGCATGATCCTGAGAACATAATTGCTCTTTTCTGTTTGCAATAAGAAAAGCTGTTATTCTCAAGAATGCTGAGCCTCACCAGATCTCTGCTGAGCATGAAAATACTCATAATAATAATAATAATTCCACCTCAGTCATTGCTATATTCATGTACCTCTTACCTGAAGTCCCTGCTATAAACCGCTGTTCAAGAAAGGACTACAGCAATCTTGTGTCCAAACACATACAGACATATTTTCAGTTTCTGTCTAAGCTTCTCCACCTTGTAATGCAGAGTGAATGTGACCCTCCTGGTGTAGAGAGAACTATGACGGTAACTTTGCACTTTCTGGGATACAGTAGAACCAACAAGCTTTGGAAAAAAAATAATCTTTGAAGTACCAACATGGAAACTGCTTTTGGTTCTTGCTAGGGCTATGTAAGAAACAAGGGGGTGGGAAGGAACCAATAAAACAAACAAAAAATCCCAATCCTCTTAATCCTTTCTGATACTACATTGTAGCAGAGAACTAGTTCAATAACAAGAATAGCAACTTCTTTCTTACATGTTTTTCTCCAACTCCACACACAGAAACATAATCATATGAAATAAACTTATTCAGATAAATATATAAAATTGTGACTTAAAAATCAGTTATAACATTCAAACTGAATATAGCATCATCTGTGTTGTTTTTACCCCGCTGGACAGCTGAACTCCACCACAACCCCTTTCTCATTCACCCTTCTTAAAAGGAGAAGTGGAAAGAAAAAGGCTCATGGGTAAGACAAGGAGAATTTAATTAAAGAGAAAAAATAATTATAGAGAAAAAAAAAAAAAAAGAGGGAAAAAGAAACAAAACCAAGGGCAAAATAGAAGAAAGATGAAAAAATATTCTTCTCTACTTCCCTTCAACAAGTGATGTTTGTCCGTGTCCTGGAAAGCAGGGCCTCAACATGTGCAGTCGTTGTTTGGGAGGACAGATGTCTTCATAATGAGAGTTCCTCCTTCCCCTTTCCCACCTTTTACTGCCGAGTGTGACATCGGTACACAATATCCCTCTGGCTGGTTTAGATCAGCTGCCTGGTGATGCCGCCTCTCTACCTCTTGCCCACCCCCAGCCTGCTGGCTCCGGGGGGTTTGGAGGGAGCCCTGGTGCTGCGCCAGCACTGCTCAGCAACAGACAAACCCCTGCTGCGATGCCAGGGCTGTCCCAGCTGCAGAACACAGCACAGTATGGGCTGCTGCAGGAAAAGTTAACTCCATCCCATGTGGACCCAGTCCACCATCCCATCTCAAAGAGACCCAGTGTTTCTTGGCTCGTTGGAAAAGCAATTTACATTAAAATTTTAAAGGATAACCAATGTTCATCCTCCACTTTCTCCCATTAACAACCTAAGGACATAATCAGAAACATTCACATACTTTATCTTTTCCTGTTGATGCTCTCCAGAGAAGAATGCTGGCAGGGGACTTGCCTGTAGGCCTTGCTTCTTGCTCTGTGGTCCAAAACAATCAGGGTCTGTTGATCTGCATTAATTGTAAGGAAGGGTGCTGCAGATTTCATGCATATATTACACATGCTTCTAACTCGTCATGGTTTAGTCACAGTTCTATAAAGAAACACAAAAAGAAGGGAATAGATTAGCTATTTAGGCTTCTAAATCCTCAAACCACCTTTTAAAACTGCTCAAAAACGATTAATTAGCAACCAGCACACATCGCATGGCCCACACACCTCACACTTCCAAAATGCTACCATCTTTTTCAAATGGGACATTGCTTATTGTAGTTTTCACCTTTAGAAAGAACATAACATAGCTCCACTCATTCTACCCCCTTCAAAAAAAAACAAAACAGCAAAGCCCACCCAACTTTCCAGTTCTGGGCACTTCTTGTTACTGCTTAGAGAGATCAGTTCTTGCAGTCATGACATCCCCTGCTTAAATTTGACCCATGCCAGCTGGGTCTGTACCAGTGAGACCGGTGTTCTCTGATTTTCTCCTAACGAACTGTGCTTGATGGCAACTCATCCCAATCAAAGTAAAATCTTGTGCCTGGAGGGTGCTGTCAGATCAGTCATTATCTAATGATATCTAGAAACCACAGTGTATCATGTCAGAGGATGTGCCCTTTCCAAAAAGGGTGGAAAAGTCCGCATTAAAAAGTAAGGATGTTTACTTTTTGAACTAACATTTCAGAATTTGCCAGAATTCAGGAATATTTTCTCTTAGAAAAGGTATTACTTATCTTGTCTTCCCTGTTATTAAGATATTGCTTCAGCAGGCATCATGGAAAAAAAAAAAAAAAAAGAAAAAGAAAAAAAAAAAAGCTGGACTAGTACTGTAAGATAACAATAAACACAAACAGGACACTACCCATTCCAAGGAGGACATGTGAGGTTTATCTAACCTGAATACTGAGTCAACTGGAGCCTACCAGCTAAAAGAAAACACAGGGAGAAAAAGGAAAAATGCAGCAAGAGAAAATGAGAAATATGTTTTGGGCACTTAGTCCCCAATGTCAGCCTTCTGACATGGCTGTGTTTTATTCCAAGCAAAATTTCATATCTATGAAGTTATTAGAGTGACAGAAAGCACTGTGAAAAGCAGAGTAAACTTAATTTCTTTCCACTATCATATCCTCACTGCTTTGCAGCTGGGCGAGATCAATGCTTTGCTCTCCGCTGAGATAGAACACAAAGGAAAGGGATCTGGAGCCCCAGCAAAGGCAGCGCCCCAGCCAGCAGAGCTGCTCAAACTGCTCAAGTCTGCACCTGTACCCACCTGCACGGCCTCTCTGCCATGCTGCGGGCCACCAATACCCTCTGTCTGCCCAACAGAAGCATACAAAATCAGCACCTGGACCTGGGGTATGTGAACACATCACAGCGGGTATCTTCCGTGATATTAACCGTGGAAGAGTCACCCATGTCTTCATCTGACTTTGCTTCCCGAATTACAAAATGGGGACTGTCCTGTGTGTTGTCACCTGAGCGACTCTGAAGATTGCTTTTTGTGTATAGTGCACATAATGCCACAGAAGTGCTATATTTTGCCTTTTTTTTTTTCCCTCATTTTCAGTTCTGTTTTTAAACTTTCAACTTAAAAATTAGAAAGGCACAGTCTGCCTGGTGACACACCACTGTTCGTACAGCACTCTGGGAAATACAAAGGACTTTTTTTTGTTTCTAGTTTGCATTTATCCTATTTATAAGCAATCATCAGCAGATAAATGTCCTGTTAAATTCATCTTCATCTAAGCAAAAGTTGAGCTTATGATTATGATAAAATGAAAGCAATTTCTAAATATGCTATGCTGGGGATTTATGTTAATTCACTCTAAATCATATAAATTATAAGTGACAGTTTATCCAGAGCATTATTTTGTGTTTCTAATTTTACCCTAATTATTTTCATTCAGTAGGTTTATACCAATAGCTGTTACATATCTCCATGCCTTTGTCTACCTTTCTTGTTGTGATCCCAGCTCTCAGGTAACAGATACACAATAAAAGGAACCTATTCCTCTAACGCACTGCATAAAAGCATATTGAATACATTGTGTGTTTTTTTTTTTTTCTTCAGGAAAATTAGCACAATCTTTATACCATTTGGTCTTTCAACAAATTACAGGATTTATATTCCTTTAACACTGGAGGAAATCATGTTTATGCTCCTGAGTGGCCCGAAATGTAATGTTTTCAGCATTTCTGCTAGCTAGAAACATTCTGCATCCCCCCAGGTACCACAGGTGGATCAAATGCTCACAGCCTTCTTCCAGCTCTGAGGGGATGTGTGTGGGCCAGAGTCTGCTCCGACTACACGCTCCTCTTTTCACATCAGGCTGTGTTTCTCTACTGGGTTCGCAGTCTGCTCTTTGGCTCCGGTCGTACAGACAAAATAGGCATGTTTGCATGGGGAGTGGCTGTGATAAGAACTACAAGTTTCAGGTTTTTTTTTTTTTTTTAAGCAATTTTTGGAAAAAAATAGTCTTCAAGCATTTTGTTCCAGTTTTTCTTGAATCTGCATAACACTGTGCGCCCTTATTTTGGAAAGACAGCGTGTGTATCAGCATTCAATTGACTCAGTGCATGATTGAGAGAGGAGTACAAACTTTGACAAGAGTGACCAAAGAAAATAAATTAAGTAGCAGCAGCATTCATAGCAAATGATTAGAGAGACAGAAAACCTTTCCTCCTTCCCTGAGACAAGAGTAAATTAAGACCGTGTGGAAAACATGGCAACTAGACAAATTGCCAATTTTCAAGGCACCCACCGGGCTTGGGCCATGGTCCAGTGTAGCAAACCCCAAAGGCAGCAGACACAAATAGTTTTCACAGCAATCCTGAGATGCAGTCCATCCATCATCATAATGTTTTGTTTCACAGGGAAGGCTGCTGATGAACAAGCCCACCTTTAAGTAAGGAGAAAGGCCGGAATTAATTGCTGCTGCTGCTGTAAAACTTGCCAGTACCATACAGATTACAGTGGCAGCTGGGGGGCTTGGATCACAGGACAGTACTTTACCTATACGAATTGAGCTATAGGGTCCAGCTGTGCATCAATATACAATTTCTATATCTCCCTCACCAGCCAAGTGCTGTTCTATGTGGGATGTTGCTCGTGGCCTCACTGGAGACAACGGCAAAACTCTCACCAGTATTACGAAGGCCAGGGTTTCTTCAAAAATCAGCCTGGAATGATATTTTTGGTCTGTCAATAAATATTTCTTTTAGTAAACAATATTTGCCATATGGGAATTGATGCATTTTTTTTTTCTCTTAGTCAATAATTAGTGTTTAGGTTTGTTTGTTTTCTGATCAAATGTTCTCAAAACTTTCTTTCAAGAGAGAAGAATGGATTTTGCAACTGGTACTTCCTGGCAGATGGTATAAAGAGCTAGCAGCAAGAACCACTCCTTACTCAGAGGTCAGAGAACATCTTCCTATCACTTTAAATGGCTTAACAGCTCTGTAAGAATAACAAATCTATTTAAAATAGGAAATCAGAAGGAAATAAAGCTGTGTCAGGAAACATTAACACTCCCATATGAGCTTTGACCTTGGACAGCTCCTCAGATCTCCTGTTCAGCTCATTCATCATTATTCTGAGCTGTCATCATGCTCATTATTTATACATTAACCTCATTCATGACTTTTATTCTATAAATGGGTCAGGATGTTTAAAAATTATTAAATAAGACTGTGCAATGGTAATAAGGATAATACCTATATCAGAGCGTAGGACATCTGACCACAAATCAAATATAGGTGATGCTGAACAATTAAATGGGAAATAAAACAACAACAACAAAGGAGAGGTCCCCAAATCTCCACCCTTCCATTTACGCTTGTATTCGCTTTAACAGCTTCCCAAAATAGGCAGCTGATAGTCATCTTTTTTTCTATTAAAAAAAAAAAAACAAACTTGCAAAACGAGCAGAATTCTCAAAGCAATGAAATATGATCTGCTGTAAGCTAAATCTTTACGATTAGTGGATTGAACCATCAGGCATCAGCTCAGATAAAACAAGGATGGGCTCTTGACAATATTCAGACTCTTAACCGGTGAAAGTGACAGTGCTTTGCTTTGGTGGGTGCATCTGCTGGGTGGGGTGCGATGGCTGCAGGCAGTGCCACTGCTCTCAGCGCACCGCTCCCACAGACAGTTGGGTGTGTGCAGCTCAGGGAGGCTGAACCAGTCCCCAGCGGGTCTTCCAACCCACACAGCCACTCTATTTCCAAGAAACATCGGGTGAGAGCAGTCCTATGAATCCATCAGTCAGCCCTCTACAGTAGATACTGGATTCAACATAGGATTCACATCAATGTTCCCAGCACTGATAATGTTTTAACTCTGAAATTGTAATCTACTGTTTCTTCCTATAATTAAATGCATTTTTACATCACAAACCATTGGGGCACCTTGCTCTCCAGCATCACAAAAGACTTTTCATATTGAGGCAGTTGTTTGCAGTAAGCTGAAAGTGCCAAGGTTTCCAAAACAGGCTTGAAGTAGAAATAAAATTTTATGCCCAAGGAAGAATTACTGCATGCCACATAACATTTCAAGCTAAAATAATGTTTTGTCCAAGATTTAGGGAACAAGGATTAGTTTTTTAAACCCAGCTAAGTCAATGAATCTTATATCCCATATACTGCTATACATTATGTCTGGAGATACATTTCACTAACTCAAGGCTGTTCTAGCGAGGTTGCTTGAAAGAAAAGCCCTCAGCCAGGAGGACATTTCAATAACCTAGTTTAAAGGAACTTGTGAAAGCCAACAGCACAATGGTGCCCAGAAGAGAATATGACATTGCCTGTGTAGTACGTAATGAATTTTGAAGGGTAAATTATGGAGTTCAGTAATAATAAATTATGGAACCTCAAATATATACAAAAATATTTACTTTACGTAGAAAAAACAGAAGACTTTTTTTTCCCAGCTGTATGCAGATCCCATTCCCAGAGAAGCTAAATACCTTCATAAATTGTTTTTGATCACATTCATGATTTTCAAAGGACTCCAAGAAAGCTAGGGGTAATATTTGGTGACCTGCACTGGAGGCTGGGTACCTCAGTACCTCAGAGCTCTTGGAAAACCCTTCTCTTTGAACAGCTGGATTCTGCTCAGCACTAGCAAAATACAGATATTTCATAGCTCTGAAATACTCCATAGGATTTTAACCTTAAAAATGTCTGAATGAAAGGGTATGTGCTTAATCTGCTGGCCTACTGAGTTTAATAGGTCTCTGCCTATGGCAGTAAATAACACTAACTGTGTAACCCACTGGTTATAGGTTCCCTGTTGTGTTGGATCTGTAGCGCGAGGTTGTTAAAGCCCCCCTAGACAGCCCTGCTGTTCTCCCTCCCCTGCAGCAGCTCGTGCTTTTAACTGGGGATCTCCGGGTCAGCTTAGCCAAGGCAGTCCTCATCACATTTACACTTAGGAACTATCTTTTATCTGAGGATCTCAAAGCACTTCAACATTCATTAATTAAACTCTAAGGGCTTGGTAATAAGGTGAGATGCATATTTTCTGCTGTCCCTCAGGTAAAATAGCAATTTCACTTATCTATGAGCAGCAATTGGCTTTAAACCTACAGAATCTGTTTTTATGAGCAATCACAGATCTCCATGTAGTAAAAAGTATGATTATGTGGGATGGACTCAGTTTGTGCTGAAATGGGAAAGGAGATTACATTTTCATTCAAAATACCTTTACTTTAATGTATTTTTTTCTTAAACTGAAGTGAGCACATTAGGCTATTTATTCCCAAATGGAATTCCAGCAGATAGGGTTATTGAGAATGTAGTCCGTGACAGGTATTTTTTCCTTAAATCTGTTTCAGAAAGTTGTGTTCCTCATGTGATCAGAATGATAATTAAAGGATTTTCTGTATATGTAATGCTTCCAAGTTGACACACCTAACCTTGTATTAGGGCAACATGAAATGAACACACTACCAGAATTTTTTTGTTTTGTTTTTGTTTTTATTCTTTTTTTAAACAGGTGTTAGTTTGTTAGTTCACACCTTATAAACCAGCTCTAATTTCCAGTGGGTGATAATATTATCTTTTACTCAGAACACTGACTTGAGGTGTTGGACCAATGAATATAAACTCATAAAAGCAAAATTTCTGCTTTATGGGAGGTATCAGTATTTTGGAGAAGAAAGAAGGCCTTTATAAGGCAATATAAATGGAGGAGTATTTTCTAACACTGTCTGCATGAAAAATAAAAGAAACCATATTTAAAGAAACTGTATTTTAAAAATAAAGAGCCTAATTTGAAAGTGTAATTAAAGAGCTAACTTGTTCCAAGTCTCAACATTTTGTTCCTTCTGTGGGCTTCAGTATCCCCTTTTCTAAAATGCACATCATGATGGTGGCCTGCTTGCCTGTTCCACAATATGAAACTGTTCCACAACAACAGATGAAAGGCATCATCCAAGAACTTACTTAATGCTCTTGAAAGCGGACATGAGTAATTGTTTCATATAAAACAACAGACATCACTACATCCTTCCAGTGTGACTCCTATAACACCAAAAAGATCCTCCCTTCCCCTCACAAGACCAAACTCAGACCAGCTGTGACCTGTTACGCATGAATGGTGGAGTAGTGATACTCATTTCAGCTGGTTTACACGTATTTCTTCTGTTTGAATGAACAGTATTTTTCTTAATTATTTCTGACCTTTCATCCAGCATGCTATAAGCTTCTTATGAAGAAAAGAAAATAAATAATTCAACTTCCACTTATTCCTGGAGGAGACTAGCTGCTCTAATCTATCCTTAGAGAATAAACAAGCTTGCTGTTCACATACAGCTTATTGGAGTATGACAAATAAACATGTACACAACATTGCAATGACAATAAAGATGGGGAATACCAAAACTGTATTTCAGGCTGGAATCTGAGGCTGGGACAATTTCTACTTCCCTCCCAGAGGCCTGAAAGTTTGGTTGCACTTTTCCTTGTAGCTGCAAGCCAGAGCATGGTAACAAATGTCAGTGCAAAAAGGAGTGAGGAAGGAAGGAAGGAAGGATGGAGCCAGAGAGCATGTCAGAGAGTGGATTAATTCCCCACCACAAGAGTGCTCTGGGCTGCTTTGTGCAGCGCATTCAGAGAGGAGCTCTCAAATGAGTTAAAAGTCTGATAAAGAAATACAGTTCCTCAGCATCTTAGGAGCGAGACTGTCTGTTTAGAGTGGTATGATGAAATACTCACGTGTTAGGGACAGCTTCTGCACCCACTTTAGAGAAACCTTTTCAAAACACATATTACTTGCTGCCTCCAGTAATGCTTTTGTATTACTGGGAATAAGGATGAGATGAAATATTTGAAGCAGTCCCGGAGCAAAATCTAGGTTTCCCCCTTTCCAAGAGATGTGGTATATAAATCTCTCATGCCTTCTTCCTGGCTTAGTGAATTCTGAATTTCAGCTTCCACTGAAGGGTGATCAGGGCCTGACCTTGGAGGAGCCCTCAGCATGATGAATCAGGTGAAAGACAAAAGAAATGAGTCTGTGCTCCTTGAATCCTAAGTAAGAGGTCTGGCACCTGGGCCCAGACACACCAACTGTAGTGGAACTACACAGGGGAATGTCTCTGGCAAAGTCTCCCTGCAGCTTCATGGCTTCAGTGTATGGCCACCACCTCGGAAGTCCTCGGGAGCACTGGCCTTGTGAGGAGATGGCTCCCTTCTGACAACAGCAGAGTAATGGGGGCCTCACTTGAAAGTGTGTCAGAAGAAAATAAAATCTTTCCTTTGAAACAGTAAAATATGCAATTGGATTGGAGTCGACTGCATCCACAGGAGATATCTGACCATCTGGCTTGATGAGAGAGAGCTGCATGTGTCACCAGAGTGAAAGATGGAGTGTCTGAAGAAGAGGAAACCATTCATCTTGCCAACCTGACCTTTTCTGATAGCCAGCTAGTAGTATGGGCATAGCTCCACAGATCTCTTCAAAGTTTATTGCTTTGTTAGTCCTTTTTGATTGACAGATCACCTAATAGATAATAAATTACTGCTTTCCACTCAGACTGGGGGCTGCCCGCATGTTGCTAACGCTGATTTTTCAGAACCTACTATCACTCATGCTCTGCTTCTGCAATTTAAAGGGATGCAAGTTCACAGACAATAAATAAATACAGAGGACTGGGATTTCAAGGGTATATGTGGAGAATTAACTGTGTGGTGCCCTCTGAGTTTCAGTGTGACACAAGCTCCCAGCTCCCTCAGGTCTTCTGAAAAATCTCACACCTCTGCCTCAGCAGCAGTCGGTGGGAAGAGCCATTTTCCTCAGTTTCTCCACTGCAGGAAGGCACGGTGGCTTGGAGGGACACTTACCTTATGTGTAGACATGAAGAAGATGAGAAAATCTGCTCTGCAGTGAGAGGCAACATGAGGAAACTTCACCTGAAATGGGCGGTTCCTCCCCTAGGCCGCCTCCAGGCCGGGGCCTGACTCGTAGTTTTTACTCATTCCAGTCACGGTTACTTGCTTTGGCACAACAAGCAGGGACCAAGCAGGGACTGAATAAAGTTCTCAGGTTTTGCCCATAAAAAGAAAATGAAGGGGAAATGCCTCTCTAGAGGTTGAAGAGGCCAGGATCTGTTACGGCTGCTCCGGGTGTTTGGGAGCGCCGCAAGTTAGCAACGCTTTCCTCAAGAGCTGCTGCCAGCCTGGCGCTCCCATTAGTTCTGCCTGGTGTCAGGATGCAGTTCAAAATGCTTCCTTCTTTCACATTCCCCTTAGGGACTGGTCAGCTTGCTGACAGTGCTGGGGATAAGGCTCTCTCCAAGCTGCTGGTCCCTCTGATACCTGCTGGGTGAATACCAGCATATGTGAGGTAAAAATAAAAATAATAAAATAAAACAGCTCGGTTCTCACACAGGCCACATTTTCCAAAGAGCTCTAAAGCTAGTGCAGATGGATCAGGGAATGTTTAAAAATGTATTAGCAAACTGAATTTCCTAGTCATAGGGCATTGCTTTCCTGAAACATTTCTTTTTCTTTTTTTTTTTTTAAGGGAAAAAAAACAAAAAACAAACAAAACAAGGAGATTGGCCCTGATATTAAGCCGTGTAATTTTGCATAGCTTTCCTGAAGGTGAAGGGCCTTCCTGTCCTGCGATTCCACCAGGCCTCTGCCCTCAGCACTGTGGTCAGGGAGCTGTTGCTGAATGTTCCTACTTGTCAGAGAAGACGTTCCTCCAAAAAGAGACCTACACAGGTCTCTGCATCCCAAGTGGTGCTGATACAGCTGCACCGCTAACTATCCCCGGGCACACGCAGCTTTTCCTCGTGTAGTACACCAGCCATTTTGGGGAGTTCATTTTAAATTAGCAACAGCTATTAAAAGCACCCGCCACGGAGGCCTCATCACCATGGCAGGTAACTGCCGCAGGGTTGGTTTTGACTTTTCTGGCAGGTACTTGTCTTTACTCCCAGGGTTGTGCCTTTGCCTACACTCCAAGTTTTCTCTCATTCCCCTGACTGCAGCCCTGGCCTGTGGTACCAGCTGCTATCACCATTCCACACATTTTTAGACACGGTAAGGCATCTCTGGGCAGTGAGCTTGAGCTGCTGAGTGCTCATCTTACTGCCCCACAGCAAACTCATTGTTCTTTCCAGCCACCACAAGATCTCTTAATTCTTCATTGGTGAGTCTATAAACTTTTGGCACAGACAACATCTTTCATTGCTTTTGTGAATATTTGTATCTCATAAAATCTAGCCCAGTGGGGTTTGGTGCATGTCTACATCCCCAGTCTCCACCACACTGCACGTACTCAGAGCTCTCATTATATTCCCTCCTTTTCCCTTTTGATTGAGGGAACAGTGAGACCTTCAGAAACTTGTTTATTTATGAAATCTGTTACTTGTTCCTATAACATTTATTTTTCGCTCTCTTTGGAAAGCACAGAAGTTCAGCGTAGGCCTTCAGAAATACAGCTGCTGTTATTTTGCAGCTGGGTGCTAGTATGTGGAGAGCATCTGAAAAGGGAAGCTTGAACATAGGAAATTAGATGGGAGTTTACATCACTCTGGAGGACAATACATGAAAAACTTGAGATGTAGATTTTAATCCAAGATTTTTAATATGAATTTTTCATCCTACAGCCTTTACTGTTGAACGGAGGACTGGAAAAACTCATCTGTATACAGATCCACTGAAGACAAGAGGTATTTTCTCATTTCTCTCTCAAACAATGGTAGGCCAGGTAGATTACACAATATTCCCCATCTTTACATCCTCAATTTAGGAAAATGCTATGGCTATTCAAAACAACATTTATATACTCAAATAGACTCTAAGTGTCAGCTAGAAGTTTAGGATGTATTTCAGTGTTATCTTCATAGCATGCTCTATAGGCAATGTGTTCCCTTTATCCACACTTCTTACACGTCTGCATCCTTATAGCAAAAGTTATGACATAAAAAGAAGGGAACTATGTTGCTTCATTTACCAATATCAAATATTTTTACTGAGAGTAATTGCTTACCCAGAGTTTGCTTATATAAGAATGAAACGTGGTATTCCATTAAAATTATTAAAAGTATCTTTCTATAGCTCTGCTCTCTCCACTTCTCCTCTAATGTTCAGAATCACATAAAATAGTAATGAGCATACATAGCCTTCTGCTGTTTTCATAGACAAGGCAGTAAAAGAGACAGTTGCTGTTCCCTTGAGTTCTAGCTCACGGATCAGAAAGTCTAATCAGCCACAGTGTCTGACACACTAGATAGCCCCTGTATTTCATTACTGCTATATTAAAATCTTTCCTATTTGAATTCTGTATCCTCAATTAAAAGGAAAGAGAGAGATAGAAGAGATAATCAAAAGAGGACAAGAAGAAAGGACTTAGAGAAAAAGTTACTCTCCCTTAACTCCCCCAGCCTGATGCTTTGGAATGCAGCTTCCAGTGAAAGACTTGATCTGAAAATACCCAGAACAAGTACCTGGCATGCTGTGGCCATCGTACACCCCCAGGGCTGTTTTTTACTAGTTTCAGGGGCCTGGGTAAAACCCAGTGCTGGCTTAGGTGCCACAACAAATGCTCAGCGAAAAGTAAACAAGCTATAATGTTTGTCACTGCTCGCCCACAACACTTGCCTGCTTGCAATTGAATATTCAGGGTTCCCTTGGTTATATCCAAGGATTGTAGAGGGGCAGATATTATGAAGTTGCATCGTAGATGAATTCAAAGGCATTTTTCCTGGGAGAAGCCTGCTGCTGGGTGTTGCCAGCCTCTGTCTGTCCACAGTGTGGAAGACACAGCACTGCTGCAGACATGCCAGCAGTGTGGCTGATATGCAGCTTTCATAAAGCAGCATCTTCTGACACTCTCAGTAACAGAAGGTTTCTCTTCTTGTGCATCAGTCCACATTGATCTGTTAATTATGCTATGACAAAATGAATTAGACTTAATTTTGCATAGCTGTCTAGTAGCATTAGTACATGTGTTATTACATAATTCTTTGAATCAATAATTTTACCGTGCATGCTTGCATCTTATGAAATTGAGAAAGATCAGTTCAATACCTGTAGGCAGTTGCTCAGAGTGTCACAGATGTATGATATCGAACAATAGATGTCACTGTTCTGCCAATAAAAAAAATGGGTTATATTTACAGTTATTGGTAGTTCCAACCTCCATTGCACAAAGCTGCAAAAGCCAGGGCACTCACTGACACACGATACTTTTTAAAACATGGATCCTGCCTCTCCTCATCTTTTTTCATCTATCGAAATATACACAAAATTTGTAAAAGATTTTAAAAACCGGTTTAAACAAAATCAGAAAGGTATCTTCCTATGCCTTTATGCAAATTGGTAAATGCAAGAATATGACCACTACCCAAAAGTTACCATGAGGGGGAGAAAAAGAAAAAGGGATGTGGGAAGCTGAACTGAGGAAATATCAGAGATGGAAATGTTTATGCTTAAACTTCTTTCTTTCAAGGTTGAGTGGTGGTGTATTTAATCCCCTCTCCTTTGAATGATTACATGGAAGATGGCAGGTACAAACTCACTCAACAGGAAAGACCAAGGATATTCCATGCTTTGTAGAAAGACAAGAAAAGAGGAATAGGCATCACAGGCACATCCCACAACAGTAAAAACATGAAGAGTCTGCAAGAGAAGAGAATAAGTAGCCAGGTGAAGTTTGAGCTCTAATGACCTGTCTCAGAAGGTTCTTAACACTGCTTGAAATTGGTATAAAATTATGAAAATTAGACTGCAAGCAGTATCAAGAAATCCAGACCAGCATGGTACCCTTTTGCTCTGCTGTGAGGCCTGTGCAGAGTCAGCTCTCAGGTGATGAGCAAAACCAGTGAAGTCTAACAAATGAGAATGAGTTTAAACACCAATTTCAGGATGAGACACAGAGGAAACTAGGCGGGTTATTATACAGCAGCTGTTCACCAGCTACTGCTTTGACTTTCTCAATACCAATAACAGCACACTGGGAGAAAATGTCTGTGCTCAGCGGTTGTAGGACCCTATTTGTAGTCATAACACAAGAAACAAAATGCTTCTTTTTGACCAATTGATATAACTAGAAGAAGTGGACAAGCATTTTGGTGCACAGTGCTGTTCAATTGCTAGGATAAGGAGAAGGTTCCTGAATTTTTTGTTTCTTAACATGAGTTTGGAAGACATGGATTAATTCAAGTGAAACATAAGTCTATAAAACTAAGAAAAGCTACATGCCAGATTTTCAGTAAACTTCTTTCCTTCCACAATGGAGGCAAATTAACATTTCTGGATAGACAACATCTAAACTGTACACAAAAATAGGTATTCTTTCAAACAAAACTGCTCGTGATATGTGAATAAATAACAAAACTTTACTCAGGTATTTAGAGTTCAGAAGCAAATAACCATGTAGATTTGACCAGATTCAATAAAAGCCTCTACACTGAATGAGGGCCACAGAGAAGGTCTACAAGGACAGCCCAATCTCACCTTTCCAACAAGAGGAGCAGAAATATGGCCCCCACCAGGCTTGGTGGATGCCAGGTACCTGGCCTTGCATGTGCTCCTTCCTCCTACTCTTTGCTTTCATTGTGGTTAAACGTTGCTGCTATGGGCTGAACCTCAAAACAGCATTAACAATGAGGAGGGCAACTCTCCATGCAGAATCAAACCTTCTTGTATTTATTTACTTATCTACTGAAAGCTGTGCATGTAAACAGCATCCTTACATCTCAGCTTTCCTCTTTGGTATATTTTTTTCCTCTTCACTTGAAATGATCTCCTTGCACGCCACATCCCAATCTCTTGCTGAGGAAATGATTAGGAAGTCAGAGGAAGAAGAATGACTTAATATAAAAGTAGAAATAAGTGAAAACTTCAAGGAACTTTCTGAGAAATTACAACATCGCTTGCATCATGCATTCCTTATAGTGTTAAAGAGCAAGAGAGGCAGAATACCAGGTGAATTGCTTCGAAACATAATGTCTTTCAACATACCCTGTGAGATATTACCCGCTTCTGTAGAAAAATAAAAGGAAAATAATACAAATGCCTCATAAATCATAGCTGAGATGCATATTTCAAAGATTTACAGGGTTCTGAAACAAACTAGGAAATGGTATGGTTTACAATATAAAGTTGCCTGACAGCACTGAGGAATTTCAGCCACGGGCTTCCAGCTTTGAGAAGTATGAAAATCCAGTATTTTACATGTACTTTTAGAGCACCAAGATACAGCATGCTCCTGGACACAGTGATACCCAAAATGCAAAATCTAAGCATCTGTGAAAGTAGAAATATTGATGTACATCACTAAACATATGTTGCTGACTAAAGCTGTTATTAGTGACAACACACAGTCTCTCCTCTGGAAAATCCCAGTTGCCTTGGGCTTTGTCTGAGCAGAAAAACAGAGAAAAATCTGAATAAAACCTTGTGAGTTAGCCTCATGATAACAGGCTGAGCTGTAATACTCAGATAATAATAAAGCCAAAAATACAGGGCTAAATTCAGCCATGCTTACTTGATGCTAAATTGAGCAAATTGCATACCGCCTGCTGCAGAGGCAGTACCAGAAGGCGTCTTGTTCTCCCAGATTGTCTTTGCAGGGTACAGATTATTTTGATCCATCCATCGCAGCCCCCATTTTGCCTGACACCTCAGAAATGAACTGGAAACTCCAAATGCTGCAGTGTGGGAATCTGGGGGCTCGTGCTGGGGTTGTACCTCACTCGTTTCCTCTCATACAACACACGCAGTAATAAGTTTCAGTAAATATATTTTTCAGCATGGCCTTCCAGCTTAGTAGCATTTTGATTGTACCTTTCCAAGTTTCTTCTGCTACCAATAAACCTAAAAGATTAATTAACTGCCCCCCATACCCTCAAAAAACGTATGGTTCCAAAAATTAAATAATTCTAGAAGGTACTAGAAGAATTAAAAATGTATGTATTTTCTGAGACATGAGAACTAGCAATGCTGAAAAATTCTGGAAGATTTTGAGATATACTCAACAGAATTACTGCATGACAGCATGATGTGGAGAGACAGCTAAAAAGGCAGTTTGAATGGGAAGAGTGGATAGGAAGGCAAGTGTATGTGAGAGCAGAGGGCAAAGCAATTGAATATTTCAAAAAACTAGTGAATGAATCAGTTTTATATTTCAGCTGATGCATGACATGTTATGGGTTGAACTGTCCTGACTGCTGAAGGGAACATATGGCCATTCAGTTGCTTTAAGTGTGAGGGAATTCAAACCTTTGAGGACTGCAGAAGAAGAACATGCAAGAGCTGGAACAAACAATGAGAAAACTTAACAAGGAGTTCAACTGAGACTGAATCAAGCTATGAACACATCGCAGCACCGCTCTGACAAAACTAACTGGCAAACACTGGAAAACTATGGAAAATAAGAAAGTATTTTGCAGCCAAAGATGTTCCAAGCTCTATTGTTCCAAGCTCAGAACTAGGAAAACAGCAGCTGGAAAGTTAGACCAACATACAGATACATATAACTACTGTCAGTTGTTGACAGAGGAGGTTCTGGGTACATATCTTCAGTTCCCACAAAACACTGAAGTCAAGCAGAGGCATATGAAGCATTGAGGTGGATGTCCTAAGAATTATATCTCACGTCAAAACTACCACGGAAATGACAAAGGTAGCAAGAGAGCAGGCTTCAATAATTGTGACATAACAGAATAGCAATATTTATGGTTAATTATCAGGCACAGAATGATTAGATTAGCCAGCCTCTGTGTATGCAACAGTTGCTTCTCTTGTTCATTCAGCTACAATCAGTTATAAACAGGAATGAATTCCATAAAAGTGTTTCAGTTGTTTAACAGGCTAAGTGAATGGCTGACCTTACTATAATTAATTAGGGATCTTTATTTAATTGAACATTCATGGTCACCAGAGCAATGCAAACCTAAAACTCAGCACACTTATCTGATTCTCGTTTCATTACAAAGGCATGCTTGGTCCAATAAAAATTAGGAAGAATTTTCATTGTACCTTTGAACCTGTATAGGCTGGGCTCTGTGGGCACATGTAAATATGCTTAACCTACATTTCCAAACTCCCAAAAGAGAGAGGCATTCTGTGGCTACAAACTCACACAAACCAGACAAGAAGTCATGCTTAAAGTTCAGGTAATAGGCAGAATGGGTTTTGCACTCTCTATACACAGGATTTATGCTTAGAGAGCAAAGGAAAGTATGTAGATGAAGATCATCAAAGAAAGAAAAGAGGTCAATCAACATTTCACATAAGCACAAAAAAAAAAAAAAAAAAAAAAGAGAAAAAAAAAAGAAAAGGCTAATTTAGTTAATTCCTTTTGCATCTGCTTTAAGGAGCAGTAGGGTGTGCTCATGAGTCACTTTCTGAAGTTAGTTGCAAAGAGCCTCCTGAATATGTGAGTATAAACAAAGGGAAAATAAAATTCATTTTCCTACTCACTGCAAACCATCACACCCTGGTAAGACTTTGTTCCAGCTCATTAAAACTGTGTTTCTAGAACCGTGCCCAACTCAATTAATTCATAGCCCTTTTTGCCAAAACAGTTCATGCTAATGATTTATAACTAACGCGCAGCCACAGCATGTGAGCAGCAAGAACTTAGACCTGGAGCAAGCACCACGGCCAGCCAAAAGAGTGAATCTATCGTGTCCTGCATGGAAGACACTTCCTACACCAGCTAGAAGGGACCCTGCCAGAGAGTTTCAGGCAATGGACCATGGAGCCAGCTTGCTTTCACATCCTGTACCATGTGGTGGGGTACCTGGGCTTCCCAACCTGGTCTGCTACTGTGACCAGAACCTCAAATACAAGAATCTAAGGAAAATGCTGTGGAAACCACCACAAAGACATTTATTTTTAGAAATGAGAAAACCCTTCCATGGTAAATTCCCACTGTATAGAACACACTTTTATCTTAATCTGGCAAATAGTACTTATGTCTCACTGCATTTCTGAATGCTATGAGCGGCTGAAGCTAGGAATATCAAAACAAGCAGGATGCCAATACATAAATGCTTGTAAAGTGCACTGAAGCTGAAAAGCACAGCATATTACTACTGCTAGGAGATGACCAGCATTTAAACAATGTTTGGTGGCTAATGATTTCATCACTGAAAACAGATTTCTGGCCTGTGTGAAGGACTGCTGAAGTTCTTCCATTGGATCATCACACTTTGGATCAGCTGGTTAAAATGTTCCCCAGGATAAACTGCTCGGTGGGACCAACAGCCAGAGAGCGATCAGGCAGTATGAGAAAATGCAGGAAGATCATCGATTAATTAGAAATGATTTATGCTACTTAATTTCTTCCACTTACTTGTTACCCTTTTAAGAATTTATACTAATTAATTCCCAAACTAAATAATATGCATAGATATGAGCCTTGTGCTTCAACCTGTCTACAGAAAGCAACTTTTGCAGGGTTTACCCTCAGGGATGAAGCGCTGCCTCACCCCATGAGCTGCCACTGCACTGATACACACGTACCAGGTGGGGATTTGTTAGACGCAGCTTTTCTGACCCTTTAGGTCTGGCAAATCTCCTCTCATCTGATCTCTGATACGGGGCACTGGCTCCCCCTGCTTCCCTATGCAAACCCTGCAGGCCCATCTTCTCCCCATAGGCCAGGCAATTGCTCTACTCTTTAGTCTGCTTTTTATGAAGGCAGGTTCTAGCATTTTTTCCTTTTAATGTCTCAAGAGAACACACTTAAGAAAGAGAGGGCGAGAGAAAAAAAGTGAGCAGATGCTATAAAAAGCCACTGCTTATGCCATGACAAAATAACCCTCATTTCCCAAATGTATCAAGCTCAGAAATTATGGTGCTTTGCACTCAGGCACCTTTTAAAATCTTTTAAAATGCCTTCTACCCTGGGAAGGGGACTTCAATTTTGGTGCAGTTTGACAGAACCCAAGGGCAGGCCACATCCAGGATGGCACATACACATGTATCCGGGTATATGTTTTACAGGCATGAGAGGGAAACCTGCCCAAATGAGGTGAGATACATTTTCTGTAAATTCTTTTCCTACAGGTTAGGTCCTCAAAACTGCATGGTTTTATGTTCTGCAGTGAAAAATTCCTGGAAAAAACACTGGACTATTCTCCCACAAGATGGAACCATTATTTCCAAGAAATAGAAACAAACCAACAAACAGCATATCCCTGCAGACACCATTTAAGATTTTTTTAAGCATTGGATTTGTTGAAGCGCTGGTATCTAACAGCTCTCATCGCCCAGCAGTCCCAGGGGCTGGGGGGCTCCAGCACAGCTTACAGCACACGAGATCTCTTCATGCAGCTCTGGTTGCTGCCCTGTTCTTCCTTGCAAAGAATTGACCGGAATAATTTGACTTTTTCTTGAATCTCAGTCAGGGTGCCAATTTTTTGACCCAGGACTGATTCAAACTGTTCAGCGTAAAAATCCACATTGTAGTCTATTTCTTCGGCCACCTGTAGGAACGCTTTCAACCATCGCAGAGACTCCTGATGCTCCTCCAGAAGCGCCTTCTCATCTGCCTCTTTTCTCTTCTTCTGCGCTTTTCCTTTGGCATTGAAAGTGAATAACTGGGGTGATACCTCCTTGTCAGGCTGTACCCCAGAGAGCTGTAACTCAGGTGTCCCGGAGGGGTTCTGAACAGCCCAGGGTTTTTTTGTGTCCTTTATCCGATGCAGGAACCTTGGCACCTCCTGACGGGATTGTCCAAGGGAGTTTAAATTCACCACCAGCTCCTTCACACGGTTGGCATACCGCAGGGTGTTAAGGCTGTGCTCGCAGGATCTCATCCCTGGAGAGACAGTGGCAATCATGCAGGTACGTGAGTTTTCCCCGATAAATGAGTCCCGCAGGACCTGGGTGAGTTTGCTGGCCCTGAACGGGGTGTGGGCTTTGTTATGTCCCAGTGCCCTGATGCACTCTTTGAGTGCCAAGAGGCTTTTATTAATATCAGCCCCCTCCAGCCTCGTTTGCCTGTCTGCAGTGGAGATGTCAGCTCCTCTCTCATTCCCAGCCAAATCAATCAGTGAAAACTTGGCGTACAAATGCCCCCTCTTCCTGAGTATGATCTGGAAGATGGCATGGCTCCGGGAGGAGTGAGAGTTGGCAGAAGTCTGGCCTGACGTGCGACACTTGCTGCCTATTTCAATCAGTTTGCTGACATCTTCCACGCTGGTGACCTCTTCCTCCCTAAGGCCCACCACTTGGACCTGACGCTTCCCATCTTCTAGCACCCTCAGCCGCTTCTTCGAGTTCAGCAGGTCAAACACTTTGCCCCCATAAATCTCAAAGAAAGCCCCATAGACTCGAAGCTCCAGTATCGGGCAGCTAGGATCCTTCAGCCTGTGGAAGACGTCCTCAGCAACCAGGATGTAGATCCCCTTGGAGCACTCAGAGCTCTTGCTAGAGAAGCCTCCCCTCATGGTATGTGTCTTGCCGCTGCCTGTCTGACCGTACGCAAAGCAACTGGCCATGCCCCCCTGGAAGATGGTCTCCACCAGGGGCTGGGCAGTGTGCCTGTACACCAGCTCATTGGTGGCACGGTCATCAAAAGCATAGTCAAAGCGGAAGATCTGGTTGTCCAGATACTGCGTGAGGTCCAGCTTCTGCTTGACTTCATGCACCATCACCACGTCCTGGCAGGGCACCATCACCACGTCGATGTCGTTGAGCTCAATCTCCCGCTGGTTCAGCGGCCGCTTCCGGACACACACACAGATGCGATGGGGCTGCCGGGGTATGGAGGCCTGCAGCGCCTCGCAGTCCAGCTGGCTGCGGCACTCCTGGATCATGGCCAGCACATCAGCCCTGGACTGGAGTGACACGGTGGCCTGCTGAGCTCGCTGCTCCTGCATCGCCAGCCGACGGCGTACCCGGTGGTCTCGCAGCCTTTCAATCTGCCACGCGCCTGGTAATGCCCACCTGGGTCTGGAGCCAAGCTGGACTCCTGCAGGGCCCCTGCTGTCTCCAGACGGCTCCTCCACTTTGATGGGCTGTGGCTGCCCTTCGCTCACCAGGCTCTGGTCTCCTTTGGCTGACAGCGGGGCCTTGACGCTGCTCGTGGATGGGCTTCTTGGGGCCAGGTGAGGGTTGAGGTCAAAGACGAGCTGGAGATCCACCTGCTTGCCCTTGTTGGTCCCTTTCTCGATCCACTCCACAGTGATGCTGGAGGTGCTTTCATGGAGCTCTGTCACCAGCGCTGGATGGATGCGCCCATCGCTGCGCTTGATCTCCACGTAGGTACCCAGCTGGATGAGCCCGAACTCTCCGGCCATGCTGTCCATGGGCCCTGGCCGCAGCTGTGGAGTGGAGGAGCCCCTGGTTGGGACAGGCAGGGCTGGAGTCTTCTGGGGCTCTGTGTTCCAACGCCCAGCATCGTGTCACAATGGCCCTCATGGCTACAGAACCGGGGTCAGCTTGAACATATATGTGTTTTTAACCAGCTTCTATGGCTAGAAGGAACATATAAAGCTGCCACCACCCGAAAAGGCCTATTTGAAGATCCAGGCTGGCGCACAGCTGCTGTGACACATCGTGTCCAATTAGGTAAGTCACGTTGTGTTAAGCCAATGCTGGTGACACAAGAATTTATAGCAGTGACACAAGTACAGAAATTCAGGAGAGCATTTTCATCCTGCAGTAACCACATAAAAATGCAGAAAGCAACATGTTGTTTTCAATTACCTTGAATATAAATTTTGAATTCTTTTAAAGGCCTCTTCATGCCTTGAAACCCTGCTTGAACAAAACATGGGCTTAAGAGAAAATGAATGAAAACTGGAGTTGCAGTATGAGTGCAGTGGGTACATCTGCATCCACAAGGAAGGATTTGATACCATTTTGATAAGTGGAACAACCGATGGTATTTTTAATTCATTTCTGTAATGCTCTTCAATCATCTGGATTCATGAATAGAGAATTTCAAAGTTCTGACTACAAGAAAATCTTTTTAACAGCTTGTCTGTTAAAGATTTTTGGTTCATTTTGGCAGGTAGATACAGACATTCAGTGACAAGGAATGTTATTTACAAAAATAAGCAAAGCCCACAGAAGCACACTTGCAGAAATAGTGTTAAATTTACATAACCATGAAGTAAATAAAACCAGCTTGGAAGGTTTATTTGAGAAGGTAACTCATTAACCCCATTTGTTTTTGCCTTTTGACTGGTAACTTAAAATGCTGAATTCAGGCAGGCTGACATCACCAAACCTTAACAACAGGGACAATCCTGGATGTGCTTTTTACCAACTCTCCTTTGGAGCCAAAATGCCAATTAACTCGTGTTATAATTTCTCAAAGAAGCACAATTAACATTCATGTTTTTGTCTGGGGATATAGCCACCATGACTACTGTTCCTTTCAGCTATTTATGTGCCACTAAACCCTCATGCCTTTGCATGTGTTTTAAATGTAACCCAACATTTCTGTATGGGAAAATTATGTCACTGTTACAGAGAGAGCTAGTTCTTGGGTCTCCATCTGGGAACACCAGCCTGATGAAGGATGCAGAGTAGTACAATGACAGCAACTTGTTGCCTAGATTTTGGAGATAAAAGCCTGCCATGTACGTTGTTAGATAAGCTTGAAGAAACACTGAGTGTCAAGGATATGGGGTAGAGTAAAGGTGGGATTTTAAAGGTTTGCCTGGCTTTCCATGGCAATGTTTTCTCTGTTAGTATGGATCCTGGCTCAAATTCTTTTGTCAGATCCAGAGGTCAAAAACACCCTGGAATGGCAGGCTGAGGCAGCATTCCAGGAATGGGCCAGAGGGACATAATGAAATCAATCCTTCCAGCTAGCTGACTTCTCTATCTAATGTTTGGAGACCTTTTTAGAATCTCTGATGGGCACCACAGTTCAGTCAAGCTTTTGCTTGAGGAATTTGACATTCGCTCTTGGATAGCTTACCAACTTTTATTCCTGGGATGTTCCTAGAGGATACGTATGCTGTCACATGCGCTCAAGTAACTCTGCAATCATACCCACCACGCTGTATAAGCAGTCACTCATCTTGGTTTTAATTAGTGATATCTTTGTAAGAGAAGATGACTCAATTTCATAACGGTATTGAAATAGCCCCAAATAACCATAGCAGAAAGCTAATTTGGGGAGCATTACAAGGCGTATTAAAGTCTTTTTTTTACAGAAAGAGGGCTTTTTAAAGGAGCCTGACTGACTGAGGTTTGCTAAGGAATTTTGTTTAGATCTAGATTCTTTTTTCCCATGCTTTTAGAATACAATTCATCAATAACAAATACTGAAGAAATGCTGGACACTTCTACATGCTGCCACTTGCACATTGCCTACATAGAAATGGTGACAGATAGAAGGCCATTGTGGGACCAGGATTGTCTACAGCCTCTGATAACACACCTAGGAAATAACATAACTACAGTTCAAATACTCTGGCCCAAAAAGAAGCCAAAGATGCCACCATTTCTATGATTGGACCATAGGCTACGTAAAAATAACCTAGAAAGATAACAATACTACATATTGTTTTCATTACCAAACCTGCAAATTAGCAATGGTGCAACTGACCCAAAGCGACAAAAACCAAACTCAGAAATAATGCTATTGATCAGAGATCATTTTGGACCTTTTTTTAGAGGTGCATTCTGCATAATAGAAATATCCAAATATGTGTTTTAAATACAAATCTCCCATGAGACAACATCAAATCATTTTTTTATAGCATTGTTGCAAATTGACACCTAGCAGCTGTTGAACTCATTAGATCGCACCAGGCTCCTCTGTTTGCCTGGCACAGCCACACAACCTGAAGTTGATTTAGTTCTTCATGAGCTCAGCCTACATCCCAGCCCCTCTTTCACAGTAAGCACTCATCAATTGTCCTTTCTTAAACAAATCACTAACTGCTCTTTCCTGAGAGCCCATCTGTTGAAATTTGAGTATTTTTATAACAATAAGAATGTGCTTGGATCTATCAGCATGTTTGGTTTTAGAGGGGATGGCTTCGATTTTCAGGCTGTATATGTAATGATAATGGCTGACTTGTCATTAACCTACAGATTTAACATTTTAATGGGAAATGAAGCAGCCTTATTTACAGAGGCTACAGATAATTGCAGCCTTCTCGGAGTTCTGCTCCAGGTAGGAGTAAAAATTAATCACAGTATTAAAGGTGGGTACTCAAAACCAGAACATACCTCTAAAAACAGTGATTCTGTCCATCTGCTCCAGTCATTTATAGACTGGATTAATCCTTGTGAGGAAGCTCCTAGAACAAGGATAATCAGAACCTTGTTTTTGTAGGCACTTCAGCTGCCTTTGCACCACAAAGAGACCCTAGTAGGAGAAAACTGAACAGGGGAGTTCAGGAGAGCTCATGAAAGTCAAATTCAGTGGCTAACTGACAAAGCAGGCAAACTAAAAGTAAATATTTTTAATGTACTCATATTCAGTTATTTTATTCAGTTTAAAATAACCCATTTTTCTTCCTTTACTTTTCTGATGCAATACCTTGTTGCTGTCTAAGACACTGAGATCCTTAGATGAGGGATAGCCCAGCTATGTCTGATTATTTGTCCTTGCATCTTTAAGAAATATTTGCATAGGGCTACTTTATAATTCCAGTAAGACACCCAAGCCTGTGAATTATAGTGCAGTAATTCACACCTGCTGCATTTAACAGCACTCGGCCTTCTGCCTTTCTCTAACAGTACCTTCTTGTGAATTATTGCTCCATAAGTCACCCCCAGGAGCATCTTGCTGCTCCCTCATCATGTTGGCATCTAATTGCAGCAGTTCTCTGGTGTGATTTTGTACATGAGAGTTAATATTTATGCAAGTGCCTCACACAGAGTATGATTTTTAGAAAGCCTGTACTTGGCTTGAGATTGCATGTTTTAAACCCTGATAACTACTAATGGTTTTGATGGCTATGCATTTTCAGCAAGCTTTTATCATCAAACACAAATGAGGAAAACGAGAGATTAGACCAACACAGTGATCAATTAACCAGTAATTCAAAGGAATGTAAAAGTGTAATTTAAACTGTAAAATCCTCTTCCTGAACTACAAGGGTGCCTGTATATACATGTGTTACCTTAGAGAGGTGTTTAAGTCCTTGACAAATGTGGAATGTCACAGCCAGAGCCCTAACCTGCTGTCCCAGGCACCCTGTGACACCAGAGCAGCTTTGCATGCCAACCCAAACATGTGGAGACACCAAAGCCCCTTCCACTTCTCCCAGCCAAGTGCCATCATAAATCAGGACTCAAAGGAAGAGGACACTGTGAGGTTAATTTTGTCTGTTTTCATATCTTAAGTAGCAAATTAACTGAAACCGCTGCCTTAGTGCTCCAATTTCCCTGCAGTGTCCTGGAGAAGAAAAGCGTGCATCTGGCAGAAAAGGCTGAACTCTTATCACGGTAGTAAATAGTTATCCCCATAACACGGCAAAAAGTTCATGCTGGATTAGAATTGAAGAATCATCAAAAGGAAATTTTGCTACAGAGCTGAATGCTACAGTGTAATCAAGATTCACGTCTTCAGGTATTTTTAGAAAGGTTATTTACTGACCAGCATTAAGGCAGCATCTAAAGGCCTTACATTAAAATCAGGACTCTGTTGTGCTAAGCAGCATGTAAATATTTCCAGAGAAAGACAATTTTTCTTCGGTGTGTTTTATGCTGGGGTTATAGGCAGTAATTTCAAAGTGGAGAGGAAGGGAAAGGAAGAGGATGGTGTCTCTTGGGAGGAGAGGGGATCAGCCTTTTTCCAGAGTCTTTAAAGCTTTTGTTTATCTACACAGAAGCCCTGAAACAAACGCTAATACATACTGTGCAGCAGCTTAAAAACTTGTAACTTATTCAAACACCCTTCAAATAATTTGCAAACATACATGAGGTTTTTTGTTTGTACTTTATAAAATACTACCATTACAAAAGAAAGTAAAGGATTTGCTGCTGCTATGAGTCATCAGAGAATAAATGCAATGTGCAGCAGCGAAGATATATAACGCGTGGCCTGCTAAAAGAAGATGCTTTAGTATCACAGGATGTAAGAAACATCCCACATTTCTTCTGTTGCTTTTCCACTGCTACCCAGCTAACTGTCAGCTCGCCCTATGTGCAAAAAGCTGTGGTCACAACCCTCAACATTAATACAGACAACCAGTCCTTCCTGCCAAAAAACAGCATTCAGATGAAACGTGATGAGGCAAACAACAGTTTGTATTTCACACTTCATGGGAGCTGTACGGATGCTCAGATCTGCCCACACAAGCTTCTTGCAAGACCAAGATCCGAATCGTAATTTATAAAAAAGAAAAAAGAAACCAAATGAAAATACACGCACAAAAAAACCCCAAGCCTTCATAAGGCAAAAACAACTGTTGTTCTTCAAGTGGGGAAGCACAGATGGGGCCTACCATACCGAGGAGCCTAAAGGACTTGCATCCTTCTGTGGAGAAGTGGGACCACTGCCAACTCCTCACATTTCTAATAGAGCTAAACTGTGCTCCTCTGAGCAATGGAAACAACTTTCATTCATCTTATGAAGTAATAAAAAACAAAATAAGATAATTATTGGTGTCATTATAAAAGAGGATAAATTCCAGCAAACTCAATGAAAGTTGTGGATTACAATGAGTTACTAAAAACAATGAAAACAGTATATCCTCTTCTCAATGTTTTAATGGGACAGAGTCAATTTTTATTATCATGTATTTACTAGTCTTCCCAGCAGAAAACAGTATTTAAAATTAATGTAACTAATCTGAAAATCAGAGTGAATACTGCTAATTCACACAACGGTTTAGTTAGGCCTAATTCATTTCATAGCTAGAAACATTCTGCTAATGTTTAATACATGGAGAAGCTTTTAGTAACAAACTCCAATTACTGAATCCTTCTGACTATCTTCGACTGGCTGAACGTGTAAACAGTCTTGTACTTAAATGTTCCAAGATCCCCTGTACAAGACTTTCATTAAAAAAAATCTTAGGGAGCTCTGCAGTCGTATAATTGTTTTAAGCCTTAGCATTTCAAAGGACTTAACCAATGTTAATTAAAATCTGATCCTACTCTAAGAGCTGCTTTTCATTTGTTACCTGGATCTACGGCTCTGAGTCCCCCTCCTTGTAGTCAGGTACCAGGTCTGTGCTAAGCTCCAGCAATCGGTGTCAAACTCTGGCACTCCCACGTTTCTAGATCTTTCTGCCTGAAGTGCTGGATGCCCTCACGCTCTCTGAAATAATGGGAAATGCAAAGTTTTTGTAGTTCTCAAAGTTATGCTACCGGTGAAGTGCTCACAAATGGATTCTAAGTGACTCACTTTAGATTTTGAGGTTTGAAAGACGAGACATAATAATATTTGTAAAAAAATTGTTGAAGGCTGTTATCCCCTCACGGTCTGCATAAGTAGGAGCTTGCTTCCCAATTACCTGCCTGCCACTGTAATGATTGATTTCAGCGCTTTATGAACAGCATATGCAGCCCTCCTATGTTTAGATAAGAGATTACAAGGACTATCAATCCTCAGGCTCTTGTGTACAATATTAAGACTGTCTAAAGTTAATATATTTCGTCCACAGACTGGTATTACTTAATTATATTAGTAGTAGTTCCAACCTGCAGAAGGGCTGAAGTGCTGCTGGGGATCCAGCCTGTCAGGTACAGCTTAGAAATGTCTTTGGTTGGTTAAGTTCACTTCTCCTGCCAAATTAAGAACGTAACACTCGAGGATAAATAGTCACAGAAAACTATTGGGACCTGAATCAGAGCTTGCACAAAGATTGCTGAAGTAGCTTTGGTATCGCTCACTGTAATGGCCGTCAGATCCCTTTGGATCGCTTTTATAAAAAATTTCCCTGACTCTTGTACCAAGGCAGTGCTCATTAGTTAGCTTGTTCCAGAACTAACAAGTTTATACCCAAGACAACACATCCACGTTCAGATTGCCTCCTGGAAAATCACAGTCTGACACTGGATTTCATACTCAGACACCAAGTGCCCAGATATCAGCTGCAGTATGCACCGTGCTGTCCTTTCACTATCCATGACAGCTCACCCAAGAAAGCCTTGGTTACCTTCAGTCCAGCACAGCATTTGGGAGGTTTAAAGAAATAGGAATGAACCCTTCCAAGCTCTCACAAAGCCAATGAATTGTACTGACAAGATGCTGCTATCTTGTGCTCCACACAGTGGTGATTCCCAGCTACAAGGATGCCAAACTCTAAGGCAGTAACCTTACTAGTGATAGAGTCAAATCCTGACACCCTTCCTCACGTGAAGTGAAGACGTACTCTGATTAGTCCTATTGCAGAGCCATGCTGTAAGCTCTGGGGACTCCCAGAGGTGAGCAGTGACTCTTACCTGCTGTTACACTTTCGTTGCCATTACTAAGGGAATGAGCTGACTTGAACAAGGCCCCACGGGATGGGCAACACACTACCCAGAAAGAAAGGTGCAATCAGTCTGGGTGAATCTGTCTTTGTGAGGTGTTGGTGCTCACAGCCTGAACAGCACAGGTATTTGACTACCTAGGGAGTACAGATAGGAGCTTAGGAGGATTTAGCAATAAATCCCTAAGCAGAGCATACCCTAATGACTTGAAATCACAGCGTGATGGGTGTCTTTAAGCCATTTGCCGATTCTTACTTACCACACACCTACCTCTTAATGGTTCTGAGCAGCAGGTTTACAAATGGACTTAGCACCTAAAATCCCCTTAAAGCAATGAGAAATGAAACAGCATAGCTCTTTTTAAGATGTGACCCTATATTTTCAATAAAGGCTGTTGGGATTGCCTGGGTCGTGTAGCAACACTGCAGTAGCTATAAACTAATTCCAACAAGAGGAGGAGCAGCTTCATGGTAAAGCTACCATGTTTTCTGCTAAGCATGCAGTAAATAACATTTCGGTGCTATAGTTCCAAACATTTGCACCTGAGTGTTAAAAACTTTTCTAAATTATTCCTAATGCTTGTATATTGGACAATACACAGATCTGCTTTCTGGTGTTGTTTTTTTTTTTTTTTTCCTCCCCCCCCTTTGTGTTTACGTGTCTGCTTGCAAAACCACCTCATACATAATGCAGTGCAATAAACTGCAGCATGGAGTGGCTGTGCAGCCTTGCCCATGTGTAAATAGCAGGAGAAATCCATTACTCACAATGTATCCTTCAAATGCAATTCAAGTTTGACAAACATTAAACAATTTGAACCAACTACAGAAAGCAATGCTTCCTTTGAGTGCCTCTTAGGAAGCTCATCATCAAGCCATTCTTCAAAAACGCTGGGCAGAATTAATGATTTCCGTAAGGTAAATAACTATGTGCTGAAACAAAGCTGAGGTGCACTCTCAAACACTTGCCTTTGTAAGCAGGAATGTCATTTCCCAGTTCCAATGTTTGTACTGTTGGCTGTTTTAAAAACTCTCTTAATTGCAGCCGCTTTGTGTTGGGCATGTGTGCGTGTATCTGGCTGTGCACGCTGTCCGGCACAATGGTACCATTTAGAATTTAAAACATAGCTTTTCCTCCTGTGTGGTACAACATTTTCATTTGTTCGTGCTTCATTTACGTAACTGAAGTGCAAGTCCATTTTCTGTTAAAGTAGATGTCTTATTTTAGAGCATTTAAAACAATCAACACCAGAACACAGTGCATTTAATGCAAAACATTGTTCTCCCCTACCAGCACAAATCAGGAGTCACTCTATTAAGACCAGACTATATTCAGATACGGTTAATTCAGAAACAGGATCACTACGTCTATATAAAATCTTTCTTCCATTTCCATTGACTGAAGAGCAAGCACTGTGTGGACACAACAATTTCATATTTCAGCCTATCAGAATTTCAGTGCTTTGTGAGGGAATAAAGACAATTACTTTGAGCCACCGCATGACAATCACAGAGCATTTTTCCCTTTTAGCTGGTCTGAGGCTTCTCACCAGCACAGAGGCACAAACTGACCCTCTGCCACCTGGGCAGTCCCAATGAGGCATATGCTGCTTGGGAACCCCAACAAGTTGTTTTGGGAGATTCATAATCAAGATTCCAGCAAGGAAGGATGAATAGGGGCTCTCCTTTTTTAATTTGGAACCACGAACAATTTCCCCAGATTTGAAAATGTAAACATCCCAACCATTTCTAACCTGAGCTGACCGAGGTGTATGTCCTAAATGTCCTGGCTTGAGCCCCTGTGAGCACAAGGACATGTCCTCTGACAAACACACACCGCTACGCCTGGTGCAGCAGACAACATTTCAGACAGTTTCTCTTGTCTACTACATAACAGACTACACCAATCTATTCGTGGCCAGACAGGTACATCTTTCAGGAGAAGCCACAAATGGATTGTTTCACATCGTGCCAGCGTGAATCCACAGAGAGGCAGGGCTGGATTGGGCTGAGGAGGTGAAATCAGACAAGGAAGAAAACTTAATGGACTAAAATGGTGGGATGTCTTCTGCTTTCTGCTTGCATTTAGCTGTGCACGTGCTGATTTGTGCTAGGGAATCAGACCCTGGGCTGCTTGTGTGTGGTGGGAATATCTATCAGGGAGCAAGGAGGAGCTGAGCCACGTAGTGCTATGCTCAGTGCAAAGCCTGACTTTCCAGCACATGGATCTTTAGTAAATGACAAATAAAGGATTAACTGCCTGAAGCACTAGCCCCTCTACCTCAATATTTATAGCTTTTCAAGTTATTAGCTTTTTAATTAACACTGAAAGATCTGAAAGCACCTAACTGTACTGTGCCGTAATTATATTAACAAATTACAGACATGAAAATTAAAATTTGGTTGCTCTAATATTCTATTTGGAAATGTGCAAATAGAGTTGATGTTTTGCTAATAAATGCTTCTCAGATGTTATGTTTCTAAATGAAAAGAGAAAATGTACCTTTATAGTATTCCTTTAAGTGCTTCTGCCCTCATTTGGAATTAATCAGCAAATACAAACAGTACTTGAGCTTCGGAAATACCCCTTCCTTAACCTCACTCCAGTTATAACAATTTCCTAAATTACAGACTGTACATATATTAGGGATAACCATTTTACACCGGGATTCTGGAGGTAGTCAGCTTCATTTTCTCTCCCTTTTTCTCTCTCTCCATACACATAAATGCTGTTAAATATACACATGCAGAAGGAAGGAATTAGAAGACTGCATAATGCAAATTAAATGTCAGCTACATACACTCTCAGAAATGCAGTGTTTTCCCTTTCTAGCCGGCCAAATACACAAATTTACTTTCTCCCACCAAAAATCTATCCAAGACAAGCAGGCATGGGATTTGACTATCCCTGCAAATAAGACACCGATGCAAATTTGCTCTGTTTCCAAACCAGACCTGTCCTCAGCCTTCCCCGGTTTTGTAAATGGGACAATTCAGTATGTGTAAGACAGGAACAAGGAGGAGATGAGCCTGTGCTGGGTGATAGAGCCGATGGAAACCAAAACTGCAAACCTCCAGGGGCAATGTCGTAGAAGAGGTGGCAGGAGAACTCCATGTCTGGAGCTGCCTGCTTCAATACCAAGCTGGTATCTTACAGTAAAGGCCTGGGTAACGTTATGATGTCCAGCCACTTCATGGAAGGTACCACGAAGCATTTTGCAGAGGCCCAGAAAATGCCTGTGTATCACCTACATCTAACACAAGGCTAATGCTGCTGGTTAATGAGGCACTGTTTAAACAGTTTCAAGACCTATACTCTGCATGAAATAACCACAAAGAGCTAGGTATTAGCATTTTTTTTTAGTTTCTCTGTCTGTGATGATACATAGCTACATGAGAAGCTTTCTGCCTTAAGAAGATTATATTAAATTCTCATAACTTCAGAAAAGTTATTCCTAGGTTACTCCAGTGTAACAGCAACAGCAGACAAACACATTCTACCATATAATCCAGATTTCCTGGTAAGTCTCCCAATATTAAAGTGATTGAAAAACCCCAAATACCTAGCACTGCTTCAGTCTCAAAATCATCTGTTGGGTTGTTTTATCTAACACACAGAGGAAGTAACAGTCTGAAAATTGTGCTGTAACGAGATTACTAGAAGATTTATTATTAATTATTGCATAAAGAGACAGTGGTACATGTGGTGCTGAGTAAAGCACAGCAGGGAGAGGTAATCCCTGCCTGAAGTATTTTACAGTCTAAATACATAAGCAGTGTAACAGGCATAGGGACACAGCAAAGAAAGCTTCTGTTTTAGAGAGTACGTTTTTCTGCATGGTATCTTGGGAGACTGACTTCATTTTAGCTGATGTGATTTGACACTGGTGGCCTCCTTGGAATTAGCGAGCCATTATTTATGATCTGTACATCCATATAAAATCAACGACTGCCCCCAACTCTTACCGTTGGAAATGTCAAGGCACCTGGACAGGGAAAAGGGCAGTGGCTTTGTTACCTGGGCTGTGGATCTGCAATTTGTATGCAGGAACTGCATGAGAGAGAGCCTGAGAGACACTGGAGAAGCAGGCAGAGGCTGTTTTGAGCCCATTACCTACTGCAGAGCAGCAGGAGGGAGTGCCCTGTGTGATGCATGGTGCTCTGCACACATTGTACCTGTGATACAGGACGGTAGTTCCCTTACCAGGCAGGGGGGTCTTGAGCTCAGCCACTGCTCCTGTGTCTGACCTGAAGCCTTCCTGGGACAAGTAGCTCAGAACCAAACAGCAGCTGAGCCTGGAGACAAAGGCATAGCCAAAGTGACCCACGAACGTCCCTGGGGGCTGGCCCTGCCTCCCTGCATGTCAGGGAGCTCATTCTACCATTCAGCGTGGGGAAAAACCCCCATGTCAGACCTGAGCACCAGGTAAGGGAACCGCTGGAGGGAGGGCAGTGGAAAGCCATCAGCTATTAAAGGGAATTGTCTGCATCCCTACTGAAGCATTAATAACCTGAAACAACCCTCTTGGATTTTAGTGCTGCAATGAACAAGCCTTTGCAGGACCCACACAGTTCGGGTCAAAGGGCTGTGTTAATGCATAAATGGTGATTTGTGATAAGCTACACATGGGGAACAACCTGTGCAAGCTGAAGGTCCAAGAAAGACGTGGGCTTAGTAGCTCTCCAATGCTAACAATTTATACAAGATACAGTATCTGAAAAATGCTAAATATCATGATTCAGTGGCAGATGAACCTACAGGTCTGTGTTCTCTCAATTGCTGTTAGTTCAGCAGATTTGTACAATGTGCACTGGTGGAAAAGATCAGTGCACAATTTTAAAATTGCAGTTTTACTGCTGTGGAATAAAACAAGACTTAAAAGAACAACTAAAAAGCAGCGCTGTGCCATGCATCCACACAGAGATGTCTGCTCCTGAAGCCTTCTCAGTACCGCAGCCAACTGCAAGTAACCCATTGGTTCCTATGATTTATTTTTTGGACACAGAGCTCACTGTACTTTTAATAAATTTGAGCAATTGTACATGTATTGAAATACACATTTCCCCATGTTTCTTTGAAAAAATATTTTTACTAGTATGATTGAGCAATGCATCCTGTAAAAATGCAAATGAGAAACGAACTTTCTCAAGAAATGCTTGCTAGTCCTAACTTCAATGTTTTCAAAGCAACTGCAGCGCAAAGATTAATTTTGGTGTTTGTATTTAGAGCCTTAACATATCCAGAAAACATCAACAGGTGGCCCAACAAAGTTGTGGTATCTCTGTTTTTGGAGAAAACTCAACTGGAGAAGGTCCTGAGCTACCTACACTGACTGACCCTGCTCTGAGTAGGGGATTGGCCACGTCACTCTCCATCCAACCACTGCAACACCGTGACTCTTCCCTGTTCAGAGATGCTATAGAAAAGACTTATACATATTATCTACATATTTTAATTGTGAAACTGCATTTGCTCTACTAATAGTTTACTTCTACATACTAATTACTGAGACATGATACTCACACAGTGTTTCAGTAATGAGTTACATGATGCTCTGTCTGAGCTGAGAACTGAACTACAGAATTCAGCTCAGGAGGAAAATCCTGCGCTGCATGTTCAGACTCCAGAAGACATAGCTGTTAATAGGAAACACAGTTTCATACTGAAAAATTCCACGAAACACACAGGTTGTTTTCCCTGGCAATTCTGAGACCTCAGGTAATAGTTCAGCCAGCTGCTTGAACTGGGGCTTACCTTTGGGTATTTAAGCAGTTATATCAAAGTTATACTAATTCTGCTTGAGTAGTTTCCAGGGTGCAGCTCCATACTACAGGCTCTACTTGCTCTACTCGGTGCAGCTCTGCTAGGGATGTTAGTTCAGTATCAGTGCTGACCCCTGTCCATCACAGCTCTCATCAGAGCCTTTTTGCCTCTAACCCTAACCTTAACCTAACAGTACTCTACTGTCTCAACCCATAGCTGCAGCAGTGACCTGGAGAAGAAATAAAATTACTTGAATTGATGGCAAACTCATCCTATTACTAGGGATTAACAACAATAGAAAAAGCTGTGAAGATACCGTTCGCCAGTGTTCCCCAGTTGTGCCTATCTCTAGGCTGTCCCTATGTCTGACCCCTACTCTTGGTGTATGCCATATCCCAGTGACCGCTGCCCAGAAATATTTTACCTTTTATCCTGTTTCTTCAGATCTAAGATGATGCAGGATTAAACTGAGCCCTTGAGATACTACAACATCAAAACTTCAGATTGACCAGAAGCCATTAGACCAGTAACCCCAGGCTGCCCTGGAAGAAACCGAAGACATTCCCCTGTAACAGTGTCAATCTGCATGTAAGACACTTTAACCATCCACTCTGAAACGCAGATGATGGCTGTGACTGAACACGAATTATGTTGACTGAGATCTTGGTATTTAGAATATCACATCGGCAGCTCCCTTTCCTTACAGAATCAGTAGCTTCATTACAGGTTTTTTATGTCCTTTTAACTGGCTGGAATTAGTCATTGATGTAAGCAGGATACCAGACTTCCTGGGTTTATGTTCTCATTAGGAACAGTCAATCCTGAGCATCCCGTTGGGACAGTGCTCCACGTGGCGAGCAGCATGCAAACTGCGGTACCATTTCCTAAGGACCTAATCAGGCTTGTTGCAATCTTTCTACTTTTCCCACATCCCCACTTCCTTCTCCGTCCAACCCACATCTTTTGCTTCACTGGAAGAGTCATAAAACCACTTCCTCAAATAAAGCACAGGTTGGTGTCACTGTGATTCATTAGTTCCTATTTGCCTCCTTTTGAATCCAGAGGGTTGGTGAATTACAGGCACATGATAAAGACCTTAAAGCTTAACAAATGAAATTTGAACACAACAGACTAAAAAGAAATCAAGGTAAAAATGCCACTGTGAACTCTACCCAAGATCCCATCCATCCCCAAACACATGATCAGCAGTGGTTGAAATGAGTTTTGAAATTTTTCTCTTTGGAACTGAATGCTCCCTTAGCTGCTTTTAATTATTACAGTTAAATGCAGAAAAGTTTTAACTGTAAGCTTTAAACATCCTTTTAAAGATAACTTGAGGGAGTTGAGATCAGGAAAAGAAAGAATTAAATAAGCTTTCAGTCTTTTCCAATCTGTGTTGCTTTTCCACCCAGTGCCCTGGCCTTTTTATCCTCCTCTGTGTCTTTTCGAGAAGGTTCATTAACAAGCATCTTCAGAAAGAATAAGAAAAGAGGATGGAGTGCACGATCACTGCCAGATTGAAATGCACGCCTACAGCTGGCCTGGCATTCAGGAGCAGAAGAATTCTGACGAGGTTGGGGTTTGTGTTTTCATGCAGGATAACTACTTTGAAGGTGTTTTGTTTGTTTTTCATTCAGGAGCCACCATGCAGCCTTACTCAGAAATTGCCTTTGATAGCAATGTGAAAGGAGTTTGCCAGTCCATGCTGGCACTTTTCTTCTCGATGAGAAGGTTCCCAAATGATGCACTGTCATTTCAAGGAATCAGTCCCTGCTTTCTGCAAACACTGGGAGATCCACGAGGACCTGGGATGTGCGGAACTCAACCCCCAGACCACACTGTAAGGGAGGGAAAGGAAAGGGTGCTGGTATACCTACAGATTTGTACAGGGTTATGAACAGAGTAAAGGAACTCGGTTTCAGCTTGCTGTAGCCAATGAATCAATCTTTTATTTTTCTTTCTTTGTATCTTTTCTGAAGTTAAAGTTAAAACAGATAAATAGAAAAAAAGAGACAAAAGAAAAAGAAATAGATCTGCACCTCTCCCCACTAAGCAGGGATATGTAGCTCTCAGCAGCACTGGGTTCTTTTGTGTATCACTTCTCCTTGGGCATTTCCAGTATTTCATTCCGTGGTTTCATTTTTACGTGGCAGGCTTTCTCAGGTGAGCATTATGGAAGGCCATTATTTCCTCCTCTAACTTTTTCACTGTGTACACCAGGAACAGCTAAAAGCAGCCTTATAATTTCCCAGGCTGGCAGTGTTCCACGGCTTTATCTTTCAGCCAACCTAATAAGCCAGGAGTGAAAAGCAGCACCGTGAGGGGCAGGAGAGGAGAGACGCAGAACGAATCAGAAAACAGCAAAAATCAATACAGACATCTACATGGCCACATTTTTAATGCAAATTGGCACAGCTCCACAGATGTCCATGAAAAAAAAAAAAAAGAGTTAATATATACCAGCTGAAAAAGGGCTTTCATTTAGGACCCATAATTTTCCTTTTTTTTTTTTTTTTTCTTCTCCAAAGACAGAATTGTGGACCAGAAAAGCTCCTGTCTGTCACCAAGGGTTGCCATCAAACATCTAGCAGGTGGCAGTCAGCATACACCACTGAGACATGGAGTGAAAATACAATGAAAAATTTAACCAAAACCATCCAAAAATCAGGCCTATTTATTGTTCTGAGAAAAGAAACGTACTAGCAGGCATGTTATTTTGTGTTCAGATTACCATTCTGCCACCCATTAGTGAAGTCAAGAATATTAAGAAGAGGTTAAGCTGCTACGTGTGCAGGACACACAAACACTCTAAAGATTCCTGCTTGCGCTGTGATCATTAGGATGGTAATATTTTTACCAAAATCACCCATGTATTCACCTAAATAGTTAAGAAAGCAGTAGCATGATATCTTACTACCCTTCCAATTAGGGAGGAAGCAGATATTAGGCAGAAAATTGTACTTGGATCATACCCTGCCTGACCCTTTAAGGTTGTCTGCCTTCTTATTTACTGCCTCTTGGAGTTGCACAAATTAATATATTTATCTTTGCTAGAAAGATAAATGAAACCACATTGGTAAATACAGATCTATTTTTTCACTGACTTTACCCCAAAATGAAACATTTACTATGTCACCTGTGGCACTTAATGCTAGTCCATCAAATGTATTTGCAGGAGGAAACACAGAAACAAACAAATGCAGCCCCTTGGGTCCCTGTATGAGCCCTGATTTTGGACATTTTGTTGTCTTGAGTCAGTTACATGTCTGAGCATTGATAAAAGCAGCTGGTGGTCCACAGATAATGCATCTACTTTAGCAGGATTACAAAAGGGTCATACAACTGCACCGAGGAAGCCTAAGCTAAAATTCTCAGTACGACAATCAGCATTCACTCACGACTTCTCTCACTCCTTCTTTTCTTTCAGTAATGAAAACAATCGATGAAAACCAATCCCAAAGCAAACCTTCCACAACTCTCCAGCATCAAATTAATATATAAAAAGGAAGGAAACGGTCTCAATCACGTGGGCACATTTCTGATCATTTATTAATGTTGGGTTCCATTTTGCACCCGTCACCCAGTGATTTTAGCGGGTCTAGTAGGAAAATCAAGTATTACTTGGTGGGCAGTAACCAAAGGGTACCAGAAAGGTACCCAAAACAACCCAGAGTAATCACTTTTCCAAACTGAACTGCCAGAGAAAAGCATCTTCAGCTAGGATCTCCCAACTTCCCAGCCTCTCCGAGTGTCTGTAGCAAAACCGAGGCTGTTCCCTGCCATCCCATCCCAGCTCATCTACCCAGGATTTATAAAGCAGGCTCATCTGCCACAGTGGTGTCTTGCTTCATTGCCGGGGGCTCCTGTGTGCCAGACAATGCACACTTAATGGGTATTAAGCATTTGAAAAAGAGAGAGTTGAGAAACTTAATTAACTGTACCTAAAACAGTAGGGTGCCTGCTGCGTTTCAGGCTCTGAGGTCCTACTAAATAATAACTACACACATCCAGGGGAGAGAAGGAAGGTGGGAAGGAGCAAAAGGAGACGCAGAGACACAGGTAATAATGTATTTAATAAAACAATCACACGGTGAGGCAACAGCACTGCCACAGCAGCTGACGGAGGATGGGAATGCCTTCCTGACACGCACCGGTCCCCTATCCCATGTCCAATTTCCTATTTCACTGCTGCTGCAAGGCACCACCTGCAGTCCCGTGATGGCCCACAGGTAGAGTCAAACCTTCAGCAGAACGCTGAGTCCTGCTCCTGGTGAGGCTGGCAGCGGGTACCCAGGAGCAGATTAGAAACTAAACCACGCTACAGGGATGCAGACAGGGAAATGCCCCACGTCCCACCACAGGAACTCACTGCAGCTGGATGAAGCACGTCTGTCACTGATGCACAGAAGTAAATGTGCAATTACATTGTACGATCCCTGAGGAAACTACAGCTTTGTGGATGCTTCAAGTGAAAACACATTCCTGAGATGCACTACCGGCAGCTACAGACCCCAGACACCAGTAGCTCCCACCACAGACGGGCAGGCATTGCCACGGTGCCTAAACCACAACTGACAGGTTTACAGTGAGTCTGAAATTACCAAAAAAATGTCCAGATTGTCGTGACAAGAACTTCATCTATCTTTGAATCCCACTTTTTTGAAAACAAGCAAAATCTGACTGTTTAGGAACTGCAAACCAGAGCTTTAAGACATGCAAGGGCAAGGGTCTTTAAGTCGCCAGAGCATTTGCCATCACCGCAGCCTACTAACTCCTAATCGGTCCTATTCATTTGGTACTCTGGCTACTGTGACTAAACCCATGTCAGCAGCTGTATCGATAGATCAGTATTCTTTTTTTTTTTGTGTGTGTGCGTTTTCTTTTCAGCATCTTTTTAATTAAAAAGATTATAAGAAATATAGGCATCATGTCTGTGTTTACTCAGATGCTCTTGGAGAGGCGTAGTGAGACAGAAAAAATGCTCTCTGATAAATCAGTTGATAATTGATTTAAAATATTGTTAAATAATTCATTTGATAAATAATATCCAACCATGCGTAGCTGCAGTAGTAGAAAATTTAACCTTGAGAATTATTAAAACCAGCTGTCAAAAGTCACAGCAGTTGTTATACATATGGAATATACACAAAGACAATAATTTACTGAGGTTTTCAAACACTATATTTTTAACAATTTCTCAGCCAGATACTTTTCTTAGCACAACTACTGCGCTGTGTTAGTTGCCACATCTTCAAAAGATGATAAAAGCTGAATATGCAGACTGAGCCACCTCTTCCTATTATAATGGAAATTAATGGAAAGTATGATTAGTCATGATAAACTATTAAAACTCACTCAAAGAACAGCAGAGGTAACCTCAGGGAAGCGAATCAAATTGTAAGTTCAGGTCTATATTTGTATATTTACACCTGGTTTTCACAGCACAGAAGAGATCAGAGTATTGTCCCAACTTTTTTTCTCAGGGAGAAAATATCAGGATTATAACAGGTGACAAAAATTTGCAACTAGTAGTTTTCTGGAGCAAAACAGCTTTCTACGAAATTGAAACATTCTGGAGGATATATCAATTCTGGCAAATTTAATCTCAAGACAAAGTGATAAGATTGAAACATTTTGAGTATAAGACTGAAATAAGTCCTTTGTGTCTAAATGACATTTCTATTTATTTGTTTATTTTTATATTATTTATTATATATTTTAATGTGAAAGTGAAAGGAGATGTTTCATTCTGAAACAGTTTTTCAAAACTTGCATTTCCTGATAAGGTCTGTGATTTTGAATGATCTTAACCTATATTCTCTCTTGCCCTGCTACTCATCTGCTTGTACATGCACGTTGCCTCTTATTCTGTAAACTTCCTCGTAGGCTTTTGGGTACAGAAGCCCTTTTTGCTTGCACAGCGGTGCACATAATCCATTTTTGATGAGTGGCTAAAGAGATGTGATGTGTAACTGTACAATAACCAGGTACACATTTACTTGGTAAACCATTTGTAAACCATTTGTTGGTCTTCTAAAGCAGGTCTTTTAAGGAATCTGCACACACAATACCTCATGATGACAAAAACATCAACTGCAAGTCCGAAAGACTTCCAGTTGTTCATTTAGGTCTAGGTCACGTACCAAGAGGTAGTACAGCACCCAAAGTGGGAGGTTAGAGTTCAGAAAAATCCCTCATTGTTTTCCTTCAGACTGGCTTTCTCAAAGGAGGATTCAGGAGCTCTCATTGTGAGGAGCGTCACTCCCTGCTTGCACTGCACAGGAGACCGAGTTCTGAAACACGCTGCGTTCTGGACCAGGCTCCAAAGGGCCAGGCAACTTTTGCTCATGATGCCTATGCCTCTGCTGTACTACTTTAATTTTTGGACACACGTCTTTCTTTTCCCCCCAAAAAAATAATCGTAGCCACTTACCCCATTCATGAGGGTATGTTAATTACTGTTTTTTTTGGAGTAACAGATTTGCAAGGTGGCTCTCTTTTTTGGCTGTCGATTTCATTCTGTTTGCTTCTGTCAGAGCCACATCTCTAGGAGATATCTTAAGGGTGTTTCAGAATGAATAGTGTTCATGAGCATCAAGCAGATTTGCACAAAAGGGAATATATATTTCTCTTTCTTGTCAAACCCTTGAAGTGTGCTGCCTCAGTATCTTAAAGGATAAGAACAAGGAAAAGAAAGCCCCAACTGCTGTGAACTTTGATGATGCACGTTTGGTACCACAGCTTCTCTCAACATGGCTTGGCTTTAGAAGCTGCACATTTTTAGAGAACCTTTTCATACAGAGAAGCTCACATCTGCATAGAGTTTCACTGTAACTATTAGAGAAAGTTTTAGCTTGTCCTTATCAGATGTAATCCCAGATGAAAAAACAAAGTAGGCCATTAAAAAGAATCTTCTAAAATATTCCCCACACCATGAACGCAGCAGTACGCAATTGCAGCCTTCTGTTTCAGAAGTATGCCATGAGCATCCTTACCAAAGCAGCCTGTTTGGGCACTGGGGAAGATTGTTCCAGGAGCATTTCAGGTGCCTGCTTCTGCAGTGACTTGCACAAATGGTGGCAAGTGTATTTAGAGATGCCCTTCAAAAGTGAGAGTCATTATAGGGAAACTACAGAGGGATGGTCTTACATTATTAGCTCATCCAGCTAAAATCACTTCTAATTTTAATAAAACACAGCCCCATATTTACTAGCAGGTGAAGTGGCTGATATCCCCAGCTGTATCCTTTCTCCACTGCCCAAACCTATCTCACCAGTCCTTCTTTGCAGCCCAGGGAAGAGCCAGATTCTTAGGAGCTTGCCAGAGCTAACAGCCTGGAAAACTCACAAACAAGCATGGATTTCAGCTTTACTTAAATATGGACACCAAGAGGTCACAGGCCCTGTCTGTTACCTACACATTAAACAATATTCTGTCGAATTCAGCTTTGCAGTGGGCTCTCAGTGAACACCTCTATGTTTTATTGCCTTTTCTCTAGCACACATTTGATCTGGATGGATATGCACGGTAGTCTGCACCTGCTGAAATCTTACCAAATAGCACCTTTGGGAATGCTGCTGTGTGCATGAACCAAAGCTGTGCAGACTGACCTGAGAGACCCACCACTGCTGACTTTTGGAAGAATATTTGTGGTAGAGGAAACCAAATGTTTTCAGCTTCCTGCAGTATCGAGGAGTGCAGCGCCAGGCTGGGTCTCCAGCTGATGGATACCTCCCTAAATGCTGCACTCACCTCCTGACAGGCTCCGTTCCGAGCAGACTCCATTATGGGAAACTCTCAGTGAAAAAACGCTTGCAGGATCACTCCATCAAACACTACTAACACGTGAACTGCCTTCTCTTAAAAATAGTTTCATGGTGCCATTTCCTTATTCATTTGACTGAAATAGGCACATTCATCAGAGCAGAGCACTGACTACCAGCCAGCATTCACAGGAACAATTATCTTTTGCAAACACTGACGTTATGGCTCCGCACAACTGTCTGTCTGTCCTTGGCGTTTTTAACGAATGTGTACTCAGCCTGATACTGACTGTATATTTCTGTTTTACTGCGGCTTTTGATTTGACAGTTGTTGGCAATTCTACTGCTGATTTATTTATCTGTTGTACCCCTGCTGCTTTTTCCAAAGCACTACTTCCACAGAGTTTCCAGGCAGTTCAATATAACCTGCCTCAATCAACTTTCCTATTTTCTTTTCTTCCTTTCAATAGTCCCAAAGTCCAAGGCACCTATTTTTCAACTTAGAACATTCTTTCAAGGAGTAATATATACTGGTTTTTAAGAACACTACACTGCTTTACTTGCAGCAGGAGAGGCAGCTAGGGATACCTCCAGAGACTCCTGCAAGATTACCCTCTCTCAGCCGAGAAGCCAGACGCAACCCACAGCACGAGGACATTTGTTTCTCTCGTGCACGCTGCCGTGCCTCTGCAGCCATCACTGTGCAGAGAAGGGAATACCAAGTGCTGCAATTTCGAAACTCAGGCTCCCAAACAAAAGACAACCCAATCAGCTATTTATAGCATGGCTGGAGCACGACAATATCTCATCTGTGCAGTTCTGCCACTCTGCCCCGAGAATCTCAAAGCTATTCAAATGAACGGCAGCGTAATGACAGCATGGCTGCGAACAAGTTTCCATCAAACATTTTTTAGAAACTGAATTAGATTTTCAACAACATAAAGATTCTGCAATCCATTACAGTGATTTGAGCATTACCGTAATTAAAAGTTGTACCATTTAATTTGCATGAACAAAAGTTCCAGACTATCAGGGGCTGTTATCCCACAACAATACCCATTCACCCAAACCCAGGCTCTTTTTCCAAGGCCATCTTTTTCCCAGCAAATGAGAAACAATTAAACAGAGTAATTTCAAATCTTGTAAGCTTTGACTTAATTCCTAGCAAGTCTTTAAGATTTAAGAACAAGTTTAGGTCAAAGACCAAAATAAGCAACCCTGTAAATAAGTTCCTTTGAGAACGCAACTCTCAGCCTGCATGTAAAGAATCGCCGTCTTTATTCTGGGTTTGAGTTCAAAATGACTTTGGGTTCAAAGTAGCTGTTGTAAACAGGACTAAATAAGAACAATATTCTTCTTCACAGTGGCATTCAATCTCAGTATTTTGCTGTCTTGGTCTTTCCTATACCCAGGGACATTTTGTACATAGAGCGGGTTGCTTGGGCTAGATAAAATTTAAAGCTCTGCCTCAGAGAAGAAATTAATGCTTTAACCTACTTCAATATTCTGCTACCACACCCCTTTTGAAATTTAGTTTATCAGACATTATTCTGACACAGAAATGGCACACAGGAAATAAATATAGCCTTCAAAATCCAGGGTGCCCCAAGTTGTAATTTATTTTGTTTCCCAAACCCAAATCCCTTCGTGTCCTTCCAGGGCAGCAGGACGTACACAGACTGCTCCTGCCCTCTCCATACTGTCAGCTCAAACAGCCGTGCGGGTCTACATTTTTAGTTTATACCCGTTCTTCGGGTTTCCTAAAGCCATGTCTTCAAAGCTGCAGCTTTATAATCCTTAATGGTTGCTGACAGTTTCATTAGTTGAACCTTAAAATCATGTACTTCATATGCACCGTGTATGTTTGCTACAAAATCCTATAACTGATTATGTCCCATTTATCTGATTTACATGTGTTCGCTCTAATTACATAATTAAACCTAAACACAGCTATTGCCCAAAGGATAATCTGTTCTAAGCTATTACCAGAAAACAAAGACCATCATAAAACAGATCCAAATTGGCTTGTGCCATTTCAGAAATTAGGGGCTGAAGTCTGTTTTCAGAGAAATTGAAAGGAGCAAGAATGAGACTTTTTCTTGTATACTAGCAGGCTTTAACACCAGAGCTTCTACCTTTCTCGTGTCTCACTGTAGGTGACTACATGCACGAGATACACAGAGCTACAGCACACCTGCAGAATGTCAAGCACGTACCAATTCACACCACTTGCTGATGTTCCTGCCCAGGACCATCCTCATATCCACAGTGATCAAAATGACCCAGATTCAGTATTCCCAGCCTTTGACCCTGTATTTCAAAAGCCCCTTTTTACTACTGTTTCCATGTTTACCCTTCTTCCCTGCCACCCACGTGCAATCTGTACTTGCTGTAATTCAATGCACTACAGTTTCAACCAATCATATGAAAAATAAATTAAACCCTCTCAGTATTAAGGTCGGTGACTTCATTTTTTTTTTCCTTTCTGAAGCACAAAGAAGCAGTAAATTACCAAAAATTTTAAAGCAATGAAAGGATAGAATATCTCTCCCTCTTACACTGCTCCCCTGTCTCATGTGAACAGGGTCGGATTTGGCACAACATCCATGTAGGTTCCATAGAGAAGGGCTTTTTATGGCAGCCAGAAGGCAGGTAAACCTTTTTGCAAGCTGCATGTCCTATCTGCCTTCACCTTTGCATGGCATTTACACCGGCAGGAGCTAACACACCCCGTCAGAGCAGGCACAGCACCATCCCAGTGGATGAGCAGGGACTAGGCTCCCTAATGAGGCATTTTGGAGCAGTGAATGTGCATGAAGGCAGCAGTCACAGCCAGGATGGCTCGACCTGATCACCAAAACCACGTGTTCCTCACATGAGAGGCTGCGAAAAGTCAGCTTCATCAGCTTCCCTTCAATGACATGCAACCGAATCCATGTGACACCCATTTTATCAGCAAGAAGAACTAGAGATGCTAAAAGAGCTGCTACTCATCCCTAGTAGTCTACAGTGCTTAATCAAAAATCACTGAAATCAAGAAGACAAAAAGTCCTATAAACTTTCTTGGTCTTTGGATCCATCACTTATGTGAGAGAGAATCAAATCTGATGAAAATAAACGAACATTTTTGTTGTGTGGTTGATTTTTCTTTTTTTTTTCTCTCTCAAAACCACACGCATCTGACATTTCTATTAGGCTGCTGAATATTTGTGAAGTCAGAAGCATCAATTTTTCAGACTTGACAGTTCAGTATATGATATTTTTCAGTGTAAACAAATACAAAATATTTTTATTGCCTCTTTATCCAGGCACCTCAAATGCCACTCTAGTTCCAATAATTTATCAGATGCAGACTCTGTTAAGAGCATTTGCCTGAGATCCAGACTCTGACAATCAAACCAGGATGCTCACTTTCTCATTTCATGCCCACCAGGACTTCAGTGCAAATACGTATTTCTGATAAAAACCAGAGCATAGCCAGTCTTCTGTGCCCTTCAATCAATCCTGACTCAAGTAACACCGCCAGTGCAATAATTTGCCTAACATTTACTTCTAATTTGTTTATTCAGAGGGCCACATGAGGTAGCAAAATGCAGAAATGGGGAGTTTGGGGTAATTCAGCCACGCAAGCCAAGTTTTGTTTGTGTATGTTTGTAATGAGCTCACCAAAACTCATAAGCTGCAGATGAGTTTAATTAAAGTCAATGGAGCAAGGAGATTTAGCACTTAAGTGTGCTATCTTCATGGCTTACAGAACTTGCGTAAGTCAAATCATTAAACTTTAATTTGCCCGAGATTATGTAACATTGACACAGCAATGTGTGGGCCTCACTTCGTCCCACCTGTGTATCGGAACGACACAGCACCTCTCGCTGCATGAAGAAGCTGCACAAATCCAAGCCTGGTGGGGTCCTGGAGAGGTGGAAGCAGTCGGGGCCCTTTGCTCAAGAGGGAGAGCACTGCTGGGAGCCTGCCTGCACCTCCACCGTCCCCTGTGTAACACGAGTACCCCAACGCCCAAACCATTTTACTCGTGGTTCACATCCCATGCCAGAGCCTCCACGTCAGAAGGCGTTTCAGTACTTTTCAGATCACTCGAAAATGAGTGTTATATATGGATAGGTAGCTACATGCAAGAACCGCAGTGATAGCCTGGGCCTGGGCCAAGAGACCATGTCTTAGGGAATGGCTTTTCCACTACAATAGCTGCTCCTTCTGACCAGCTGCTGGATTTCAACCTTGGACACTGTGCCAGACACCCACCAGGGTAAATACGACACAAACCAGGCTACCCACCAGTGAATCAGCCGTTTAAGACAGATGTGATACCTACATGCTGCCCATGTCTTGGATCATCCAGCCTTGCAAAAACGATTAAGAATTACTCTCATTCTTTATTAAAATTCAGTCACCTTGCTCTGAATTTAGTTCATTTTCTATAGGTTTTGCTCGTGTGCAAGCACTCCCCCTCATTTCCCTTTGCTGTTGTTCTTCCCCATTCCTGAAATGAGAGAAAGTGCAGCCAATTTCTTCACGGCTCATTTCTAACCTTTTAAAATGCTACCATTTAAAATATTTATAGTTTTTATAGTTGCCAGCAACCTTCAGAGTGAGTCTAAGAAGTGTTATTTCTTCTTTGGAGAAAACTACTGAGCCTGTGAGCCCCCAAATTCATTTCGTTACAGAGCATGTTGACAAAATTACCTCAAAATTTCCCTTGTGGCAATGAGGAAAATTAACTGTATTTTATATGACAAAAACACATTGTGTTTGCAAATTTCATATGCAAAATATCACTCAGTGATGAGATAAAAATTATGCACTGTCATATCGTATCAACAGACTCTCTAGAAGATTAGTTACTTTATATCACACTTTCAAAGTTCGTATTTCTACATTTAGGCTTCAAAACTATATTTACCTAACTTTTTTTTTTTTTTTTCCTGTGTGCAGTTTTGAGAGACCAACAGAAGCACCACTGATCTGTGCACTTGTGCCAAATTCGGACTTGTGTGTGAAAAGTCATTGTCTGGTATCATAAAAAGCCTAAAAGTGTTATGTTTTAACTGACTGCAAGTACCATCTTACTGTTTAACTAACCAGAAAGATCCCCATCTACTTCCATGGCAACTACATTAAGAACTTAGGGAAACACAGTCCTTAAGCACAGAGGTTTGATAGAAACCATTCTTCCATCTGCACTTCCACTGACACATAAGCCCATCAAATTGTTGCCTTCCTTTTCTAGGATCCAAACGGCTCTCGACAATGTTTTTGCTCTGGTAGCTTCGCCATGTGTTCTTGAGGACAAGAAACTTCTCCCTCCTCTTTAACATAGATCCAGATCAAAATGCAGCTTCCAAAAGCTCAACCTTAAGATCTTGTAAAAGTATCATTTCTTTGAGATGTGCTTGGAAAGTAACCACAGAAAAGCAAGCTGCAGAAGCCCAAAAAATATGAGAAAGAGAAAGAAATGTACTAATAAACCCCAAAGAACTGGTTGGCTCAAAATATCCAAATGCTTGCAGCCCAGAAGTAGATTTTTTTTTCTTTACTCAGTTCCCAGTTACTGCACCTTTTTTGAACTCTGTACATCCTCGCATGCCTTGCATCACAGCCAGCCAGATAACACCAGCTTCTTGCTGTGTCCAGTGACCTCTCTTGTCAAGCCTCCCCTCTCCTGGGGCATCTGCTCTGGTTTATCAGAGGAGAATTCTTCAGCTCCTGCATGGTTCACACTCACTGCCTTCTCCTGGGAATGAATTATTCGTACTTATGACTGAGGATTAATAGCCACTTGTCAACTACTTGACAACCGGTGTTCACAGACAACTATAACCACTTCCAATAAAGACTTCTTGCTGAGCTCCTGAAGCATTCATTTTTCCTTGTGCCTCAAAATCAGACCACTGCCCTCTGTCACACCTTGCATCTAACCCTCCCCTTCTTTCTTTTTCAAATTGAAATCTTCCTCCCCGTTCACTCTGATTTTCAGGGTGCCCTCCCATCGTACGCACAGCACGCTGCTCGAGCAGCTCCACTGCCCAGGCTACACACAATGGCTCGTTCGTCTGGAAACAAAACGTTAACATCAGCAGTTCCTGCTGCTCACCGCATTCAGAAGAGTAAATTAAAGCTCACTGGAAAATCCAGCGAAATCCTTAAATACAATGTTTTGAGCTTGGAGTTTAGTTCTGAATAAGCTTTCAGGATTCATTCCCTGTATGTGAGTATATATGTATGTATTTCCTATTTCCATTCTTTTCAACACAGACTCTCTTTTGGCTCAATAATTAATCAGTAAATTTAATCACTCTCCTCTGTAAGGAATGCACTGAATGGATAAAAAGTTCCAGACTCTCCCTATTCAGCTTCAAAAAAAAAAAAAAAGCTTCTCAGTGTGCTCCAGAAACCCCATGTCTATGCATTACACTCTTTTACAGCTCAGCAGTCATCGTCCTCGACTTGCAAGTCATTTTAGATACAGATTTTAGTGGAGGACGGGAAGACGCCACTGAAAGCCACCACTACCAGTTGTCTTGCTGGGAGCCTACAGACCTGTGTTAATCTTTAACCTTTGGAGGGAAGAACCCACCAGCTGTCACTGACACCAGTGTTGGCCATGCTACAGAGCACACTCACAGCTATAGGTGATTTGCAGTTAAAACAAGCAGTGATTTCCTCATATGCAACAGAAGACAACGTCCTTAACACCCTTATTATTATTTCATCTACTGGAATAAGTAATTCCAGCAAAAGCAATGGGATTATAGCACAAGGTGCTATTCAATGTAAGAAAATTTACCAGACTGCTTCAAAACATTAAAATACTTTATATTTGCCCGGGGTCTTTCATTCCAGAACTAAAGTATTTTTGTATATATGAGTTAATTCTCACAATACTCTTGTGAGACAAAAATTATTGTAGTTGCTTCTACCAATATCCTGGATGTGACTGCACAGATACTTTTTACATATTCTGTTTTTCTGCAGTCTTTCACTTAATTGAAAAATAAGCACTGCAGATACTCCAATCACACACAGAACATATTATGGTGGTTTTTGTTGTTGTTGTTTTTCCCTTCTTTTAAGCAGCGTGATATTCATTGCACATACCCTGTGTTTATTTGCTGTGGAAAACTTGCTTCCTTAAATTAATGAATCTGTAACAATACCTATATAAAAGTCTTAATTCTTAGCTGCATGCTTGAGCTCTGCTGCGTGGAGAGTCCAAGAAATCCGCTAATTCATGCTATAGGGACAGTCCTATAAAGAGAGCTGGGAACCTCCTGAGATGGGCTGAGCCTTCTCCCCCCCTTTTAACTAAATTGAAATTGTAGAAGTAGGCATTTCACAGGGACCTCAAATTACTAGAACTCCAATATATACAGAAGTGCTGTGTTAAAGAGAGCAGGATCCAAATATATGCTTAAAACTCGGCTATGTACATTTACTGAACACAGGAAAGGCAATTAGGCCAGAGCTGACAAAATTCTCACTGATTTAAGTCATGCAGCACAAGACTTCCATGACCAGGCTTTCTTGAAGTGAACTCCTAGCTCTTCACAGAATCACAGAATCTTCCAGGTTGGAAGAGACCTCAAAGATCACCTAGTCCAACCTCTAGGTCACTTAGTCCAACCTCTAAGTCTTCCTGGCGAGGAAATCAGGTCTCCCTTCTTCTTCCTTCCCATTTTTTAAATGTACATTCTGCTAAAGCCAGCTGAACTTGCCGTTTGCTAACCATTTCCTCTGCTTAGTCTCAATTTAGGGAAAACAAACACAACAAAGGAACACAAACCAAACCATCACCGCCTACAGATAGGCATTGTGTCTGGGGGGTTGTGATTCTCAGAAGATGATGCTGGTGGTACTTTAGCATCAATCTGGATTGGACCTCATGGAATAACCCCTTCTTTTGCCTACTATCCTTTCATGCCAATTCCTGCAAGCTGTCTCAAATGGATCTGCCATTTGAGCTCAGCACAGTGCCACAGCACATGCAGTTGGGGAGCCAACAACAGCCTGATTTTTCGTTTTACAGTCTACAGTTGTTTTTATTTGATGAGTAAGAAGAGTTCCCTTCTTCCTGAGCAGTGCTATTTCTTTTCTCATGTCAAGACTTCAACAGAGTTCGAAGAAACCATGAAGTTTGGATATGAAGACATATCTTATCTGGTGTCTCAACTGACTTCACGGCAGACCTGGACAGATACCAACAGAACGAAGAGAGACCATCTGTACTGATTCTGGCTAAATCCTTGTGCTTGCTGTCTCTACACAGTCAAAAGATGAGTGGTAAGGATATGGTCTCTGCTGGCAGAAATATCGTATTTGACTTGGTGGGGCCCATTCGGTTCTGAGCATACCCCATATTCTGAAAATTGCAATAGCACTTTTCAAAACCCAGTGACTTAGCAGAAGAGAGTCAAACTTGCATGCTAGAGAATTCAGATTGAGGAAACGTGCACGGGACAGCAGTGGAAGGCGAGTAGAGAAGTTTTTCCAGAGCGCAGCACAGAGGCAGTTAAAGTGGTTATTTACAGGCTTTTCATCCAAGTTCCCATGTTTATTTATAACACGAAAGACCATTAACACTTAACCTCTTTAGAGAACTAACAAGCGTCACAGAAACCTAAATCTCCTTGAGATGATGCCTTAGGCAAGGCTTTTCTCTTCCTGAAGAAACAGCTTTACCACCCTAATGCTGTCTTATCTTACCTCCCTCCCAGGACAACATGGGTTCCTAGGAGCATCCTGCGAGCCCTCCTGCTGATGGCCAAGACACATACGCAAGTAGCCTCAGCAAAACAACTAAGCCCATCAACATGACTGACACATCAGAAGCTTTCTTCCTTAGTAGAGATAAAATTGCAGCTGAGTTATGCCCAACTACTGCGTACACTGAAGACACAGGAGACACTGCCCGGAATACAAAGCACTGCTTTGGTTCTCTCAGATGTGAAAGCAGCACACGGGCATGGCAGCTTCCACAGAGTGGATTGGGAACAGAAGCAAACCCAGACAGTGAACAGAAAGAAATACAAGAGAATTCATAGGTCTAACTCTGGGCTTGTTGGTTCTGATTTTTCATCAGCATCATTCCACTGTTTGTTATCTCTGCTTTATACCACTGCAAACAGGAGCCACGTGTAATTATTGATACCGAAGGACACTGCTCAGTCCTGGTCCCCCCACGTTGTCTTTCATTACTGTGTCATTTGCCAGGCACTAGGATTTTCCTGCTGATATTCTCGCTGGTCTTACACTGAAGTGATTGCTGTACATAAGAAAGAAAATCTTTTCCATGAGATTTTTTTATTGTGTATTTGAAGATGAAATGACAAATTGTTTCTATGAGTACTGTTGCCTCTGATTAGCAAAGATGAGTGTACGTTCACAGCAGATATTTTCTAAAACCAGGACCACAATTTAATTTACCACTCCACTAACAAATTCTGAGTAGAAATTAAAAGTGGTTCAGATTAATGATTTTGTATTCACTGCTCTGGGAATTTCTTATGCCTTGCTGGTTTTAACTTCAAGTTTGTTATTTAAAAACCTTAATCAGAAGTTTGTATGGCACCTGATTAAGTTTTTCTTTAAATGGTCCTGCAATAATTTCCAGCTAAAAAGCACATTACTGCACAGCTCACTTAACACAAGGTTCTGAATCAAATATGAGCTACAGTGTCGACAATCACAGCTGAAATCAGAATCAAACACATACTGAGTCAAATTTTCCCACTTCTACTTACATATTTAAGTCTGGACTAACTCCCTTGAAGTTGCTCCAAATTAAAAGCTGTGCAAGTCAGAGCAGAATTTAATCATTTTGTCATATTATGAAGTATGATGAACGCTCATACTGCTGTGAAAATAAAAATAGAAATTGAAACTGCTATCTCTCTTTGTCTCAGATTTAGGTCACTTATGGTGATGGTAGGAAGAAATAAATAAAAGCCCTGCAAAAGCCCATATGTAAAAGTGTCTGATTTAGTTCCACTGAACTAAGAATCAAGTACGAGATCTTTCACATGCAATATATGAATGTTTCCAGACACTTCACCTTGGAATACTGAAAAAATATGCAGGTTTACCACTGAATACTACAAATACTACACCTATCAAAGAGATGTTTCCAAATGACTTCGAAGCCCTTATTTTCTTCTAACTATTCTACTTAAAAGCACCTTGTAAATTGGCTATAAATCAATGGGGAAAAAAAATCAATTCCGCGTATACTATCTCATGTACTTACAACTTGCTTATTAGCTCTTTTTCAAGATATTGCAAATGAATGTTGATCATTTTCCAACTTGCCTTGAATCTCATTCACCAGTAACTTCTGACAATAAACACATACCCAAATAGTCTGTGCTCTCTTTGGGGAAATGACAGAGAACACAGATCTGTGAGTACTTGACAGTAGTTTGAAGCAGACTTCAGTCAAAGCCTTCACGCAATGAAGCCAGAACAACAGGCTTTATATACCTGGAGTTATTTCAGGCTTTATAATAAACTAGCTAAATTTGGCTATTGCAAATTAATTTAATAATTTTAATAATTGCCTATTAATTACTTAAAAGAAAAGGTAATTGTAAATTGAATAAACCTAATAATTTGCTCTTCCATTGGCAATAACTGTCATAGTGGTGAAGGGATACAGAAAAAAATGTTAATGGACTTACTGGACTAGATTTCGCTGGCACTGGTGCTTGTGAGAGACTCTAGGGTATACACAGTAAGTCAGGTTGCTTTGGCAGTAGGTTTGTCTGAAAACATGATCTAACCTATTTATTCAAGGTCAACACCAGGATTGGCGGAAAGCTTTCCTATAGATCATTGTTCCACTGAATAATGCTGATCTACAAAAATCAAAGCACGTAGTAATAGATTAGATTCCTTGATCTTTGATATAGGAAGTTACCAAAGAATTTCATTTCCATTGTCTCAGCAGTGCTATATTATCCAATGAAAACACTGAAATAACTGAATGAAACAATATTTGAGACTTTCTGAAATCAAAATGTCTCATTAAACTTGGCTTCCTTCAACTCTCTTAAATTTGGTATGGTTTCTAAATTAAAAGGACATGCCCATGGGATGAAAACTGCATTTTCAGCCTGTTCTAGTAATTACCTCAGATTTACACGGAGTGAACAAGGACAGTATTTCAACCACTCACTCTTCATTTTTACCTCTACTTGAACCCAATGGTTCAACATTTCGTCTGCTGTGTAAGTGGGAAAGAAAATGAAAATACACACTGGAAGATAAATAGTTAAGTCTGGAAAAAAACATGGATTCTACGTGAACTTGTCACAGACAACAGGGAAAACAAGGGAGAACCACTAGATGAAGGTAGAAACTTTAGAAATTCATTACACGAATCTCCTTGCATTAATGCCAAGGGAAAGGCAGAGCTGAGTGCTCTATTTTCACTGCTCTAAAGCTGCCACCTGGCTCAGTGCTCCATGCAGTGCCTCGACAGCCCAGCCAACGAACCATGCAGCTGACCCACTGCACAAGCAGAGAAGCTATTAAGGCTCATTTAGTATGAAAATTAATGATAGTGTTTTCTCTCCTCATTCTTTGTTAGGATACAAGCAGAGAGCTGGGTACAGGTTTGGGAGAAAGATCTAGGCTTACTTTCTGCTCATTCCGTAGGGTTTCTCAGATATTGCTGTTCTCTTCCTCCCTGCTGATGTTCAGCAGTGTGAAGTTCACTTCGACTTCTCACATCTCTCAGACAACAGTCTGAAGTGGAGCAGCCATATACAGTGTCCATGAACACAATGTCCTTCACCTAGAAAACATCATTTATAAAGCTAAGAAAAAGACCATGACAGGTCTATATCAGCAGTTTTAAAGTTAGACAATTTATGTAGCTGAAGATGATGACTGGACATAAACCACAGAGGAATGAAAACCAAACTCAGCTGTACAAGTGAATTGCCAAGTAACTGCAGTAAAGCAGGGGATCAATTAAACTATTAAACTATTAGCAACAGAGGAGAAAAACTATAATGAAATGACACCGTATCAAGAATTCCTTTTTTTTTTTTTTTTTTTTCCTTCTCTCTTCTCCCGTCATACCAGGCATAGGCAAGTCAAGGAAAGCTACCATGATTTTATGAAGTAATAACACATACTGACTTCTTGCTTCAGTTTCTGGCTTTCCAGACTGGATATGAGACCTCCACAGAGCTTTTCCTTTCATGACTGAGCAGACAAAAACAGTATTTATTGCGTTATTTTAAAAATGCAGATTATCCAAAGGAATGAAGGAGGGAACACTGAAGGAAGGAGGGGACATGGGAAAGAATGCCAAAGAGACCAACGACCTGACCTCACACAACAGTTACGTGTCAGAGAGCTTCAGTATTCCTTACCCATGTCTATCATCCAATAACTAGCAAGGAAGCCCCTAACAGATGTTGGGCTGGAGCAAAACTGCTCTGAAGTACATTTCTGCCAGTTTGTATGATATGTGGAATTTTTTTTACTAAAAGGAAAGTAAGTTCATTTTCATTCTGCTTATAAAATAATTGCCTGTAACACTACTTATTTGCTCTTATCCTGGTCTGGCTTTAACTATCTGCATCAGTTGTTACTGCATTAGCTTACAACTCATGTCACAAACCCTGCAAATTTGCTCTTCTAGGGAGCGCTGACTCCTTGGCTGTCTATAGGCAGCTCATCAAAACCCGATTCACTACCAATAAATTTTCCTGGCACTTCTGACATTTTGTTCCATAATCCCTAGGCAATATCTGTCTCACACAGGAATTCTTCAGTCAAATGCCTTCAGGGAGATACAAGAGTAAAAGGTCAGCATTTCCTAATATGAATACTAGTTTCAGGTGTCTCCACTTGTGGATGCTGAACTTTTGACACTTAGGGTCCAGTATTCCAGAAGGCAGATAACAGCCTCTGGTAGTAAAGCCTGGATGGGCACTGAAGTTGCAAATGACCTTAGGTTATTAGTCAATAATTTCAAAACAATAAGGTGAATTTTAAAGGTAATATATTTTTACTCCCAAATTTTGATTACATTATAAATATACTCCTTAAAATGATCAGTTTGACTTAGGAGGTCAACAGTTTATGCTAAGTAGCTTGCAAAATGAGGCTTTATGTAGCTTTTGAGTTCAATAAACCATGGATACTCTTTTAAAACAAGCAAGATAATATCTTTATAAAGAAAAAGTGAAATAATTTTCAGCTATATTTAATTACTGAAGTATCTCTCTACTTCCTAGTAATAACAATCTTTAATTATGCTTATGAATGTGCTGAATTTCCCATACACCTGTTTAATCGAAAGCAGATGTTCATTTTGTAGTGGGTTATTTTCATAATATACATCACTATTAACTTGCTATTGCTATCACAACACACTGGGAAAAGCAATACACAAATAAAGCAGAATGGTTTGTGTGGTTACGAAGTTAACTGCCTATTTACTGCTACAGTTCCGTCACCATCAGCGATTCAATAGCACACTGCACTTGTTATATTATTATTACTTATACCATTCAACTTTTTACTTGGCTTGTACCAAAGCAACAGTTCATGCTTTTCACTATTTTGTTGCATTAGATAATAAACAAGTGACCTGGCCTACTGGTTTCTGTCTGCGAGGCCAGGTCCTATCTGTCAGAGACAAGGCAGAACTTACCAACATCACCCATATGTGAAGGGTCACTACGTCTTCTGAGAAGAAGCAATTTCTTTTTAGTGCTGCCAGTCTTCATGAGAGTAGAACTAATGACCTAAAGGGTGAGGCTCAGCCTCTCCTCAATGATTTCCTGAGACTTCTAGAAATGTGCGTTAGTAAGATGTTAAGGACGCAGGGGGGTACTGCACTGATGATCTGATATCACCCTGAAATGCCAGTTTTGTTGCAATAGTGTTGTGCTGCTTTGGGGCATTGGTTTCATTATCTCTGTAAGACAAACAGTGGTGTTCAACAGGGCAATTAAAGACTGAAATGCAGTACTTTCTGCAAATTCAAAAGCTTTTCAACTTTTCTTATGTATACATCAGCCTGGATGGCTATTGCATTGATTTTAAAAGTTGTCTAGCTAATAGTCTCTCCTAAGCTCCTATGTTTACTCATTGAACATAATACAGGCAATTACGGTCTGTTGATTAGCCTAGAGTCAGGTTGGGAAGCATCCCTCAGTGCCTGCTGATCACTGGAGGCTTTGTCTTCTCGAACTCCCCGCACAGCACAGGTCCTCTGGCAAGCTTTTGTGCGCCAACACAAGAACAATCTGCACAAAGTCAACAGCAGCGACTCCCCTGGGATAGAACTGAAGAATTAAGTTCAGACTATACTCCATTCTATGGGTCTTTTGAAATTTGATTGAGGATCATGCCTGAAAGCATCAATAAATGGGACCAGAGCCAGGTCCCACATTATACTGCACTCTTGAAAAGGGGCTGCTTTATAAGAAGACTAAACAAGGGAGAGAGTAGTTTGCATGCTGACTGATTTGAATTTCTTCCCCTGTATGTAATATACTGAATGCCACATAAAGAGTGAAGAACTGCTACTATATGTCTGATTCCAAAACAGGAACGCTAGATAGACTGCCAACCAGCGCGAGCTATTTCTTTTCAAGAAAGAGACTTCAAAACTCATTATCTAGCCCACAGGGAATATACAATATGAAATATAACATGAGTAGCTAGAATAAACTTTGATTTGATTTCCTCTGGTGATAATGGTTTCAGATAACCATTCAAGATAAATGCATTTGGGACAGACTACCCAGGGTACAAATTAATAAAATGTAAAACAAAAAAAGCAACAGTCACAACAACCATAAGAAGGGAAAGTTCTTTTTTTTTTTTTTTTTAAATTCTGGAATAGAATATGAAGAAAAAAAGCATAACCATGATTCAATAATTTACCTTTCTGTATCTTTTTAATAATTACTCTTTTAAAAAAAATTATTCTCAGGCCTATTGATTTACTTCTGAATGTTTTACTCCTACCTAGCAATGCCATAGCCTAATGAGAAATAAATTAGAAGATGGCGGTAGTATAGGAACAGTGGGGAAAGCTGACTTTATTAGAAGACTATGCATTAGGATCTGGATTTATAATTGCATTTTCTCTAATCAAAACCACAAGAAATGACATTTTACCAAGTATAAATATTTGCAAGGGAAAGAAAAATTTAGTCATGCTATTAACTGTGTGATAGCAGGAACACCAAGTGCAAGTGTTATTTATCAGAATTTTTTCTTTTCTTTCTTTTGTTTTTTCATTCTCAAATGAATCCTTACACTGGTAACATGGAAATTACAAGGGACAACACAGCTACCTGTGTTCCCCTCACAATGTGAAACTACCCCATTGCTGCTTTCTGTTTTCTTCACAACAATTTCAACCAATGGAGTTGTGGATGCTGCCTACCTGGAAGTGCTCAAGGCCAGGCTGCATGGGGCTTTGGGCAACCTGTCTAGAGGAAGGTGTCCCTGCCCACGGCAGGGGGTTGGCAATAAATGGTTTTTAAGTTCCCTTCCAACCCAAACCATCCTATGGTGCAATGTCTATGACAACTGTGAAGACTCCCACGAATCCCTCCACAAATTCTCAATTGCACACCCTGACTATGAAACTGACTTAGCTTAAGAAAATTAGATATCACCTGTTATCTTAAAGAGAAACATTATTATTATGCCAGATCTCCACCTGCAGACTGCTCTCCCATCTCTGCATCACACTTGAGTCATGTATTACAGCTAGGCTACGTCTGAACAAAGGCTTCGTGCACTGAAGTTCTTGCAGAGAAAAACCTTTTTATTTATCGAGGCATCTATTTTCCTGCCATAAGGAGCCACAAAAGTTGGGTGGAGAGGGAAAAAGCGGATAGGTTTATTACTGTCTTAAATCTGGTCAATTGGCTCTTGAAGGGGAAGATTACTGATCAAGCACATACTTACAGGGTGTATCTCACCTGTGGACATGAAGGTGAGTCAGTGTATTTCTTTTCTTTTTCTTTGTTTTATTTTATTTTTCTTCCCCGTGTTGAGCATCTTCCTACTTCTAAGAACTGTTCCATAAGAGGAGTTCATCATTTATTCCTTTTCAGCAAAATCCATCCTTGCCCCAAGGCCTGCTTACAGATTTTATCCAATGGATCTTTCAGCAAACTTAGGTTAGGCAGCAGCTAAATGAGGATTTTGAGATTACAACTGATCAACTCTGTTTTTAGGCACTAACACCATTTTGTGGATCTTATTTTCCCAGAAGGGAGACAGTTTCTCATAAAAGTGAGCCAACGAATGATCAAATGTACGAGATCTTCCAGATTCAGAGTTGCTGGTTGAACCCTAATTCTCATGAGCCAATAATGTAACCACTGCATTCAAAGCTGTATGGAGTTTATTGACTACTCCATGCAGAAATCACCTCTACACTTCATAATAAATGATAATAGATTCAGCTTTCAAATGGTTAAGATCTAATTTAGAGTAGCTTTTTTTCAATACATGAGTCATGTAAGTGATCCAGACCTTTCCGCTGTGGTCCAAATATTAACTGTGTCAGCACGGTATTTTCTTTCCCTCCTGGAATAAAAATTTAGCAATAAACTCCAGAGGCAAAGTGGCATCTAGCTAATGGCATTCAATCTAAGCTTATTGCAGATCGACCTTGAATGCTGCCAAGTCTCTAACATGTGCTGACAATACAGCATCGTTGCTAAGCTACCTATTATTAATCTTTGCAATGAAAAATGAAGAGGTCAGAATGTGTTGAAGGTGTGTTTATTACAGAGCTTGCACAGAGGGTCTCATTTGAAAGCTTGGATATTTCACCATTTTTATTGCGGAGAGAATTTTTTAATTTTTTGCTAAGATTTGGATCTGATGGACAAGCCACAAGTTCCTTAATTAAATAAAAAAAGAAGAAATACACATATCTTTTGTAAACATTATTCTGGCTACATTTAGGCCATCAGAAAAGGAAGTTCCAGTCATTTGTAAATGAAACAGAATGATTTGGCACTTTACTTTATGGCCAAAGTTGCAGTATGGGGTTTAGAAAAGCCTCATAAAAATGCAAGGGGCAACAGCATTAAAAAAGAATTGTTATTAGAAAACTCTCCACTCTTCTTGTCTTCCTCGATCTATTGGCTTTACTTCTTGTGGCTTGGATTTTTCTTTAGCTTTGTGGTGTTTTGGTTGATGATCAAAATCATATAGAGAAACACGACACATCCTATTTATCAATAAATCATCAAACAGAAAAACAAAGGCCAATGAATGGGATGTGCACACAAAGAATGAAAAAGTGTGGAACTTCACATCCTTTGAAACAAGAAAAGGGCAGGGTAAGAGCAAAAAGTGGCCTGGTGTCACTCTATCACAAAGCAAAGTGATGTAGGAGGTGAGGAAGAGATGGAGTGTATATTTTCAAAGGAGATGTGCATGGGTTATCAAAGCCCAGTATGCAAGAGCTGCTGTTACATACAGAGAGCCCCAGAAAAAAAGTAGCCAGTGCTTTCCAGGTAGTAAGACCTCTCCTTGAAAAAGCAGAAGTCAAAAGCTAGCCAACAAAACTTTCTGAAGACTTGTTTTGAAGGAAATGCTTTATCAGCAAAAGCTGAAGTGTGCATTTCAGAAGGCATCTGCATGGACGTTTTCTCTCCCCTGGAAATACTTCTGACAGGGATTATGGCAATGTGGAGGGTTGTGAACTTTCCCCCAAATATGGGAGAGGAAAGCTGTGCTGAAGTGGACGAATGTTTTTGTAACTGAACCGATTTAACTTGACTTGGGAATTACACACACATCACTGCTAAACCTTCCTTGTGTAAACCCAACTCCTTGCTCCCCTGATCACACAAGCACACTGGAGAAGCTGAGGCTGCTGCAGGCCCCCAGGAACCCATCTTTCTCCCGAGGCTGACCTGAGACCGCTGGAGTTCTTTCACCCCAACAGCAGCTCGTGCAAGGAGCAGCCCTACCCCACATCTGCCTCAAACCCTGCTGAGGACTGGTTTGCTCACACTACCTGCCTGGGTGCCTGGTCTGTGCTTGCCACTCTGATGCCTGCCAATGCTGGCACAGCTGCTGGCCACATGGAAAATCAGAGTCACTGAATTACAGCATCACTAGCAGAATGCAACAAGGACACTTGGAAACAAACACTTTTTGAGCAAATACTGCTTAGGGATTGTATTTGGTAAGTGCTTAACAGTAGAGAGCATTTCCAAGCAGGGTGAGGATTTAGGAGTGAGCTCATGCAGAGGAGATTCATCTGTTTCAGCTGCACTGGTCTCGTCAGCTGCTTCACCACATCAATAGCAGCCTTCAGGTTCTAGACTTAAAAAGGCCACAAAACCACTCTGTAGTAAGAATCCTCCTAGCAGCTGAAGATACCCCCATCAAAGACCCATGAAGTTTTTTCCAAGTGTTCCAAGGGCATTCATAGTGATTAAATCCCCTGCTTTAAAAGCTGGAAATGCTGTTGGGAGAGATGAGCAATAGCGTTCTGGTTCCTGCTGTTCCCACTGAAAGAGCTTTGTCCTAAGCGACAGAGGGGTCTCAAGCACATCCTTATCGAGCCCTACACAAGCAGAAACTTTCAAAAACAAACCAATGTGAAACCTTTCATGAGAAGCCTGTCATGCAAGTGGATATAGGATACAGTCCCAACTTTTCTTCCTTTTCTATTAGTCCTTGTAGCAATTTGACTCATACTGCAGCACTTCAGGTGAGCAGGATGAATGGAGCTGCCTCTGTGAAGAACGTTTCTGTATAGCTTGAACAGTATCTTGCAATTGCAGCAGAGAACTTACCACCCAAACTACACAAGGTTAAACTACATGTGGATTGACAAAGATAACCTGTGGCCTGGCTAGCCAATACATGCCAGATGTGGGTTCTTCTGTTGTGTTTCTTGGCATCATCTCCATTTTCACATGCCTTAGTTGATCAGTGTGAACATTTTGACCATGGCAGACTTGAAAATGTAGGTCTTCATTTACGAACAAATTAAATCTATCACCAGTCATACACACTTCCTGATCTCTTCCCTAAGTCCTAACCTGGGAGGTATTTGGGAAGCACCAAAATAGCATTGGTTCAGCTAGTTCTGTATGTCAAAGTTGCTCTTGAACACAAATATATTGACCAGGAGAGTACTACTTTTGCTGTGGCCATAAAGGGTGGTTAGAAGCTAAAACAGACTTTGTCAACAACATGAGCTTGGAAATTTAGTTTGGTTCCAAAATGAGAAGCAAAAGAGATCTTTCATGATTTTTACTGAAATGAAACAACAAATAGTCCCTGAAGACAAGCTCACAGGCCAAAGGTTAAGAGTCATTTGCTGTGTGGTATGTTCAGCTGCCGTCCTGTTTGGATAGATTTCAACTGGATTTGCACATAACTCATGGGAACGTATCAGTCCTCTCCCAGTGGCAGACTGAAGTCCTCAAAAGATTATTAAAACCTTACAGGGACTTATCAAAAATTCTGTGAAGAAATCAGTTGGTAATTTCTTTTCAAATCTACCAGCAGAGAAAACCGTTAAGGGGCACACTAGACTTTTCTATGTTTGGCCCAGCCAGAAGTTTTAAGCCTTAAGAGCAAATGTTATTTTATTTAGACTGTATATGCTGTCTCCATGAAAAATGTAACAAAATAAAAGCAACATGCTTCTTTAACAAACAGTACAACAGTACAGTGCTCTTTTTACTATGCAAGTTAGTAAATTCCATAGCTGAAAGCAAATCTGCAGCATCATTCACTGATCCATATGCAATAGGTGCATGAAGAGCTCAACTCCAACTGTGAGAACGCAGGATCACACCCGCTGTTCGAATCAGGGAAGCAGATAAAGAAAGGCAGTGATTGAGAGGGTCATGTACCCAACAGGTGAGCAATTACATAATGAGTGTCTTAAATATTTTACTTCAGCTGAGCAGCTTCAATTTATACCAGCAGAGAAGCTGCCCTTTGTGCACGGAATGATACCCGAAGTCTAGGTTTTCTTGAAGTCAGTGACCAGATTTGCATGTCTCCTTGATTAGGGTTTCTTGTCAGAGACAAGACAGATTTTGTGTTACAGACTATTCTAGAAGGCCAAGCAGAATTCAAGATAAAGACATATTCGTGTCACACTAAACTTACCCTAGCGTTTAATTTATATCTGCAGTCACAACAACATATTATAGGTAACATACTAAGATGGAAAAACATGCTCCCTAAACTGCGGATTTTCATTTACAACGCACCTGTGCTGTTTTGCTGCAGCGTAAACTGTGTACGTAATGAATATAAAGTGTGAAGCCAACTAACGGCTTAAGGAAGGGGAGAAACTATTAGATATAATTGTAATTTGACAGAGAACACTGAAAGAAGACAAAAAGCATGAGGATCCCGTAATACGTGTACTTCTGTAGTCATTGTTTGGAATGTGCTGTGACTCAGTTGTGCTGTAGGTTCTTGCACATAGATTGGTACAAACGCTTTCTTATATGGTAAATTTATCTGCATGACCCAATATAATTAATCCTCAACTTCCCAGTCTAGGTTATATGTATCACTTCCACATTTCTTCTAAGTATGTAGACTAATAGTCTCCTGATTAGGAGTGCAGAACAAATAATTTAATACAGCTTACTAGCTGAAGTTGTTGCTGTTCATCTTTAAAGCACAAAACCACTGAAACTGATGGATAAAAAATTGGAAAAAAATGACAGTATATCAGTAGAGGAAAGAAGCCATTTAGCAACTTAAATGAAAGATAAGCCACCAGCAAATTGCTATGAACATTTAGGATTGAGGTTGGATATGGAAGGATTCCTTCAAAAAGCTTTCACACTGGGTAAAAAGATTCCTCTCAAATTGGAGTTTTCAACCAGGAGAAACACAGGGGAAAAAAGACGAAAAATCACACTTTGCATGAAGGTAGCCAAAAACTCTCAAAACCCTTTGCAGACTCTGTCAGCTCCCAGTACACCCACCACTACAATCCCATCAACAGCCCAAGGAACAGGGTGTACGGCCTGAAAGCCCAAGCTGTCAAAGCATGAGAAAGGCAGACAGAGCCATGGGGTTCCAGCAGAACGACGCTGATAGCCTTTTCATTCTCCTAATGCGTCATTTTCTGTTGATTAAATTTTCCATTGGAAAAATTCTGACAAGCTGCTATTTCCCTCAGACCAAATCATAGTAATGAAAGTTTATAAAGTAGCCATTCATTCAATCAAAACTTATTACTCAAAGTGTAGTTCTATTTTTTTCCCCTGTACTCAACATTAAGCATCCATATTCAATGCCTGTCATTATGGGAATTGTTCAGTAATGAAAACATAAATCGTCACAACATGAGTGCATTTCCACAAACAGTGTAAGAGGGGGCACATTCTCAGTACCTCCTATGGCTATAATCTGTGGTACCCATTCATATGCTGTAGTTAATGCCATACTTAATGGTTTCATGATGAAAAAAGCCCGCTAGCCTGAAGATGCATAGTGCTCTAGAGGTCTCTCTTGCAATTTATTGTGTCCATAAGGAATCTTGTTCTCTTTATCATAAAAAATACAGTCACCTAATGCGGCGTGACAGATCGCTGCTCTGCCTGGGTACAGGCAGACTTGATTTTGTTGAGAAAAAGCTTGAATAACTGAAAAGTACACATGTGAATATGCCACATAGTTCAACAAAATGGGAATACAGCGTGCTGGATAAAACCGTAAAACTTGTTACTTGACAGTCCAGTTGATGAACAACTAGGAGTTAAATTCACCCCCATGTTAGAGTACAACGAGCAATGTTTCTAATTTCCTTATTGATGGGACCACTGAAAATGGCTTTCTCTGTAAGTGCAGGGGAGTGAATGAAGCCTGAATATTGCACTCTCTCCATTTCTCCACTTTATTTCCACCTGAAATGCCATGCTAGAAATGAGTTGTCTCCCTCAGGCCGTTAAAACAGTAAACTAAGGCCAGAGTTGAAAGTGTTGCTTGGCTTCTGCTGGGCAAGGTCGAGAAGCAATCTGAATCCTACCAACACGATCCTAACTCATGGGCATTTTCAGTCATAAGCTCTTCTTCAACCCACCTCGGGAGGAGGGCAGGGATGAGCAGCAGAGAGGTTGGGAACCGCAAACCTTTTACCCAGCTCCACAGTGAGCAGAACATCACACTTAGCACCACAAAACACGTAAAGAGAAAGCAGAGCCTTGGCAGTGCACAAGTCCAGGATACCACCTGGGTCTTCTTTAACTGCAGCCTTGAAGGCTGGAGGGAGACATGCAATGCATAAAGGTCTTTGGGCTCTGTCTAGGAGCCAGTTTAGGCCTCAATCTCTAAATGAGATGAAGCTAAACTAGCCTTAAAGTCAGTCGCTTATAAGTCATATGGTCTTTGCTGCCTGCACAGCTACTGCCCATCTGACAGCTTCCCAGCACACTGCAGAGCACTGACGGGCACTGAACTGCCTCTCTGCAGCCGTGGCTGCAGCCACAGAAAATCCAAGTACAGAAGTGCCCTGCAAAGACACCTTGCCCCCTGAAGAACCTGGGCACTGCATGCAATACTAAGATGGTGCTGCATCCTCCCTGATGCCTTGATTTGCAGATGACAGAAGCTTATTAGCACCAAGCACTTTGGCTCTTCAAGCCCAGGTTATACCATCTTGTTATTAATAAGTAGTTCTGTAATCAGTGGAACTAAGGATGTCTGGTCTCCTCTAGATTTTTATATTGTGGTTTATTGACTTGTATACTACTAATTTATTTTTTTTCCCCTACTCAGCTAACTAAGCTCATACAGCTACCCAGCTTCTCACCTCTCAGTGCTTTCACAGTATCATGGAGGCAACATATGAAGTCCACCAACAGATTATGGGTTACTGAGGAAAACCTTGAAACGTATGAATTTTGATGTTTTTCACCTAGGCCACTTGTTCCTAGTGCAATTAAGTACAAAGCCAGAGAGATGTCACATAGAAGAGCAGGAAACTCCCTTACAATACACACAACATGCACACACGCTTCTTCCAGCTGAAAAAAGGTTTGCATTGACCCTCGTGGTCCCCTGAAGTAGGACTAGACAATGTAAATCATAGGGGCAGCACCACATGAAATATCCCATAAATGTCAAATAATCTCCACGAATGAAGTTTGAAAGCAATTTGTAGCTGCATTTAAAATAATTCCCTTGACCTCGAGCAAAACAAGCAACCATGGCCTCTGTACAACTGCCAACCTAGCGTCATTCAAGAATCTTGGATGTTACTGATTTTCATGTTTAACATTTATATTTTAACGCACACCTAAAGCAAAAGAGATGAATAAATCCACTGAAGTTACTCGTGACCTGCTATCAACGTATTTTATTTCCCCTTCTCCAGTTAAAGTGAGAGGATAGAAATGACTGGAATTGTTCACTGTTTGTGTACCTCTACAGCTAACGTTCCTCGAAGAGTTTGTCAATCACAGGAGTCAGCTAAAGAACATTAAAAAGGCAAATGAGCTTGTGCAACAACATTTTCACTTTTTATTTGACAATACGAGGCTTTTATCAGGTCAAGAGTTCAACAAATACATTTCCACTTCCAGACAGAACAGAAACACTAACATAAATACACTGCTGTAATTTTTACATTGCTATAATCAGCCATAAATACAAGATTGACTCTCTGAGACCCTAATGAAGCTCTTTGTGGCAACATTAATGAAGAAAGCAAACATTAACTTTGCATTTTAATTCTAATTAACAAGCCTCTTTCAAGAAGAGATGAACCTGTGTGTGTTTCTGAAAGTCAGCCACTCCAGCCTGCTGCTGCTTTTATCTGTCATTAATCCATGTGGCAGCCACCAGTAGCTGCCAGTAACAACAGTAACAGTGATAAAAAAAATAAAAAATAAAAAGTTCAGCCCCCTGTATGCCCTTAGCCTTCAGATGGATGAATCAAAGCAATAGAAATACTAGAATTCCCTGACGGTTCAGATCTGATTTTATGACTCTGTGCGCCTCAGACAATGCATTCTGAATGCTGGACCACAACAGAAAGCATCCATAGATATTACCTGTGTCTTGTTTCTTTATACTATGACAGATACATTAACCAGAATTCCTTACGTATATAGAGACAAATGCTTTCTACCTTTGTGAAGTCTCCAACACTCATACGATGACATTGCTTTGAGTGATATATGAAATAATGAACTTTTCTCTACCTGAAAAAAAATACGCACACTTCAGGTCAAGTTCATTCCTGCTTTAATTCTCTTGCCTTCACTTGAGATACCCTACAGGTACATTTCACACATTATTCCTGGCGACTGGTTGTGTGTTTTGTTTCTTCTTCTTCCCTAATCTACCACCAGCCTGCAAGCAGGAGTTTGGGCTAAAAGGCCCTTCCCAAACAAGACAAGACCCCTCCTTTCCATTCAGAACTGATAAATTACTTAAATGAAAGTAGACAGAAATATGAAAAACAAGCTCAAAATACCGAGGTCTACTTCAAAAACATGAAATATTATTTTCTTGAGAGTTGATCCAAATCTTTTGGAATAGTAATTTCAAACGTCCAAGCCTTCCTCTACTGCTTCATTTTCCAAGGACAAACAGAGAATTCTACTGCCAGCAATAAAAAAATAATTGACTTGTGATTTTCTGCTAATTCCTCAACAATTTGCTGTATTGTGAGAAATTATTTCCACATATTCAAACTAGCAGCTATCTGCTGTTGATGAGAAAGATGGGAGTTTTCCAGGTGGGAGGACAAAGCACATTTGAATGTGTGGGATCATAATTTCAGCTGAAGGCACACTCCTAGAACTAGGCTTTTTTAAGGTGTAAAGCAAGACATTGTAACTCACAAGGGCTGAACCTCGACCCATGTAGCTTCTATTGTCCTGCACATTTTAACATGTCATTTTTCACTGCCAGATGTCTGCCTGAAAAAAAAATAGGAAGGTTTAAATGTAAGTATTGGTTTAGTAAAGGGACAGAGGGAATTAATTTCTGAACTGTCCTAGAGCAAGCATGAGAGTTGCCATTTTACTGACTACGCCAGTAACAGTTTCAGTGTTATTGTGCTTGCCTTTACTTGATATCGTCTCTCCTATACACACAAGAATGATGCTTTAGAAAAATGATTGTGATCAAAACGTGTCCATGTGAATGAATACATATTGAGCTGGAAGTGTGAGCTCTTTAACTTAACCCTCTACAGCTGAAGATTAGTTGGCAAGATATTGTATCGACCTCCCTACCCATAATCACCTCGTGGAGCTGTTAGATCAATTTTAGAGACTTTATGCACCCCAGGGGAGACTATTGATCAAAATCATGTGTTCTTTATCAGTACATAGCTTTTTTAAAGAAATATATATTTAAAGGAAAAAATATCAAAACCAAGAGAATGCCATTTTATATGAAAGCCCTTAACTAACAGCTTCTCTAGATTTAAAGTTACATTAAAGAATCTGATTTTGCATGAGAAGACATTGCTTTGCATTAAGACACTTGTAAACTTCAAAGACACGAAGTCATCTCTTCAAAGAGCACAAGATTTAGGCATTTTAAATATTCCTTTTAATCTTGCCCTATTCCTCATAATCTCTTGCCATGAGGCAGAATACTCCAGTGCTTACAGTACATCTGCTACAGAAGTCCTCACAGACAGATCAACAAAGAAAGGGCAGTTAATATTGTATATGATCATTCCTAAAGAAGATGGGTAAGTTCATCAGTAACCATGGCAGGAGAAGGGATGATACGCTGAGCAGAAAGGAGAAGAGAAGAGGGCTGGATAACATTTCTGCTATTTCTTCTCCTCTCTTTGTCCCCCTACCTGCAGTAGGAAAATCTGTTGACATGCTCTTCCGGTACTGCAGCAAATTTGTGGACCCAAAGATGGCAGGCTAGTAAAGGAAACCGGGCTGGGAGAGAAAAGTAAGATAGGAAGCAGGACAGGGGAAAGAGATCCCAACACATCTAATTCTATCTGATGCTACATGTCCTATTGGGACTGACGCTCCCTGGCCCCTGAACCAGGTAAGTGTGGACAGAAACTGGGGAGTAAACTCAAGGGAAGTAGTCGCCTCCAGCTACCTTGTGGGTAACAATCCCACAATGATCCAGACTTTAAATGTTTTAAATTCAAAAGACTTGATACTACCAAGGTACCTTTTAATGCTGTAAATTTTGTAAAGGTCTCAAATATTGCTAAGAACTTCTATACAATTTTAACTCTTCTATTACTCCAGATCCTGGATTTTATTCTCAAAGATGTCAAAGAATAAACCCAACCTGTCTCCTTGATACTGCTTCTTCTCCCGATCTCTGTGGCACCTGAGCTAGATGCAATACTGCAGAGAAAGATGCTGAGGGTGCCTAGCACGTTTGCCTCAGAGCACCAAGAACAATCTTCTACTGACCATTACTGGTGGGGCACAGAAATGTACCTGGCGCACTCATTCTTCTTTTTCTGCACTGTTTTGAGAGATTCATCACCTCCTTGCACACGTTTGGATTGCCATCAATCTCTTACCAAGAGGGAAATTGGGAGCTGATTTACTGTAGGTGGTAGGAAGAGGAGACTATAACTCCTCTCTTCCCTCCTCCAAATGACCGCAGGACAGCACCCAGCAGAGCACCACATGTTCTGCATGTCTTATGTTGTGGTAGACACACATCCTTCTCCTTGGGCTGTCTCGGCGCACCCCTCACCTTCGTTTCAACAGCCTCTGTATGCAACAGACCCGATGGCAGCTGCAGTCTACTGAGAACTGGCCTCTAATACTACAGCACAGAGCTGCAGCACAGCTCCTTGAAGAACAACCTTGCATCATGGAAATTGAGTTTTATATATTGCAATTTTTTGTCTCTGCAGCTCATATGGATGAAAACAAAACGTGTCTGTTTAATGAACCAGCTGTAAAAGCAACTGAAGTTGTTGGAAGATGAAACACTTAAGGGCAACTGCCAATGCTTTGATACAGCTGAACCAAAATCTTTGTCTTCAAATCTTCATCTGAACCTTAGGGCAAGCGGAGCTTATGTCCAGTGAAATTCCTGCCAGCATCCATCCATTTCATATGCTGATTATAGAGCAGTATTGCGTCCATGTTTACATAATTAAAAAATTGTGCTGTATATATACTTCTCATGAAGGAGCTGTTTGTGTAATATATGTTAGTGATCAACCTTGTTATTTCATTAAACAGTACACTTCAGATGTTACATTTTTATATTCTTAATTAACCAAGTAGTACACACTTGCTAATTAATGAATATATGCACCTGACTGCACTGCATTTCATGCTGATGCCATTAATTTTTTTTTTCAGATTTTTTGACATGCCTTTATGATTTAGTCAAAGGTAATATGAAAATATTCAGTGAGATACATTGAAAATTGCTCTTTATGCTTTCCTGATAATGGTGTAGACTTTGCCGAGCTGCAAGGAGTTGATAAAATTGCACATACTTTACTTATTGCTCCATTATTCTTTGCTAATTGAGCCACACAGTTTAGTCAAGTGTTTACAAGCTTTGCTAATAGACTTGCATACAAATTTTGTTCAATATGCTACACTAAAGAGAATGTTTACTACCTGCTGAGCTGTTGGAATCATGATAGATAACAGTTCTGAAGTTGTCAACCAGTCAATAAACACAGTCAGCAGTGCAACCCGTTGAAATGGGGAGCTTATTGCTTCTGCAATGCTGATGTAAATGATCTGGATTAACCAATATAATAACTAAGGTGGAAAGTCAATGGGTGCCAAATGCCTAACTGCTCCGGGTTTCTCTGAAACACTAGCTCAATGGTCCATTAGGCAAGAAATTATTATTTTGCAGAAAAGAAGTAAAACAGCCAGAAGCTTAATGGGAATCTGAGAGTTCACACGATATAATTCTTGGAAAGCTCTTAAGTCCAGATATCCTAAAATGCCAGAACTGAACAACTCTGAGGCTGCTGGCTGGTCTTACACAGAAAGAGACAGGAGAGTTTTCTGCACACGTAGTAGCTGGAGTACCTCCGGTCTGGATAGCAACCTGGTACAGTGTACGGTTTATTCACACTGCTCTGTTCCTGGCTTTCTCACTTGCTTTGTTTTTATCTTACACAATCAGTAAATAGCTAATGTCAGCTCTGTGGAGCTACTTCTCCTCTCTCTCCAAATATGTGCTAGCCAAAACATATTCAATGCAGTTTCTGTCAAAGAGGTTTTTGGAAAGTTCTTTTGGAACATGCTAGTCATTTCCCATTACGATGGAAGTATGACACAAGCCTACAGCAAGTCAACACCACTCAGTTAAAAAGAAACTATGGTACTAAAAAGTAATTCACAATGAAAAAGTGTTGTACCATTAGGGGTGGCGCAGGTTATCAGCTAACAGAAAACAACAGAAATCCACCAACTTCACTGTGACTACAGCAGTTAGGTGGAATTACTCACCCAAGAATTTAGCCTTGCAAATCTCTATAGAGAGGGAAAAGATAATGTCAATTGTGAAGTTTGACAGTTAAAATGCATTGGTACAAGAGGGTAAAGGTAATGTGCAAAGTGCAGAACAGAGAGCACGTAGCTCAGTCACTTTCTAAACTCTGCAGAATACAACAAAAGAAGCCGGTGCAAAGGTTGTGAAACTATATTTCCCTTCCAGTGTCTCAGAGGTCTGCTCTCTCTACATCATACTACACGTTTCTAGTGAGGTTACTCTCTCATTCATTTCATGCATGAAACCTCTATAATCAAGGATTGTTCTGCAGGCAAGGAGAGAATACAGAAACCACAAGAGGTGTCTACAGAAAGCATCAGAGGTAAGTGCACAACTAAAGCATCTACCTTGGTCAGCAAAATACAATGGAATTAAGTATTGAAAAGGACAGTTCAGTCAATAATAATTATAAAACCACTGCGGTGCCAAAGAAGAGTTCAATGAGCCAAACACTGAACCGGAGTTCTCACGTCAGTCAGTCATCAAAATCTGCACCTTCGTATTCAAGAAATCTGTCTCTGAGCAAAACCAACGGTAGAAGGCGTACTTAGTCAAGCTGGAGGAAGGTACACATGGTCCCTAGGCAGGGACCTTCTCCCTGCACAGAAGCACAGTAGGCAACCCTTCTGGATACCTAATTTAGCCTAGAAGACATTTCTGACACAGTAACAAACCTCACTGCAACTGATTTGCTCTTCCTAAACAAACCTACAAGTGAAAACCATTCCAAGCAGAGGAATAGCATCAGCTATGCTACTCAAATCCCTCCAGCGAGGATTTCTCCTGCACCTCATGTTGGCACTAGGCACAGCAGTATATGCACGTGTATTTTTCTCTAATGTGTAGAACTACAAACTGGTTAACCAACACCTATGCTTCAAAGGCTGCATGTGCGTAACAGCGTGATGTGCTCAACACAGCTGCACCTGCCCTCCAGTTGAGGCCAAAGAGAAATTCTGCAGTCTGTAGCATGCTCTAGGACAGCGCTTCACACCTCTCCCTGCACCGCGCAGACAGCAGAGCTGCTTACTCCAGTGCTCATGTGCGGTATGTCACAACTGAGTGTCTAGGAAGAAGAGAACATGGGAAGTATTTTGCCCTCTTTGCTCTGTAGTACGTCTGCCAGACACTGCAAGATGAACTCGTAACATACTGTGAGCCTCACTACCGAATTTCTGGGGATTAGGCTCCAGTTCAGCGTAAGGTCTACTGAATCTGCATGTGTCCTAACTTATAACTTTAATCTTCAAAAGCACATCGAATATTGCTCCCTTTAGTGCAGTGCTTTTGGAGACCTGTGCCGCCATCAATTAGCTCTCAGTCCTCCCATCGGTTTAATTAGCACACACTCAGTGGAACAATAGAAAAGTCTGCCTGAACGTTGAAAGAAGACTGCTTTAAAAAAGGCCAGCACTGTATTATTCGGCTTTGTATCTAGGCATTCCTTTTTTTAATCCATCACAGGGCTTAGAAACGCGTGCAGCAGAGGCATATCTCCTGTGTCCTCACAGAACTGAAAATATTAATAATCCCAAGCACCGCAGCACAGGGTAATGACTATGTCTGAGCTTTAATGATGTGTTGTGTCAATCTACAGTACTGAGACATTAATAAGCCTGTCTTTTACATGAAACAAACGTGGATAACAGGTAGACATTTTACGGAACTGTACCAACTACAGCACTGGGCATTTTTCTCCCCTATTAAAAAATAATAAATTAAAAATGAATTAAAAACAATAGCTCAGTTAGCTCCATTCCTAATGATAAATAAGGCTGTAACGCACACTGACCATGGCCTCTTTATACATCCTGTCACTTTCTGCAAAAACTGCAGCCAGCTAGGTGGTTAAGTGGTTGTTAACCAGTCCATCAATCAACAAAAACACATGCTTAGTTTTAAGCCATTTAAGTGAGTAGCCATCAGTTTAATCATGTGCTTAGAAATCATTCTGCATCTAAGGCTAACAAACAAGCCTATGCAATTAAAATTACTGAAGTTCTCACTACATGCCACTGAATTATTCTTGATACTTTCTGCTGAAAATGGGCTCACAGAAAACAGGAGATTGATGGAGCATGGTTGGAAGAAGTTATAAATTTATTGATACTGTTAAAAAAAAAAAAAGCCACATGATAAAGAAAAGTCTACTAAATTTAAATTATCCCTTTTATTTGAAACAAAGTAATTTTAACTTAATTTGAAAGAAGCATTCATACTATTTGGGGACCCTCTGTAAGTCAGTTATTAACATGATACTTTCAGGACCACTTAAATTCTGTTTCAGTCACCATTAGAAAAAATAAGCTGACATATACATGCTTTTTCCCATGCCTACAGTGCTCCAGATTCTGTTCACTTTCATGACCGCCACTGATTTGAATGAGATGGACCTGGTTTTGTGCTACAACAGAGGTATCTTGACAAGGGCAAGTTCATTTTGCACACGATTGTGTTCTTGGAGAATAACTCAGGAATATGAGACCCGTTCCCCTGCATCACAGCAGGAGGAGGAGAAATCATATCACTTATCATGTTACATTGTGCCCATTGACACGTTAAGTAATGCAATGCCTAAGACAATCTTTTCTCTCTAGCTAGAGAATAAGTGCTTTCTCTTACTTATTTGACCATCATTTATAATTTGAGAGAGGGGAGGGAGAGACTGATCTCTGAAAGCAAACTGAGTAGTTTGTAAGACTTTGATAAAGACAGGACCTTGCCCAGAGATGGTTTTTTATTCATACAATGCTCAAGCGTCAATTTTACCCTCTTACTCAGGACTGGTTATACATTAGATTGAATCAGTTTTGGATACCTTGGGAACATATTTTACTTAAAATCTATGGTTCTTCAATATAATACCATTTTTCTTGTTCTTTAATCTCTTTTGCTTACTATGACCACATTTCTTTCTTAAAATTGACAAGTTACATTACATCACTTCAGTACTCCTTCTACATTTGCAGATCAAATGTGTAACTCAAAACCTTTGACCGAGGAACAAACGTGCCCCAGCCTCAATCCAAGATCTCAGATTAAACATTTTATTTAGGTTCTACATTACCACCTGCTTTAATAAAAACATATGCATACTTTCCACATAATTGAAATTTATATCATAAAAGGATGTCTACATTAAAAAACTGATGTCAGTTCAGAGCTCTGAAAAATTACAATTTAGGATTTGTTTCCACCCTACCAATCCTATCTCTCATTTATTAAAAAACTCAGCAAGAAAGAACTTTTCCTTCCTTCTCAAAGGAATAATTCTTATACAGATGTCATCAGTAGTCGGCATGCAGTAGACATGAAAAAGGAACTGACTTATTGTCTTCCAGTCCCTCAAGTAGCTAATATTTCCTGCCCCAGCATTTTGGTGGCTTGTTTTGACAGCACAGTCCTGGATGCTGCAGCAGACATGAAAGCATCAGTACTCAGCTGGCTACGCTGTTTAATCACCGAGTATTTCAATGCTAAAAAGCATTTGTTAGGGCTCCAACTGTACAATTTACTTTAATCTCATCAGCTTCTAATAAATTGGACAAAACTTTCTTATTTGTAGTAAGCAAGATATGCAGAAGTGATTACATACTCATTTTGCTCCTTTAATCAATCATATGCTGATGACTTAGGCAAATAATCTCGTTCATAAAACAGTATGTGTTGTGTTTGTGCGGGGTGCATCCATCAAAGTCAGGGAGGGGTGATTTTTATAATTTGCTGTTGTTGGTACACTTCCTATTGCATTAAAATTCAAAGAAGTTAATGGCAATCTGAATTTTATTCCATGTATTTTTTTTTTTCCCATTTAAACAGCCATATTGCAGATGATGCTGTAAGATAAGTAGCATGAGAAACCTAACTCCCTCCCAACCACATCCCCAGGATTTGCATCTCAGCAGGCTTCGGGACACCACGCTGGGGCCAGCCCAGCCTGCTCATGCTTCCTTTCTCCTGCTGCCACCATTGCTGATGTGACAATGCAGGTGGGGTGGCACTCACACCAGGCTTGTGATGTGTTTTAAAAGGTCAGGTTCATTTCACCAAGGGATAGCAAGGAAAAACCACCGTGAGATGCAAACTCAGTGAACAACATCTTTGGGCTATGTTTATGTCCTGTGAGCTTTGTTACCTGACCCCACGGGGTGGTCTTGCCCTTGGAGCAGTCTCCACTACTTCAGGGTTTCCCTTTCTGTAGTCTTTGGGGTGGCCCTCCACCACTGCTGGAACACTGTCACTAGCCAACAGCTTGCTGTCTGGATACCGAGAAAGGGATGACTTTATTACAGTAAAATAATGTGCTATTATTTCCCTCATACATATGCATAAATATTACTTCTTAAAACCTGAAGGTAAATTGAGTTGGTTTCTTCAGGTTTGGGGTTGTTATTCTGCAATACTATTTATGTCGATGACCAGAATTTAATAATGGAAATGTCAGAAAACATAAGGCAGCGTGTGAGTGGCTTACTGAGAGTCTAAGAATAATAATACACTAAATGCAGCGCCCTTGTAATGGCTAAATATATTTTATAATTTTCATGATAACTTGCCACTCTAAACATTGTATTTCAGCAGTTTATATTACTAAATCCATCCTCTCAATCTTTTTAAGCACAACTTACTGCAGTCACAGTGGCAACAGGCAATCTACTGTTACTTTCCCCTGTGTCCCCCTACGCACCGAGGCTCCAAATAGTGTTCCTTATTCATATGTATATCAATATCACAAATTTCTCTACAGTATATGCACACAGCATATGTGTCTTCATTAGGTAACATCAAGTCATTTAGCAGCAGCAGCAGCAAAAAAGAAACTACCAATACAGATGCTGGCTGCCATGTAGCTATACTGGTAAAGGCCAGCGTGGGGGCTCTGTGCAGGGGTAAGATCTGGGACTCTCCTACTTGTCCCTCGGTTCTCACCCACAATGAGCACGGAGACCTTCTCATGATGGAGGAACACGGCTTCATGAAGTGACTCAGCTTCTTGGAGAGACTGCTGGAAAACTGCAAGCTGGTACAGAACAGCACAGCTCTCCTGAACTTAATGGAAGCTCTGATGGGTTTCACCAGCTCAGGGCAATGGCTAGGGTTCCCTAAGCCCCCATGTTCTGCCTCGAGGCAGCACAGGCAGAGCATAAACCCCATTTGTCCCTTCCAATTCAGGATATGAGGACATGCTATGATTCTATGAGAAGTGTCTGTGTTTCTGTGTTTTTTTTTTGTTTTGTTTTGTTTTGGTTTTTTTTTTTTTGTTTTTTTTTTTTTTTATAATCCTTGCAAACCAAACACCTCCCTGCTTCCCTGTGGCTCAGATGGCGCAGTACCTGTGGGCATGGCAAGCATTTCCCCCAAAGCAGCTGCATGTCTTTTACAAAGGCATACATCTGCACAAGGGCCTTTCCCTCTGCAGGATATAAATGTGTTGGCCACCATCAGCAGCTGACAGGGAGCCTGCCTGTGCTGTGGATCACACCAGGCAGGTCTGAGAAAGCCTTGCTGGAAGGTGCTGTGCTCAGTAGCTGTCCTCAGTTACACGCTGTAGGGTGCTACTTTGGAGAGATGACTATTGGGACACACACACCTTCCAGCAGCTCTGTTTTCAGCTAGAAAAACACAATTTAATTGTAGTTTCAGAAAATTTGATCTGGAAGTCATTAATACACATCAAATCTACACCTTCACAGTGTTGATTTTAAACAGTTGCTTTACGCTGCTCAGCGTGCTGCAGGAGCTACAACACAGCACAAGGAAATTGCAAAGAGTACGTGCAACGAACCCTTTCACAGCTCCGGGTTATACTTTCTTAGTGAAATGATCATTAACAGTAACCTTTCCTCTTCCCTCTCCATCAGGCTTCGATCAGTCAAATGTCAGCAGCAATATTCCAGAACAGAGATGTTCCCTCTCCCTATATTCTGTACCATCAGTTGTAGGAGCAGAAAGTTACCAGCACTGAACAACAGCTTTTTGCTTTGTACTCACTTCAGTCATTACCCAACAGGAACAGAAATGAACACTACAGCCCTGAGACTCCATAATCCTCTGATGACTTACTGTAAGATCTCACACGCCTTGCTGGAAAGACATTTTCAAAGCAAATCCCAATTGCAAGCCCAGAAGTGAAGCTTGTAGTCAAATATTTGTATATACTCATGTTTGCAAATATTAAGGCTTTAGAGTGGAAGTCAAATAAAAAACCATGGTAATACAGGTCTCATCAGGTTCTTCTGTGAGCACAGAACTATATTGAAACGTCTAAACCACAATGCTATAACTAATGCAAACGCATAGAAATAAAACAGGGAAAAACAAGCCGAGAGAGGCTCTTATTCCTCCCCAAGCTTGTAGAATCCTACGCAAAACATGTATTTACGGCTTTACTGCTTCATTATACTCATGCCAAGTAAGGAAAGGCACAAACAGTTCCGTACTACCGTCTTTATCAAAGTGCAATATTCAAAATAACAACAAGTAACCGAGGATATTAAAGATGCATCACTATTTGCAAAAGTTTGGACGTTCTCTCACAGCAGGCCCACAAATACAAAGAACTGCTCTGATATAGGGCTTACAGCCTGCACTACACATCATTGTATTATCCAGGAAAATTAAGTCTTTTTCAGATTTAATTTTTTTACTTGATTTAAAATGTGCATATTGATTGTTAACAGACCTACATCATTACATTCAAGAACTACTTTTTAAATGTTAGCATCCAAAAATTCTCGTTAGCCACTGTAACCATGACTAGGGTCTAGTAAATTTATGTAAAGTGATCTTCCTAACTGGTCTAGAAGCTTCTCCAAATATAAACTAACTAAAAAACCAAACCTCTTGAAAGAACATCAGTAAAAGCTCTGTGTATTTTTAACACTGCTCTGTAGCACCTGTCCGTAACCTTTTGTTCTGTACCAGCACCCTGTCCAGCTTGTTAGCACTCAAGCCACTATTAATTTAGAGTCAATGACTGCTTCCAGAGACACCAGTGTAGATGGAGCTGCTCTGCCAGCTGAGCAGTGCTGAGCACTATGGGGTGATGCCGGGAGAAATGTCAGGGACCCTCCCCAGTGAATGAGCCCCCGGCAAGCAGCCGAGCTCAGGGGGGTTCTTCACCTGGATCTTCCCCCAGGAGCAGCAGCAGCAAGGAAACCATCAAGGCTTCCCTAAGCGAGCTGTGATTGATATGGCAGAAATGAGAGCCCATTTCAGTAGTGCTCCCAATAGAGATTGCTGGGCCATTAACTTTCCCTTTATGACTTTTCTCCTCTTTCCGCTACGTTTGAGCCTTGACTGAGCTTTGTTCTTCGCCGTGGCACGGGGCTGAGGTAATCAGCTCACACAGATACAGGGGGAGGATGCAAAAAAGCTGTGCTGTGGATGGTCAGAGGGTGCAAAGGTTGGGAGCGGACCAGAAGAGCACATCTTAAACTAGAGGCACAGCTAACTCAGCTGTCTATCAAAACAAAATCCAGGTCACTGCCAGTAGAGGTGATGTCTCTCCTTTAAGGAGGATGGAAAGTGTCTGCATTTGCTATTGTAATTTGAAGACTCAAGCTTTTTCTCTCCTCCTCAAGGATATAGATATATTTTTCAATCCAGGTTTTCAAACATGTAGTATCAAAATACCAAAGGTTTAATTTTTTCCCCCTCTCTGTTGCTGACTGCCTTTCACTGGGCAGGGTGCTATTGCTCTGTGCAAGCCCCTTCCAGAGAACTTTGGGATCACCCTTGATTCTCAGTGCGTGTTCAAGAGCTTTGCTGAATTGGGACCTATAAAACTGAAATGTTAGCAGTGCCATGGGAAGATTCAGACTACTTCAAGCGTTTTAAAGCCTTCTATAGACCACTGGTTATGGGGAAAGAAAGGATACCCGTGGTAAAATATTGCTCGCCTGTAAAAAGCTTCCTGATCTTCATCCTAAAGTACAATTTGACATCACAGTTTTCCTGTGTTTGTATTTCAGTACTTGTATGAAAGAAAAATAGATTGAAGTCACCTAAACTCTGACAGTGAAAAGCGTTAATGCTTCCCCTTCAGTCTCCACGGTAAAACAGGCCTTGTTGGATCTGTGTGCTTTGTAAACAACTCAAGGTTTGTAAACAGGCTTCAGGAACAATCCCACAGGGCTTTGATCCCGGAAGGCAGGGGATTTAATTGAACAAGTTGCTTTTTAATGTAGGACAGTTGAGGCACAGCCACTCCTCGGAAAGGCTGGGAAAGATTGAACCCAGTGGGATGGGCACACCACCACCGAGGCTGGGGCTGAGCAGGGGAACCTCCCCAGCACTTCTGGCCTTGATTTCAACACTGCCATTTCTTAGGATTCAAAACAAATGGGCAGAAAATCAGGCTCTTTTAGAGAAGCATGCAGAGGGGAGTTTCCATCACAGGTGCAGCACCGAGCAAGCTAACCCCTGGTGGGTGTGACTTCCCTAAAACCCGTTAGCAGGACCGACTCTTTGGACCTGACATTTCTTCCAACCCCAGATCCTGCTGCAGGGCACAGCATAACCTGCATGTCCCTACCCACACGTCCTCTGTCATTCCTTGGATGTATTCATGAAAGCTTTGGCTGCCATCCCAAGCCTGTATTATTGAATATATTTTCATTACTGTCATATTTAATCAGTCAGCATGTACATAACACATCCATCAAAAGGCCATAACTTCTCGACACAAAACACAAATAAACAACAACTTGCAAATAGGATCATAAGTTTTCCTCAATTACAAAATGAAAATGTGGGAAGATGGGAAAGTGAGCTGTCACTTAAAGCCCCTGTATAACCGCCACGTGGTAAGATGAAGATCTATAGCTCAGGGTGACACAAGAGCCACTGCAAATGTAAGCAGCCTTACAAGAGAGGAGGTGGTAAACTAAATGCTTTTGGCGAGACCTCAGCCTGAACTGACACTGGGGTTGTGCCACAGCTCACACAAGGGGAGCTGCTGGTGAGAGGTGAGAGGGACCTGCAGGCAGCTCAGAGCTGAACAACTGAGCCACACACCCTGGATGGTTTGTTTAGGTGTTCATGCTACCACGAGACCCATCAGGTGCAGCATGATGCTCTGCACACTTACTGGGTACAGGCTGAGCCCTGACTTGTTCAGGGCTCCATGGGTAGCTTGGGACACAAGAAGAACCCAAACCCAAGCCTCACGCTACCATCAGGCATCATTTCCATCTTCCAGAGAGGCACAACCAACTCTGCCCAGGGAGGAAAAGACAAGGAAGTGGGAAGAAAGCAGAAGTATCCTAAATTGTGCTCATTTGGGGTGTTCAGAGTGGTGGTGCAGCAGATGGATGGACAGTTCTCCATTTGTACTTCTACAAGGCCATTTCTGTGTTTTCTTTGCCTTACCCAGCTCTTTTCCTGGCTGGACAGGGAGAAAACCCTGATTCTCTGAGTGCTTTAAGTCTTTAGTCTGCTTACAAATAGCCCATCACCCGAAGCACAAAATACACGCACCTATTTATTTCCACAGCACTGGGCCCAGCCTTTACAGTGCTCCATGTTGCAGGGACAGGCAGCTCTATGCTGAGTCCCTTTCTGTGATTTAAACAAAACACAGCGAAAGCTCACCAGGCACAATGAAGTGAGGGGCTGCCTTGTTTTCCTCCATCAAGCTCTCTTCTTCACAGAAATGCTATTTTAAGCCTGACCTAGGGAGTTGAAAGGAACCATCACTGCCAGGATTAAGGATTTTCCCAGGTCAGAGACCTGCCCCGCTTAACAGAAGAAAGCACTTCTCTACTGTCAGAAATCAAGCTTTAGGAACCTGAAGCAGAGGCTGCAGCATTTAATGCACAGTACTTAACAAAGCTGCTGGACAAGGCAAGTTTCCTTTAAAGCAGCCTGGGAGGTCTGCCAGGTTTTGTTGAGGATAAGAAAAATGGCATTTGTCCTTACACAGATTCCATCTCCATATTCAGAGCTGCTGGGATGCAGCTTGTGGGCTCTCCAGTTCTTGTTCTTTTTCTTGTTATTTTTTGCTGTGTGTCTGACCCACTTCCTAGCCACGGACATTGTTTTCCTCTCTTGTTCTGTAAAACTCCATTGTAAATAGTTAGGGGTGCCTGCTATCTTGACACTGGTAATCATCCAAGCTCAGGCACTTGTTCTTCACTGTGTGGAGTTATTCATGCCCTTGGCACACTGAATGCAATTTTATTCACGCAGCTTAAGTGCTTCTGGATGACAAAAGCATACTTTAAGCAGTGTTGTTTTCCTATCTGATTCTTACCCTGCAGGAACAGCTCCCATTAGTCTGCAAGCAGGGACTCTAGGCTCATTGCTCAAGTTCAACATCACCTGGGGTTCTCGCTGCTCAGTAATGGCCTTTTGCTGTCACTCTCTTTCCCGGCTTTTCCAAGCAAGCCTTGACTCATTCATACAGTAGCAAGGAGTTGCAGCATGCTGCTCTGCCACCCTGCTGGTCAGCCTCACCTTCTGCATTATGCCATGGAGCCTCACTTCTGCACGTGGTGTGTGCACTGCGCTGGGCCATCTGCAGGTGCTGGACACGACCGCAGGGAAAGCTCAGTCTGCGGCACACACTAACGAAAAGTAAAGTCATAGAAATGCAAGAACTTCTTGCCCAGTAGGACATCAGCATCCCTCTCCATGGTGAATTTGATTTAAGTCAAAACTTTAGGAGGATAACATAAGGAAAAATTTGGCTAAGCCTCTATAATCCAAATGCATTATGCATTTCCTTGAAAGATTTTACCCCGAGTTGGAGGAATCCCTAACAGATGTCCATCGCTGCAGCCTACACATGCTCAGTGCCCTCAGCCCCTCTTCAGAAGGGGTCAGAGATGCACCTGCAATCGAGCTTTACACTTACGGAAGCAATTGGCCTCCAAGAGCCTGGCACAGCACAGCCAACTTTTTCCAATACTCAGCCAAACATGTTTGAAGGAAAAGATTTATTACCCCATTTTTTTCATTATGCCAGTGAAACCTACTGGAAAGATATGTCACTAAAGTTGGATGCAGAAGAAAACTGTACTTGGCCTTGTATTTTGCATTTCTGAATGTTGGGCAAATTTGTATTAATACTTTGGACATATTTTTGGAATGGGATTCTTATTTTAGGTCAGTTTAATTTATCAAGCAAGAAAGGAAATGTTTTCAGATTTACCACAGTATTTAGCACTGTCAGTTTAAGTTACGGTTGTACTTGTTGTGGAAAAAAAAAAAAATTATTCCAACTGCACATTGAAATAAATAAAACACTTTTCTATTGTGATATCAAATGTTTTGCTGGCATAGGAAAAGGACCCGAGATGAAGATGTGAATTCTTATTCGCATTTTTCAAGAGGCAACATATTCATAGCTCAAAAAAATGCTCATGGTTGCTTTCAATTTCCATTATCCCCAACTTGAGTCACATGGCACGGCTTGCAGAAAATGATGCTATACATTGGTTGACCAATGAGATAAAATACTCAGTGGTGACTGGATTTACCTTCGGTGAATGAGCTGCATTTTCAAAGTTTCTTTCAAAGCTTCCAAGTCTTCTTGCACTAGGAATCTACAAACAGTGTGAAGATCTCCAAAAGGAGATCTACTGCCCAGGGATCACAAACATGTAAAAGAAGGGGTAAGTACAACCTATCAGCTGTTTTCAATCTTTATGACATTTCAGTCTTGAGTTTGTATGCACAAATTTGCATACTGATTTCTCTTTTCTTTCTTTCCTATCGATCAGGACTCGGTTTCTGTAATAGCAGGGGCATGCCCATCTCTTCAACTGCCACTGACAATTCACTCAGACCATCTCTCCCGGGCTCTCAAATCAGAAGGGTTTGTTCTCTACCTGTGTCGAGATGGAAGGATTCACTTTAAAGCTCAGACTTTAAGGAAATGAAAAGAGAGAGCCTGAAAATACTTGGATGTTTCAAACCACAAATCACTCAGGAAAACTCCACCTTGGTCAATCGATTTATCTTAAACAAGGTGACTTGAAAGAAAGGAGGGCGAAGGGGAAGGACTCAACTTAAGACCTAAATTTCTTCAGTGAAGCAGTCTGTGTTTAGCTCATCATGTTCAAGTCTCTAAACCTGAGGAAACATCAGGATTTCTGTACTTCTGAACTCATTTTATGTATGTGCTTATCATTAATTAGCTTTGCCTTCGAGCTACGTTTAAAAATATGTGGCAAAAGAAGAGCAAAATTAACATCAGTGTGTAATTTAATACATTTTTGTTGTTGTTGTAAAAATGTTTGTAAAATTCTCATTGAAGAAAGAGCTCCTCTAAAAAATGGAATTAAGCTTCAAGACATTTTAAATAAATAAAAAAAAAAAAAACAAAAAAAAAAAAACTTTGGAAAAAAAAAAAAAGCAATCTAGCTGCAATTTTAAAGCTCTTTCCTCTAACCACAAATCCATTCTCTGTAAGTCAACTGAGCAATAAAGCCAAAGCAATATTTAGTTACTGGGGAAATATGAGACCCTGCTCATAATGTTCCTCCCTGTCATTTTTGGGATAGCAAAATGATTTCACACACATTTTTTTCCCCTTTCTTTAACCCAAAAATGACTGTCATACTTCTCTTCCAATTCACATTGCACTGCTTTATTTTCTTTTTCTATGCAACAGCAGAAACAGATGTACGTATTTCAGAAGTGCAGAGGAACCCCATTTCTCTTTTGGATTGTCTGTATCTGCATTCTATCCACGCCATAAACCACACCAAAGAGTACTAATAACTCTGTTGTTGAAGCTTCAGTGTATTTAGAGACAGTTTTGATGTGGTGATAGGCTAAAAAAAAAAAAAAAAAAATCAGGTATATTCAATCCCATCAAATAGATGAAGACCAGAAATTTAGCGACAAATCCGTTGCTAAACTTCTTCCCAAATGCAAAGATGTGTTTTTGGTTTTTGCACAAGATTTTACTCAAATTGCTATGAACCGAAACTTGTATTTTCTACCTGTATTGCAGTTAAATCAACAGCCCCCAGCTAGTGGATTGCAATCTCCTGATGACATTACTATGCATAAGCCATGCAAAATTTTTTAACCTACATAGTTTATATCCTTAGCATAAAAGGTGAAGGGAGAGGAGAAATAAAAAGCAAACAAGATAACCCACAGCACCATGATAGCTGTACGACAAGATCAGCATCGCTGCAGAAAGTACACAAACTTATAATAAGCTTTAGTGACACTGTTTATATGAACAATGCTATTCTTAAACAGTTGAAGTCTGACGAACGGGATCAATAGGGACTCTCTTGGTAATGACAACATCATTAGCTAGGATCCCATCAGAGGAAAGGTCTGATCAGCGCAAGTTGAGTTTCTTCCCATCACCTCTGAGGATGGCAGGTGTGTGTCGGTGCTGTATTCAAACACCATTGTTGCCTTGGAGCATCTGCCAGTGTCAATTCAGTTAAGCTGCTGCGTTTTGGTTCATCTGCATGAAAATCAACATCACCACTGGGAAAACACTGGGTCAGAAACTGGCACGAGGGAAAAAACAATTGCTTTTAGAGAGCAGATTCTGATTTAGGTTGGTAGAAGACCAGAAGCAGAGCTGTGAAGTATCATGCTACCAAGCAAAAGATTTCCAAATTTTCTGCTAGTGAATGAGCTTTGCTGCATCACAGAGGCAGGAATCATAGCAGATTTTTGAGATGAGATCAGAGGTTTTTCAATACCTCACAACAGAACTAAACAAGTACAATTAATTAAGGCCTGGAAGGCAGAATATTTATTCACTTAAACTGTGGAAGAACATCAGAGGCTGAAATGGAATTAACTGGGATGGAGCCTTGCTCTCATAAAATAATCCGTAAGTTATTTAATGACTTAACATGTGTTAGAATCTCAATTTTATGTCCCGTTCAGAAGGTCTCTTCCTGGGAAGTACACCATTTTCCCACAAGAGGGGAAGATAGAGAAGCTCCCTAAGTACCCAGCAGCACTTCTGGTAACACCCAAGCTCTTCCTGGCCAGCCACCCATTTTCTGTTAGCTAGTTATCTTGAGAGAAATACAAGCAAACAGCCTCAATGTAGGTCAGAAATAAAACCACCAGGCTTATCTCATTACTGATGTTTGCCTTTGGAAACTCTTAGATGAAAGATGCTGTACAAGTGGAAGTTACTGTTCTTATTTTTCCTCTTTTCCCTCATTACTGTTGCATTATGAAAAACTGACAACTGAAATACTCATTCCAAAGAAAGCACATTCAGCTGCTTTGGAATGGAGAAAACATGGAACAGAAATGGCAAGAGTTGTTAGAGATAGCACTGCATACGATGCAGTGTAAATATCAGAGCTCTAATGCACAGAATTATTTCCCTCAATTACATGTTAATCAATCCATAGTCATGTGAAATCAGTATTTTGGAAAATCTGTAGTTAATATATTTTGCAATGAGCCTACATTAGTTTAGGAATTAAATTAACCCACGTGGCATTGCACAACACAGTACTGTCTCTTGTAGCTAGCATACTTATACCAGCTTGCATTCTTCAAAGCAGCTGCAGTAAGGAAGGACTAATCTCATTACATGCACCAAACCATGAAGATCAATATATAAAAACATGGATGAAATTTATATAAGCAAGAAAATATTAGGGCACTGCATAAAAATCTACATATCTTGAAACAGGGAAAGATTCTGGAAATGACTTTAAAAATGTCAAGGCAAAAGCATCTGGCCAGGTGTAGCGATTATAGTCCACATACTTACCAGAAGAGAACAAATATTCTCCCTGCACACTTCTCAGTGACTACCTTTAAAACCACAACATGAGATACAGGACAGAGGCATTAATAGGATGCAGAGTAGTTACCACACCCTAAGAGATTTATTTTTTCCCCCTACAGGTATTGTATATAAGGAAGAGCTCAACACATCTGTTTCCGTTACAGAATGCACAACGTGCCTATATTCAAGAGCAGCTCCAAATATATTTCTCACTCGGAAGAAATACTGCAATAAGCCTAGAATAAAATACCCTTAATAATATTTCCTCAGGAAGAATTCTGCTAGTTTGGATGCATACTGAAACCATATGGTATCCTTAGCTCATTTACGATTTAAATCATATATATAGCTGATTTAGAAAGCCTGTTGCACAAAAATAGGAATATCTAGATGACTTATACTTTTGATTTCATCATATATATATATATGTATTTATGTATGTTTCCCCAACCTACACCTTAACAATATGCTCACTTAAAGTTTAATTTAAAAATTCCTGTAAAGTTTCTAACAACCCATTAACTTTTTTTTCCAGAGGAAGTATATTATTATAGCTCAATCCAAGTAAGAAGTAAAGTTCTTACTGACATCAAAGGGAAAGTTTAGACCTTTAGTTCCACACTGTTTCTACATGAAAAGATTTACAAGTCCCATATAGAGGGAGTGACAGTAAATATATTTGGAACTGAAATTTGATCTAAGTCAGCAGACAGATCCCAGTGGGTATTGCCCCCCAGGTTCCATATAGCTATTAGGTAAAAAAAAAAAAAAATAATCTATGGTTAACAGCTGAGGACTAACAGAAGGGAGTAACTTCTCTTCTGAACAAGATGACATGGTGCACTAACATGCGGGGCACGTCCTGGTGAAGGCAGCACTGCTGCACAGGTCTGGCTCTCTGCTGGCAGGGCCACATCCTGGGGCATGGATGGAGAGAGCTTTGCTGGACTGGCGGCGCTCATAGGAAGTGCACAGCAGTGGAAAAAAAAAAAAAAGTATTTTTTTATTCCTCTGAAAATAAGTGATTTGCGGTATTTGCAAACACACAACCTGGTTTAAAAAACAACACCCCCGTCTGAATCAGGATGACTGCAAGTTACAGCCTTAACTGCAAGGTTATGTGAGCTTACCCTCTTGCCCTGTCCACAGCCTCTTTGGCTCCTGCACGCCCTGTGCAGTGTCCTGCCCTGCCTCTCCAGTCCTCCCACTCCTTATCATTTTGTCTTGGGTACAGTGATTGCGAGTGCCAACTCAAGACCTCTTCTGAAGAGCACATTATCCTCTTGAAAATATAATTGGAAAATTAGCAGTCCCCAATGACTGCACACTTAGTTAGAGCTCTGTAAGCCGGGGATGCGTATAGGGCTTCTCCTTCAGTAAGAGCAGCACTTCAGGGCCCTCAGACCAACTTTGGGGTTATACCCTCACGTAACCCTACTCACTGCCAGAGTGCACTGAATACTTGGCTCCTTTGGCAGCAGGGGAGACAGCTTCCACTCCAAATGGCCAAGACAAAGCTAGAGAAGTAGCTTATAAAAACCTTCAGCAGGGCAAAAGAAAATTTAAAACAAACACTTAAATACAACTGGTAACTGGGCATGAATCGAGCCAAATACATCTCCCAAAGTCACCAGAGAAGAAGCAAAAAATAAGATAAAATTGGCAGACTGGCTGAAGGAGGAAAAATGACTGCTATTGAAAGCAGCTCCTATTAACATTTTCAGGTTTCTGCAGTCGGTAACCCAAACAACACACAACAGCTGAGGTCATCACAAAACCAATAAATGAAATGCACTGTGGTGTTTAAAGATCGCTTTAGAGCAATCCTGAATGCAGAAGGTTGCAGGCCTAATGTATTTATTAGGCTGTTAAAATCAAGTCTAGTGTTCACATTATGGAGTAATACAATTTCTTCTGTTTTAGTCCCTTATGATAGCTGGTGTCAGAGAAACTCTATTAGGCAAGAACTGTGTTTTAATGGAAGTTTGATACTATGATATGATACCATGCTAAAACGTAACTGTACAGTACAGGTTTTAAAAATCTCAAGATACACAAATAGCAGCGTACAGCAAGCGCCAGGAAGAACGACATATCTTAATATAAGTATCTTCTGTAATATGTTGTTGCATCATCTTGTTGCTTTTGTGTGATTTGCCAAACACTGGTCTTTTCCTATAATAATTTATGCAAATGTTACATACACAGGTGTGAAAAGTTCTCAACTTGACTGAATTGAACAGCAATTTAAACCTGACTTCTTTGCTTGCAGGTTGCAAATTATTGTAGAAAAGGGGGGCGCACAACAGACCATAGTCAGAGGGTTCTCTGACACAGAAAAAAGAGCAAATATCCCTATTTACATTTCCAAAACAGTGTGCATGTTCATCCTGACAAGTAAAGTCAGAGAGCTGTGGCAAAAATCAATTTTTTGACAAGAAACTGGTATGAAATATTCAACAGTAGAGAACAGTTCTTTTATGTGCTTATCACCACGTTCTTATCCACAGAATCAGAGGTCAGGAGTGAGGGAAACAAAAATGGGAGGGAGGTCTCCTCCTTTTTTTTTTATCGTTATTTATTAGCAGATATCCCCCAGAGAATCCAAGCTAATAGCTGGGGGAGAGAGGAACACTGGAGAAAGTCAGCCGTGGCTCTGAAATCCCAGAGATAACAAGTGGCCTCAGTTAAGTAGCACTGCTAAGAAAGGAGCTTCAGATGTGATGTGATAGAGACTAAAAATATCCCTTCCTTTATATTTTAAAGATTCTGAGTCATTACTTTCAGGCTGACTGTAGTAAGAGTAGATCACAAACTGTGAGACATCTGCTCCTCCTGAACTGTGGTCCAGTGGAGGAGTCCTCCACTTGTGTTCAAAAAGAGAAGCCTTAGAGTTTACATTTAAACTCCATAATGAGCCATCACGTAGCCCTATTTTCACTTTGGAGAATATGGCTTTCGGTACACAGAGGACTACTACTGACAGTCTGAGGCAAGAACTGAAAGTTGGGTAATTACACCAAAGCTTACTTCGCTTCAGACAGCCCTGCGGTAATCCACACCAAACAGACACACTCATCCCGAAGTATGCCTGATTCCTCTGCTTCTTGTAAAGCCTTTCCACTAATACAGGAAAGGATGACACAAAGCATTCAGATAGAGGAAGAGCCATCAGAGGGTCACTGCCACAGCTACCAAATGCATGTGAACGTGTTTGTAGGTGACAATTGCCAGCACCTGCTGGATGTGTGCGGTACATCAGCTCACGGTTTGTCCTCACCAGAGTACTCCGCTTAGTGAATCATCACAGAGATGATTATGGTATCTTATCTCAACTTATGGTATCTTATCCAGATAATGACTTCCTAATCAATTCCGTGACAGCTTCTATCTTTTTCATCAAAAGCCTACTGCAAACCACTACTCTAGAGAAATGTTTCCAAACAAAATGTAAGCAGCACAGGAAGTTTTCCTATTTGTTGATCATCGTTGCATGATTTTATGAAACAGAAAACCTATGTATGAGTACTTTTAGTTTGAGTGATTAATATTTTGAAACGCAAATGGCTTGTTGAGAAATCAATACAGCAATACTCAAACATCATGTACAGTAGACTAAAAAAACAGCTAAACAATATAATGAACTTACAGAAAATCAATGGCGTGTTCAAACAACACTAAAAACTAAGCAGAGCTACTACTAAGAGAACAATCTATCCATCTGCAAAAACTTAACTACTGTCCATTGTTCCTGTTTCCTACATAATCAAGATCAGTGAACTATTCACTCAAACACAGATAATTTGAAATCACATGTTACACAACAAATAGCACAATAGGGAATTCCCAGGGTAAGCCTGGAGGGAAGGTCTGCCCAGCACTAGAGAGAGCATGGATACAGCAGCCTACAGTAACTATAGAGCACATGGGAAAAACCAAGACCATCATGTTTGCAGGAAATGAAGATGAAAATATATGGGAAGCAAAATGCCAAGCTATGTCCTACATCACAGAAGTTGTAACACATTTTAAACTGTGGTTAAATAAATGTTGATAGTATGGAGAAAAACAAAGCCATTTTTGGAAAAGAATCCCAAAAAACTAAATGTGTGCTCCACCGTGCCGTGAGAGCATGGCTGAGTCTGGTGCTTGGGATGCAAACTCCAACTCCACCTTTACTCTGAGAGCAGACAGGCTCGTTTTTGATTCCCAGCGTGCTTTAGTTTATCACCACATTGACATCTGCTGGACATAAAGGAAACTCTCACAGCAGTCTGTATATTTATGTCTGGATCAGGCTTAGCTTTTCATTTCTTATCTTATTTCCTACAAATTCTAAGACTGTCCTTGGCACATAACATCAAAGAATGCTTTATGGGCTATTATGTTGGTTCGGTCAACCTTGTGAGCCATTAGCCTACTTCTTGTCCAGGTTTAAATAGTGTATTTTGTGGTTTGATTTTTCTTTTCTCCTCTGCAATTTGAGCCAGCAAAACTGTTATTGCAAGCATTGGAAGCTTGAATTGTGAAATCTATCTCATGGAAAGGAGAATCAGACCTGCTATATTTTCATTTATTTTAACATGCACCTTGTGGAAAAGGTAGAATTTAAACCAAGAGTTTAATATGCAGAGCAGAGAACAAACTTTACCTTTGAAGCTTCCACTCTATTTTACAATGTGCGACGAATTTGTCCCGGGGCTTGGGCCAATGTAAATACTAAAAGCAAGGGTAATTTGGAATCAGCAATGGCTTAATTCATTTCACTCTGTATTGAAACATCTACTCGGCTGCCTTGTGTGACCCACTTGGGATGCCAGGGATTGGTGGCTGTCACAGCTGGCAGGCATACTCGCAGCTCTAAAATTATGCATACTGGTCAGGTAATACTTCCTAATGAAAGAAAACCTAGGTTAATTTTATTGATTGCTTCAGATTACTGAGAGATGTGGGTACATTTCCAGAGCCCTTCACAGGCTTTGAGTACACAGAAGTGGTGCCGGAGGCTGGGTTCATGATTCCACGTTCATTTTATGGTTCTGGATTGTGAATCAGAAATCCCTCACTTAACACAATTACTGTTGATAGGGTCCCTGAGGGACCCCCAGATTGGCCCTATGCTCCCAGTCACTGCACAGTAGCCATCGTGGCTTAGGTTCACCAAAGCAAGGCTAAGAGCCATATTTTTTGATTTTTCTATTTAAAGTAAGACCTGAAGCAAAGGAAGAATATTTAAATGAGGCTCAGATTGTGAATTTATCACCTATTACATGAACTAGTGAAAATTTGTGTAATTAGCTATTACATTAGCTGAAAAAAAGTTGTTTGGATGCAGGCAGGTATCAACTCATTTTGTGTAATCTATTTCTTTATAAGAATATATAAAACACACAACTTTAAATCATCTCAACATGATTTTAAGCTGTCTCATACATGGCTGTGAATAGTAATATAGATGTACTAATTCTGAGGAAACTTGTCAAGTGGTATAAAGGGAAGTGGCTGAACTTACTTCTGCACACATGTACTCCTTAATTTTATCCCCATTCAAGGACAACACATCAGTGTTCATCTTCTGAATTAAAAGCAGAGTGATGGTCATGAATATTCTGTACCTTTAAAAATAACCAGTAACATTAAGATTGAATTCTCTAGGCTTTTAATTGCTTAAAGTTACACAAATTCTCACTGATAGCTGCATAAAACTTGCCACTTTTATTTAACATGATATAAGTTTTGTGGATGTGAAAGAAAAAAACACCTACCTTGGCACAAATCCAAATAGCTCTATTGAGTGGTTGTAAATGTTTCAGTGCACCTAAGCATCTAACTCTAGGTATTCGTATTTCACTTGTGAGTTGTTATAATATGTATAAACCTTCTAATAAGTTTTATAAATTACTTTACTGTCCACAAGGGAAAAAAAAAATCCTCTGAGAATAAAAGGCAATAAACTGCACTTGTAGAAAACGACATTACAATTATATACAAAATATTAAAAAAAAAAAATAAAAATCTGTGAATGCTACCTAAAAAGAGTAAGAAAAAGAGGTGAAGAAAAAGCTTCATCAATAAGAACATTAAATTTCACATACAATATTATTAAACCTGAAAGCCTGGACGGACCTAAATGGCTGTGTATAAGATTGGTCCCAAAGCCTACTGGAGTCAAGAACAGTCCTTCCAGTGGATTTCAAGTTACTTTGGAGCTGAGTGAGGGTATCCGAGTTCACAAAGGTTAGACCACTTTTCAGAACACATTCAGTAACCTCAAAAACCCTTAACTTTTCTAAAAGAAATACCTTTCAATATGTAAATAATGACATGTGTTAACACCAAGTGTTTACTTACAGAAAGCACTAAAAGATTTTGCTAAAGCTGATACCTGAAGACGTCAGAGCCTCAAATAGGCAGTACTACAACTTAAAAAGTGAATGCGTTAATTATACTAAATTAATTTAAAGAAACTCAGTGAAGTACCATTTTTGTACATACAACAATCTTACTTTATTTGGGGAATTAAGTAGATTAGATTCCTGCATAAACTGCATTGATATTTTCATCTCATCAGTATTTCACCACAGCAAGCTGGAGTCTCTAAAACCTGAGACCCCAAACTTTGCCAGAGCCCAAGCAAGTAGATAGCTCAGATGTCAAACCACCATCTACACCGCAAACAGAGAGGAGACAAATGAGTAAATAAATAGAATTGGAGTAGGAAGTGATTCATCAGGGCTAACTTCTGTGTACTTCATAAGCCCTGACACTGCTTCCAGTGCTCTATTTCCATGATGGTGGATGGCCATACTGCTGAGGTTATGAATAGCAAAATGCTGCTATAGAAAGGACGGCGACAGCAACATGCTGTTACCCAGCTCCCATGCTCCTATCACCCAGCAGCCTTCATTGTTCTGCCCTCAGCAAGAGCTTGACAGAATTGAAAACCCTAGCATCAGCCACATCATGAGGTGAAATATGGTGACTCGAACTCTAAGGGGATGTGCGGCTTGCTTTTCTAAAAGCTATTAGAAAAGTGCTGGGTCTCTCTCTGCAGCCCACAGGTGTAACACTCTTGAAAGCAGCAGAGCTATTCTTCTAGACAGTGACACATGCGGCAGAGGGCAACAAGATCGGAGCCTCGAAGGGCGCAGGTAATGCTCAGCATAGCCTGACAGTGGCTCTGGTCTGTAAGCGCAGCTGAAATGAATGTGAGCTGTTTGCTACCTCCCAATGCTCCTTGAAGTCTAAACAAGAAAGCAAATTCAAATGAGATAATTGTCATCTTGCCAAGAAAACAAAAATTGGTCAATGCTTACGTGCAATTACGGAAGTGGGAGAACGCAAGCAGGAAAGGAATGAGATCTCCAACTGTTTTTAAATAAAACGTATACACTACAAGACATAAAAAAAAAAAAAAAAAAAAAAAAAAAAAACAGACAGAAGCATAAAATCAACTAATTATGGTTTCACCCTGGTATTATCCTTTAGCAATTAACCAGCATATAGGATGTACAACAGCCCTCCACACAAGAGATGAAGCAAGTATGCAGAATAAAGGTCAGTCTGCCTGCTATTTGCTTTTTGAACCTACCATCCAATTCTTATAATGTCCACCTCTCCCTATATAAGCTAAGAGAGACTATGAACATGCAAACAAAGGACAAAAAAACAACCACAAGTGGCGATAACCAAAGGGTGGTTAAGTAGCATATTTATAGTTCAAGTATCAATAATTATTGCAGAGGGTATCAGTACACATTAATCTGAACTCTGTATTACCGTGTGATTTACCGTGTGATTTATTGAAATGATTGAACTGAGGGAGTACAGGACAGAACCAACACAGGAAATCTGCCTATTTTATTTCAAAAAGACTGCTACAATTCAGAGTAACAGTTTGGAATTAAATGTTGTAACTGAAGTAATACAGTAATTAGCTTACGTCAGTCTATTTGGTACATTTACCTGTGTACATGGATATCTGAATTCTACACAGCAGCAGAGTCATCCCTTTAAAAAATACCCTCCCGCGTTTGCAGGTTTGGTACTTTCACTTGGAGAAACTAGGGAAAGATTAATTATCAGTAGTAACCCTTCCCTCAGGATTCAGCACTAATATAGGAGCAATGCAGAAGGAATAATTGAGACCATAATTCTTCTTTGAGGCTTCAGTACAACACTTTAGGCAGACAAAGAACCAGGCTAAATATGATGAACAAAATGCCCATAAAACTTCCTTTGGCTCTTGTAACAAATTACATAGTGATGAACACTTTAAATTTGGGACAAATATTCATTCAATACCTTGCCTCACTTTGATGGAACTACTCCATTTTCACACCACGCAGGCATTTGGTATCAAGGAATTATAAAGGAAGCTTTGTCTTTTCTAGTTTAGCTGCTAGGTAGAAACTAAACAGAAGCCTGACATGAAGCTGTATGAAAGCAGTCATTGATCTATTTCTGGCATATTAATTTCCTTCAGCTTTTCTTGACTACCATTTACTCTGAGATTGAAGCAATTGTTCCTCTTAAGTCACTACATCCTCAACGCAGTGCAAACAGGAGAATTAGCTGCTGAATTCCCATTACGGTTCACTTACTCTCAAGTTGCTTCTTTATTCAACAATATTTTTCCCCTGGAGCTTAAGAACATTTTGGTGTATGGCCATCACATGGTCCTTAGCACCATCCCATGCCCCTGATCCATTTTTAAATGCCTGTGTGTTTGCTAATGTCTGCTAAGATCCACATCTTGTACACAGAGTAATACTGATGAGATGTAGCTCTTTGATCGTTAAGACACTCACTTTTGAATTAATTCTAGTTTTAGTAAAAAATATTAGTCAGATTACAAACACAGACTGGGACAGTAAATAAATCAGCGAAGATAAAGGACCAGTAATGATTTGAAAACTCTGTCAGTCCGCTACATTTATTTGTGTTTTGGTGGATTCAAAGGGCCTCCAGTAAAGATTAGACTTCTTTGGCACTTGCCACTCCAGGATCTATTCATGGAACTCCAGTTTATGGTTTATCTGAATGAAGTGCGAAGGTGAAGGGCAAAGCTCAAAAAAGTACAGTGGCTTGGCCGTGGACAGGTGTGGAAAAACACTACTACCTTACAAGATTCGATCTATAATTTGCCAAAAAAGCACATACAAGAAACTTACAGGCCATAGGAAATAAATAAGTAAATTCCAAGCTCCTTAGTCAAGATTTGCAACTACTGGATAACAGTATTTCCTCTTTCTCCACCCTACCCATTTTTCTATCCAAGTTTTAATAAGAGAATGGGAGTGATGGGACTCAGCTGTACAACTCAGGAAAAGCAAATGTAATACGATCCATTTTGGAAGCAGACAGAAATAGCGTAAAGCCACTCTACAGAGCATTAGAGAAATATCTGGAGTATCATGTTCCATCTCATGCACCAATGCTCAGGAAAGATCAAATCAGACTGGGACAGCTTCACGAATGGATCATTAGTAGCTTGTTTCTGCATAAAACATCCAATGAGGGTCACACTTTAAAGCTTCACATCAACCAGAAAAAAATCAACTTGCGAAAAAGATTCCGAAATCATACATGATGGAAATCATCGGTACTGGAATCAGCAATCATCCTGAAAACTGAACTTTCTAAAGGAGAGAAATGCAGTTTGTTTTAATGCAGCTTCACAGCTTTTGGCAGTTACAACTCCAGCTAAGATGTTTGTACATTATTTTATCAATTATTAACATGGAACATCAGCAGCCCTCTTTGGGAGTGATTTCTGGGCTTTTATTTCAAATGGCCTGACTGATATCAGCACTTGGCATTTTGTTGCCTCAGGACTCATAAAACGTCTTTCAACGTTTTCATCATCAACTTCTCACTGACAATAAATCTCTATTTCCGTGTATACTAAACCCCAAGTATACTACTCAAGTTTAAGAATGTTTTAGGGAATGTTTAGGGACAGTTTCTGTTGATGCAAGTCTGACGTCAGTTTCATAAACCTTATTGCAGAATTCTGTCTACCACTTGGGGAATCAGGTTATGTCTTGGGAGCAGTATTTTATTCACAAGGCAGTATCTGTAAAGTAAGGCTTTATTTCACATGGGTAATACAGACATAGCCCGCGTTCTTTTGTGTGCTGTGCTTTAAAACACAATAGACAGATATTACAAGTGAATATAAGGAGTTGTACTTAACCATAACCTCATGTTGGAGTAACATGGGAACCTTCAGTCCAAAATGGTTTCAGTATCAATGGAAAACTCCATGGCATCTTAACACAGAGCTCCTCATACCCTTCTTGGTAAATTTAGTCCTTGTGAATAAAAATTTCTTTACAATGGTTACAGTTTACATACCACTTGGAAAATTTACTAATTTGCATGTCTTTACCAAATTAAAGATAAGCATCTTGCTAACTTATATTGTGATAGCAATGTGAAGGCAGGGCCAGAAATGGAAGCAAATGGATTATCCTGGAAGCACTGTGCCTGGGGGTTATGTTATTAAAAGCATAGTTCTGAATTACTAGACTCAATGCCTTTGTTTGTTTTCCATTCCTTTTAAAATATATCACTGTTCACCATAGGCTTCAGAAAACTCAGAGTAAGTCATCATTCCACAACTGAAAGAGAACTGATTTTAGACTAAAGAAAAATGAACCCCCACAGCTTCACTGAATAAGTTTCTTGGCTGCATCCCTATGCAGAAGTATACAATTTAAGGAGTCATGCAATGATATTTGTTGACTACAGAATCTACGATTACATACAGTATCAACATTCCAAAATCCTGATGTTTGTGTTTGCCTGAGTGGGAAGAGATCTTTTCTTCCAACCAGATACAATAATATAAATGTATCTACTGTGTGCTTTGTCTCAAGTGAGAGACACATTGTGGCCAATTCCGGCGAGAGAAGTAGAGTAAAACACTACCTATTGAAGGAAATTCAACTCTTAAACTGAATAATCCTTATTGTAAACATTCTAGCAGTACATTAAAAACAATAAACAAGATACATGAGACACCATAACTGAGAATTTTCTTATCCCTACAGTCACATCAAAATTCTTTTACTTGGTTTTTCTTTTCATGCTATCATTCGTAAGAAACAGAGAAAAAGAAAACTAAATCTTAAAGCACCCACCCTAGAATTTCAGTGCTTTCTGTCCTCATAGTTTTTGTAAAAATACTACATTACAGGGACAGTGCCAAATGCTTTTCATGTGACTGCAAGCCTCAATTATGTAAAGAGGAAAGAGAGGAAAGAGTTTTGTTTGATTTTTTCAGTGGTCTATGTGCTACTTCAAAGGATCACAGCTTTGGACTCTGGATATCAGACAGTGGGTTTTTTATTCAACAATTACTTTGTTTTTATTGCATCTTAATTCACATTTTTCTTCTCACTGATTCTTGCTCTTGGAGTCATATCCTTCACACTGTATTTAATCACCCTCAATTTAACACTCCATTGACCTTTATGCAAAGTCAGAAGTATATTACTCTTGAAAAAGAGAAGAGCATGGCCATACTAATTTACTACACCTTTCTCTAAAATGTATTCAAACAGATCTTCAACAGATGAAAATTGCTACAGCTTGGTAGAGCAATGGCTGAGCATCACATGAGCAACAGTTCTGTTCTTGCTCATTTGTACCACGAATAGATTATTTTTCCCAAAGATAAAATCTTAGAAAAATTCCTACAAAAGCAGAAAGAAAGATTATTTTCTATCTTGTTTTTGGCTTCTTCATTGAATTTGGTGGAGAATCTAACACTTGTGTTTGCATGTGCCAACCATTTCCCCTTCTTAACTATAAGGTCCTGCACCAAGCGTAACAGAAAAACAACACAAATATCTTTTAATTCCATGCTAGGCATTACTCTATTAACTTGTTAGTACACAGGAAACATTCTGGTATTTGTCTCCGTAGACGATACTCATCTCTTCAGTGAAAGAGGCATTACGCTCAAGGAAATTTTGCTATCACCTCATTATATTTCTCTGGATGTTGGAAGCTTAACAGGGACACTTGGAGATCACCACCTAGCACAGATACATGCCCTTTGATGTAAATTCATTTGCATTTTAAGAAGGCTAAATAGAGGCACAAGAAGGAACATCTCTTCAGAACTGTGCATCTTAAGAACAAGTCCCAGGATTGTAACTCACACGAGTACAAGATTTTAAAATCCCTGTTGTACATTTTAAAATGCATCAGTAGGATCCCTGGGGCATTTCAGAAGATATTTGCATGCTTTCTCTGGATGCAACGCATCAGAGCAAAATGCCCAACCTGACAGTGTAATGATTTAACATGATTTAACCTTCACCTTTAAATATCTGAAACAAATACATAGGCATTTAATTGGCATAATAGCAAGTTATATGTTTGTTATTGATTAACACACTTACTAAAGGTCAACTAGTATTTTAAGCACTTTGCAAATACAGTGTGTATTCTAATTATCCTGAAGGACTTGTAATTATTTTGCTAAATGTCAATTAAATGCAAAAACCTTTCTTACCAGCCTGACACTGTATGTTACAAAGAGTAAAACTTTGTTTTATTGTTCATGTAATTTTCAGACAATTACTTGGCAATTAGATTGACCTCTCATCTAAAACTGCAATACACCATGTTCAGTTGTGGTTTAGCTTAAAACCAATAAACAACAGTCTATCAAAACTACTTCACATATGAGCCTTCATGGGAGAAAAAGGACATTTGCCTAGTACAGAAAGCTTTTGGGTAGTGCCTTGAATCAGGTAATTCAAAGAAAACATTACTTTTTCTCACAAGCAGTTAGATAGCATTCCATTAGCTTGCTGCAAACACCTTGCCTTTTTATAGTGTCCTCCTCTGATGCCCACTATCACCCCAAAGCTGGGTGCTTTGCCACAGAACACACCACATTGTCCCAGCCAGCATCCTGAATCTCAGCCACACACTTGAATAGGAAAGGGTTGATGAGTAAAGATGTCATGTTATCTTTATCCAACAGTTTAAGTTTTTTGCAAGTGTCCTATATCCTTTCTGACCTCCTCCTCATCCTGATGTGTTTCTGACATTTTACTTATAATGCAGCTTGGAAGGGGCGGTGTAGAGTCCCTTCTGTAAGCTCTACACTAATTGGAGAAACCTTTTGAGGCAAAAGGTTTTCTCCAGGGACAATTACTATCAAAAACGTCAACCTGTAGAAATGCATACTGTAGCCATCCAGAATTCTGGGACTGCAAAAACACCAAATGATCTAGAATTTCACTCAGTTCACATGAGATAAGGCTGTTTTTAATCATATTCCCACAGTGCTGCTCATCACTTTTTCCAACAGTGGCACTGTGATACCAGTTTGCACAGTGCAGAAATATTTTTGGTCATTTGTAACAATAAGATTTTTAATTTAAAATGTGAGAAGTAGTGTTAGTTCAGTGTTCACCAGGCCTACACAGATGTCCACCTTCAAGGCCTTGGTGGAACCTAAACTACTGACATCTGTAGAGAAGGAGAAGAGTATAAACCTATGGGGGAACGAAACTACCAAGCCAATGACGCTCATTATTGATCAGTTACTAATTGTCAGCTCCTTGAGATTCCACTGTAAACTTACCCAGTTAAAGGTCAAGCACAATTTCCTTCTGAGTAGCATTAGCAATAAAAACAGTAACACAAATTGGGACAGTTTGCAGTATATTGTTTCATTACAGTTCCTGTGGGACCAGAAGCATCAATGGCAAAAGGGAAGAGCAGGCGTGCTTCTGAGTTTTAGTTTTGTTTAGCATGCTGAGTTTATTCTGTTATAATACCTGGCTTCCATGTTCAAAATCTGTCCAGGAGGCTGTGCTTACCTGAGCCACTTGACAATCATCAGCCTCACAATTTACTCTGGAAACGAGCGCCCTTCTCTTCTGAATTGCCACTGAGCAGGGCTAGAATTCTGTTAGGTTATTCATCTTGGATAAGATGATAAAACTCAGTCTTTCTTTCCTCTTATCTGAGGGAGGTGAGCTGCTTTTCAGAGTATTTTGATTTTTTAAAAAGTATTTTTGTTTTATACATGCCTAGAAGCTTTTTATATCTGCTGTGTCCCATATAGTAAGTTAAAATGATAAAAAACTTAATATTTAAAAATCCTTTGAAGATTAGGAAGTCTATAGAAATCCTCAGATCTCTTCATTGCCTCCTCTTTTCTTTGACATAGCAAGATCAAGCTTTTATTTCTTCTCACTTTCAAAACTTCTCCTCATAGCTGTATTTGTGCTCCCAGTTCTCTGCATTGCACACTCCTTCTCTGCCTTACTCCCTCCCCCTAGCCTCTATTCTTTGAATATCGGGTACTTTCCAGAGGAGCCATTACGTGACATCTTTTGAAGCAAGTCTCAGAGACCCGCTTGGAGAAGTGCTTAGGTTTGTTTGCATACCTTCTTTTCAGACTGAACAAGGAAAAGATGCTGAACATCTCTCAGGAGCAGACCCTCAGAGGCTGTGTTAGCAGGCACTGGCTGAGGACACTCCTGGTTTAACTGAGGCACAGCTCTATCCTAACCTTAGCAAGCTGTTTCCAGATTGGGTATTCAAAACCTTATAAATTAGGTTTGTTTTTAATTTTAACCCCGAAGTGCATTAGTTTAATTTCTGAGCGGTATCACAAATAGTGAACTTTTGATCTTATATTTTAGATTACCATTTTCAAGCTTACGGACACAAACATACTTAAATGGAAGAAAGATAATTAGAGGTACAGCCAGAAAAATAGAAAGTCAAGACTTCCATGTAATTACTTGACCTGCAGGGCAAAATCCGGTAACATTAGTCATGTTTTCCTTTTCCTATCCCTTTCTCTTGCTCCCCTCTTCCTCTCACCAAATAAATAATCTCCTGTGGGCACTGGCCTTTGAGGACATGTGCTTCTGCTGCCTTCAGGAAGATGAAGATCCAGCACATTAGTGTCTTCACAGTGAACCATTCGGTTGAACTACACAGTAAACTTGGAGCAGAAGGTAGTGCTAGTGAGTTAGACTCTAAGTTTGGAATAGCTCCTATCCACCTCTGTACTCTCAAATAATCCTGTAAAATAAAGTATGCCCTCAGACACCCCCAACCCTGCCTCCTATGCCCCTAAATCAAAACATTGCACACTTATTTTTGTTCCCACTAGCCTACAAACAACCCCATAGCTTTGCTCATATTGGGTAGAATGGCTTCTATTCCCTACGTAATGACTGAAATCCCGTTTCATGGCACTGTGAACATTCACAAGTCTGCTCCCTTTCCCCTTTGCAAAATAAACCAAAACTGAAAAACTTATTCAAATACACACAGAAAACTGAAAGCTCAAAAACATTTTTTTTTTCCAATAGATGTTGACATGAGAAGTGTTTATTCTTTTAAACTCAACATTTTGCACAACATATCATCCTGGCAGCCTGCATCTAATAACCTGATAACAGTTGATTAAGTTAGCGGAAAGAATTGCTATTACATTTTAGCAGGCAGAGTTAACAGCAATGTGCATGTTGTTTTCCACACCAGGCTTACATCGGAGTTATCCAAGTGTTACATCCAGAAAGCTAAATTAATGCTTAGTGCAATGGCTGATGGATCTCCATCATGTCTATGTGCTTGTTCTTCACTCCTTCTAAATGTTAATAGTCATTTCTTTTTCCTTTTTTATTTCCACTGTTGCAGCCTTCAATCTCAATATTATTTCTGCTAAAATCTATTGACTAGGGGCTTGCTTTACCACTGATAAACTGTTAACAAAGATTGATGCTTGATACTGCTCATCCATTCATAAAAGCTTTTCTGGTATGATTGTTTTCTGACCAAAATTAAGACTGAAAGAGTAATCTTCCATTCTTTCAAGCACTGTGTTGGCTAGTCACAGACAATAAAGCCAACAAACCATCAAAAGGCATATATTTTCAGCCCTTGCTCTCAGATTCCAATCTAAAACAAGATTTTTAACAGAGGAACAGAACCGTAATAATTATTGTAATTGCCATTGCATGGAGCAGTCTCTGCTTTGTATTTCTTCTGAACTGAAATTGTGAAACTACATTTGGGAATTGGAGCGCAAGTCAAGCAAATGCACGAAGATAGGGTACAAACGGCACCTGTTAGCTTGCTCCCAAGGTTTGGAAAAGGCTGAAATACACTTTGCCTCAGCTGCAAAGGTTTAAACAGTGGCAAGGCACTGGAGTGTGAAAAGCAATGCAAGGCATTGCTCTCTCAAAATAATTGACTTATTTTTCTACCATTGCTGTGTCCAGCACCAAAAAAAAATTCAGAAATAGGGTTAGAATTGACTCAAAGTGTGTTGGTAAGCACATACACATGAGATCATGAGATTAGAATTACTTGATTTTCTCACCATCTGATTTTGGTCTAGGGTTTCTATTATATGCCTTAATGTACTTGCAGTTTGTATATGTATATTTAAGTATCTGAGGCCGTATACTGAATTGCATATTAGACGTTATTTTTAAAAGCTCCCTTGTTTCCACTAACCCCCATTCTTTTCAAGAAAGAAGTAAAACCCCAGCCATCTAACCCCATCTACCCATTCAGTGGTGTTAGCTTACTTGTCAAAACTATTCCTTCAAAGTGTTTATTCCCACTCCAAGAAGAAGAAATAAACTGCATATAGAGCCAAAGCCTCAGAGACTTGTTTCATTCTCGCTGAAACTGCACTGACAACAGCAGGACGTGGTGCCTCTGACACCAGTGACAATTCACACAGACAGCGAGGTGACCCTACAGCATGTTACCCTTCTGCCTGTTGTCTTCATCAGATTGCACCGGGCTGTGTAACCACTGAAACCACTGGCAATATTCTCATTAACTACATCCAAAATCCAGCCGAGTACTTAATGATTTGGGTGAGCCTGAGCTAGCAAGATGTCTCAGATTTTTCAAATGAAACTGTTTTGCTGTGCTTAAGTGCCAGTCCCCCCTTACTGCCTGTGTGGGATGGAGATGCTCTCATGAGCCTGGGCTTTGTTTAAAACTCAGAGAAGTAATGGATTTTTCATTGACATTGATGGGGCTCACAAGGAGAAGGTACCACATGACGGAGATGCTTCTGTTAAGCAGAGCTGGATAGCATTTAATTGTTAGAGACAGAAAAATACAGCAAAGTAGAGACACTTTACCTGAAGGACAGTATGTTTTCCAGTGCTAGTCACTGAAGTATAATCCCTCAGTAATAAAGATTTTACAACTGCTCTGTCAAAAAAGGGTTTCCTTGTGGAAATTTTAATACTGTAATTCTGAGAGGTCCAATCAGAAAACATGCAGAGTAGCAAGGGAATCAACCAAGAAGTTTAAGGAAAACCAACCAACCAAACAGACTGCCTCAACACAAGTATTTGCAGCAGGAAAGATAAACACACTTTATTGACTCCAAATCTCCTTTTCAAGGTCAGGGAGGAAGGTCAAAAAAATCATAAAAAGAAAACTTTGTGCAAGGTAGCCTGAAATTCTCCACTTATTTCACAATCTTACCCACAGGAGTGATTGGATTTCTACAACTAGTGTGGGCCTCATAGAAGAGCTGTCGCCCCTTTTACTACTCAAATGGAGGCTACAACCCCCATAGCCCAAATCTATTCTATTAAATGTCTGCAAACTACAGAAAAGCAACTTGTTCATACAACATTACTATCAGAGGGTCACTGAAGACTCACCTTCCAAGCATCTTCATTCTACTTCCCTCATAAAAGTTGTTCTTAATAATAAAAGGTAGTGCTTGATATCATCTTGAGACCTTCCCAGCACCTACCATAGAGCTGAGACGCTTCACATTGAACAAAGCCATTCAGCTAGAATACATATATTGTTTATTTTAAATAAAGAGTGGATAAAAGGGAAGCTGATTTTGAAGCAATGATCAAGAGCCAACAGAACTTACTTCTTCCCCAGCTCCACCACTGAATCCTACCTTTATAGCTTTGAACAAACCATGTAAGTTGGATGCCTTCATCTGTAAAATGTGTTTATGTGCATGAGATGTGATAGCAAAAACTTCGTGGTACTTAACCTAAAATGCAGCACCCACAGACAACGCCCATTTCAAAGACTGTGCTAAAACATCAGGTAAAGGCTCTATCCAGCTGCATCCATGCAAAACTTTTACTTAACTCAGTCATTTTCCATCACAGCTGGCCAATTTTCCAGCATCTATTCGCTGTCTCCACAATCAACTCAGTTCTCATGAGTTTTCAGGCCTTTAAATGTGCAGTTCTCACCATCTTTCTGCGTATTATTTTGCATTCGGATTATAGTTTCTTTACACTGCAGTAAGGCTGGTGGCTAAATTCTTAAAATTGTATCATTCAAATCCTTGCACCACACTGTTCTGATTGAATATTTATTAAGCAGATAGGACCTACATTTTGGACTTCTAACTACTAGAAGTCATCAGGTTTATTGTACCCTAATTTCATTTTTTTGGCCATGATTTTTTAATTGTGTACCTTTTTCTTGAAGTAAGTATTGCATTATAAGCTATTCACAAGTAAATATTTTAAAATTGCTTTCATTTTAAACATCGCAATTATTGGCCTGCATTAATTTTTTTTTCCTCCCTGATGCACATCTGTTTTAATACCCTTAATTAGAAGTAGTAAATAACATCATTACTTTTCTCCTTATTAGCATTTATTAGCTTTAGTTCTTTTGTAGCAGTCAAGTGTACGGTGAGGAAGTGTTATCTTTATCACAAACAACCAAGCATATTAGACTCAAAATTCAGATAATACAGTTTGTTTGGAAGATGAGAGACTGAAATCACAAACACAAGCCCTGAATGAAGCAAAGAGGATTTGCTTTGACGGAAGAGGAAACTTTTCTTTTCGTCAGTTTTATTCTCCTTAATTTACCTTATTTTGAAAGTTTAAGAATTTTTGAGGTACTTTGCAAAAAAGATGAATTTAAACTTCAGAGTTCAACTTCAGAGACAAGCCTGATGTTTCAATTCTTGATCTCCCTGCACCAGAACCTTGCCTATATTCACAACCTTGGGAACATTTGAATCCGAACCCAAATCCTAGGCCAGTTTGGAATTTTAACTGGAATCTTTACTGTTTCATTTTCCAGACAGACGCATTCAAAATAAGTACATAAATAAAAATAGATGTCCAAACCCCTAACCAAACCAGTACTGCACAAGGAAATGGATCAGCAAGTTAAGAAACCATCAGCAATGGCTTTATCTCCTTTCTTCATTTCTCTGGTGCACAATTTATGGGATTTAAACTATCTGCTTAGACAGCTATTCGCAGACATTGCATATGACTTTCTGAATTTCCTAGTCCAACTACAGATCTATAAACTACATTTGCCTCATGTGTAAATGCCTTCCTTGTTGATGACTGCAACCTTGAAACAAAATCAGTAAGATCTCTGCCTGAATAAGTGTGAGAACTTCTCTTGTAAATCTTTCAGCCCAGCTGATGGTAGAGCGCACCGTTAAATCTTGGTCCACATATATTTCAGTTGGCATGCAATACATTTTTTTTTAAAGGAAAAAGTGAACAGATACTTGTGTAATTCTTAATGACTGATGAATCTACTATTGCATAGAAAAAACAATGTCACTTTTGAAAATAACTGAGCTCTACTGTCACAATATCTGTTCCTTCTTTGAATTGTCTTCTTGATTTATATTGTTATTTTCCTCTGGTCTTTTTTGTTGTTCCGTTTTTAGTGGTGGTGCATTTTTTTATTTTTTTCTTTTGGTGAAAAGTATTTTTCTGATTGAAATACACGTTGTTGTATTTTGTCTTTAAAAGAAATCTAGAAAATCCAGCCCGCAGACCATGGGCACTCTATGACATTTTCTCTTAGGCAAGCAACATAAATTATTTAACCTCTAATAACATTAAGATTTCATGATGCTTGTGTAAGATGAAAAAGTGAAGACTTTCAGATACTAAATGCTTTATTACAATCTGTAATCTTGTAAGGATGACTGATTTATTTAATGCGCAAATCTTGAGTGTGTGGTAATATAGAGACAATATATTTAGGACTATATTCTGTCAAGCGCTGAGCAGTGGTCTCAGTCTTTATAAAGGCTTATCTTTAAGCACACAAATAGTTGCTCTGATTTTAATGGGACTTTTAACATGTTTTTAAATGCCTTCACAAATAAGAATCTCAATTTTCCCTACCTTGCAAAACCAAGCTAAATAGCAGGTTTATTAATACTTAATACCCGCCTCCTAGATACACATCACAATGGAAAGTGTGGATTACAGTAAAGCTATTAAGAAACAAGTCTAAACCCCCAAGCCTCAGTCAAAAGATAAAGAGCAAGGTTACAACGGGTGATACTCCCTATCAAATAGCTGCTCCCATGAGGCAGTAGCTACTCTCTCCAGTCTTTACCATTCATGACTCAAAGGGATGAGGCGACCAGACACAAGATGCCATTAACTTGGAAAGCAAGGTGAAGTACTTTAGCTAGCATGTATTATCCAAACAGCAAGGGAGAATTTGCTAGAGAGGAACGTGTGTAGAACACACAGGGCTTTACACAAGACTTGTGATTAATTTCTAAACTTCAGAAATGAAAAAATTCACATATCACACTGAGCTGTGGTCAGAGAACAGTTTAAATTTACCACATGAAACACTGGTAACTTAAAGAGTCCCCGGTCCCAATTCTGAGAACACCTGAGATTTAAAAAGCATGGGAAGAACTCACTTTTTGCAAGGTCTCAGAACTTCTACACAGGTTGGATGTCTACATGCCTCTAGGATGGTCAAGTATTCTGTTTTGACAGTGTTAAAATATTTCAATTCAGTGCTAGATTTGGTTTTCTTCTGTTGCAGAACAGTAACAGAAAATAAGAATTCTTTCCAGAAATTACTAAACAAAGGTATCTGACGAAAAAAAAAAATAAATCACAAAATCTTGAGTGTCATAGTTTGTGAACTCATTTAAACGACAGTCTTACAGCTTTGTATAATGTCTGAGAGATGGTCTTACTACTAACTTTTAGGTTGCATCCTTTTGGATAATGGGTATTGTCTAGCATTTACCATATAAACCACTGCTGCACATTGGCAATGAGCTAATGTGGGCTCACAGCCTTTGCTGGATCTTAATGCAACCATACTTATGGCTGTGAGTCACACCCACTTGGTTCATGTTATAAAGTGAGAACAGGTCAATTTTCTAAGTCCAGATTAGGTAAGTTCCATTGACTTGGGGCCTTCCCAAGAAGTTACAGGACTTGAGTATATGATCTGCCTTTGGAGCCAAAGCCTACCAGAGATTTCTGTTAGGATCAGTGCCCTGATGAACCAAACGAAACTTACTCCATGTATGACCGCTGAGATGTAATGGATACCCCTGTTTAACAATCATCACTGGAATAGAAAAATAACTCTTCTGGACTGGGAAATACTGCAAGCAGCAGAACCTGGGATGATGCCATAGTAATCGCTACAGGATACACAGCAACACCACAGGATACAGCAAGACTGAAAAATGAATGCTGCGTGTAGAAGGCAGCATTCAAAATGCTCACCTTCTGTGTACTAATAACTCTTCCAGTACTGTCAGAGACATAATGCCATTCCTGTCACCTTCTGTGACAGAAACTATTACTAAAGTGAGATATTTTAAGAACACCAGCTTTAAAGAAGGTAACATTCCTGTCTCAGGGAGATGACACTGATCTTATTAAAAAAAAAACAGTAGCACAAACATTACATAACTTGTAATAAGAGATTGGGTTAACTTGCTACGAACAGATTTTATTTGACAGCCTAAAATTACAAATGAGAACAATCATGTTTTTAAAATCACTCTGTAACAAAATTTTGCATCTTCATAGTCTCTATTTTCTGTTTTGTAAAGGAACAAAATTAATTCATTTTTCAAATAACTATAGACTTACTGCAAAAATCACAGCACTACCTTTCAGACCAAGACACGCTAAAAGAAAGAGACCTGTGTTGGGTAGCTAGAATTAAAAATTTTGCTTCTCAACAGGTTTCAGATTCAACTCTGTAATTTGGGACCACATCTATATCTTTGCAGCCTGGGAATCCTGAGTGAAATTCTGTATTTGCAAAATGATTTTACTGCTACTAAAAACAATCAAGTCCTACACTTCAGGAAAGATGTGATGTTAATGCTTGAAAATCATAAAAGCTCTGCAAGCTCTCAGAAGTATAGAGCAGGTACTGTGCGAGCAATAGTCTGCCATGGTGAATGTAGCCAAAAAGTAAGATAAAATCAATGATCAGATTTGGACAGGGAATTAGCTCTGCAGAAGTTATGTCTAAGTTTTCCCATGAGTTTAATTAGAAACAGAAGAGAAAAATCCTCGCATGGATGCACGTAAGCTTAATACCAACAAGAAATCCTGACAGGTAAGCTTTGAAAATGCCTGTGGACACTTTTTTTCTAGACTAATTATAAACTCTATTTATTAAAAAACAAACAAAAATAAAATAAATCCTACCCCAACAACTGATAAAGATCCTAACTTGTTACACAAAGCAATGACAGTGTATAAAAGCCAGGTATTTTTATATTTTTGGCAGTTCAGAATGCTGGAACAAAATTCCATAAGATGAATTAGAGATTAATGCACCTTAGGAGTGAATTTTCTACTATAAAATAACTGCAGAAGTTGTCGTGCATGTCAATGAGAAATGTGCCACAATTTTGGTTTATTATACTGGTTTTATAACTGCCATTTAATGGGCTTTACAAGAATTCCAAATAACCTCTACTCCATTTTTTTAATTTTATTTTTTTTTAGAATTCACACATAATTCCCTAACTATTCCCTGAATTTGAGCTGTAAATTAAATTCTCATTTCAAGTAGGCAGTACAACATGATGACACTGGCCGTGGGCTATTTAAAATGAAGGACAACTGTGGCTTATCAGAAAACACAAGTTTTAACAGTATCTCTCAATACATAATTTTATGCATATCTACAGCTCTTATTCCGGTAACATTTGAAGGACTGATAATTAAGCAGATTTTTTCCCCCTCTGGATCACCTCTGCAAAACAAGGATGAACTCCCCTGCCCCTGGTTTTAAAGTAACAATAAGCATCCAGGAATGCCTTCCCTCCTTATTCTACTGATAAAGATATAAAGACCTGGAAAGATATATGACTTGTGCAAGTTATTCAGCAGGTCTGCAGTTGAGCTAGAAATGAATGCCAGATTGCTATAAACCTTTACACTGCTCTAATTAGATTTTTACATGTGTTATAGGTTATATTATTTTTAATCAATTCTTTATGCTGCTGAAACCCTCCTCAGAGGCCCTAAACTACATAATAGGACAGCCTCAGTCACCAGAAAGCCTGAATCGCAGTGCCTGTAATACCATAATACTAATTTTTCCAGTTGCAGCCTTATTTCATTAACCCACAGTTTGATGCAAATTCTCAAATTCTACAAAGTATAGGGAGAAATAAAGCTTTTCAGGTTCACATACCTTCTTGAAATTTCTGTTTTGAGACCTACCTTACCAGCCAAAATATAAAATACTTTATTACAGAAATTCTAGCAGGTAGATTTGAAAATGAAGAGGTTCTAAAATAATACTTGTATTTTTTGTGATGGTTCAAAGGGCAAAAAGAAGTGAAGGATTTATGAGTAAAAGGAGGTTGACCCTTTAAAAAACTCTGAAAACACAGAATGAGAGTATAAGCTACCATTGTGCCCTTGTGGCAGAAAATGACCAAGAGCACCTGAAACTACATTAGGAAAAGCATTGCCAGCCAGTAGAGGGAAACAATTATTCCCCTGTACCCACTGGGGAGAACACATTTGGAGCACTGTGTCCCCAGATGAGCTCCCCAGTACAGGACAGACACGGACAGACTGGAGGTCCAGCAAATGGTCCTGAAGATAATTGAGAGCTTGGAGTATCTGACACATGCAGAGAGGCCAAGAACTGGCACTGAGAGCCTGAGGAAGAGAAGTCTTAGTGAGATTTTATGAAGATGTATAAAAAATGTATAAATCCCTGAGAGGAGACTGTGAAGAAAATGGAGCCATGCTATTCTCAGTGGTGTTCAGTCAATCGAGAGGAGACAAACTATTATACAGGAAATTCTGCTAAAACATTTATCTTTTATATATATATAATTATTACAGTGAAGGTGGCCAAGCACTGGAACAGGCTGCTCAGGAAGGTACTTTAATCTCCATTTCTGGAGATACTCAAAACAAAAATGCACACAGTCCTCAGCAACCTGCTCCAAGCAGGGCATTGGACCACCGAGTCTTTAGAGGTTCCTTCCAGCCTCAGCAATTCCATGAAGAGGTACTTAGCAAAATTCCAAGATCTACACATTATGAAGGATGTCAGGGATGGAAACAATATACTCAATTCCGATGGGACCCTTAATCCAAAAATAGTCCCAAGGTGCTTTACAAACACCACAATGTGTGAAACACTTCACGAGCTATTGAAATGCAGCCAACTCTGGGGTGAAATGTAGAACAGTTTAATAGCTTCCAGCAAACAGAAAAAAAAATAAATCAGTAAAAGCCAAAGAATGCCATATGCAACTGAAGCTACAAGGGGAATTAGGTAGAAAGAATGTAATTATCCATGCTGAATTCTAGCCAGAGCTAAAAGTAATCAGAAAGTCAGTGAAAGACCAGAACAAATTGATCTCATTACTCTTGCATTACTTGGATCTACTTCTAAATGGAAAACTCTTATCTGAGTCTACTGGACTGACACTAGCGTGTACATGCAGGTGTGTTCAAAAAGAACACAGGAGTTAAGGAAACAGAAAGCTGATAACATCTCTGTGCAGAGTGCCAGCCTGGATCTTACCTCTCATTCAGGACTCATTAAGAACTACTGAGACTTGACTTTCTCTCTCCTATGTCCAACAGGATTTTGACTTCAGTGGAGCCACAACTTCTGAAATTTGGTAGTGAAACGGGAAGAATCACATACAAATTAACGGTAAGCCAATTATTAAATATTATTCACAACTTGCTACCTAACACCAGAAATTTGCATGCAATGTGATGAACGCATACAAAGCCAGTATAAAATTTGATTTTAAGAAGATATCAACTAAACTAGTTACAGAAGACCACAACACATTTGTTACAGAAGACCACAACTCTTCAAAGCCAAAAGTACTTTTAGATAGGATTGATCTTTTACCCATTATCAAGCTTCTAGTAATGAATATCCTATTATTTCAGCAGTGAAGCCTTGTATCTGACAAACAGCTAGCACTGTACTACAAGGAGAGATAATAAATGGGAAATAGGCAGGACTAAGTAAGAAAAGGACAGAAACAATATAAATAGTGATTTGTTTCTTAAGAAAATACCTTAATACATTGGTTCTCAAGTAGCACTAGGGAAGCAAAAACTTTTTCAAGTAGATGGATTTATCTTTTATACTACTTCTTTCACTTCATATTAGTGAAAAATTAGTGAAGAATAAACACAAACATGAATCTCTGACAGTACAAGCACCCACCTCCTGTTTGTAAATGACCAAAAGCAAAGACCAAAATCTGGTCTGGCTTCGGGCCTTTCCCAAGCCACATATAACTATGCATCCACCTTTGTACAAAGCCCTAACACCTGCTGCTGAAGAGGAATGAGTCTGATGTTCTGGTAATTGTAGCAGCTCCTTTACTACAGAGGTGTTTCATCAAGAAGACACTCCTATATTTTAAGTGAGAATTACACGCCCTTCTTAAATAACTACATGAAAAACGAATTAATATTTGGATAAGCCATGCCAATGATTAATTACCTGCACTGTTAAAAAGCTGGCCTTTTATTTCCAACTTGAAGGCATGTAACTCTCATTTTCAGACACTGGATCATGTTATGTTGTTGCTGGCTAAATTAAAGAGTCTTTGAGCGGAATAAACATCATTAACCAGCCCTTCCAGGAGCCTAGGGGTATGTGTACAGTCTTCAGTGCGGTGTGTGTAGGCACATCTGCACAGACTTCAAATGAACCAGTTAGGAAATAATAGCAACCGTGACAAGGAGCTGAGCAGGGTCTGAATGAGCTCTCCAGGAATTCAGGATGCAACCCGGTCAGCAACCACGCTGTGTCTGTGCTGATACACCTTCACTGCCAGATTAAAGTAGGTCTGGGTACTGTCCCTGAGGAAGCAACAAATCTTCAAATTTCAGAGCAGCCTTATGCCAAGAAGGCTAGCCACCCACATCTCACTGACTTCCATGTCACCTGAAAACCAATGAAACACAGAAAATGACCCTATTAGTAATTCATCAACAGTAGCTCTCTCTTCCAGAACAACCTGCAGCCATTTAGGAACGTGACATTGCAGTGATGCTGGCATGTGCCAGCTGGGAGTTGTGGGGGACAAAAACACCAGGTAGTGTCTTCAAAAGGGGAATAGTTTCTGTCTGCAATAGTGCTGTATGTGGAGGAACTCCTGATGTTGTATGCAAAGGCTCTGTCAGCAAGGGATGCTTCCTTCCTCAAACCCCAAGCAACGTGACCGACCGGAAGATTTGGCCAGCAGGTCCCTGTTGTGACACACCGGGGGTCAGTGGCTGGCTGCTTCCTCGCATCACCCTGCGTGGTGGGAACAGGACAACTTCCCCATACACTCCCACTTTGAGTTCCCATCATTTCTCTGTATTGCACTAGGACCCTTTACACTCCATCACAAATATTAATTCATTCGTAGCTGTGTGCACGTGTATTTACACCACACAAGCTCTCTATCGCAGACAAGTCTATATTCTCTGGGAACATCAGCAAAACAACGTTCCACAACATGATTAGAGCAGTAATTCCTAAACGGGTGTTGCAAGTCCACTGCAGCTAATGGAGTTACCCACAACACACAGACAAATCGGGTCTCTGCTGGGCGTTGGCAATTGCCTCATTAAGTACAAGCTTTTAGCTACTCCAGGATTACGTAGAAGAAAAATCAACAAGCTTTCTCTACAGTACTAGGAAGAAAACAGTAGAAGACGAAGAATAAAAGAAAAAGAATGTAAAATTAAAAATAAAAGAAAATCAATCTCCCTTTCTTTTTGCCATTTCATTTATTGATTTCAGCTTCACCACTAAAATAACACAGCAAAAGGACTGTTACAGAAAACATGGGTGTATTAAATAGAATTAGATTTTAAAAGATCCAGGTGATAAGAGTGATTAGATAAACTACACAGATGAATCAATGGTTACACGACTAATCCTGCTCACCAGATCTACTTTCCAGGGATCCAGTGAACGGCTTTCTACTGGAATTTGAATTCATCCTGGAGATTTCTCAGAATCTGCCATATATGACAGAACTACACTGTACCCACTTGTACTGCTGCAGGTGCACTTTACATCCCTCCCCCCCCAGCCTTCCCTCTTTGAAAGAGCATGCTCCAGTACCAAAATCACATCAACTAATAACACACCTTATGCCCATAACTATCAGACAGAGTTAAGTTATAAGGAAACCTTTCTTTATGTTTCATCAGGAAAATACCTCAGATTTCTTGCTCTTATTGCAAGCCACCGAATGGGCTTCATTCCCCCTTTCTGTCAAACTTCTGACTTGTTCACATGATGAACTTGTTCTTTGGCAGCACACTGACACAATAGTCACACCATGTAGAGTCACACAACGGCCCTGTTCCCAGTCCCTGGCATCAAGCTCCTGAAGGTCGCTGCTTGACCAGACTATCCCAGTGCTCCTTATCTTCTAGGACATCTCCTGAAGCTACAAGCTGCAGCTTCAAGGACTTGGAACCTACTGTGGGCTGTGCTATAGGCAGAACTGGTGACTTCTCCACCCTGAGCCATTTAAATTCTCCTTTTCTGGGTCACATAAAGAATGTGTTTTGGCCAGCTGCAAGAACTGGATTCAGGCCAGCGTGCTTACTGTGTGGGCTGTGTTAAGATTTATGACATCCCTTAAGTAATCATTTTCTAGCAGTTAACTTCCTGAGATTTGTAAATAACATGGCAGATCAGTACGCTGCGGTCACTTAGTAACTTAAATGATTTTTAAAACAAAAGTTATCTGGGTTTGGAAAAGACGATGATGTCTGCCTATATCTTCATGGTAGAAAAAAATATATGTTCCTGTGACAGCTAGGAAAAGAAACATCTTCCAATAAAAGAGCAATTTGGTGGATCGATTCATTTTCCAAATGTGCTATACGAACCACTAGTTAGACAACCCTGTCAACAAGACAACACCTGCAGCTCCCAAGGTTTCCCTTTTGTTATCCACTTGTTGAGGAATGCTACATACAATACCTGTACTTTACGAAAAGGTTTTCAAGTGACTGACAAAATGACTGATGTTTGCTTTCTTAGAAAAGCTGTTTACAATCACTGTAAAGAAACACAGTCAGGACATGTTCTGTACATCATTTCCAAGGGATAGCTTAATTTCTCTGTTTTGGATTTGATTCATGGCCATTCAGGAGAACCTGCCTTGCTTAATCAAAGGACTTCTCATCAAACCTTCTGCTGTTTCCTCTCGTGTCTTTATAGTTTTACAAATACAAAACGAACAGCACCATCATTTTTTGCTGCATCCAAACATAAACACCACTCCAAAATACATTATCGCTAATGTAGCGTATTACCCACCTTGTGTCCCAAGTCTATTTTTAAAAATGATTTATGGACAAAAATCGACACACGTAATTAGTCTAACTTGAGTATTCCATGGTAAATGTTATTATAGAACTCTGCTCTAAATTAAACAAAATTAAATGCTGATAAAAATTTACTATCCTGCATTCCCCAAATGAGTCTATGGTTTAACGGGAGATATCATGTAAAAACCATTAGTTCAAAACTGAACGAATCTCATTCTTACATTATTAATTTTAGTCCTTTAGTTTTATACTTCAGGTTTCTGCAGATTATGCTTAATTAATTTTTTATAATGGTGTTTAAATTAGCTGTTCTATATGTGATAAGAATACCTTGACAGATACGTTTCTAATTTGACCTACAGGATTTAATTTCAGTAAGTTGTACTTAGTCTGATGTCCGCTTGCATCTTTCCTTCCCTGCCTGGCTTCCTCTGAGCCAAACTTATTTCTCATGTCTTTGTGTTCAGAAAGGGCTAATCACTACAAGCCTTCAGCTCCAATCATTGCCACGTGCATTTATTTGGATTTATGAACAGCATTAGAGGAAATTTGTTTTAAAAAAGTTTAGACAAGAAGCACACTTTAAAAAAATGCAATGTTACAAGTATCTCCAGCTCTAACATAAAAATCACCATATACTGAACAGACAATTATCTTCTAGTGATGTCTTTTTATGTTTCTAAGTAGTAAGAACATCTTAGGGGCACTCAAGGAGCACAACTTTGGTCACGAAGCGCATGGATTGGAACAATGCTCTTCAAAACGCATGAAAGTTAAGGACAGAACTTCTGTGCATACACCAAGTTTGTCCAGTCCACACCTGACCGATATTTTCCAAGAGAACTCACTTACCTTCAACCTTTTCAACTATAAGAATGCTTTCAACATCAAAAAATAAAACCAGGTCCAACTCTGGGTGATTAAATCCCTAATGTTAATGATTGCAATCAAAGAAACACAGCAGGTATTTAGACAACAGGAGTCTGAATTTGCTTAGACAGAAGCTCTGCATAAACCGACCTTGCTGATGTACTCACACCCTTCTGTGCAATGAGCCACTCAGGTGTATATTGCATTCTTTCATCATCTGGACCGACAGAAAGTAGCATTGTGAAATCCATTTCTTACCTGAAGTCTCACTGGAAAGGACAGAAGGAAAGTCTTTTTGCCTGGATCCTTGCAAAGGCATTTGGATACAATCTCAGGTCTGCAAAACGTTCAGGTGCCTTCCCATTTCCTGAAGGAAGTTTTTCACTTACAGACATGCTTGCTTTTGGGAAATCCTAAAATGTAATAGCAAAAAAAGGGTTAAAAATCATAAATCGCAAATTCTTTTATCAAAGGGATTTTCTAGTCTTAAGGTGGAAAATTACTGAGGGTCAGGCTATTTTTGGTTATTGTTGGGAAAGACTATAAACACCTTGCAGAAACAATTTGAACAGATGCTTGCTTCCCTGCAGAAACTCTCCTTATGCTAGAACCAGAGTCATCTCAAACTTCTTAATTTTGTAATAACATCACCGAATGGTCTCAAAGTTTGACCACAATAAAATATTGTTAGAACAGTTTGTCAAAATAATCTGACTAGCACAACTTAAAATAAGAACATCATTTAGGGAACTGTAACAAATAACCAGAAACGTCAGCTCGCCTTTTTCTAGTTTGATGCATTGCATGACCCTTAACATGCCTGATTTGTTTGCAGACTACTTTTTATCCTTCACTTGATTTTTCCTGCAATCCCAAATGGATACTGTTTCCAGCATACTTCAGCTGCCTGTTTTTTCTTCTTTCTGCTGAGTAGCAACCCAGTTTCAGGTTTAGTAATTTTGGCAAGAGGTACATTCCTCAACATTTGCTGAGTCGTAACCACAAAGTGATTTCTCCAGGATGACTGCAAAATAAATCAGGCAGGACAGTCAGTTGTGTTATTGATAGTGCATCGGTCACTGCATTCCCTGCACATTAAGGCAGCTACTGAAAGAATATGGTCCAAGGTCCCAAAAGCCCATTAATATTTCCACATATGTAATGTCTAAGTGTAGATGTCATATTAGGCATCAAGTTCACTTATGAAGTAGTAAACAATTTGTACCATTTGCAATCAAACCAAGTAATTCAGAGAATATTCAGAATAATTAATAAGACTTTCCTGACCTCATTTAAAAGTATATTGTGAATGGGACTACCGTTTATTCTGATCAGAAACATTGCTGTCACATCATCAAAAAATGTATACGGCACACCCATTTACTAAGCAAATCCTTTCAATCATTCATTACTAAACAAAAAAGACCTGCAGACTTGTAGAAAGAGCCAGCAGAAAATCATTGTTATTGTTTAAGAAATATTCCCTAAAACTCTATTCTCAATTGCACTGGTGTAAATTTGTCATAGGTCCATTCACTGTCGCAGTCTCATGATTCTGTCAGCTCACTCTGAGCCTGGCAGAGCCACTGCAAAGCCAAAGTTATTTGCAGTTTCAGATTTATAGTGATGAAACATAGCTGTGCTCTGTCTATCAATCATCATTCTTTTGAGATGCAGTAGGCAAACTGAATCATGGCCTCTGTCCTAGACATCACCACTATTTTTTGGTGATCTATGCCATCTTGTCCCTCCTCCAGGAACTTTATAAGAAGGTACAGAAAGGGAAAAATGCGAAGGTCTATTTTTTTTTTTTTCCTCTCAAGACTACTAGAAATTTCTTAATGGTTCAAAGAATCTGATTTGTAAAATTAATTACCTCACACAGCAAATTGCTGTTATGAAATTTCTGGCTAAGAAAAATTCTAGAGACTTTCCCCAGCCTCAAATATTTTTGATTAAACACCTGCACTAGTCTGTACTTACCTTAAATTTTAAGGGTTTTTGTTTTGAAGTTTACTCAGCATAAAAATCAGAGGTGAACTTAAGTTATCACAGCCTTAAAAAGACCTGAAATGCCCAAAGTATATTGACACATCAGATGACAGAAAGATGTATTTGTCTATAATGTTCAAATGAAACTAAATGTGGAAGAAAGAAAAAAAAAAAACACAGCATGCAGGGTAATTCTTGTTCTCTGTTTTGAGATTACAGATGAGAAAAGAAAATGACATCAATTTATGGACATTCTCAGGATATTTCAACTAGACAAACAGCAATTAAAACATATATGAAATATTAGAGGGATGAAAGCTTGGGTCTGAGAAGTCATTAAGTTCTTATTTGGCTTTACTTAGACAGTCTGTTCAATAATTAGTAGAATTTTTTTTATATATACAAGAGACATGTATCTCCAGACTTGATGATACATAACTGACCACAGAGCAGAGACTAAAATTACCGAAGCAAAAAAATATATATACATATATATGTGCACAGGCTTTATGTGAGAGGTAATATTTCATTTACAGATTTATATCACATCACATTTATGATTCCTAAACTGTTAAAGAGCAAACGGGCAATATCCACAGCAATTTCAAAACGTTCAGATTAATAGCTGTTAAAGCAGATGAGTTTCTTAATACAGAAGTTATAAAATGTGCAGATGGTAGAACTGTGAAAATAATGATCAAAAGGAAAGCAGTGAGAAAGTCCCAAAGCACAGGCTAGTGAGATGCAAGCAAAGCTGACTTTGCAGAAGAGTCGTTCAAGAACTCCTGAGCACTTTGACAGCGTGCTTATGAAAGCAGAGAGGCAGAAGCTCAGTCCTGCACTGACAAGGCACAGAACCAGCTCCTACACACTGCAGCAGGCTGGGCTGGAAACAGGGAGTCCTGGTTCAGAACAGCACCTAAGCTTTAGGAAACCTACATCTTTCAGGACAGGTGTGACACTTAACAATGCAACCATGTGGGATTTATGGTGGGGTTTTTTTAGGACATCATAATGAAGCCTATCTGGACAGGTCCCCAAAGTTCAGCCTGGGTCAGCTCTCTTCTTCATCGGGTTCGTTCATCCTCTGTTGGTAATTCAGGGAACATCTGGGGTTTTGCCCTTCCTTTCAGTCCCTATATTATATTTCCTAGTCATCAGCTGAACTGGAACTGAATCTGCACAAGGTGTAACTTTTTCATGTTCATGCATAGGTGGCATTTTTTAATGTATAAAAAGGATAAAATTGGATAACCCACTGCAAGGTACCAGTCAACCAGCTCACTTTTTTGTTACATCCCACCAAAAAGCACAGCCTGGGAGGAAAGGTGACAAAGACAGGCTCATGTCAGTCACAGTGCAGCCTGCGAGGGACCTAACCCATTATAAACTCAGAGTATTAACAAGATATAAAAAAAAAAATAAAAATAAAATGGGCAGGGGATGTGGGAACAGCTCACATGCACTTGAAAGACAGGAAAAAAAAAAAAAAAAAGAAAATCATGTGAAACTTCAGATTCCTAAAAAGATAATAAACGGCAGAAGGGGATGACACGACTGTTCACTGAGTTTCTGACGAGCACAACAAAGACAAAACCTTCCTTTCTCCTGCCCCCCACTGTATTTTTCCTCCCTTTTTGTCTCCATTTCCTCCAGTGCAAGCTGTGCAGCACTCCCTATGCCGTAAGCAGTCCACACTAAATGTGGAGAACAAACCAGCTAATCAGCCAGTTAAAGAAATTACCTCCTCTCTGCCTCACTTTGCCACCACGGGAACTCCACACAGAGCCCTGACATTTTTCCATTTTAAGGGAGCAAACACTCCACCTAGAAAACCATCATTATCAAACAAGGAGAGACTGAGTTTGCTTATTTGTTAATTACCAGAGCTTCTGACAAAGGAGTATTTCTTCCCTCTCAGAAGTGTTTGCTTTTATGTCTGGAGAAAGAAAATAAAAACAAATTACAAGCACTTATTAATATGTAAAGGTAATTGCTTCATACAGTGCGGGGTGAATAGACAAAACTCAGACCTTTCATTGAAGCTGCAATCCCTGGCAATTGGTAATGCATGCTCAAAGCAAATGGATTAAAAACACTTGTACAGAATGACACCAGAGATTATAGCACTTCTACAGACTGATATTTTTCCCTCAAAAGAAAAAGAAATAAAAATAAAAAATGCCTACCTGTCAGTATAGTTTTCTCGAAAGCCCCAAACTAAACATTAGCTGGATGTTTATTACAAGTTTGGAAGATCACTTTGGCACGTGACAGCTACTTAGTTCAGTGACATCCCTCATCATCACGCCAATCCCATGCCAAATGACCATTACAAGAACACAGCAAAAGCTCTGCCCTTTATTTTCTTATATAAACAAAGAAAATGGAGAGATACTATTCAAAAGCCCTGAGAGATGTCTCTTGTCACAAAAACAAACAAAACAAAAAACAAACACAGATATCCACTACAATTATTTCCTGTTCCACTGGCACTGCAAAGAAAAATATTTCTCTCAATTAGCAAACATAACTACAATATACCTCTACAAACATAGCTTCTTAATAGATTTTATAACTTTTATATAACTTTGTTTTTGAAAAACAAGAGTTTGGAAGAAAAAGCCACACAAAATCGATATTGGTTGGGATGAAATGCAATTCAACAGTTCTCGCAGGGGCTGTGGGAGGGGGAAGACTTGAAAAACAGAACCAATAGACTAAAAGTTACTGCTTTAAAAGACTGAGAAGTAAACCAAATACAAGTCAACTGTAATTCGTAACAGCACGAGAACTGGTGCCCTTCACTAATTTTAGAATTTCTAGAACAATCTGACAGCAAGTTGACAGATACTGTTCACAATCATCATTTAGATAACATCATAGTCCTGATAAACATTTTGGAAACCAACATGATTTATAACTTTGGCAACACAGTACTTGCCAGACGTAAGCTGCAACGAGTCAGAGTTGCACAGAGGCTGGCTACTGAACAGCCTGCAATAAGGTCAACGTTAGAAGACAGATTTTCCCTGTTCTTTGCACAACTTTACAGAAGCTCCCCTTTAAGGTCTAAGGTGGAAATTGTTCCACCCAGACAAATACCAAGAATTAATCTACATTTCAAGAAATGATACTCCCTTCACGAAGATTCCCCAGATTAAGGCATTCAAAGCAACCAGTCTAGTCTGAAACATCAGCCTGGTTTCCCATATTTCCCAGTTCTAACAGGAATATACGAATTTCCATTGTGATTTCTCTTCAGAAACAAGTTCTTATGATTCTCATTTTTCAGTTCCCTCCAGAATTTATCTACAGAAGTCAGAATCCCAGAATTATTGTATCTGTCAAGTTGATGCTCCTTTGAGACCACATGTAAACTACTGCTGTTAACTTGATCACAAGAGACATTCTTTCAGGTTGTTTGCGACCAAGGACTATTTGCAGTACCGAACCGAATAGTTTAGTCAAAATTAAAATTGAACAAAGCAGAGCAATATGCTGCATTGTTTCATTTATTTCCCCTAACTGAGCACACTGGTAATACAATTTAAATACAAAGTAAGTTTATGTAAGTAGCACCCAAGAGAAGATCCTTCACAGATACATGATACTAGGAGAAAATCTACTAGGAGAAAATCCTGTCATGCTCTGAAACACAATAATGATTATCTTGCTCCCATACACAGCAAAGTAGAAAGTTCTTCACCCAACAAGGCTGCTACTAAGTGGTTTAGATGTTACAGAGATGACAATTATTGTAATACTTGTCAGCAGACGCTGCCTGACACCTTTGCTGCAGAAACTCCTTCCAAATAAAACATTACAGAAAGGACCCTGTCAAAGACCAGAAGCAGATCACAATTATTCCTTGCAATGCAGTCCAATAAACGTGCTAGAGAATAAACAAATGAGCTAGCAAATGAATAAGAGCATTCTGCTAAAGACAAGCCATGATTAAACATTCACTTTCAAATGCAGTCTTTTTTTGTCCAAATACTTCACTCTGTCCGTAAGATGTGAAAGGCTTGTTTGGAAGCCAGTTCCCTTCATCGGGAGCAGCTCTAGCACAGCCGAGGCCAAGCAGCTCTGACGCTGCCTGCTAACACATGGTGCTTCCACACTGCAGTGCTTTGTCCTTAACCCAGCTGGCTCCAGGCAACCAATACACCACATGAAAAAACTACATCTGGGTTAATCGTTACCTTGTTTGAAAACAAGCTGCAAGTAAGGGTCTATTCTAGAGACACCCTTTTAAACACAACTGAACCTAAAGCTCAGGTTCCCCATTTCTGCAACTGTTGTTAGATAATATGGTAATTCAGGATATATTGTTATAAGTGCAACTTAGAGCTGCTGCATCAGGAGGACCAATTTCTCTTAGAACAATTGGCACAGCAGGACTGTCAGCAATAATCAACCTTCCCACTTCGCACATCCCGATGTGCCTTTGCAGCTATTCAGTCTGTACGTTCTGGAGCAAGCACAATCCAGCCCATAGATACTCCTGTTTTGACCTCTCTGGGGTTCCTAACCACACAATTCCTGCAGTATCAAAGTCCTGTTTCCCTGTATTTGCTGCAGACATTTCAAACACGCTGTCTGAAAGCTGGAAAAGTCAAGCTAGTCCTGTCTGTATCGCAGAGCTTTTGAATGCCCAAGCTAGGAAGAGGTTACCTTCTGTGTCTGTATCTGCCACAGCAGGAAGTCGATGCTACTTATTGGAGAATAAAACTTCCAGCAAAAATGCGTGCTGTGCTTATGTATGTGAAGTCACCCTTCTAACTGCTTGCAGATCTGTTTACAAATAACCACAGACATCACTATTAGATACCTAGGCTTAAAAAGGAAAAAAAAAAAAAGAGAAAGAAGGACCCTTGAAAGCTGAACTGAAATGTGTTGATAGTATGGAACAGACTGCATGAAAATCTGTTTACTAAACAATATATTGCTATAGCATTGCTGTACTGGTCTACAAAAGTCTTAAGATTTTCCACAGTGAGCTTCTATAAAGCACTACAAAACGTGTCAGCGGCAGAGCAGCACTAACTAAGCAGCGCTTTCATTGAGGCCTGCTGCGCAAAGCCACCCGCGCTCACGTTGTGCTCTTCTGCCTGACAAACCTGGTTAAACCTCTGCCCAGAAACTGCAGAGGATTTGGAAAGCCCTTTCTTGAGGAGGTGACTGTAGGAAAGGCCACAAAGGGTGAGATTTCTGCCTCAGAGGGACATCCCTCACACTCACAGCTCAGCTTTTAGGGCCTAACATGGCGCTGGCCCTTCTGTACAGGGGAAACAACATTCACCAACAGGGCACCACGGCCCTCGGAAAGGCCTAGAGGAGAGGCTGTGGAAACGACATCTCTGAAGGTTTTAAAGACAACGAAATGGCAAGGCTGACCTGATGCAGCAGTGGCAATATCCCCACCAAGCAGAAGGCTGGCCCGGAGGCTCTCCAGCAGGACCTTCAGGCCTGTGCGTCTCTGAGGGGCTTCGTGCTGCCACCAGCTGAGCCCTGAGCTGACAGGGCCGCGTGTTCTCCCTGGCATTCCCCAGCTGTTTGGAGTCCATACCTTGCTGTTTGCTAAACTCAAAATAATATCCCAAATGAGAGAGAATTGGAGTTGTTCCCATTTCTGACACCAATATGCTCTTCTAACAGCTGGCAAGTCAGAGTCTACCGTACATAAAAATGGGCTGAGAGAAGTCACAAATACAGTGGGTAAATCCAAGCATTTGTGGACCTTTGGTATATTCATAGGGACTTCTGGCTTGTAACTGGAACAGCCCAACCACTGGGCAGTCTGAAGCATCCCATGTAATCACCAAATGGGAAGAACTCTGCAATTTTCCACTTCCTGGCTACAGAAAAGAAAAATATCATTGATGTAAACAACAAGAGAAGGTAACTTCTAATGTTGCTTCTCAGAGGCTTCAGGGAGGGAAAAAAAAAAAAAAAAAGAAAAAAAATCTGAACTTATTGCCAAAAAACAGACCTTTGATTCACTGATAAGGATCAAAGTATGGTGAAATGACAGCAGGAGGAAAAGTTACCTATCTCATAAAAATGAAACAGTTCATCTTAAACAGAACCTTGTGATACCATTATAACATTTTCACTAGAAACAATCATCAGCTTAATTACGAACTAATTTCAGGTCTTTGCATGAGAAATTCAAAGGCCTCTTACTCAAATCATGACTCTTTGCCCTCAGTGAAGGGATTTAGCATCCCTTCCTGGTTTGATCCAGTTCATAATGTTGGGGTTGTTGGCATAGTTCTACTGCTGTAAAATCTGAAAGATCTACAGTGGAGGAAATTACAAAGGCCATATGCAAAGGCAGAAAATATGCACTATTTGTGCACAAATTGTAAAAAAAAAAAAAGAAAAACAAACCACACCAGCAGCAACAAACTCAAATAGAACATGACATCATCCCCTCAGCCCCTCCCACAAAGGCAGGAACTATCTAACTTGAATGGAAATATGCCTACAAGAGGTTCAGCACCTCTTGATGAGGTGTCGTAAGAATTCTGAATAATTAGGTAAGTACCTAACAAATGCTCACGTCTAAATAACAGAATCTTCTATTCACTGACAATTCCTGAGAGTCAAATTTAAATAAGAAGTCAATACATGGAAAAATAGACTTAAAATGCAAAATATTCTCATTTTATGTTTTTCGAAATCCATGCTGATCACTTGAGAGATTTCTGCTCACAGGAAGGAGACAGACTTGTCGGAATTTCTGACATGATTTATCTTCCCAGTGACGAGCGTGTTACTCTGGCAGTTTAGTCTCATTTGCAATGCTGAACTTCCTATTTTGTAACATTTATAGCTACGCCACAACATCTCACCCATACGGCATGTTAAAAGCACAAATATCGATGCAGTGCCACAGCAAATGGGGGAAGAAGGGGGCTCCAGCTCCAAACAAACAACCCAAAACCCGATCTCGCACCAGACACCTTCCATCAGATGTCACGGGGTTGATGCTTGCAGTGATGCTAACAGAGTTACCCAAACTCTCTGTAAGGCAGTTAGTGCAACAACATCACTATTTGCTAGCATGCGTCCACTGAGCACATCCTGCAAATGACTGCGTACCCAGGCAGTGGTAGCACGACAGCTACCGGCCCAGGGAAGTCTGACAGTGGAACGTGCAGCCTGGCAGGGCTGGTGTGCTGAGTCTGTGCTGTTCTGTATGCTCGTGCAAACAAGGAAGCCTCTAAAGGATCCATAGACACGTATGATAAACCAACACATGGCAAACAATAGTAAGGAAATTGGAAAGTTTTCAGTTCAGGTCTTGAAAGTCCCATTTTACTTTTATAGAGTAGGCTTACTGCCATGAGCTAGAAGAACCTAGCAGCTTGTCTGCTTCAAGTTTGCTGTAAACATCCTGACATTCTTAAAGACCTATCCCTGCCAAATCTGCATGCATTTTCTAACAGGTGAAGCTGATACAATTAAATGATTTTCTAGTTTACATTGCTCAAGAGATTCTTCTGCTGGAAATGACACTGGCAATTGAGGAACGTTGAATACAACTGAAACCTATTGTGTTGTCATCCACTAGCGGTTCCATCCTTTGAGCTACTAAATTTGACAACACAAACATAGGCATTGACAAAACACAGAAAAATAAGAAAGAAAGCGTCAGAGCACAGAGGAAAAGAAAACAAAAAAGTATTTTTAGCATAATATAGTCACTGACTATTTACATGCATCAGCATGTACACATCAAAATTAGCACATATTATGAGAAAAATTGAGCTGGCCGAATGGCTGAGCTCAAAGCGCTGCTTTCGTGCACACCTCACTGCATTCTGGGGTCCAGCCTCCTGTCTGAGAGTATTTCTTTGAATCCCCAACATTCCTCAGTATGAGAGCTGGTAATGGTTATGACTGTCAATCAGCTAAACAGCGACATAATGTATTTTTCAAGATAGATGGCTTTTCCTACCTAATGCTGCTGTTAACTTTGTCATGAAACACTGAACAAACATTGTTGAATAAGGACAGACCAACTCTGGGAATATCCAGTCTCCACCAATTGTTGCTTCCCTCCAAAACTTTGTTTCTTTGTGTGCTTATTCAACTAAAAATTCCTTGTGAGCAGCAAGTAAGTGACATTCAATTTAAACCAATTATTTTGATATTTTGTAAAAGTTCTTATTAAGTTAATACCTGGATCATCCTAGCATCCTAAAAAAGTTCCTAATAAACCTGGACTATCCCAGCAGTGGGCAATACTTTATGAATCTATTTCTAAGGAATAATTCCTTCCCAGGTTTTGGGCAGCCCTCATGGTTGATTCAGCCCTTGGCCAAAAATCTCTGCGTACTTGGACAAGTTTCTTTGCTTGCCATAACAGCTGCAGCTGCAGTTAGATCTCACTCCTTGAAAAAAAAAAAAAAAAAAAAAAAAAAAAAAAAAAAAAAAAAAGTGGTATTAACTCCCTGTTAGAGCATTACAATGTATTGCTATGGTGGACAACACAGATTAATCTAAAAAAAATAAAATAAAATAGTGAGATTAGTCAAAGCTGCCTCAACTATTCATTTATTCAGGCACAATGACAGTTGGATGAATTTTGAGGTAACAGAAATTATGCACTTGCTTTGGTGGAGCCAGGACTTTCCTCCTAGTAATTTAATGAGTGAATTCAGCAGCTGCATAGCAATGTCCACCTACAGACACCCACACAGACACATAACCACTGCCTGTGAGTGCCAGAACTTCAAAGAATGAAGAATATATTTATATTTCAATGTTAGTTTGGTATTAGGAAAAAAGCCCATAATAATAACTCAAGCAGGTGGTAGAGGTGGGAATGTGCTTCAGCCAACTGGCATTTTAAAGAAAAAAAAAAAAAAAGAAAACTGCATCTATAAACAGACCATTTACTGTGCAATGATCTGTTTTTATGGGTATCACCATCATATGGAAACAACTCCGCTATCATTTTTGCACGGCCATTCATTTTTAATTGCACAGACCACAGATACATTTATTCATTTACATCATAGATGTAAGTATGTATCAGCGTGTGCAAGAGCCACTGCAAATATATTGTGCAGCTGCAGCGAGCATTAGGAAAGCTATCCAACAGTATGCCTGAAATCTATATTTGCAGTTTCGCAGAGAATAAAAATCAGGCAGTCTCAGTAAAAGGAGCTTCGATGCTGGTTCCCCACTCTTATTGCCAGAGCAACAGTTCCTATTCTGGAAAACTGGAAGTATTTCTTACAGAAAGTATATGAAAAATAGTAAATGAATTAAATATATGCAAACAGCAGGCTGATATAAATTAGTGAAGGACATGAGAAGAAACCACAGGCAGGGAGCATGAGCTCTGCACGCAGACTCGTACACAAGCCCTGCAGGCAGCCTGCATCTAAGAGCACCCCCAGATGGGGCTGAACCTTGGGGACACCACCTGAATTTGTAATCCATGCTGATGCTTTCAGACTCTCTTGTTTATATCCAAGTACTGATCTGCCACTAACCCAGAGCCAACTGCTTGTGGGGACAGGGAGGAGATGCGCTGAACTTCTGGCACCGAGCAGGGGCTTTGTGCCTCTAATTAGTATAGAGTGGGGCGCACAGGGCTGAAACGCTACCCCAGAGAGAAAGATTTATCTTCCTGACAGATAGCGAAGGAAGGGAATGGATTTTCTCCCCAGCAGCCTTCTCCTCCTTTGCTGTCTTATTATGACTCAGCACTGCTAACTCCACTCTTCAGATTTGCTTTGCTTTTCTTGGTCCCACCTAGCCTATCCTTACCTCCTGCAGCTTCTGGGTCGCTTTCGTTTTGCTTTTTTGGTGTTTTTGGTTTTAAACATGAGCTCTTGATAACATTGGTTTTGGTTATATTCAGAGATTTAGAAACCTGATGGCCAGATTTCTGCTCATGTGGAGTCTGAGCACCACTAGAAGTAGAGATTTACACCCTGTAAGAATCCTGTTCTAAACCTTCCAGCTACTTTACATTTGCCAGCACCATAAAATGTCACAAATTTCCCTTGTCCTTCTGTTTTCCTTGACAGTGTTTTGACATGGTATTTCTGTGGAACATTTGAACTTTGATTGCTGTCTCCTCAGCTTATAAACATGCACAGGATCACAGCTAGCCAAACATACATACTATGATTTTTTTTCTCCTGAGGGTTGACACTGTAAGACCTGCAAATGCATTTTCAAACTCCAAACCTTCCTTACCCTAAATTCCTGGTAGCCTTCCTTCCCAGGAAATGTACAAACTGTCATCATTCCAGTGTCTTGGAAATGTTTTTCACCTCAGCCATATTTCAGCGGCTGACACCCAGCATCTCACCCAATCTCACTACAGCCGTATCCGAAGGTTTCTCCTCAGTGCAGTCCCTGCAGCCGTCCACTACATAAGACTGAAGAATTAGTTCCCCAAAGAACAAATCTGACTGGCACAGGATCACAAAGCTTTTTTAGTGTGCTCACCTCTACTTCCTACGTGATTTTTAAGCTGATACCTGGAAACACCACTTCCAGGCCTCTGCAGCCTCCTTGAACTGAGGTGTTTGCTGCCCCAAAACGAGGTCACATGCAAACTCTGGGCTCCCATTTTATTCAGCTTTGTTCTTTTAAGGATGCTATCGTCTTTGGAATCGACAGCACAGAGGTTGAATGCACATCAGTTAGGGCTTTCTAGCTGTGCACTGCAGATAAACAATAGAGAGACATTTGATTTTCTGACACCTCAGGCAGCAATTTGGCCACAGACACAGAGCACTAAAACCAACAATTATAGAGCAGGGAGCATGCAAAGAGTACTCCTTTGCTTGCACCGAACAACATGGGAGCTTCAGCAGTAAATAATTTGTCAACAGCTGCTTGGAGTACTGGGGCTCCTCTCTTTGAGGCACACAGACACGTTGCTGGCAGAGCCATGGTTCTGCAACGAAATCCAATAAAGATACTAAGAAAAGCCATAAATTAGCAATTTATAAAACAAGAGCTAGACTGAGGAAGTAGATAAGCAAACCCACAAAGCCAGATTAAAATTCCTGTCTTTAAAGCTGATGAGATTTTTTTGGCACGATGTCCTAATGTTTTTGGTGTTAAAAAAAGAAAACAACACAACGCAACACACAACAATGCAAAACTCACTTCTTAAAACTTTTTAAAAGGCACCTCATGCATAACACGTTAGATTTTTTCAGTGTTACTGAATACCACTGAAAGAAGCTATAAGAGGTTTTCTAAAGAAATCTAATTGGGAGGAATTTGCATCAAGAAGTCAAGAGATCAGGACAGAAAACAGTTCAGATTTTCCTGAGGTTGGCAAGACATTCCTCGAGTGCAGATTAAGAGTTTGCAATATACTTTTCTCCCGTGTTACCTTTCTTTCTACTTCATCATAACCATATATATTTTAAAGAAGAGAGAAAAATCAAAACAGCGAGAAAAAGAAGTCTCCAGAAGGTGAAAGACTACTATGCAACCTCTCACCTCCTGTAGCAAAACAATTCTGTATAAAATTCCCAGCTTAAATACCGTGAGGCACAATTCTCCGCAGTTTAGTAATTTTCTGTGCACTGAAACGGCCAGTGAGAGCTACTTCTAGGGCTCAGGCCAAACAGGTTCCAAAGTTTTTTCATGAAAGTGAGAACGGATTTCATCATTAGTTTGTGTTAGCGTTTTTTTTTTTTTTTTTTGGACCATGATGCTGATTGCCCAATTTCCTATGTGAAAGCCTTTATCTTGGAGCAGGTAAGAAAAACAGAGCAGGAAGGGTCTCTAAAGGTTATCTAATTCACTCCTCCTGCCCTAGATAGGATCAACTAGTAAAGCAAGATGCTCTGGCAGCTTTCAGGCATTTCTTTAATTTGGGTGGCTGAAGACAGCTAGCCTGTCGACTGGTGTCACGTATCCAGACACACCGAGACATGGCTCTAGCATGTGTGCAACTGAACTGCTCTGCCCACGGAGCAAAGAAGGGAAACATATTCACAAATAAAGATGTGTCCATATGGAAAGCCTGAAAGCTAGGCGAGCACTTTATTCCTGAACAAGTTTCCTTACCATGCGATGAGAAAGTTTTCTGAAATGACTGATGCCCTTGAAGCCTCCTATTAGCACACATGGAGCAACCATCAATTTCGCAGCTGCAGGATCTATTGAGAAGAGCCTGTCATTTACATCTCAAATGAAAACAGTGTCTTAGACAGGATTTTTTCTTTTCTTACTCCTAAGAGTATAAAGTAGGGTGTACCAATTTTTTTTTTTTTTTTTTTAACACGTTTCTTAAATTCCAGAAACTGCGGAAGGGCCTATTCCTTTGGGTATATTAGAGCATCTTCAACATGCAATAGAGCACATCACTTCATCGGCTTCTCTGGGAAAAAAGAATAAGTATTTTGACTTTAAAAATTTTTAAACCTTGTAATTATAACAACATGGGGTTTTGGAGCAAGTCAGCTCTGAGTTCAGTAAGTGCCTCCCTGCTCTCCACTGGTGCATATACTGATGATTCTGCTATATTCCAGGAAAGATAAAATGCAGAGAAATCCAATATGCTGTCTTTCCTTTAGGAATTCATTTGCTGATAAATAGTTGTTCTGTCAAGAATCATAACAGTGCAGGGAGACATCAAAGAATTTGTCCAGCTTCTTTCTTTTGCTCAAAACACATCTGCAGTGGCTGCACTGTGCAAGCTGTTTAAGGGAAAACTAAATCCCCAAATTCAGGGTAAGCACTGTACGGGGGCAGATACTGGCAGACCCAGGCTGTAAGGTCAAGCCACTATCTTTGAAGGGGTAGAAGTGGACAGAACAGATTCTAGATGTCCTACACTTCCAACAGAAAGTGTTTTATTCAAAATACATACAATGCATTCTCATGCAAAGGAGAAGTGCATACGTACCTTAGCTCTGCTTAATCCCTCCAAACAAGGCAACAAGGTTATTTTTTTCTTTTTACCATAACGTTTTGTGCTTAGTTTGGAAACAAATGATTTTGAGTTTCACGAATAACTCGTAATGTTCTTGAAAAATATCTTATTTCCTGGCTCGTCCTATTCCCCTACACTTCTATTGTAAGAAGAAATACAGGGTAGGATGGAGAAGAATGAAAGAACATTTCGAAGAAATTTCAGGACAGACAACTGTCAGATAAAGCTTTCCTACTAAACAGTTTTTTTCAATGGAGTAAGGCAAACAAAGCTACATCATATAGCATTCTTGAAAAAACACACCAAAGTACAGTTAGCCCTAATCCTATTCTTAGGTTAACCTACAAACCTGTGTTTGGTTACCTTATTTAAAACATTGGACTCTTTTGCTCTGAAACAGCACGTGCCAAGTAATACCAAAATACATGATAGAATTCAGACCTTGAATCTTGCCAAGTAATGAGGAGCATAGGGAAAATACATTAACATGTTGCTTGGTTAGAAATTTAGATATCAGCCAAGTTTTGGTTTCAAACTGGTACCAGTACAGTAACACATTACCTTTTGAAACATATCTATTGCATGACTGATAACATAATATAGATTACAATGATGTATTTGTGATAACAGAGTAATGGCAATACGTAATGGATCACATTCATTGCTATTTAACATGATCACTAATTAGAAGGGACACAAAACTCATGTCAAGGGGACTATGGAGAAGGATTCTTTGAAATGGTTGCTGTTAAGGAAAATAAAGCCCCCAACTGCTGTGGTAAAAATGAAGAGAGCAGTTTTGTCCTCTTCCTGTAGAGCCAGAGCACGGGATGCACGCTGGTGTGCAGTTGCCCCTTTCTTCAAACGGGGACGCCCAGGGATGCAGCTGGGCAGGACTGTGATGATCACAGTGCTGGGAAGTTGTGCAGAGGTGCCCGTTTGCACCTGCCATCTGTCTGGCCTCGTGTACGGGGAGCAATGAGACCTTGCACATTTGCCAGAAAGAGCTCAAACTGGCCATAGGGAACATCTAGTTCCTTTCTGACTGCAGGATGAATTACCCCCCACTTCCCTAGCAGCTCATACCGTCTAAGCTACTAAGATTACACTTATTAAAAACTACAATCAATGTCTGCAGACTGTGAGCCAAAGATCTGATAATTGAACCAAAAATAGGAGATGTATCGCAACAGTGATATTACCTTGTGAGAATGTCAAAGCGGGGGGGAACGCACAGTGCTTTGCATGGGCACAGCTACACTGCGTGCCACCGCAGAGGCAGATCCAACAGATCGGCCTCTGTTAGGCTGAAGTTGAGCAGGATTCAAGGGGAATACTCCCACTGTGAGGGCACTCTGTATGCACCTCCAGGGGTCATTTATCTGGGATTTCTAGAAGCCCCCACCCCAGCACGCCGGGTCTGGTGGCACATCGCTCAGCCCTGCAGGTGACAGCCAGAAACTGCAGGCTGCTGCCCACCTAGTGGAGCAAACACAGCCTGTGAAAGGGCACAAGCCTGACCCCAGCCCAAGTCCAAAGCAAATCCTGGCTGATCATCATTTACTGCAAGCCCTTTTATAGCACAACCACTACTTTCTATTAGTTCTAAGTAAATTATGGGGAAAACCTTAAACATAAATTATCTCCCAGGCTGATAATACTAATGAAGATGGATTTGTATTGATGCAATACAAGTTTTCAAATATAAGCAAAAATCCTTCGTCCACACTCACTCCCCAAAGCTGCTTCCATTCCCCATCTCTCACTGCTGTGGGCTTGTGGGGTCTTGTTGCTTGTTTCTCCTTGCTAACTCAATAGGTCACACCACGTATGACTAAAAAGCAGTTTCTTGTGACAACCCTCATGTTAGCCACCATGTTCCCTATCATGTCCCTGTGCTGGTAGCTGAAATAAGGACCCAAAAATCACACTGGGGTTGGTTCTCTCATCCATCCTTTTTACATCCACAGGCCCCAGTGACTGATACCATCTCCTACCAGCACAGAACTTTTTCCCCCCATTTCTCTGTCAAACAAAGTGTCAGTAGGCACCCGTCTTTGCTTTTCTGATACCATTCTAAAACTTAACAGCGCTAAATATAGGCTGATTTAAATGCAGCCCTTTTAGCTGGTATTTCATTATTTCCTTTTTTTTTTTTTTTTTAAACAAACCTTTTGGAATGAGGAAAAATGGGCCAGCAGCAAGATGTCCAAGAGCAGATTTTATTGAAAGTAGCTTGAAATCCCACCTCCATTGTTGCAAATTACTAACCAAAGTATATACATGGTGTGCAGTAAAAATGGATTTGACACAACATCACCTGTAGTATCTCGTGATAAGAATGTTTCAGAAATAAGGGTAATATTTAGAGATAAGCTCTTAAAAAAATCACTGCAATGACTTTAAATTGCATGATTAAATATGCATCTCCTCATTTCTTTCAATATCCTAAGAAAGCCTAATGCTCTCCCTTTCTATACAGAGGCAGCCATCTCAGGACCTCCCAGACTCTCGCCTGTACACCTGCCTGGGCTAACATAATGGGGAGAGGTTATTTTTGACACATACATTTACATATTTGATTGGGAGCTCAGCAGCTCGCTCTTTCTAAAGCTGCTCTATGGCTCTGTAGCCTTCATTACACACCTGTATGCTTTCATCAGCTCCTGGAGTCCTATTTAAAAACCTTGTCTGAGCACTTTGGGTTTACATGGGCTGAAGTGCTCTCTCTGAACACAGGTCTGTAATTAGTTTCCTCTGCCTGTATTAAGCAACAAAATGCAGAGGTGGTCATTTCAGATGGGAATCTGATAGCTTTAGTTTTATTTCTGCCTCTCAAAATAGTGCTCTGAGTTATTTTTTCCTCAAGAGAAATAAATCAGCAGATAATGTATTACCTAACTTAAAAGTTATTTTCCCTGAAAGTACCACTTCTGACACCATTAATTCTCAATAACCAATGCTTATGTTAAACCAGAAAGTAGAGGGAAATAATTGTCACATCTGTGACTCTTATCAGTGTTTTAATCTCTGGATGTAACTGAAACGGCAACATTTTTGCTGAATGCATATCACAGTTACCCTTACGCATAAAAAATAAAAGTATTTTGAGATTGGAGTACACTTTAAATCCAGCCTCCTGATGCAAAGGCTTTTATGCTTCTCTTTAGGACAAGTGAATTAAGCTGAAGTTTCCATATGCAAGTACAAGTAGCCAATATAAAACAGGCAAGGCAAAAATAATTCTGTTCTAAAAGTGGAAGAAGCACGTTAAAAGTTTGTCAGTGGCTTCTGGAAATTCAAGTTCCAATGACTGCGAAGTGTGGTGCCCCCAGTTTGAGAACACCTTGTCCCACAGCCAGGAGCATAGCAGGGCCTCTGTCATAGCACTGCGCTCTCATTTCCCAGTCCTGGTGTGGTTACAGACTGGCAGCACATCCTGCAGGGCAGCAGTGGCACAGATACCTGGGTACCAGCCCCTGAGAAAGCTCATGTGTTCTGGTTCCTACAGAGGGAACGACCTCAAACTGTCCACAAATGCAGCAGGTCTGTTCCCAATCCCAGGGCACTTGGTGAACCCAATGGCTCGTGTTAGCTCCCAGACTCCAGCCCATGTCACAGCCAGCACACGATCATGCACATGGAGAGCTGGAGCCTCTGAGTGCCCAGAAGTCATCCTGGCAATCGCTGCTGACACAAGACAAGGTCAACTATACCCTTTTCTGAAATATTTGTCTAACCTCTTTTTAAAACCTTCAGCACAAGAGATATAACAAGCTCTCCGCGTTATTTGTGCAAGTCCTCATGCGTCCTTAGAGATGGCGGCTTTTCCTACTATCTAAGCTAAATCTCCCACTGTTATTATCCGAACAGCAATTCTAATGGCAATTTGGATCAAAGGAATATGCTTCTTGTCGTGGTGTGAAGAACAGTGAGATGACATTAGTCACTTTGCTTTCCAGTGACTGCCAACTTTTTATGATTAGTAGGGCAGTAAATGAAAATAAGACTCCTGTGGAATCACAAGGAGTCCCATAAAGCTTCTGTCCGTGATTCAAAGAAGCTATTTACCACAGCTAAGTGCGGCTTTTCTATGCAAACAAATATTTGTTTTCCTAGAGGACAAAAATAAAGGTACATTTAAAAGAACTGAATTTTCATCAGACTAAGTTCAGGGTTGGAAGAAACAATTCAGGTGGATTAATAAATTGCCCATGCTTCTCAAATGAACTTTGAGATTTATATGCAACTGAATATAGTTTTTCTGGATGCAATTAGAGGAACATCTGGAGATTCAGCTAGATCATTTGAACAGCATTTGCAATTCCAATGGATTATTCAACTGAAGAATGGACAAGTTGTGATTTTTCCTGTAAACACAGATATAACACTGAAAAAAAAGTAGTAAAATGCTGGCTAGGATAAGATATTGAAAAGCTAAATAAGTGCAGTTAAACACGGCAAATACATTTTAAAATAAAACCTTTTGCCAGCAATACTCCATTGAATTTCATTACTGAGGAGCATATTGCTTAGATATCTTTTCCCCTAGCTGTGTATTTCCCCTTGAATTGTTTATGCCCTTAAAATGTAATTAGACAAAGGCTGTAAACACAGCACTGGAATCCAGAATCAGACCCAGACAGATTCAACAAGGTTTTAGACAGGTTTGACACAGCCAAGTCATTCACTACAGTTGTTTTAGATTCCACTGAAATCTCACAACTCCAGCAAGTGACATTTTAGTCTAACTAAGGACAAATCTCAACAAGGCAACTGATCTGGAAAGATCTGCTCTCCTGGGTCTAAATCAAAAAGACAAAAATCATAAATCAGGCTTCTTTCCAGTTGGACTAAAAGCCAGATCCCCAATCAAGGAAAACCAGCAAAAAATCACCACTCTCTCATGAATTAGAATTGTACTCTGCCATCTAGATCTGAAACACGGAACAGAAAAGGGAGATCTTTGATCCTGGAGCAGAGGCATCACACCGAATACCCACCCTACAGCTGGACTGTCATGGGCCATTTTGGCATCCACCCACATCCCCACAGCAAGGTTGGGTTCTAAAGAAATGACAATATCCTTGCACAATACGTTATTGTTTTTAAATGCGAGATTTGTTCAGTAAATTTGAATGCAGGACGAGTTTAAAAAAGCAACAGACTTTGGAAATCCTGATTTCCCTAAATACAATCTATCCTGCCAGCTACCATGACTGACATTTCTATTAGCTCTGTACGTGGCAGTGCCAGCAAGGTGCAATTGGGAACACCTGGGCTTCTTTGTAGTCAGTTCTGTTGTCAGCCTACCTATTCAAAAAATTTCTCATGCGGTTTCTTAATGACCACAGATAACCTGTATGGGAAGGCAGAAATACCTAGCAATTGAAGATAGGCCACAGCAGTTTCACATATTTGCATGCAACAACCTAATCTTTAGCTTCATGTCTTTGTTACCCGTGTTTGCAGATGACTCGCCATGAGAGCAGTTCTCAGTGCAATGCACCAGCCTCTCTTAACTGTAAGGCAAAGCCATTTAAAATCAAGCAGCAAGGAAGTGAGAGAAAGTCATTAAACAAAATAAATGTGCACAAATTATATTTGTGCTTGGCAATAGCTACAAGTAAAAAAGAAACACACATTCTCCTCTGCTCACGTGTTGTGATTTTGGCAAAATTATCTTACAGTATGTAGATACAGCTCTGTGATTAAAACCCACCCTAAGCACACATTATTATTAGTGTCCTAGTTTTCCCAACACTAAGCATGTATATAAGCACAGTAAATCAACAGGATTATTTATACTTAAGTACCAGCACAGCATGTGAAGTTAAGTCTTTTTAAGATCAAGGTCTGTGAAGTTGAAAACAGACTCCAGGGGACACCTGGCTTCATTCAGCATTTCTACATCAGATCAAATCACTTGAATATAATATGTACAGAACTTTTTTCTTTTTTTTTTTTAATACGGAATGAAGATACTGTGGAGAACATATCAACCAAAAAAAAAGTTGAACACCCTCTGAAGGGGATCAGCCTTCCCCACCCAACTCTGGTGGGACTATTTGCTCTAGGCAGCTCTACACATGGGATGTTGAACACACGGTGCATGAACAACAGAGGCATTAATGAGAGAAGAGGGAAAACCTAACAGCGTGGTTTTCCTGAAATATTTTGCTTTAAGTTTCTGTGTCCAACTCTCTATGTCTACTTTCCCTTGCCAAGAGCTTCTGCTCCAGCACTGCTGTGGTAAAAGGTCACTCAATGCTGTGCCATGACCTATTTCACACAAGGACTTTCGCATGCTGAGGGAAGCCCCAGACAGAGAAGCTGTTAGGTATCTCCTAAATCAAGCAATCCAAGTATCATGTGAAACAGTGCCATGCAGCTACTGAAATCTAGAGCACAACAAATAGCTCGTTAGCTGTAGTTTTACACTGACATCAAGTTTGACATGAAATACAACAACTATTTACCCAGGCTTAGAAAAATGTTACACCTCTCCTAAAGGAGATGGATGAAATTTCAAAGATGTATCTCATCTATTTGTAATTATTAAAGATCCTAGGACAGGTTTTGCTAGAACAGGAATCTCACCCAGAAACGTATTCATTAAATGTAAATGTAAAAATGAATTGTCAACATGTAGGTGTCTCAAGCATGCTCAGATTTATTTCCCTTGAAGGGCAACACACAATGGTGTCATTGAGAGCTGTCTTCAGCTTCTGGAACAGACAAACGAGGGCATCGCATACTCATATATACAGGAGATACTGCAGCATTTCCCTTGTCATTTAAGCAATAATCTCAATCTTGGAAATCACCATATTGCTGAACTATTAAACACTAATGAGTTAATAATCACATTTGATAATAAAACCAAATGTTTAGAGATTGGTCTTATTTTTTGTCCTTTTTCCCTGAGGAAAACACCACAGTATAGCAGAATCTTGAAAAAAAATAAATACAATAATTTCACATTGGTAAATCCTCTGTAGTTTTGTTTTATTTTGAAGTCATACTTAAAGTCTGCACTTCCTAAAAATACAGTAAAAGCAGCACGGTTCATCCTGATAATAATTAATTTGCTGAAAAAAGGCCGTTCTGCCACAAATTGTAATAGTAATAGGAGAAGCTTTGCTTTGAGATGGGGTTTCCAATACCACAGTGCCTTTGCAGCAGATATAACCAGGGCAGCTTATAAACATACATAATCTTTCATTTTGCAGTACATTGATACTTAGTGATGTGCAACCATTGCTGAGCAGCTCAGCAGCTGCTCAGCAACAAAAATTTAAATTAAACATTAAAAGCAACCTAATCTGCTTTAACAGAGATTTAAACATATGGACACCTCAGGCCTGCCTGAACCTGACCTATTCCTGAAAGGTACAGAACTGTCCAGAGCCAGCGAAGTACTTTCTGAAAAGCAGGCACGAGAAGTTAGGGCTTCTTACTGGAGAAAAAAAAAAAAAAAAAAAAAAGGCATTTGTGTAACATCTTCACTGGGACTCCATTGTGCATGAGTACATGCACACCATCAAGCTGCATTATAACCTAACCCTTGGGACTATTAAGGGTTTTATGGAGAATTATAGCAATTATTTTGTTTTCCTAGCACAATAAAAAATATTTAATGACAGCTAGTTGGACAGATTTAAGACATTACCAAAGCTATTCTAAACAGCAAATGACAGCTATTGATTGCTAAATATACATCCTGCACAAACTGAAACCTCTCTGTGAAGAAGTCTTCACAAAACATAATACTGGAAAAAAAACAGCAGGCTTTCTAGTGCTGGTACACAGAATGATGGGGAGGAAAGATGCTTTGAAAAAGGTTTTGATTACAAGTGTCAAATTCCCTGACAAAAACAAGTGCGTATTATGATACTTTCTTTATATGATGCGCTTTTTTTTTCTTTTAAGTGAAAATCAAAATTAAAAGGAAATTAAGTGAACACTGGGTTGCAGCACTCAACTTCAGAGGTTATGGAGTCTGTGCAGTATATCTAGTATATCACATACTGCTCATGTAGATATACAGGCATAACATAGAGTCTGCAAAGCTCCTAATTGCTCACTGATAGAATCTATGATCTTCTTCCTGCACATTTTTATTCCTGGCAATATCTCCTCTCCCTCAGGAGAGAGTCCAATATCAGCTATATTATACCACATAAATCTCCATTAAAATTAAAGACAGAGTTTCCACCCATCCCCACGTGTATTGCTTTGCATTTAAACCACACTGGTGCTACAAAGAAATAGGATTCATCCTATGGCTAAAGTGCCTGACTGGGGCTCAGGAGACTAGGGCTTAAATGTTATTTGTGTCACAGACTGTACATAATACTAGGAAAACTCATTTAAAATTTCTGGTCTGATGTAAATAGTGAAAAACCATTTGCCTGCTGGCCCTGATCCTGCAGATAGGTATGGCAAACAGGAACTTGGGTATTGAGCAAATTCCTTCACAGCAAAGTTAGTGGATCAGCTCATGTCACCCCAGGGAGACCATCACAAAGTGTTGAAAGTAGGGTAGCTGTTTCACAGACCAGTACTGGATTTCACCTCCAGGTGACAGAGATTGATTTTATTTTGAAAACAGGATTGAGAGACAAATTTCAAAAACAAAACCAAAAAAACCTCACCCCACAGGCTTTGCATAGGGTCACCCAGTGGGGGATGCTGGATGCTAGCCCTGGAAATCTGCCTGCCTGTTCCTTTCCACGAGCTGTCACACATCAGAAGACCCTAACCCCAAAGGACCATAATAGACCCCATCACCTCCAGAAGCAAAACATCATCTGGAGAAGTTCTGCTGAATACCAGCAACCACTCCCATTTTTACAGTCCTCTCTCATGCCCTACGTAACGCTTGCTCCTGCACTTGCAGCAGCTCAGTGCATGCTGGTGCTGCAACCCCTCTACTTTTTGAACACCCTACACTTTCCAAAATACTTGCACTTTGTGTTTAATTCCCAACTCTTGTACTTTTCTTTTCTTGCATATTTGAAGCTCATGGAGGGTTTCCAGACTTCAGCTTTTGGGACTGGCATCTGGAGAGTTAATTGTAAAGCTTAAAAGTAAAATCACCTCCAGGCAAACCCCTTAGGAGCAGTAAGCATTGCCATTCATTTCTAATCCCTGCTTCTCTACACCCACAGGAAATAAGCATGAGAAATATGGGTACTATGAATCATTTATGGTGTTTCCCTTACATGAGAAATTGCTTTCCTTACCTATATGATCAGGGTGTCCATTTCAGTTTGTCATGGCTTTCAGAAAGCAGCAGCGGGTCAATACCCAGGCTATTTTCTACCTGTACCCTCACAAGGGGGGAAAGCTGGAACAGTGTTACTCGAAATACGGCAAATACCCTTCTGCTAATTGCCACGCTGCCCACCTCTGTGCTGCATCCCAAGGCGGCCACCTTGAGCCCATCACTCCAAGGAACCTCACCTGAGGGAAGTTTCTGATACAGCACTGCAGAATAATGAAGTTGCTTGGGCAATAAGCAACTGAAAAAAAACGTGCAGGAAGTTAAAATGTCATTTTAATATAATCCTGGAAACATCACGTTTACATTAATTTAATTTCCATTCAGGTCAGTACTGTGAGCGTCTGCAGCTGTTACCTGTTAACAGGGTTTTTCCAACTGTGGCATTCACAATACCGAATTTAAACTAACACAGAAATTCTCCCTTTCCCCCAGAGAGCTTGCAAAGGAGGTTATGAGAAGCCATGGTGGGAGCAGGGACAGGGCATTACTGCAAGGGATGCTGCTGCGCCCCTCTGCTCTTGCATGCATGAGCCCACCTCAGAGCTCCCAGGGCCCTGGACGAGCAGGAGGGTGAAAAAGGCACCACTGCACCACCACCACCACGCATCCCCAGGACTACTGGCTAGCATGCTAATCCAAAAGTCAGCCACCCACCAACAGGATCCTGTGGGTATACAAAGGCAAGATGACCCACCGGAGAAAGCTGCAGCTCCTCACTGCAGAGTTTGCTTGCCTATACTCTATAAAATAAATCTTTCTATGTTTAAGTTCCAATAGCACGTACCTCTAATCCACACATTGCAGTCATACACTGCTGGAGAACAAGACAATACAAAAACTGATGCAATAGCTCTCTCAGTTTCTGAAGTAATGACGTTACAGTTAGCCCAATCTAACGCTAGCAGATCAATCCAGGCACGCTGTAAGTTTCAGGCACAGACAAATGCCAGCACTGAACTCCAACACCAGCCCTTCCTTTAGCAGCTGCTTCCGTATTACAATAACCCGTGGAGCTGAAGGAGTTTTCAGGTCCGTATTGTCTTGTCTCCAGCCTCTTTCATAATTTTGATATATAGATGGTAACGTTATTAAGTAATAACCATAACTTATATTATTTGTCTTTTTTGCTGTTTTTATACTTCAGCAACTAACTCCCACCTGAGTCGGAGACACCGCTGTATTACACGCAGCTCCTGTGCTAACTGAAATATGCTGATGTCTTTTCTCACTTTCTATTTTCCCTTGAAACAGATAGGCTGAAATAGCTCATAGATGCTGCTTTTGTTGTAGAAAATTATTGTCTTTTGTACAGAAACACATAGAATGAAGTCCCCATGGAACTTGAATCTAAAGCTGAAGCAAGTACCTCACTCCGGGCACTTGTCATTCACTGCAATTTCACTTTGCAGGCGGAGACTGCTCCCCTCTCCCTCTGCACCTCTATCAAATTAAATGGAAGGACTCCTGCCTAACAGGGAGCTCTGAAGCCAGTGTTTATTCAAAGCTGTCAGACCATGCACACTGAGCCAAGTCTGCCTCGTGTGTCCAGAAATCAGTTATCCCAAGTTTGTGAGGGACTTGGGTTGTCTGAAAACCCTTGTTTTTATGCACAGAACCTTCCTTAAATAAAAGTCAAATCAAAATCTCCATGTGGTTTCAGACCTAAGTGTCATAGCAAATTCTTCCTAAGAAGAGAAAAAAGCCTCTCTGGTTGCCGTTACAGTGAGAGTCACATCTCAGAAGGGTAGCACATCAGTACTGGGATAAGCATGATAATCAGTAGTTTACTTTTGTAGAAAATATTTAAAAATAAGCACTGTAGTAAAGATTGCCAAAGGCAATGTGATTTCTGCTAGCAAGTTACTGCTAAGATTCTGGACTTCGCATCATGCTGAAATGGTACTGCCTTAAAATTTCTAGACTCTAATAATCATTTCATAGCCTCTCAGCACCACTGCAATGGAAAAAGGGTAAAATAAAAGCAATATAAATAAAATGATGCTTGAGAAGGGAATACATACACTTAGGAACTGAGACTTTCGAGGCTACTCAGAGAACTTGCATTGTATCTTGTAATTACAGTGGGAACATCAACTCCACCGTGGCTACCCTGAGAAGTTCAGCCATAATTTTCCTGTTAACTCTCCCCATTTGATGCCTCAAAACTTTGTCACCTATCAGCACTTTAAAACATTCTTCTCCAACGCATGGTGAGTCACATTGCACTGTAGGCATTGGTGGACTTATTAGCCTCCTCCAGAAGTTGTATTGTCTGACTTAATGAAATGTGGGCTTCTTTATTCTCCTATCTACAGCAATCCTGTACTTAAATCTGAGTTACCTAGGTTTCTTACACATACGGTTAGAAATACGATGTGAAATGTACATGAAAAATTGTTATTTGCAGATCTCAGAACACTTCGCAGAAGTATTGCTTTTCACCTCTTATTTCACAGAAGAACAAACAATCCCAATTTATTTGTTTGCTAAAATGCAAACATTTTTAGCCAATCACACCGGTATGATCTACTCTTGCACCAGGGAGTATTGTTATCCTACCAACAATGAAACAGGAAATAACAGCAACCACTTTACATGTCAAAGTAGAGGGAAAAAGGACTCCAACTTGCGCTGTAAAATCAACAGGCGTAGAGCAGAAGCTCTAGAATCACTTCAAACTGAAGCAATAAAGCACGTGAGAGATTACAAACTCTGAGGTCAAGCCAGTGCTTGATACCATAGTCTTTTATAGCAGCATGCATGAATGCCATGCTCCAAAAAGCATACCATTAGATTGAAAGATGCAATAGCATCTCTAGATCCTAAACAACATATACAAACAAGGCTTCATGTATGGAGGAACTGTTTTTTTGTACTGCTATGGATCTGTTACTTATCAGAAATGCTGAAAAATTATTTCTTTCCATCACTCTTAAAGGAAGAATAAAGCAGGCTAAAATGCAGAACGTTTACATTCAATATCCTGGCTTCAATAAAGTTTGGAGTCTTTCAGAACATGCAGAATGAGTTTAATTTCAGCTTCATTTGACTAAATCTTACCCTTAGGTTTGCTTAATTATAGAGACACTGGAAGAGAGATGAGATCATAAATCTCACACAGTGTTGGGAAGCTCTGCTAGTTAAAATTCAGCTAATGGAAAAGGGGTGCCTCCTGTGAGAGCCAGCATGGATACACTGTAGAAACAACAGAAAAAAAGCACAACCATATCAATTAAGTGCAATACTTAATGTCTTGTCTTTTTCAATATATTTACTGTAGCACACTAAAAAAATTCAAAGTGCTTTATTATTAATTTCTCAAACCAAGAAAAAGCAGTGCACAGTGGCTCCCTGCTTCTCTTTTCACCTAATTCCTTGTGGCTTCAGAATTCAGATACACAGGAGAAAAGGGTTGTTTGTGCAGAGAACAACAGCCCGGTGAAACTGAACGACTTCAGCACCTCTCAGGAAACCTGCAATGCAAATCAGACATCCCTCCTGCCATCCCACATCACTACCAGTATATTTTTTTTATTTTTATTTTTTTAAGTGACTCCTTCAGAATAGGTAAAGTACTGTCTTTGTAATGAAATTGCCTTGGGTTTCAAATAAGAGTGATGAAACTCAAGCTTTCTTGAAGTACGTCTCTATTCATACCAACACAGCTGAGAACAGCAAGTTACTCAATAGACAAATCACTAAAAAAAATAAATCACAAAGCAGCAACAGCGCACGGGAGATCAAATTAAGACCCACTGGATCTTAAAACTTCCCCTGAATCCTGACTGTTCAGTCTTTCACTTTTTATGTTCTTAAAAGACAGTGTGACAGGGACAAAAGGTACAAAAATACTCTCAATAAATGGTTTAGAAAAATTATAAACGGAACTCCGGAAGGAGGCTTTTATGTCTGGGCTACTCTGATAAATCAGGCTCCTGTCAGTCCCAGGTAACGTAAATCACACAGCACAGTTTTGATGTGGCAAATGCATTGATCCTTGCTGATAGCTGTTTTGCATCGTTTATTTGAAACGCGCACCAAGCCAGGCTTAGAGGAAAATTCTCTTAACCTGCAATAAACTTCTCAAATCACTCAAGTCAAGTTTTGTTGCAAAACGCAAATCCTGAAACTTTCTTCTGGGTCATTTTTTAATTAACACCTTGCTCAGAGCTAATTCACAGTCTTCAAAATGAGCCAGTGAGACACTTTGATCTCTTTCTTTCTACCCCCTACTTTTTGGCTGATGGGGAAAGCTTCCTCTAGTCTTCCTGTTTAAATACTCCTGGGACATGTTAAACAATAGCCTGGCCATATCTTTCCCTCATTACCTGGGGTGTAACGCAGCATCTCACCTTCTAAGTACAGAGTACAATTTGTTCCAAATAGCAACTACTCTGACTCCAGTGCAGTCCTATTCAATTGGCACGTCTGTGTTGCTCAAATGAGTCGAGTCCTGCATCACTCTGACATACCTGCTAACAAGGACTGGGAGTGTTTATTCATGTAATCATGCAGATATTGTTATGCTCTAGCCTTTTCTCAGTGCTACCATTAGTTGTGCACATTTAGTCCTGCGTGTACTCCCACTGATCAAAAAGCCAGCACGGCAATCTAAAAACAACTAACTTTGGAAACCCTTCCTTATTGCAGAGAACAAAATAACTGTCTGCTTCAGGAGCATGAGAAAAAGCTACACAAAACCCTGTATTAAAACAACCTCCAAAAGTGTTTTAAGTTGCAACCTACATATGGTTTAGTATCTATCCATCCAGTGCAGAAGTATCCGTAACGATGGCAGAGGTTCGATTCCCTGGCACATTTTAATTTAAAATTTTTAGAGGACAGGAGAATGGCTTTCCATCCAGATATAATCCGGATAATTTTCTTTGCTCCATTATAGTGTTAGAGAAAAGAGACCAGAAATCACAGCACTATGCAGTTCCATGCCACGTATGTCTAACTTGTTCTCTTCCTGCATGTCACAAACACTTCTCTCACAAGAGCCCTGTTTGTCCTTCTCACATCCATTCAACTGTGAAACTCTTTGCAGACTGCTCAATACAATGGAGAGACTCCCAATTCCTTTCACCAAGCGCCCTCCCTTCTCTTGCAAATCACTCCCATGGAGAACACCTCTTATGCAAATTCTTACCCGTGCTGACTCTCACAGACCATTACCTGTAATACTACTGTACCAAATCAAAACTATGATCCATTCAAGCAGCTATTTTGTCTGCCAGCTTGTTTTCTTGCTTTTATTCTTTGGAGTACTATACGACTGATATTTTGTATGAGTAAGAATGCCTTTCAAATAAACCAAACCAAGAAAATGATCATTTTTTGCCAATAGCTTTTCATTATAGGTATGATACGTTAGAAGTACAGCTAAGTAGCTTAAAATCTTTGGTCTGTTCTTTGAGATACAAGATACCAGAACAATTGACATTTTCTACTGATTATACATGAGTTAATCCACAGAGAGGGAAAAATAAGACTAAAGAGATGGAAAACTGCACCGAGTGTTTCACTAGTGCTGCTGTTCTCTGAATGTTAATCAATAAAGCAATAAATAAGCTGCCAAGTTAGGCATATCGTAGCCCTGGATTTTGGCCATAATTCTCCAGAGCATGTTTAGGGAGAGAAAGAGGTTGATTTCTATTGAATTTGCATTCAAATTTAAGCTTTAGAAACAAAATACAAATCTTCCGTTAACACTGAAGGAGTCCTTTCTTTCCACTTCAAGCAAAAAAATAAAACTCTTTCTGCTACCATGGTCAGAAACCTTACCTCCTCTACAAGATTATTTCAAATATGCAAAGAGACTTTCATTTTTTTTCCTGTGAATAATCTGAAGAAGAGGTACGTAGGAAAAGCAGAGCATCAACAATAAAGATTTATACACTTCAAGGAGATCTGAACAAGCCTACTATGTATGTCTTCCACCCTAGGAGGTTTTTCAAGACTCAGGTAGACAAAAGCATGGCTGACCTGACGGTCCTTCTTTGAGCAGGAGGTTGGATCAGACACTGGGAGAGGTTCCTTACAACCAGCACTTCTTTTGTTCTGTATATGTTTCAAAGAAAAACAACACTAAACTAAATGTTAACTCTTTCCTTATTCTATTTTCTTATTCCAGTTCATCAGCATGTTTTTTTTTTTTTTTTTTTTTAACTCACATTTCTGTATATCACAGAGTTGCTCAGGTTGGGAGGGACCTGAAAGACCATCCAGTTCCAACCCCCTGCCATGTCACCCACTAGATCAGGTTGCCCAGGGCCTCATCCAGCGGGTTCTTGAACACCTCCGGGGATGGGGCATCCACAGTTTCTCTGGGCAACCTGTTCCAGGGCCTCACCACCCTCTGAGAGAAGAATTTCCTCCTCACCTCTAATCTAGATCTCCCTTCTTTTAATTTAAAACCATTCCCCCTTGTCCTGTCATTACGTGACTGAGCGAAAAGTTGCTCTCTATCTTTTGTATAAGCTCCCTTTAAGTCTCCAAAAGCTGCAATGAGGTCACCCCGGAGCCGTCTCTTCTCTAGGCTGAGCAGCCCCAGCACTCTGAGCCTTCCCTCACCAGAGAGAGGTGCTCCAGGCCTCTCAGCACCTTGGCGGCCTCCCCTGGATGTGCTCTAACAGCTCTGCGCCCTCCTTGTGGGGGCCCAGCGCAAGCCACAGCCTAGAGGGCTCCCTGCAGGTAACACACACAACACATCACTCATAACCTCAGCAAGGGAGCACAGCAGTTCTCGGCCTCTGGCATGCTCAACTTCAGTATCGGCCCATCAACTGCTTGCCCGATGGGTAGCCCAACTACTGCTCTCCCTAGCGCAATGCGTGGCTAAAGACCATTTTAGGCTGCTGCCAGAACAGCCGTGCTACAAGTCAGCCAGTTTCTATGGAAACCACGCTCAGCAAGACAGGCACCGTAGGTCATTGCTTCAGCAAAAGATAAACAAGCTGGGAATAGCTAATGTGTGAAACCTCAAATTATTTTTCCCTCTAAACAAGAGTGCTCTGTTTGACCTCGGTGATAATTCCGGTTAAGGAACATCGCATGCAGAAAGTGCCGACTGAACACTACGGTAGTTTTTCCTAATTTGGGAAGCACATCTTCAGCGTTTTTAGGAGAGTTCGCTTGGTAAGGAGGTAAGCTGCTCACCAATGCACCATTCCATCGAAGGTCTGAAGGTTGCTTCCTTACACCAGCTAGAGCTTCAAAATCAGTTCTCCGAAGAGAACTTAAAGTCTTATTTGCAGACTGTTTCTGTTCATCCATATCACGTCTGTTTGTTTTAATGCAACACAAGAAAGACTTTACAAGATGACAACCAATAAAAAATCCAAAAATAAAAGCTGTATCAAAGAAATTCAGAAGATGCTTGATGTCCACCTCTCTAGGGAGCATTTGTACCTTTCAAAGTCCCCAAATGACTGCATTATTTGATTTAGTCATGCCCATTTAAAAACAACACAAACGAAAGACTCAAACCAAACACCATTTCTACCCTCAGATCTGAAACAACCAGAAAATTAAACCCAATGACTGATCAACGATTTCTCTGCAGTCTGTCCTCACCAGCAAACACTCAAAGCATTTCCAATGAATATTCATCCCAGTGAAAGAGGAACACCCCAAGATAAATGGAAACAGGCCCAAAAGGGTTACAAATGAGGCAACAACAAAGATATTTTCACATTCTAATATTCATGTTTTTCTACTATTCCTGAAGTTTTATAAATAACATAAGAGTTAGCTGGCATAGCAAGAGACCTAATTATAAACAAGTTTTAATTAAGTACATCTCTAAATTATATAACATATCAATATAAATGTATTCATTATGTAAATGGGTATTTTATTGCTCATTTAAAATACATAATGAGAATGCAGCTAGTAGGTGGACAGCATGCTAAATAAGGCCACAGATGAAGGAGACATCTTGGCAGAGACAGAAGATGTAGGTGTGAAAGAACAAGAGCAACACTTAGTTGTCTCTGGAACAGACAAGAATGTATGCTCCTGAGCGGGGCTCATGCATCATAGCCCAGTTTGAAGATTTCAGTCAGAGACGTGCACTTTATTGGCTCTGAATTTCAGCAGCTTCTCTCCTCTCCTCTTGAGAGGGCACGCAGAGAACGGAGAAGTAACATACGCACTTCAACTCCTGCCATTTCCTTTTACCTGAATCTCAGTCCAAAATAAATCCCCAAACTTCCCCTGCATGCGAAGCTGCCTACCACTAAGGACTAACAAGGTACTTGAACAGCTCAGAAAACAATTTCCAACTGCTCGAGCTCCCAAGGCAGGTCAGCCACGGGCTGGAGAGCTCACATATTCAGCGGGCCAGACCAGCAGGAGTACTGCAAGCAAGTGCCACACAGGTACATTGCTGAGCTCCCCGTGAGGTGAAATAGCTATTCATCACTCCAGACCAGAGCAGGGAATCTAAAGGCCCCATGTGAACTGTAATTGCAATTATTTCCAATAAGCCTGTGTGCATCATTATTAACCACATTTAAAGGCCTTCACTGTAGAGCAGCTAACAAACACCACGTGAGCACAGGCAAATCTCCTTGAGAAGCATTAAGCACTCTGTGTGGCACTTACTGACTGCCCGTACTCAATTTTGACAAGAGCTACATTTGTTTTGGCAGAATATGAAGGAATGTGATCTGACATTTCCCAGAGAAACCTTTCTTCTCCCTCTCTGTACCCCATGTCTTGATCATTGTCATTAACTGGGACCAGGGGTTGAAGTTGCCAGCTTGTAGGCACTTTCTGAAAGCATTCAGCTCTTTAGATTTTATGTAAGAAAAACATTCCTTCACACTTTTAGAAATAATTTCTCATTTTGAGCATCTTTCTTGTGAAAATGGAAGTGCAAAAAATAGTATTTCTCAGCATATAACCCAAGTATTTAAATACTCCTTACAAATAAATATTCTGCCAAGCATTTACTTCAATCTACTCACAAACAGCTACAAAAATCTTCCAAGGCCAGTTTCCACCCTTCCTTCACTTTCTCTCCAAATTACTTTTTTTCCCCCCCACAGAGGTTCAGCATACCTTTTGCTCCCCTTTACCTTAAATATCTGCTTAATTTCTTAATTACAAGAATGATAACGCTCATCATTTAGCACTGATCTGTGTCCGCTGCTCTTTTACCCACCTCCTGATTTACAGCATGCTAGCTGCTCTGCAAGTTTGCTTCTGTAGTAAGAGAAAAATCCCTTCGCCATCCTGTTCCATTTGCCAGACACCTTCCTGTTACCTCTACCCTTCCTTTTATAAGTCTTTGAAAAGCAGCTCACCAGGGAAAATCCCAGTATACCATTACCAGAGATGGCTGGAGCGACAGGTGGGAATGGCCTTCAGTAATTTGGCAGCCTTACAGCTCATTGGGCTCCTCGTCCTGCTGCAATTACTAGCACTTGGTTGAGCTAAACTCCCCAAAGCCTTCACAGCTTCACCGGTATTAGAGCTGAAACCTACCCAGAACACCACCATCCCCAAGGCACTGTTATCAACAAACAAAAAATGTTTTAGACTAAATTACATGTGTTTCAGCATCAATTTTCAAAAGCATTAACGGTGAACTTCCAGGCCTACTCTTCTCAAGCTGTGCCTGGAATTGCTAATGCCTGAAGCTTCACACTGCTTTATTCACCTCATTACCACTTTTGGACTCAAAGTCTATTCTGAAATTCATAAAAACTCAAATTCTGCTAGTGAAACGTTTGTTTTTAATAAATAGAAGCCTAAATAAAAGCTTCATCAAGTTAGGGAGAGACAGATGCCTAGCTTGCAAGGACCTGAGCATGCCGAGCTCTCTCTTCACTTGCGGGCTGTGCAAATACCTCGCTATGTGCTTGAATAAGGATCACGAGTAGTCCCGCTCCCATAAACAGGACTGATTCCAGCATTTAAAACTGGGCCACAATGTTAGTCTGTGCTGCAGCTGGATATTAAGTAGTCCTATTTGCTTTAATGAGTAAGATATACGTATCCTTAAGGGTTTTTTTTTTTCCGTCTTTCTAGACACGAATGAGGTTATTCTCTTAAGGCATCACATTTATAGACTGAAAACCTTGATCTTATTTTCCAGGCAATTCTTCCTTCAGAACAGAGTTCTATGCTGAAATATGTGCAGACTTTGAATTTCACTAAAAGCGGACTCAATTTTGTCATTTTGAGATGCTAAGTTGTTTTTGTTCCACCAACTGCCACCTTCTGCATCCAACTAGGATGCAAGCAAGCAAGGTAAGAGCCCTCTCCTCCCCTGCATTGTGCAGCATGCTAAATCTCTGGACTTACCTTTGTCTGGTGGTCAAAATTTCACTACAAGGGGCCTTTTATTTACACGAATGCAAACTGCATTTTCATCAAGCCTCCCTAGCACCTCCACTGCATTTTTTATTTTTTTTTTTTTAAGAAAAGAACATTTATTAGCATTTACTAAGTGTCAGTACAAAGTCTTTTCACAGGTATTTGTGCTGCATAAGTCTGGTCAAAAGGATTAGAGCTATTGACAAAAATGAGGGGAAAAAACTGCAGCAACTTGCATCATGCATTATACATAGCATGAGAAATCCCAGTGGCACCCAGGCATTGGAGGCAAAATTTCCTCCTCAGATCCTCATGGTAATAGCCGAATTGGGTATTCTGTGCACGTTGGAGAGAGAGCAGATTCCCCCAAAGTCAGGCTGACATCAAGGTACAGTAACTGAATATCACCATTCAGCATAATCCCAGGAGGATAAATTTGCACTGAATTTCTAACACTTTAATGCTCATGTGTGAATTTAAAGGAAAGGTGATGGGGGAAGCAAGAGTAGTATGTGATTCTAGATTCTTAAGGGAAGAAATAAACCTCAAAAATTTATTTATGGAATTCTATATGTGAGGGTCTGGAGGTGACGGTTCAGCCAAAGAAAGAAAATTCAGCCTCCGGTTATTAAGTTTAAGGTGCCAGTTTCCAGACTGTGGAGTCAGGTCATTTTATACCTCAGAATAAAACTACTGTCATGCAAGTACAAGCAGCATTACGTCTCACTGAACCTCATCCAAAGTCGTATCAACATGCTCAAGTCAACTGTGAGTAGTGAGGGAGAGAACCTAAAATATCGCATCTCCGCAATCATACAGTGCAAAAACACTGCTAACAACATTTGCTGTGTCTAATTCCTTTATTACACCATTTGCTGGGCTGTCTTGACTAAATGTGAACTGGGACATGGTCCCAACTCACGCAGAAGGGTATTTCCTGCCTTACTGGGAGAATTCTGAACCGAGGACATTTCCTAGAAGCAGCAGAAATCATCCAAAAATTCATTATAGCTCATGGGGAGAACAGGCAAAATATTCATCCCACTACAGTTGCTTGGAGTTTAAAGCAATTACTTGAATCTCTATTATCTGAAGATTTGGTCCTATATTTATCCAAAGGATCAAGGGTATTTTCCTCTCCACTTGCCTAGGAGAACACTTCAATTTTTTTTCTTTTCAGTTGTTGCTCAAGACACAACATAATTACTTGTTTGGTATTTATTTGAGAAGCAATCTCTAGAGCCTAAATAGGAGTGGTAAGTTATGGAGCAAAATATAGCTAGTTTCTTTTTTTTTTTTTTTTTTTTTTTTTTTTTTAATTATTCTTAATTTTATTTTTCACTCTGGATTCTCTTCTCCTAGCATTTCACACCAGGGACTTTGCTGTGGCTGTCAGCTAGAAAATTATCAATTAACTGAGGGAACTCTTCCCTTCTCTGCAGCTCTTCCATTAGCGAGGAGAAAAGGAGGAAAACAAAGAAGCCTTAAACCGCTTTGTCTGGGTGTTTCCCCACACAGTCAAGGTTCACTCATGAGAAAATACAGCAGAATGAGGCACGTCACACACTCCTCAGCAAAATGCTATTTACAGAGCCCAAGTAAGGCCTCCATCATCCCTGATTTTACAGGAGGTTGCAGAAACATTATTATACAGTGATGGAAGTGGATTAAAATGTCTGCCTGCAAGGTAGAGTCCACTGTCATAGCCCTGTCTTACCACCTCGGCGCCAGCCAAGCAGGGCTGCCGGCTCTGACTGCTTTTGTCAGGAGCTGCTGGGGGGTTGCTGAGGGACTGCTTCACCTCCAGGCATCCAGAGCTGCTGTTCTGTGAAACTGGAGAAGAAACGAAGGACAGGAGAAGGGAAGGAGTTTCCACAGTGCCTCATTCCACCTTCTGGACTTATAAATTCTTTTTTTTCAGAAAAGGTAGACCTTTTCTCAAGGTCTACCAATGACTCTGATTAAGGAGACCCGAAGGGAAGGCAGTTCCCAAGGAGAAGCAGGCGGTCTCATTTCCCTTACAGAAGGGGGGATGCTGCTGGAAGGACAAGGAAGAAACCTCGGTGAAGGAAGGAATGAGGGAGGCAGGAGACTCCACGTCACGCTGGGAGAACAGAAAAGGAAGGAAACAGACTAGATTGGGAACTTCAGGGGAATTGCTAGGATCCGAGCATCAACTTCAAAAACAATAGGGGCATTCCAGATAAATCACAGCTGCTCAGAGAGGAGGAACCAGACCCTACTTTAATGAGGCACTACTCCCAGACAGCATATGAAGAAAAGTAGTCCTTAGATATTTGCAGTATTGGTTTCTCTTACACCAAAGCCAAACACCAAAAAGATCTTTTCAATACAGAATTTAAGGACTCAAGAATGGTTCCTTGCTCAACTCTATTCTAGGCTGAAGAAAATATTAGATATTCATTATGTGATGAATTTCCTCTTTTGTATTTTTCCATCTATAAAATAGAGACAATGGTCTCTTCTGTCTAAGCTGTAAATTGTGAAGACTACATTAATGCATCCATCCCATCAGCTGTAAACTAGTAAGACCCAACTACTTTCTAGCACATATATATACACACAAGTTTTTTTAATTTTGCTGTCTTCATATCCATCCTGAACTGCTTCGTGATCCTTGAGCAATGAAGAAAAGCTGTTCCTACAAATCCATTATTTTGTTCATTCACATAAAAAATTTTAGACTTTTTTCCCCCCTTTTTTTTTTCCTCAGTATTGCCACAGAACCTGTGTAAGGTTCCCTAACGAACTCAACGGAAGAGGTCCACATAGTTTTGAATTTTCCAAGAACTGTTGGTAAACTGTGCTCCTGCATTACAGTTTTGCAAGACTGGCTACATCATGCCCAGTTTAACACCAGATAGATAAGTGGTATTAAATGAGTCCCTAAATGTAATAGAATTATAGTGGGGAAATGTGGCAAATTATCTCTGTAGGATCACGTCATGTGGAAATAAGCTTTCTCCACTTTACAGTACCTTTAGAAACATAGTTTATTCTCTGGAATTTTAAAGAAAATTTGCTGGAAAATGCTGGAAAATTTGCAGCTAAGTATATTTTGATTGATTCAATATGTTTTTGAACTAGTTATAAACATGAAAAGATTTTGCTTGTTTATTTGGCAAAACTAGTCAACAATGTTTGTTTTCCTTTTAAGTCTAAATGCTAATAAAACACACTTATGGCTGAATAACTATGCATATATTTTCTCAATTCAAACTTGCATATTAAAATACTTTGTTTTTTCTTTAACCAATACTTTTTTAAAAAAGTAATGCAATGCCACAGCTATTTGAAAGTTGTTTTTTCTTAGGCTTTTGGTGAGGAGCATAGTATTATGTCACAGCCAGACGTGATTCTGCATGGGGAAAATTTAGAAATCACAGCAATGTCTCCCAACACCACTGACTTCAAACTAATAAAAATATATAATTAACATTCAGATGAATAAAAATGCGTTATTAAATTGCATTTTCTCCTTGCTCCCCATGATGGGTCTAAACATATATAGAGAAATGCAATATGTCATGTTCTCTACATGTTTGTGATTTAACTCGAGAAACTTCAGAGTAGGAAGAGTTTTATAAATATACATATATATAAAACATTCACCCAACTGACAACAGTAGTCTAAGGGAAACTCAGCAGCAGATTAAAATAGTTATATTAATGCAAATCCATATCTAATATTTGTACTTAAAACCTTTCTTTAAATAAAAAGAATAATTTCCACACGGGGGAAAGAAAAAATAAGAAATTTTTTAAAAAGACAAACACTTCAAAAGCAGTTACTTCTTAGCCAGATATAGTCAATCAAATTTTGCTTTTGTATTTCTTAAATTTTTTCGAGTAACAACAGGTTTCAGCTTCTCTAGCCTCATGACCTCACAAGAATTTGATACAGAAAAGGACATTATTAAATGTTATTTATGGATTTTCCTTTTTCCTAGATTGCAACACAAGCACCCTGCTATTTTTCACACAACAGAAGAAAGCAAAGTCCTGCCCAAAGAGCACACAATTAATAGTCTGGGTAACCTCTAACAGTATTACTTAACTTAGCCCATAAGTTTAAGAGAAAAAGACTTCTTCTAAAAGCATTTACAGTGCTTCCTCAATTGGAAATTGCTTCTTTGGTAAATGTGTTAAAGCAAAAAGTACTTTTCTTCTATAATTCTGCATCAGGCAAAAATCACCTCATGACACAAAAAATATTTCAAGAAGGAAAGACCACCACAAAACACTAAATAACAATCTTTCCTAACTCTTAGACTTCTGCTAACATTTATTGCATAAGCTTATCATCATACAGCACAGAAAATGTGAGAGAGGATTGTAAAACACAGTCAGATAATACTGCAGATAGTAACTGGAAAAGAAATGCAGTCACGCGAAAATATGGACATGTATTTCTGTAGATATATTTAGGCCTACAGAGATCTTTGGGATGTGAGCACCCAAAGCCATACCACTGCAATATGTAGAGGGGGAGAAGGAAGAAAATGACCTTCAGTTCATCTTCACCTGCTGCTCAGTGAAAACTAACGGGCTTGATGCTTAATGAACATTAACAAACACGGCGTGTATCATGGGATCAGATGGGGTGATAAAGGGCCTTATTAGGAGCTGGGGAAGTTTAGGTGTTTGGGCACAAATCAAGGTAGCACAGTTTTGTTGTAAAACCACAGCATTAATCCTTGCTCCACCACTGATTTGGCATATGGTTATATGGTTTAAGTTAAGCTATTTTATTCTGTGCCCTTCTTGTTCGCAGGACTCTGATGATCCCTTTGGTCAGTCCTCGTTGCCTCTCGCTGCCTGCCAGCATCCTGCCTCAGCTCCTGTTCCCACCAGAGGAAGCACAATGAGCTGCACCTCTCCCTAAAACCAACACCTTGCAGAGTATTTGTCAGCTACTTTTTTTTTTTTTTTTTTTTTTTTTTTTAAGGTTAATTTACTCCCCCCCCCCCCCGCCGTCTTTATCTCATCTCCACTACAACAGAGTGTCAGTTAATCAGAATGACTTTTGTTTGAATTTAGCAATTCCCTAAATGGAGTACAGTTATTAGTTGAGATTAGATCTACACAAATACCAAGGTATTTGAACTGTTCTGTCATTTACATCTTCGGTCCCTGGTGTCTTGCTAGGATATTCTAATTCCCGTTTGAAAGTACAAGTCATACCAAATCCTGCTCCTACAATTTATACACAGATCCTCCAAATCTTACAAAGTACACCTTTATTTTAGGATTTAATCCCTGATCTTGAGTCCAGTGATCTGCTAATTTAGCAGTAAGCAATTCACGCTGTTGTTTCCTTGTTTGCTTACAGTTTTCTTTGTATTCATTTCCTCATCACTCCCTTGCCATTTTCAGATATTATCTGCTACCTACATAGATAGCCTTTACTGCATCACCACAAACACCCACTTACAGACATCTACCCCTTTTTGAATGACCATCAGAAGTAACCCTCATTTTTTGATTCCCTCTCCTTCACAAATGACCTCGTTGCAAAACAGAATGCTTTTTGGCAACTGATAATGCTACAATAAAGTCAGAGGGGGCTGCAGGACCAAATCCCCAGTGGAGCTCATGACTCCGGTTGATGAATGATTCTCGGATGGAGCCTCAACAGCAGCTCAGGCCAGTAGGAAACTGAGGAGATGCTGTTGTTTCCCACTCATGCTGATATCACCTGATCCTCCAAGATTCCTGTTTAGTCCAGAGAAAATCTGCCTTTGAGCCTGGACAACGTGCAGCAGGCCACCCTGACCCACAAGGACCACGATGACTGCTGGCAATTTTTCCCCAGTTATTCAGAAATCATGGTTCTGCACTTAGCCTAACCACGTTCAGATAAACTACAACTAGTTTTTCCTGTTTAGCAATTAGCCTGGAGGATTTGCTGAATATATTTTGATGCTCAACCACCAGGTACTTAAATAAAATGTAAATTACAAGCTATGAATTCATTTGTAGCACAGTGGAGTCTACATGAAGAATGAATACTTAGCTATTTATTCATGTGATAACATCAACAACAGATAGTATTTCGTGTAAAAATAAATGGAGTCTTATTTCCCAGCAGTGACATGATTAAAAAAGAAAAAAAGAGTACCTTTATAAATAATCTAGTTCATTTTTTTCTCTTTTTAATTCACAAAACTTGTAGTATCTCATCTAAATTGTTCGGTTTGATATTTCTTGTTCCAAATTTTGTTAACACTATAAATAGTTATTTTAGTAGTTTTTTAACTTGTTCTGTTTGATATTTATAAGTAAATAACATGGGTACAATGAAAAAAACTTCCTACAACCTCCCTAAAGCAGTGAGATGTTGGGGGAAGTAGGAGTGTGCTTCAGTACAGGTGAAGCCTTTGGAGCTTTGCCTAAAGATAACCAGAAGACCAAAGTAACTGCTGATTTATCAGCACGTACAGTTAATGTGTCTTATCATCTGCCCATTAAAAAAAAAAAAATCAAACCTTCTAAATAGTTTTCTCTTTAAATTGCAGAAAATGTTACTTTTTTTTTTTTTTTTTTTTTTTATCACGTCACAGAGGAGTTCAAATATTTCCCTATGCTACTTCTGTGTCTTGCTTATCAGCCAAACCATAATAAGATTCTCAAATGACTGGGAAAACAAAACAAAGCAAAGCAAAACAAAACAACACATAACAAGTTTATTCTTAAGGGCGTGCAAAAATTCCTGAAGAAACGTGAGTTTTTCACTTCTAGGTTACAAAAATTTCTCATGAGAGGAGTATTTGCTTTCCAACCAACACCATTTCCCTGAAGATACTCCAGGTGAGAGTCAAATGGCCCCAACACGCACCCGCCTGGATATCCAGGCTGCCTTTAGCAGTGGGACAAAGCGGTACTTGTACGGCAAAGGCACTCTGGGTCAAAGCAGGTACGTAGGCTGACTGATCTGGTTGCAAATGTCTACTGTAATGTTAAATTAAATCCACTGTTCAGACCAGCTGTGCTGAGTTCCCACATCCTCACAATATGGACAATATCTACCCTTAAGAAGCCCACCTAATCAGCTGCATAGAGGCTAACAGGGCCTCTGTCCTCCTGCCTTTCTTCACAAAGAAGAAAGAATGCCAAGAAATAAAACAGTGACAACTGCTCAGATGGCTCAAGAGAGATGGAAACTGAGGACCATGCCTACACACGTAGCATGCTTAGTCCCCCAGACTGTACTGAACAGCCTTAACGGCTCATAGATTTACTAATGTCAAGTGGCCTGGTTTACCAAGGAAAAGAAGGCACGTTTAGCAAGAGCTTTAGCAGCTTGATTAACAGAAACTCACAGTATTCAGTGCAGAAGACCACCAGGGTGGTCACACTGCTTAACACCCTATTTTGGCTCCATTCCATGGGCAGGGCTTGTTCACGATTTAACACCCTTGTCAAACTACTCATTTCTCTAACCTCACCACAGCCATGCCTTTACTTTCAGAAGCTGCTTCGATTAACAGGCAAGTTGGCTTTTTAGTATGCCTTCCGTAAGTCAACAAGCTCAAGTGGTTTACTGATTCCATTAGTCTTCTTCTGACAGCTTCACAGCAAAACAAGTAATATCTTAAAAAAAAATAAATTAAAAAATCCTTGGTGAACATGAAACCTTTAGTGGGTTTAATCTAACACGTCTCTGATTTTAACTGGTAGGGACATGACAACAAATTCTCTCACACTAATGTTAGGAAAAAGAGAACAGTTTTTATGTAGTGCTACTTTTAAAAATTAGGGTGCAAAATTATCATGGGCAGTCAACATCACCCATTCTCTCCTTCCTTAGTTAAAAGGAAATAAGCTATAGAGATACACCATACTGTACCTGATTTATGAATTATTTGGTTTATTGCATATTATTTAAGGAATAATCTCATGATTTTGTAGTATATAGCAATAGACAGCTGGCGAGTTTGATTAAATATTGAAACTGAAGCATTTAATCAATCCTTATAGCCATTTATGGGAGGCGCAATGAAGCCGAGGCATTTGATCAATCTTGATGGCAAGCACTATACACCACAAAGCAATAAAGATTATGGCTATTGTATGAGAAACTGTCCCATGAAAAAAAAAAGAAAAAACATCTCCCCGGGTCTCCGAAGATAGCCCATGGTAAAGTTCTGTGGATTCCCCAGAGAGATAACAGGATACGCTGTATTTCGCTGAGCGTGAAAGGCTGTCCTCAACTTCACTGTGCTTTGGATGCAGATAACGTGATGATGTATATCATCTCCACAAAGCCAATTTCACCATTTTGGAAGTAAAACACCATAGAAAGATTTGAGCTGCCAGTGGAAAGCAGTGAGAGGATGGAAAGTTACCTCCTTCTGAAGAACTAACAAGACCCTTAGCGATCCTGTGGCCTGCAGAGCCATCCCTCCGGGCATTCCTGCATCACTGTCCGACCACGCAGTCAGGAGCCGTGCTCCCAAGGGCCCTGACTCTGCACCACCTTCCACCTGGCAGAGATTTACGTCTGACAGTACATGACTGGAAAGAAGGATTAAAACTCCATGTGCTTGCAACACAGATTTTTACACCTGCTTCTCACACACACACGCACTAAAGAAAATTATCACCCTTCCTTATTGACATTACTCCTTGAGAGAAGCAGTATTCACTACATTTTGGAAATTTAATCCTACTGTGAATACATTTGAGTTTCTATCAAGTGCTTCATCTCAAGCAAAAGCTTTCTGGATGTTTCTGCAGAGCAAAATATTCAGTCAGTAAGTCTGACAAAATTTTTGGTGCATAAAACAAAATCAAAAAGCCATTCAAATTAAATAAACTTATAGTCAAACCCCTACATTTTGGGCAGCTCTGGCTTCCAAAACTTTAAGCCCCTTTCTTTTGTATATTCTGTATTTCCAAAGAAAACCACCATTTGACACTTATACGTCTCTTTTAGTAGCATTTTGGTTAAGGGTAGCTAAATCTTCAGGAAAAGAATTATTACTGCTAAACCACTGCAAACTCTAGTCGCATGCTTTTGGGTCACACAGTCCTACTTAGGAACAGATAGGTACACATTTTCTGAATGAAACAGGACAGGTCATATCCTAATTAAATCAGGTACAAGAGACTGTCCTTAGATAATTATCAATTACAAGGATCCCTGCCCTTGCTAAAGAACTAGTCCCGCTCACCGTTAGGTTAACTATCTGTTTACCTGCCTCGCTTGTTAAATTTGCAGTCTGAGAATATGGCACGCCTCCATGTAAGTGTGCTTGCATTAATGAGAAACACATCTAATCAATACCTAGTACATCTTCCCTTCCCCTTTCTCTGCCCCTGGCATCCTCTCCCAGACAATCTTTCTGCTGCTGATGGCTTTCATGGAGAAGTGCTCAAAAAAAAAAAAAAAAAAAAGCAGCAAAGCAGTGGTGGTAACGGATTCACAGTTTTCCAACACCACGATTATCATAATTATACTGTTTAACCACTACATCTTAACTGTTAAACACACACAATAATTCATTTTTTCCACTACAAATGTTCTTCACATGTGTAATTTCAGCTCTGTATGTGCAGCAGGAACGTAATAAAATTAAGTCACATATGAGTGAGTTTTACAAGGCACAGCTCCAAGAGCTGTTAATTTACATCCATTCAGAGTATATTTAAATTTTACAGGCAGTGTTATCATCAATGTCACTGTAACACATTTATATTGCTTTTCTATTACTTTTGAATTTTGCATTCTCTTATACAAGGAGAGGGAAAGCCATTAATACAGTAGGAGACAGTGTTAAGTGCTTCACGCTCTCACAGCATGGTAGTTACAATGTTCAACTCCCCCTTCATACAATTCTGTTTGGGGAATTTGGTGACCCCAGTACAGGACGCTATTAAGGGGGTCCTTGAATTTAACGTCAGAGATTTTACACACGCTTCCCTTCAATCTTCCCTCTCTTTTGAAAGCAGAAATCGTTATTTAAGAAACGTTAAGAACTGGAAGACAAGTGGTTACATATGTGGGTTTGGTTTTGTTTGTTGTTTGTTTTCCTGATAGTTAAAATCTGAATTACATAGATAAGTAGCAAAAACGAGATGACAGCCCAAGAATTGTAACATATTACATCCACCGGCTATCAACACCATTAGAAGTCCTTCATAATTAATTTAGGTTTTATTCTGATAGCTGCTGACACTGCAGTGGATTTGCCCAGGGGAATATGACTTTTTGGTGCATATCCACATGAGCCTGCAAATCTACCTGTGGCTTCCCAGTTATTAAGGGGAGTCGTGGAGGAACAGCATTTCTCTTTCATCATACAGCATGATGAAGGGACCAGCTAGATTTTCTACAGATCTGGTGACAGACAAAGTAAAATAAGTTACTAGAAGACTAAATTGACAACCTGAATAGCTGTGGCTTGTTTACATCACCTGAAACTATCATCAGCTTTTTTTTTTTTTTTAATATAAGCCATTTTTATGTTCACTGATGAATACTTTGCATTACCATGTGGCTTTATGGTCTTTGGGATTCTACAAATCCCTGAATTTTATATATGTTTCCAATATACAACAAAACCCTAATATTGCTCAATTGCAAGTTATATATAATTGTAACAAAATGCAACATCATCGAGGAAAAAATAGAGATTTGTTTGAATAGAGATTTGCATTATTTAAATTATAGGTCAAAAAGCATCCTGCGTACAATGCCTTTGTGCAGCTCTAATAATTCATCTTTCAAGATTTGGATCCAGTACTCAGTGCATCCAGCTCTCTGCCTGATGTCCTCCTGATTGCTCCAGCAGCACGAACCCAGAGCCTACAGCTGGTGAGGGGCAATCTTGTCCACATTGCGCCTGATGAGGAATGGAGTCTAATGTGGCATTCTGCTATGATTCACACTTGCATTAGAATTTCTGTTTTTTAAATAATAGATTCTTCTGCCTCTTCTTGCATTGTTAAATTACCATTTCTGCTGATTAAAGAACTAATGTATTTCCTCTGGTAGCTTTAGAGGGTTTAATAGCACTTGCTTTCCCTGCTGTGTTCTCAATTGTGCTATTTTCACTCACCGTACCTTCAATTAATTGGCAAGATATAGGACTATCATGATGAGGCTGGTCTTGAGACTCATATCCCCCTCCTCCACATTAGGTAGCTTTTCACTGTCATTCTTAGCTTCACAGCTGTCGTGGTTTACCGAAGAGTCATTAGCATAGAAGTGTGATGCTCCTGCAGAGCTGGCGTGTAGGATCCAGCCACTTGCCATTTTTCATGGAGGAAACTGCTACATGACAAGTAGAACCAGCGATTTTTTGGTTTGGTGTTGGTTTTGTTCTTTTTTTTTTTTTTTTAAATCCTGTCTCAAAGCAAAATTACTGTTTTCAGAAGTGGTCCCTTCTGGTACATTTTAATCAAAAGACTTTAAGGTCTAAAGTAGAATTACTGGTAAAGTAAAAGGATAACCATGACACCAGAAATTTGGCGTTCTCCTGGTGCTTCCAGTCAGAGAAAAGGGTAGGAAATGCTATAGAATCAGATTATGTACCAGAACCAGATTATTCTGACCCCAGTTCTTCTGACCTACGTGAACACACAATCTCACTGAGCCAGAGGTTGACTTCAAAAGTTGTGTTTTTAGGACAAATAGTCTAAAATGGACTACTGGTTATTCTAAATGGAAGATTGTATTCTAAACAAAATCTTCCTTCTCAACCTGAATAGAAGTAATAAAATCCTCACATTTGAGGGGGGAAAAAAGCTATTGCAAAGCATTCTGAAAAGTGGTGTCATACTAGCTCTCTTGAAAGAAAATGAATACAGAACGTACAAAAATGGGAAAGCAACTCAGTTTCATAGCACCATCACACTGATTCAAGGTTGTTTGATTAAAAACACAAGTTGGGGAGATGAAGATGTAATTCTTGTAGAAAGATCAAGAAACTACAGAAGTGAATGGATAGGGCTGCAGGAAAGAAAAGAAAAAAGAATGGAAACTAATTGAGCTATTTCAGGGAACACTCCAATGCACCTTGAATGAGGAAACAAAGGATCCTTTGAAAGCAGACTGCTAGGTACTTATTTAAACAAGCCTAAGTGGAAAAAAAAATCCATTATAGTAGAGGTTCATAATTATTTTAATAAGAATAGAATATGACAATAGAATTTTCAAGAGGAAAATGTTTCAAATTATTTGACTACACAGAAGACAGAAAGGGAATGATGATGTGCTCTGAGTGTACAGAAAAGGATATTGGGTCCTCAGAGAGGGTGGGAACTCAGAAAGCCCATGAGACAATCAGACAACAAGTTACACAAATATTGTTTCAGTTAAGCTGCTAAAGGGGAAGAAAGAAAGGGAGAAAATGAACAAGAAAGATTTCAATAAATCTTGTTGTATTTTATCTTTCTCAAATAAATTGTATCCATTTTTTTTAGGATAATCCTGACTAATGGCTGGGACAAAGCTAAGCATAAAATTAAGGCGAAAGGTGTCATTTCTAGTCTCAGATCAATGTAATTTGATGCTGTGCCTTAATCATTACACTGCAAGGGGAGTATGAATTTTACCTAATTTAATTAAAATATTGGAATACTATTAGATTTGATTCTACAGAAAAAAAAACAGTCCACATTCATCAGCTTAGCGCATACTGTTCAACTGCCTAACTTGGCTAACGTCTCCCATTATTTTATGTTCTTATCTCCCTCCCAGGAGAAAAGAGCCCAGATCGCCACTCCACAGACGCATCTGAGAAGAGGTTGGTGCTAAGATGCTCAAGTGCCTCCAGGTGCCTTCATTCACCAGCAAATGCACATCTGAAAAAAGGCTTCAGATTCTCAATAATTTGAATTCAGAGCACTGCTTAAAGTCCAGCAGTGCAGGACATGCTACGCTGGAAAGATGATGTCCATCCAAAGAGCTTACATTCATTTTTACTACTATCTTCTTTTAACTCTTTTACTTGTTTGTAATAGACTATATGACCACTTCAACTTGAAATGAGAAACAGAAAAAAATACCAGCCTTCTTAAAAATTGAGAATTAGTAATTTCGTATGCTACAGATTTGAGTATTTGTTGCATTAAATTTCCTCTTCGAAACTTTATCAAATGGCAGACTCCAGAGTATGATCAACATATCATCATCAACATCTTGCAATACAAGCTTATTTTGAAGTGACAGAAATAGTCACTGAATCTAGAAAAGATCCTGAATCTCTAGCAATTACTCACGTAATACTGTGGAATTAAAGGAGAAAATTAGAAAGAAGAAATTAATTAGCACTATTCTATTAATTCATAATCTGTATATCACCTGGAATATACGGGGTGCCCTTATGACTTATTTGAAGGGAATTCTAATGACATATTCATTTCAGCAAAAGAAATATAATGACATGGAGACAGAGAAATAATTATTCTCATTAAAAAGAAAGTTGCATTAATTCCACAGGGAAGCCAAAAGGAAACCTGAGACACATTGAAATAAATCCTCACAAAGTGACAGGTGTTTCAAAACCAAGCAACAAGAAACGTCAGTAGGAGACTACATAACTCCAGGGCAAAAATCTACAAATGAAAGAAGATCAGCAGTAATTTATGCACATGACAATTAAAAAGAAAGTAGAGAAATAGTCTGAAGTGTGAATCTCCACAGAAGCACACCATAATCTCTATCTTGAAGCACGACGAAAATCAAATGTGATCAAAGGATCCCTGCTAAATAAACAGACTACAATTCAGTACAGGGGAATTATTACTGCGAGGGACAAAGACAAAGCAAGAGAAAGCGATGGCGACTACAGGCTAGAAGCGATGGAAGATCTCAGATCAGCAAACTCTGGTAGTGCTGAAAAACATGACTTTGTCTTCAATTCTGTTCTATAAATCTTCATTTATTTGCAACATTGTTCACAGCATGGTGTTCATTACTGTTAATTAGCTGAACTTCATTTCCACAGGGACTGCAAAAGCAGCAGAATCATTGCAAAGGTAGAAAATAAAAGGTACACATCTCCGGGGCTCCCTTCCACCTCCCAGCCCTCTCCTGGCAGACACCCCTTGCCTGTCTCAGCTCAGGCTCTGCTCTGCCTACCAGCAGCAGCCTCTACAGAAGGAAAACCCCACCAGCCCTTCCCCAGCCAGGCTGCACAGCCTTCATCCCCTGGCCTTGTCTGAGCTAGGTGGGACATCCCAACAGCAGGGATGCCTCAGAAGCGCGAGAAAATTATGGTGGCACAAATCCACGGCTGCAGCAGTGGCGCTCATGACTGGCCACTCAGCGATGCCAAATGCCATCACTTTCAGGTCTCAAAGGTTCCTAATTTACAAAGGCCCTGTTACTCTTTATATATATTAAAAAAAAAAAAAAAAAAAAAAAAAAAAAAAAAAAAAAAAAAAAGCTATTTTTTTTTTTTGTGGTGGTGGTTGATTTGGTTTGTCTTTTTTGGGGGGGGGCTGGTGGTGATTTGGTTTTCCTTTGTCATTTGCTACCTAATATTATTACCAAGACCATTTCCATGAAATAGTTTACCCTACAAACACCTTGCCAATGCCTTATGGGTTCTCAAACTATTTATCTGTTGAAAATATTCATTCTTTTCACTGAGCACCAATTTAGATCTCCAGATGAATGAAAAAAAAAAAAGTCTCTCTAATGAAAAAAATATGTCAGGGATTACTGATAATGATTGTGCAAGAGATGCAAGCTTTTTATATTACTTTCTCCCAGCTGAATATTCCACAGACAAACGTTCCACATGCCAAATATCCCCACGTCTCTTTGGAATCAGTTGTAGAAGACTCAGCATAACTTGTACAAAAGAGAGAGACAACAAAGACACAGATGGTGTGTCCCAAACGTGGGATTTATTTGTTTGCTGTAATGAATGATGCTGGTCTTTGTAGGACTGGATTTATTTCCCACTTCTCCTGTATTACTCCCTGTTTTTACATTTTTTAAAAACTCTCAAATATCAGAGCAATTATGACTTTACCAATTATTTCATGAGTACTTCTAAAATTTTAATATCCAGCCAAGTATCTTCATAATGTACTGAGCTTGCCTGTAATTTATGAGTTATAGAACTAAAATATCCAAATCAATATCCAGAAAGTATCACATCTTTAAACCAAATTAACTTATGTAGGAGCAGTTAATCCTTGGTGTCAAGGCATGCTGCCTTTTTATTTTTTTTCCCCCTTAAGTAATTTAAAAGATAATTTCCCTGAGGATTTAAAAGCACTGAGATATGCTATATGGAATAGCATCAGCTCTGCCTGGGAAGAAGGACACACTTCACATGTCTTTAAAATAAATTGCCAGAGAATGTAATGCAGCCTTCCTGGGTACTTTCATCATAACACTGCCTATTTATTATCAAGAAAATGTCAAATTCAGATGTTAATTTGGGAAGCAAAATCTTACAGAGTGAACTATGAAAATGATACTCATAAAGCACAAAGAAAGAGCAGAAAAACGTCTTGAAGGGAACTAAGATGATGAATCTGAGTTGAAGTCTGTAATTAAAATGGATAGTGCACATTCGTGCATGGTTCCTACATGCCTATGAAGATGTAATGCTGACACACTGAGCGAGCTCAGAGGAGGAGATCTGGATTCCCACAGACCCACACTGTCCTGTTAAACATGTGCAATGCAGAACTGACGTCGATGGGGCTCAGACACTGCCACCATGCAGGCGATGCTCAGCGCAAGCAGCTCCAGCTGCTCATGTTGGCTGTCACTGCATCTGACTGCTGCTCGACCAGGCTGTGCCGATCACAGCTCTGTTAATTCTTAATCTCCAGCACTTGTTACTGAAAGCCATTATATTAAATAACAAGATCATGGCTGATGAAGAAAATGGAAATCCATTTTCAAACCTTAACTAAGAATACATAACTTTATGCCTATGACTTCAACATCCGTGTACTCTGCTGAGCAGCCACCTTCACTTCTTCAAAATCAAGTGTCCAGACCTCCAGCTTTCCACATCCATTTTAAAAGCTGTGGCTCCCCAAAGACACTTGAGCCAAATGCAAGTGACTGATATTGAATTTAAAGCCCTGTGTCAGTTTGGCCAAGTCTGCAGACGTGCTGGCCTGGGTGAAGGTTCACGCTCCTCCTTCCCAGAGGACTGGTTTCTCCCAGGGGAAGGAAGCTGCCTGCTCCAGAAAAGGTCCCACCAGCAGCCCAGCTCTCCCCACCACCACCACAGCCATGACAAACAGCACAGGATACCACAGATCTCATGGCTTTCAGATCAAAATATAAAATCGCACCTTTGAGCTGGTGTTGCTCCAAAACCAACAACTTAAATTCAGTAAAATAGGGGAAAAAGTGACACTAACCATGCATGTTTACAGTCAAGATAAATTTTAGAAACTTGTTATGTGCTCAATTTTATACTGCTAGAGAAGGCAGTACTGTGACAGAGTACTTAGGTATTTAAGTATTCATAACCCCACACCGCTAGCCAAAAAAAAACACAAAGTCTTTCTGGGCATACAGTGGAAAGACACGTATTTATAAAGAGGAATTATCTTATTTTAAACTCAATGTGCTAACTAATTTAGCACAGTATGTTGTTTAGCAGAACCTTAGGTTCACAAAGAAAAAGACCAATGTCTAATCAAAGTTGCCCACCTGGAAAATTGTAGTACTTGTTCAGTGGTATCAGAATAGGCTCATTTACTGTAGTGGCATTGTACAAAAATAGACTTGTGTATAAAACATTATCCTGATTATAGGATTACTCCTGTTAGCAGCCATTCATTTTAAAGCATCACTACCCTTCTTAAAGCAAGACAGAGCACTGTGTTATTTGACAGTAACGGCAGTAAATAGCACAACCTGCTCGTGGGGCTCCTCGGGATAATGACTGCTCAGACACCGGGGCAGTCGACTGAGCTCCAACTCTTAATACCTGGAGCTTAAAGGAGTTTTATATGAGGGAAATCTCAAGAACACTCGAAATTCCAGCCATTAGCTGGCTTTGCAGTGTCCTGTCCCTGCAGGGTGGCATTGCAGGTATAGGGACACGGGCTCGTTCAGGGAGGGACCTGTGCTTCACTTTTGCCACGAGGGAAGAGCCACTGCATAGAAGGATCTGTCTATCCAGCAGCCCGTTATTTGCAAACGACCACAACAAAATCTAATGGAGCAAAAAATAATGGAGTAGCTGACTGCCTGCACAGAAAAGCATTAAGGCAGACTGTGATAAAGGGAAACACAGGGTTTTAATAACTGCAAGATCCCTGTTGTGTCATTAGCCAGCAATAACCACCAAACAAGACAGTCTCTTTTGCCTACTCAACCCTGCCTGAACAAACAAGGAAATGACCACCAGTAGTCAGACACTGTACAAATTAAATGACCTGCTTGTGCCTGCATGGCAATGAAAACCGTCTCTTCCTCACTGCTAACAAATCCCACAAGCCATCAGCCACACGACTTACGCTGCTTCTCCAAGGCAGTGAGAGACAGGTTTAGGACATGCCTGCAGTTCTCATTCACAGGCCTCCATCTCTGCTTAAGGAGTATGAAGTAACTAAAGGAGCAAGGAATAAATCTGGGGGAGTGAGCAGTGTCAGACAAGGCTCTTGGAAACCTGGTATCCTACACATTTGACCAAACAAAGTAAAAAGAGAATCCCTGTGCTTGCTGGGCTGGAGGAGTGAGATGGGACTGATTCAATACAGTTTCATACTGGAATTAATTCGCTTTTCTATCATTATGAAAAGTAAAGAGAAAATGAGAATTAGCAACAGCACTGCTTGCTCCCCTTATGCTTCTCCATAGCTCTCACACTATTATACACAGTCCTAGAAATGTTACCAGACTGCTTGCTTACAAGTAATGAGCCATTAAGTAGGATCTTAGCAGATACCTAACAAGATGCACTTCACTAATTGCCTTTACTGTTGGAGTAATTAATGAGATCCAACTTCTCTTCCACATATGCAATGTACCCAAGTTGCTGCAAGCACTGTACAAACATTTTCTCCATGAATGCTTGGGTGCAGTGAGAACAGGCTTGGAACAGGAAATTCAGAGTCTGTTTTAGGAGAGGAAAGGTGTACATAAATGTCCTTGGGAATTTCAAGGTAAAGCAAGTTTTCAGCCTTTTTGTGACACGTTTTTGTCATATTAACCATTAGTGATGGCTGGAGCTGACATTCTCATTAATATGTTCTCAAAATAATTCTCAAGAAACCCAGCAAAGAGAGAACAGATCAAACAGGCTGGCGTCCAAAAAGTCTCAGTGGTCAAATTCTTTTGGAATTGCACAATTTTGATGACAAAGCAAAACACTTTGCGTCTGCCCGCACTTTCCAAATTTTTTACTCTAGAATAAATTGATTTTAACTCCAATTTTCACATTGGAAAAACAAGGGAAAGTGCTCAAGTCAGCAGCATGCAAACAGGGAGTGACCAGAATGAGCAAGAATCTCACCGAATCGTATGAAACCTGGAGCACAGCCAGACTTTGAGCAAACGCTGCAGGCCAGAGGCACAAACACACCGGTAGCCACTGCAGGTCAAGACACAGAGTACACACTAGTTCCTTGCTTATCCACTGCCTCCCTTATGTCTTTTTTCTCCCATCCCTTTCACAGCACTGCAACCACAAACTTTCCTCCCAGTGCTAATCAATGCAAGGGGCTCTGCTCCCCATTCTCTCCCCCACCCCAGTAGTGGGGTCCCAGGCATTCCTCTCCTTGTTCACATGAGATCTCTATTCCTTCTCTTCCTTTCTTGCTCCTTTCTGCCTTCCCTTCCATCTCCTTTTGTCTGAGAGCATTTTTATCTGCCCCCAAAGGCAGGGTGGATCTAAAACTGGGCTCACAGCTGGTGGAAGAGCCTCAAGGTGAGGCTGACTTGCCAGCAGACACCGGTGGTTTGGACAGTGCCCGCCTTCAGTTCACTGCACGCGATGCAAAAGCAGAAAGCTGTCCCAATAAGGATGGGCAAAAATCACCATGAAAATGCCTCCAGCTGACACAAATATTACACCGTGATAATATCTAATCAGCAACAGACAATCCAAGTGTACAAGAGAAGGGAATGTTTATCTATCAGTTATAGGTAGAGATGCCACTCTGATATGATGCAGCAGTTTGTAACTGCAGGTGCCAAACCTGGGATAAAGCCGACCTGCCCTGCATTGTAAGAATCCATCCAAATGCAGACCCTGTTTCAGAGAATTCATAATTTATGACAAGATGCAGTAGCTCGATACCAGACACACAGGGTCAGGGGGTGGACAAATATGAATGTGCTATTCTGAATTCATGAGTTTGGTAATTAGTGTAGTTTCAAACATCCACAACAATGGCAGAGGAAAGAAATGAATGATTTTCTCCAGCCTTTCCATTCTGAAGTGAGTTTACCAAGGTTTGCTGCTCTTTCAGTTTTGCATTTTAAACTGGATTTCTCTTTCCTTTCACATCTAATTTGGAGCATAATTTTTCATTGTCATTCTGAGATGTGGTAGCAATCAAGTGGAAATAGCAGCCAGTAGCCACAGTAAATCATGACTGGGGAGTAATTAACTTGTCTGTAATTAACCAGGGTATCTGGCAAGAAACTGTGGCAACTTGTAACTATGGAGTGGAAGAATTCCCATCTAGCATAACTATTGATGATCACTTCAAATGGAATTTTTAATTTAAACACATACAAATTTTAGCAAGAAAGCTGATCACCTAATGCTGTCAACATCCTTACCCTAAATAAAATCATTTTTTTCAACCAGGCCATTCCAGGGAACTGGCTCTAAAGGACATCCTCTCAGTTCCCTACCCTCGGGATGACTGCCTCACCCAGTACCAATTTCACACGAACCCGGGGATTTCTTGAAATTGCCATTAGAAGTGGTAATTCCTCTAATCTCTGATGTAACTTCTAAATCGATGAGTGACACTGCTATGGTTTATACTTGCTTAATAGACAGAAGCCACACTACATCTTATAGATCTATGGGTCAGAAAGAATTGTAGCATATAGTCTTACCCCAGCCTAGCTCTTGTTGTGAATTCTGCTCTTGGATATTTTCAGAGAAGAAGGGCAAAGAGATAACAGGCATTACAACGTCAAGATTTGGAAATCAGAGCCCCATCAATATTCACCCTCTGGTTGATTTTTATTGCATACTAACATCAACCAGCACCATTTCAAATGCTCTCTGCACATTACAGAATGGAGTTTGATTCAGACCAGTATGGAGCGTAGCCCTAAGCGTTCCCTGACTTCGCATACACTTTCCACCAATACAAAACAAGAACAACGTTACCTGATTTGACCGCTGCTACGTGCATTTTACACTTACTTTGCACTAACACAAGTAACAGTGCTTGGACTACGTAGGTCCCCATAAGCGTCTGCTCTCTGCCAAAGAAGTGCAGGAAGGACAAGGACACAGATGGCTCAATACCTGCGGACGCTGAGAGGACCTGTCAGCATAAATAAAATGCATGCTAACTGTCAAAATGCAAACAGTAGGAAAAGTCCCTAAGAACAACTTATTACCACTGCTGACCTCCTCAGAACAACTGCCGTGCCACGAGCTTCTAGCAGACTGAAATGCAGAGATATAATTGGTTCTGCATAAGCCGAGCTTAGAGCTGTAACAAGAAAAAAAATATTGTTTAGATGCTAATTAATCCTATAAAAGTACAAGGAGTGAATTGTGTCATTAAACTGCAACACAGATGTTTCTCATGCTCCATGCTTAATTTAAAAAGTTAAAATAAAAGGAGTTGACTATATGTTGGATTATTAGAAACAATTTCTGCTTTGCAGAATGAAAAATAAAAATCTTACTGCCCTGACGTTCCAGGCCACTGGAGCTCTGTGCAGACTTCTCTTCTGCTTGCACTACAAACTCTCAATAAGGCTGGTAATTTACAACAAGAGCTGAAAGGAACCTCAGAGGAAACTTAATAGGGTGTACTGTTGGGTTTAATTCTAGATTTGAATATAGATGCATTCAGATTTCTGCATTTTGACGCCTTGCAAACAGGTGCAATACCAGTACCTGTAAAATACATTTCTCTCTGCTGCTCTGGGAATATTTTGACTTCTGCTCTTAGGGCATAAAGATTGTAATGCACCTCCTGCTCACAGGGAAGTTAATAATGTATTGAATGACTGATATAAGAAATGAATCATTGTTGTGTATTTCTGTGGTTTTGGATCTGTTTGTTCTGCAAAGCCCATTGTTCTAATATTTATAAGGTGTCACAGTAAAATATGTTTTACAAGGAGGCATTTAAAAGATCAGTCTTTAGTGAATAAGCCATCTTTGCAGAAAGGGCTTTCAAATATAAACAGCCAGGACGTCTTAAGACACCCAGTAATTTCTTAGGTTAATTATTGTGATTGTTTATGAGAAATCAAACAAATACATTTTAAGTTGCTTCTTTTTTCCTTTGTTTTCCACGCTGTAAAAATTGGTAAAATACATTTGGAAACAACACATTTGTTTTCATTTTGGGAACAGTTGTGTCAAGGAATGATACAGGAACATAGTACTCTTCCTCATTAGACTGAACAGCCAAAATCCCTGATTCTCTAAGCTGCACAGCTAAATCTTCCCCGGACAACAACAAACGTGGCACACCTCAGAAGGTAAAGGAGCAAGGAGCTGCTCGGAGTGATTCACAGCCCGGAGCAGACAAGGACATCCCAAGGAGTCCCAGCCTCAGGCAGGTGGAGCTGTGGTGCGGGAACCCTGCAGCATGGCCAGGCAGAATTGCCATCTAAAATTTACTGGGTTGTCACAGCCACAACCCTGTGTACAGCAGCTCCCTGTGCCCACTAATCCCGCTGGGACATCAAAACTGCACACACCTGTCACAGGCTGCTTGTGGCTCCAAATAACACCCAGGGTGCTGCAAGCCAGAGCACCAACCAACAAATCTGAGCTTTCCTTTATTTCATGTTTGACTAATCATTTGCTTTGGGGAAAAAAAAAAAAAAAAGGTTGTATTTTCAGGAAGTCATTTTTATTCTGTAAGTGGAACATTTCCTCCCTTCCTTCTCCCCTGTTCTTCCATATTTTCTCTTCCTCCAACTAATCGTAGCAGTCAGAGGTGATATCAGATCTAAAATTAATTTACAAGAAGAATTAAGAAGGAAGGAGCACAGAGTAGTCAGACCAAAATTGGTGGGAAAAGAAGAACTAAGTGGCCTTCATATTCTTCCACTGAGTTACTTACCTTAACAGACAAATATTTTTCAGAATTTTTTTTTTCTAAACTTCCAAGGAATGATTAAAGCGTGTCCTGAATCAGTTTTCCTGGACAGCACTGAAGAGTCATACACTTAAACACTCTTGAAAACAGGCCCCAAATTCTCCCACATTTGGCAGAATTGGTCTATTATTGCTGTGAGCACACTCCTGCATGTAGCTCATTACCAGAAGCTGAATTTGAGGCAGCTTTTGCAAGTCTGGCTGTTAAGGGTGTTTTTTTTTTTTTTTTTTTTTTTTGTTATTTAGTGAGCTTTTCTGTATCAACATTCTTAAGGGAATAAATTTCAAACTGTGGTTAAATGCAGCTTCCTCCTTCTCCCTATGATATAGGGATGGCCATTTCGCAGTGTTATACGAACAGCACTGAACATCATTTCTGCACTAAACACAGCTGGCAGAGTGGAAGGGTTGGCAGCACTGGGTAATGACTACTAACATAAAGTGAATGGCAATCTGATGAATCAAGCACACCATCCCTCTTACAGGTCCTAGGTAAGTTCTGGATGGTTCCTCAATCCAAAGCTTGCCTGTTCTCTGCTAGCTCACAGCAACAGCTAAAAAACAACATGCAGACGTGGCACAGATTCAGTCCATAAATTGACCACATGTGCATCCAAAAGAGTTTAGCGAAGTAAGAAGTGTACCTTCCACTGACTCCACAGATTATTTATTCCTTCATTATCATTGCTTACAGCTGCATTCCAAGGACAAAGGCTATAAACAACACTGATTTTATGAAGAAATACGAAATTATGAGTATTCCGATGGTTTTACTGTAATAAAGAATATTATTACAAAAAAAGTCATCACATGAAAAGAACAACTCTTGTACTATTGTTTCTTTTAGTAATTGTTCATAGCCAGAGGCTCAAGTGAACTGTGCAGTAACCTGCAATGGAAAGGCTTTCCTAAAGATCACTTCTGATTCCAACAAAACAAGAATTCTTTTTTAAAGGAAAATGAGACTAATACAGTAGAATAACTTGTTTTGCATTAATAGTTCATACGGGGCTATGTAAGTAGTACACACTGAGGTGTTACATGTTAACAGTATCAAGCCCGCAAAGGTTTAACAAGATGATTTTCAAAGACATAAAACAGCAGCCAGGGTGGCCACCTTTCACTGGCAACACCGTATGTTCAGGGACATATTTGCAAAGGCAGAAGTGAGATCCATGTCATAACGTGGTTACCACATCAGTTTTCTCTACCTGATATATTAGCATGCACACCATGTGGGAACAGTAACGTGTGCTGGTTGATGCTGCTAATGAGAAGGTACCTGATGGAAGTTACTACTGTGACAGCAAAATGCTATCACTGCACTACTTCTGTATTAGTTAAGTCACTGAGCTGTACGTTTCGTTGTTTTCTGGGGAACTCTGAAACAAAAGAGAGACACTGCATGCTCTCATTTGAGCCCACAGTAGAAAGTCATTTTCTTTTTTATAAGAGCACACATGGACTTCGATCGATAATGGTAGAACTGAGGGTCCACAGACAGAATATACATTACATTTTGAAATGCTGTGCAGCAAGATTGCTTTGTGTATATTCACATATACCATGCCTAAAAGAAAAATATAGTAATATGCAGCAATGTTTGCCCACCGGTTACATGCCATTCTATTCATTTACCATTGAAATACTTTAAATCTTGGAGAGTCTATCATTCACTCTCTTTGAATACTTAAACACATCAGAAAATTATGTTAGTAATGACAAGTAACATTATGGGAAATTCTGTTGTCTCCAACTATCTCCATGGAGGTGAAGAAGCGGTATTTAACAAATGGGGAAAACAAGGCAAAAAAAAAAAACAAACATGCCGGTCGGGCATGTTTGATCTCATTGATTTCCATGTCATCACATGTATTAATTCTAGTCACAAACTGGTCCAACTCAGGATATTCTACTTTTGTAGAATCATAAGGCTAAAACCTAAGAGGTACAATTTTCTCTTATCATCACAAAGTATCTGGATATACTTTCCCAAGTTGTTGTTTTCCATAAAGAAAACATACTTCTCATTGTACTCAAGCTAGGTTCAGTACTTAATATTTGTATATGGCACTGCATTTTGGTAAGGACGCACACAATCACTGTGATTAAAATGATGGAATTTTTTACATATTGAGCAAGCAGCTTAATGCCTTGATTCAGAAATATGCACCTAGTTAAATCCAGGCTTATGGGTCTTCCTTGTATTGACTGATTTAAGTATGTGCTTAAGTGCTTTCCTGAAGTACAGCTTAACAGATGGAACACCTGTTGAAACAAGAAGACTGGAAATTAAAAAGCCGTGAAAGACGGCTAGTTAAATCTTCGCCTAATCCTGTTTGCTCAAATAGTTACAGGATTTCTTTTCTATCAATAGCAAGTACATATATATATATATGAATCATTATTTTAATAACTGTAGAGAGTAGGTACAACAGCTCAAAGCGCCAAAGAAAAGTGATTTGACAAACTCAATGTGCTTGCAAAATGCTTCTTTTCCCTGCAACCTGACTCTGGATGCTACTACTATGCAGTCTCAAACTGAAGGCCTGTTATATTTCACCACGGCTCAGTATGAAGAACTACCTATTCGTATCATTACAGCTAGCTCAAGCAGATCTATTAGAAAAAAATGCAGTGAGCACAAGAGAAAAAAATAAACTGTTATTTAAATATCAAAAATATACTGCCAAACGGTGAGAAAAGACCTAATACTTAACAAAGTTTCTATGACAACTTAATTTACCTGAGTAAATGATACAGCATTTTAGGATAAACCTAGAAAGCATGTAGTACGCAGAATTAATGAAGTGTATGACAGTGAGGGAATCTGAGTTAAAAAACAAACAAACACCTAACAATTGCTAATGCATTTTCAAATTTAGAAGTGCACAATCTTTTATTAACCCAGGTATCATTAAGGGGAAAATTAAAAAAAAAAAAAAAAAAAAAAAAAAAAGAGGCCCTTTACGAAAGGTTTACAGTAACTGTTTGGCTTTTCAGGAATAAAGAATCTTTATTTTATTCGATGGTGAGCAAAACCCATCAGACTGGGAGCACAACCTCAGTGTGACCTACAAGGCTGGAGCAGAACATGCATCAGATGTGTTATTACTGAGCCAGCTGATCTCTCTTCTCCAGAAAAGCACAGGTCTGGGAGGAAAACACAAGCACTGACGAGCAGGAGAATGAGAGGTTTTGGCAGAGCTCAACAGCAAAGATTGCACAGTAAATACTCATCTTAGACATAGAAAATTTCAGCAAGAATAAAGCTGGAGAAATATTTTAATAACAATATCCTAGCTCTACATTCTCTGTAAGTCCCAAACATATGCCAGTGTCTGTTGTTATGTACATTTACAAGAGTCTTGGCCTTGTCCTAGCTTGTATCAGAGAGCAACGCTGGAAATGACTGTATTAGAGCTAATAAGCTGCTCTAGCTGCTCTTGTCTCCAGTGCTGGTAAGGACACCCTCCCATCCCACTAATGACACGCTTGAAGTCCAGCACATGCTGAATTGTTTTACTGGCACAATCCCAGAAATTCAATTCAAGATTCAAAAAAAAAAAAAAAAAAAAAAAAAAAAAAAAAAAAAAAAGAAAAGAGGGCAAGGCAGGTAACAGGGATATGTTAAGAAAAATAATCCTTACAAAGGATTGTGACTGCATTATTGAAGTCTCTGACTAGGTCATTACTACTCCGGTCAATAGATTCCATGATTGAGTCTTAATCAATGCCCACCCCGAGGGCACAGGAGCCTTACATTCAGTGCCAGGCAGTCACCATCTACCTAACACCAAAAGCGTTCTCAAACAACAGACATGGCATTCCCTTCATTTGAAGGGTTTTCTTTACATGTATTGGCAGAAGAAAATATTGCTCATTCTAGAAACCTTAAGTCTCATGCAAATGGCGCCCACAGCTTACACCCATTTGTTTGAAAAGTAATGGTGACATTTACGTGTATCAAACAGAGCTAGTACTTGACACAGGGCAGACTTTGCCCCCAAAGGATGCCCTGTTTTATCTCTGCATTTCGTTTGATATTTTCAAGTTCTGAAGTCTTGTACAGCCACTAAATGATTAATATGTTTATTCAGCAATGTCCTGCATTCATTATCAGTTTATTATCAGCTAAAAAGTAAGGCAATAAAACCAATTTTGCAGAAGTGAGCACCTATATTTCAGTGTGGAACTGCTGGAGACTGTGCACACTCTCAACCTTTACAAAATGAAGCCCTTGATGTTTAAACACTGACATTTTCTTTGTGATGTCAAATGGGCATCTTTGCCTTTTGTAAAGACCACGAATCACAAACAGAATGCAAAAATGGTATTTATCACAATGAGTTGGAGATGAGAAAAAAGGGACAGCAAGAAAAAAAATGCAACAATGAAATGAAATGAAAGAATATACGTATGTGCTGCATTAATAAAAGACTTTAGAAAGAGGGAGAACCATCATAAAAAGACTGTGCAATGGGCACAATAAAGCCGGTGAATAGAATTAGATAAAAAGCTTAAGACGATAATAAAAATAGTTTATTCAAGAAATAAAAAAGAATGAGAAAAGGGGACAAATGGAAAAGCAATTCACATTTTTAGCTGAATGGACAATAGGAGAAGTATTCTGAGTTCAGCTATAAAAATTACATCTTGTTACCTTCTATAGAGCAGGAAAGTATTTCAGGTCATTGTGCATGCATTTACAGAAATAACAATATTTCAGAAGTTAGGAGATTCAAATATTTGAAAATATTCATGTATGTAAACCATACTAGCTTTGTTTTGCATACACAAGAACAGAAAAGATCCTGACTCCAGCTGAAACCAAAGCCAAAGTGTCCCATAAGACTATAAAAGAAGTGAAGTCCTCAGCATAAATTCATAGGTGGATATGCACCAAAGGGCACAAAATCACATCTGAGAAGATTTCCTGTGCAGAAAAACATTCTGCATGTTACAGGGCTTTTTAAAAACCAGAAGATCCACACTATTTCTACAGTCATGATGCAGAACCTTAGCATAAAAACAAAGACAATATACATTTAAAAAGCTACACTAGTCACTTAATTGTGAAGCAGAGTGGCAGCACATATCCTATATACAAAGGGATGACCCAAGCTATGGCAGGGAAATAAAAACCTTGTACCTTACCTTCTTATGGCAGCTACCGACACAAACAACAGTGTATGGTGGTACAAACCAAATAACTGTATTTGCTTTTCAACAGAGAGCATAAGGCTTAAATCCATCTCCCAAGATGTTGTGTAGTGTAACCATTACGCTGCCTGAAGTAGCAGAGGCCATGGCACCATTAGATTCAGGATGTCAGCACAGCCCAATGCAGTATCAGATACTCTCATTCTGAACTCACTGGAAGAGCCACAAGCAGAGTCCCTCCCATTGCATAGGTGTGTCTTGCCATGGAATATACAGAATAAACTAGTTAAAATTTATGAAAATGAGAAACCCAAAGCTTATTGTTTACTTGTTCAAAACCTCAACTTCTTTTAACATAATATTATTTTGGTGTAGCATACACTGTGCTCCGAAAGAGATGAACAAGGAACACTATAGTAGGCGAGCTGAGCAAAACAAGTAACAAAAATGTCCCTACCCTAGAGGGTTTGTAATCGGAGGATGCAAGCTGTTTCAATACAGTGAAGCAGATTACAAAGAGAGAAAGCACACAGCGTGGGATGGTCTTTGCAGCCAGCATGCTCTGTGCAATACGTGAGTTTTCAGAATTACTCTGAAAGGTGAGAGGAAGGAAGCTTGACATAACGGACCCAATCCAGCAAGTTCTCTGCATGCAGCTCTGCCTCCCAGAGAGAGCCCACAGGCCAGAGTTGATTGGAAACGTCTTGCAGGGAAATATAGTCTTGTCTACACATGAAAGTTGTTCTGGAACAAAGCCAGGTGTGTGAACTTAAAAGTGCTCCAGGTAGGAAACTTTTATGCTGCAACAGGACTGCCTCTCTCTAGTTGAATCCTAACCACTTTTAAAAATGAATTATACAGTCTCACTAGAAGAAAAGCACTTCATGGAGAATGAGTCTTCAAAGAGGAATATAAGACTTCATACTTACTTTGGAAAAGCCAGCCAGGAACAAATCCCAGTATTTACAAGCCCTTGGAGTCATGTTTCAGTAGGAGACACTGGTCGTGGTGGCACGTGTAACTTCACATTCTACTTTGAAACAGCAAGTCCTTTGTGCTGAGACTGTGTAGGCAAATCAACTGGCATCAACACGGAGGTCAGAGAACACAGTGTTTCCTTTAATATACAGGAAGTTATCTTGAACTAGCAACAAGACTTCAATTTCAGAAAAAATATACTTGCAGAGACACTAAATATAATTAAGATTTTACTTCAAGTGCGACTAGCGCTCCTCCTTACTCAGCCCATTCATTCAATAGTTACATTCAGGTCAAACACATGTTACACTTGGTCAAAGATAAGAATGGCCAAACACCACCGTCTCTTCACATTTTGGGTAAGAACTAGGTGATTGTATTTATCTGAGTAAGGAGAGATCATCTTCAGATATTTTTAAGTAATTGCAAAACTGAAAATTATCTGCTAGCTTTCCTTCATAGGAAATGGCAGTGGGAAGGCATCAGTGTAACTACGTAGGAAAAGAAAATCATCATTCCTCTACCTCTGTTATGTACAAAGAATAAAGAAAGGAAGGACACCAGAGGTGTTTCCCACAGAACCTCCTTTAGAGGTATTAGTGATTGCAGGGTACCCTGACACAGCACATAAATGTCACACGAGCAAGCTGCCACAGCCAAGGAGAATGAAATACCACACTGCAGGGTAAGACACAGAGGGACGTTACAAAATGCTCAGTACCAGCTGACCTGCTTCCTCCAAAATCAATGGTCATGTTTCCATTTCCCACAACAAAAGGACTACAGAAAAATGGTCAGCATTTCTAAAAAGGCTACCCCAGAGCACGATTGAAAAAGAACCCCAAAAGTGTCAGCAGACCAAATTCTTTTCACCAACACACATAAAATTACAACAGTAACTAGGAGAACTTCTTCAGACAAGCAGAATTCAGACTGAAACGCTGAGACCCCAGAGAATACTTCATATGTATTGTGAATTCCTGTTGTTATTAAAGATTGTTATTCATAAACAGCAACATAAAATAGCATGGATGAGAGAGACTCCATAGTGCTTTGTAAGAGTAGACAAGTTTTGCTTTACTAACTCAAAGAAAACTCAGAGAAGTCCACATGAATTCTGTTCCCTGGAGGAAAACAGAGGGATCTTTTATGGGCACACTTGGGATGCAGCTGCCAACACATTTTTGTTAAGAGGGGTACAAGGAGTTAAAAATCAGAAGTTTGGGTTTCTTAATGCGGCACCTCCCCATTCAATTAGCAATGCATCAGTTGGTATCAGCTGAAAGTATGATCCCTGGCACCTTTAAAACTGCCAGGAAAAGAATTCACAAAATAAATTAGATTGGGAAATTATTTTTTCCCTATATTATCTTATTTCATTCCAGCATGTCATATAAGCTATTTGTAGTGGGAAATTATTGCTCAAAGCATTTGATTTGGAGGAACCTGTTTAGATTTTTGTTTGTTTGGAAAGCCAAGCTGTGGAGTGAGAGAAGTACACTATTATTCTTCAGTACGCAACTGAAAAGTTTCTGACCACTAGGCCTAATAGAAAAAAAAAATAATAATAAAAGCGTTAGTATTTAGATAACATTCCGTTCATTAAAATAAATAAAAATAAAACACGCTATCTTTCTAAGTTATTTTCTGGATGGAATGAGGGCACTTAATTGTTCTGACTAAAGCCTTACTGAAACAACTTCTCAGGGAAATGAATGCCTTTGAGGCATCTGTTAAGATGGTATGGTAGAAATTGACAGTGAAGACTGACGGAGCCCTGTTGGATCAGATACACCTGCGAAAGAATCCTCTCAAACACAGAGCTTGGTAGAAGCTCTCCTTGCTGAAGACATTTTAAACCTTCCTATTCAAGATGGCTATGGACAACGCTTCCAAAAGGACAAAGTTGGCTCAGGTTTTCTGCCTGGAGCCCCCACACCCATTGCAGCAATCAGTCAAGACTCAACTTTCCCCCAGCTTTGTTACTGATCCGACACGTGGCTTCAATTGAGTCTTTCTTTGCGTCTCTGCTTACAAGTTCAGCACTTCTTATTCAAATGGTAAACTCATGCTTCCCTATGAAGCATTTGTACAGCATCCAACACAATGGGGTCCTGATATTAATTAAGTACAAGCTGTAGCACTGGAATATACCATTTAACTTTACATCGTAACACTGTACAAGTATTAATGGCAAGATTAGTTGTAAAGCAGTGGAGAATCAGCCCCAGTGTACAAATAAGTGGTTTTCTGATATCTTTCACCTTTGTGTTAATTTATAAAGCGCACAACAGTAATTTGGGCTTTGCTGCTATTAATCCTGCTTATTATCAGGGGGATTTTAGCAGTGTTTATTCAGAATTTATTATGAAAATGTACAGGACAGTAGTGTCAGGGGAAAGAGAAAATTTAGGACTAATTGTAGGCAATTGGTAATCTGCATCATCAGCAAAAGTTGATGAATAACTGATTTCCAATACATATTTCTCAGCATTTTTTCCTTTAAAGGGGAAGGAACAGAAGAAACACTACCAGCTCATCGGGCTTACAAGAAAGTGGATTAAATTAGAAGGACCAAATTTAAGTCTGATGAAGACTTAAACACCTTGAACAAAAAAAATGACTTGTTAGAGTTCTCCAACCAAATACCAAGAGAAACTGAGGAAATTCACTGTAGAGATGGCTAAACACAAAAGTTGGATACTTACAGAGTGACCAAAAAAAATTTTAGGGTAAATTGGATACTAAGTTTTCATTGAGATTGTGTGGATTTACCCATTTAATTATCCTGCCCAAACTAAAGCCACACAGATAATTTAATTCACATCCTCAACTTTGTTCACTGGACCACCACAAATGAAGTTCTCTCTCAAGGAAGATAACTAAACCATTCAACAAGGAGAGCAAGGAAAATGGATTTGCTATTTCCTTCCATAGATTGAACAAAAAGAACTTGGAGAGATGAGGTTGAAAATGTAAGGATGGCAAGAGTGAACTCTGACATATACAAGAAGGAGGCATTAACAGAAGTAGACAGCCCGTCAATGTGAAGAGGCAAGTTCCTGAGAGCATCCACAATGAGCCCCTCTTACTGCACAGAGAAAGCAATAGCTCCTGTGATAGATAGTGCAGGGTTCAGCACTGAACCTGAATATTGTCATGGGTGGGTGAATTATTATCATCTCCCCGTCTTTCCCCTGTTACATTAGCTGCAAGCTGGCCTCAGGCGATCTTGTTTCCCCTCTAAAAATTGGCAGAAGAGAGATGGGTGAGATGTGAGGTGATATTCCATACATTCTCCTTACCCAGCTGATAGTGCTGAAGTCAGTGGAACTTTCTGGGTACATCTGGCAAATGATATTAAAGTCTTCCCTGATGTCATTAGCCTGACATAAATATACAAATCTCAATTTATTAACCTGAAATAATTATAATCCACAACTCTCGAAAAATAACGAAGACATCATTTGTCCTGATGTCAGCATGCCTAAAAGCTGTTCTGCAGCCCTCTCTCTTTCCATCCTGGGACCGAGTGATGGTCTGACCCAGCACCGCCCAACTGGCTGCGTGTGAAGCACCAGAAGTAACTGGCTTTGTTGAGGGAAGAAAAAAAAGAGAAGAACATCTCGGCCTATTTTTTGTGATTTCACAAGACTTTAACCAAATACTTCACAGAAAACAACTTTTAAAATTCCGCTCATTTCTTTATGTCTTTCATTCCTTAATTTCAGGAAATTCATTTTCAACCACAACACAGTTCAAAATCTTCTGCTGTAGTACATTCTCAAGCCAGCTCTCCAAATGTCCTAAAAGATCCAGCTAGGGTCAGAAAAAGAAGAACATAGAGGCTTTGGATTAACATCTCAGTAGAAATCCCTATTGCAATGAAATCAGTAGGAGTCCAGCCACCGAACACTATCGGATCAGTCTCTGTACTGCACCATACATAACCATATGGTATAAGAGAGCTTTGCACACTTACGGTTTTCCAACATATTGCAATGCCATGTGAAACAGCTTGGGCATTTCTGAATGAAGTAATATCTTTTGACAGCTTTGTTCACATTATATACCTTACTTCCAGAAAAGAATAATACAGAAAAGGCTTCCCCATACTTAACATCAGTGAAGATCGGAACAATTGTTTACAAAATAAAACACACATTGCTAGAGAGCATTGCTAAGAATCAGTCTTGGGGATAAAAACAATGTTTAAAACAATTTCCTGGGCTTTCACAGCTTTACAACATCTTATACCCCTTATCTTGTCCTGCATTTGGTTTAATAATTTTATAACACATCCATTTTCTAAGCAGGACAAAACAGTTCCCTGACAGTGGAAAAGAACAAATTGAATTGTATTCCATTTGTTTCAGTATAGTCTCTCTCATACAATGAATCTGAAAGTGGCAGGATGTAACAATGACACCATTTATCCAATTCTTTCAAGTGCTGTGTTAGGTTCAGAACTCTTAAAAGGCTCAGGTTCTAACAGGACAAGGTGCGTCCCTTTAAAACAGATGCTACACAGAAGTTAAGAGAAAGTATATCTGTTTTCCTTCTCTCTCTCTCTTTTTTTTTTTATTTTTTTTTATTTTTATTTTTTTTATTTTTTATTGTTATACCACAACTTCTCATAGAAAAATGGTTTCTGACTTTAGGAGGAGTTGATCATCTCTACTTCCCTAGCATTCTTAAACTCACCTTAAAGAAAATGCAGACTAAAGATTATATACATTAGATGAGATGAACAGTTAGGAGCTAGCTCATTATGTACAAACCAACCTAGGAGTGCTGGGTGCAGCGAAACAATGAAGGGCCTGCTGTGAGGCCCAGCCGTGGTGTGCACTGTACCACTGCTGCTGCAGCAGTGCTGTCAGCTGGGATATTTCTGACGTCAGCTGTTAAAAGAAAATTTTGGAGCTGTCCTAAAGACACTATGATCCACATGCAGGGTAATCTAGACACAAAATGTCTTCGTAGAAATAAAAAAAAAATAAAAATAATCACTAACTCCTAATTTGGTCTCCTTGTTCAGCTGGGCAGAGGAGAGATTTGGATGAAGAACTGACATCTATTAAAAGGACTGACATCTTCCTAGTGCCTGGTGAATCGCTGCAATAATCATGAAGCAATAAAGTCCATGAATCTGCTACAGTCGCTAATCTTTGGTGCCTAATCCACAATTACGACGGCAGGCCATGGCCTGAGGAGCACGAGATGCAGCAGAGGCAGCAGCTTTGACAATAAGCCATTAAGAACTCCTGTTCTTCAGCCCTCAAGCTGGACTGGGAAATGCCAACATCTCCATTCAGTATATCAGGAGCAGAACTGAATGTCTAATGAAAAAGGCAATGTATTATATGGAAATGCACCTAAATCTTTTATTCATATGGCATCATCCTGGGGGAACAACAACCGCCTTCCACAATGCTTTCTGCTCTCATCAGCTACAATGAATAAGCTCTCATAATTTTCATTGTTATAGAAGCACAAAGAGACTAAGTAGAGGAAAGTTGCTGGAATATTTCTATTTGAATGGGTGTGACAGCATGACCCCCTAAAATTGATAAAAGGTGGCTTGTGGTAAGCCAAAGCAGTTTAGAAGAATCACTGTCTACACTGAGTCCACCCTGGGTAATACAATTCCAGTATGACCTCTTAGAAGAGGTAAGAGGGATTGAAAGATGGTGAATTCAGTAACATGCACACCGAAATACCATACATATGTTTCATACAGTACTGGAACGTGCAATGGACAGGTAGATGCCAAAAGATGAACACAGGATATCTTTAAAATTGAGGTTCTTCCTGAGAAAGGGGAGGACGAGACCTATTTATTTCATTAAGCCCCAAATGGCAGCACATGCCAGACTGAGAACAAGAACAGGAGCACGGATGGAAGACAGAATGCTGTGCTTTGCAAAGGGGGAACGTGCGTTCAAGGAGAGAAACTCCATCAGTCACTCCCAGACTGGCAGGCAGCACGTCATGAGGCTCCTAAATAAGCCAAGAACATCCAAAAAAAATGTTCAGCTTATTCTATTGTTTTGCCACTCTCAATTTTATCACTTAAAACTTCACTCTTATTTTGAATAGTTGTCTTCTCTAAGTTTACCCATCATCAGAAGAGTTACTGGGCAACTATAAGACGACAATTTGGGGGGGGAAAAAAAAAAAAAAAAAAAAAAAAACAGTAATGAAGATATCAGTGTGGATGCCTGATACACAGGAGTAATTTGCAGATTTTCAGAGCTGCATTTTTTCCTTGTCCTGGTACTGCATGCACACTAGGAGAAATCTCGCCCCACTTGGCACACTAGCAAAAACACCCATGGCAAGGCTTAGGTGTAGGCAGCATTTGTTACCCTTTGCTCTGGGTAGTATCACTGGTTGTAATCCAATTGACTGGCTGGATTTCTTTTAAATAAGGGAAATAAAACCTAGTTCCTACCAGCATTTTAATAGCAGGTGTCAGGCTTGGATTTTGACAGAGTTGGTCTTTAGGTAAAAAAAAAAAAAAAAAAAAAAAAAAAAAAAAAAAAAAAAGCCTTTTATATATAAGTTGTTAAAGTCCAGAGGAGTTTAAAACTTATTTCACGCACTGGATTCTGTAACGCGATCTGAGAATGCCGGCATTCTTTTAGAGCCCAACATGAGCATGCAGCTTAAGAAGCTCTCTGGGGAGTGCCATGCTTTTCTATATGCTGCGTGTAAAAGACCTGCATCAACCCAGAGACATTCCCAGAGCATGGAGATGGATGGGAAGAGATAATTATACTGAATTGTATCTTCTCTTGCTTTACCCATTGAAATAACCCAGAAGAAACTTCACAGATGTGTCAATCATGAGACCACAAGTTCTTCCAATGTTTTCACTGAATTTTTTCACTGAGTGGACATAGTAATGTAATCCTTGCATTTCACCAGCTGAAATTAGGAAAACTTCCCACCCCTATCACAAGGAAAAAACAACAAAACATTTTATTTCCTTATTTTAGGGATAAAGCAACAAACAATGTAGATAATTAGGGATAAAGCAACAAACAATTATGTAGTTCTAGAGGTTGCAGAGGAACTCGACACCAGAATAGCTCCTCATCCACAACAGTCACCAGAAAGAGCACACCAGGACCTCACCTGTCAACATAATATGAGTAAAGTGGTGCTGCTCCTACGTACTCGCTTTGCCAGACAGCACTAAATCCACAGACAGAAGTGCAGTATGAAAGAGCCCAGCAATTCTGTGCTCACAAGATGAATGGTAGGTGCAACTCTGAGTAGTTCAGCCCAGAGCTGCAAGTACTAATACACAGCTACAAACTCTGCTGGGGAATGGGGAGGCAACTTTCCAGAAAATATATTCTTACCTGCAAATGTAAGAAAGGCTGGGTTTACATTGATAAGAAGGGTAAAATGTTTGACTGGAAGACTATAGCAAAAATGATTTTCTGCCTCAGAAACACAAGCTTGCTGGTGCATTAGGATTAAATTGCAAGAAGGTTAAGCAAGTTTTTCAGTTGTCAATTTATGTAACTTCAGGTATTGCAAAGCTCCATCCATTAACTCTTCTTAATTGGAAGCTCAGATGCACAGTATACAGCACAAATTTATTCACTGTGAAATACCAGTCAGCCCTTCTTCCTTTCTCTAGTTAACTGACACCCACTACAGACCAGCCAAGTTAGTGCTCAGGACTGACCTCGGAGTTGGTCCTAGGTGTCAGCATACACCCACTCTTCCTTACAGTTCTCCAAATTAACCTAAAAGATAGCCCTAAAAAAGGAGCCCACTGAAAACAAGAGAAATGAAAAAATTTTAGTGGACAGTAAGTGAGAAAGACGACCAGCAGACAGGATTAAAGTCCCCAAAATACAACATGAGAGAACTGGAAAGAGATCCTGCGTGGGTGACAGGGTCTCACTCCCTGAAAACACAAGGACCTGGTAGATGCTCCCTAGGGGTGCTTTACTTGAGGGAAGTCTGTGTCATTGGGGATCCTCAGATAGGAGTGCTTGACTGCAGAGGAGAGGAGAGAAGTGCCACCACCTCTCCTGAGTGCTGCAGGGGCAGCAGAAGGACTGCAGCCTGGCCTCTGCAACAAAAGGGCTGCACTACGATTTTTGTCTGGAATACAGAGGTGTTTTGGGAGACCCTGTGAACTGTGTCATGAGCACATGTGCACCTGCCAGTTCAGCCCGACCACCCATGGCTGCTGTTGGAAGCAGGACAGTGATGTAGGTGGTCCTTCCAGGTAACGTCCCAGATTTCAGGTCCTCTGAGCAGCACACGTTAACACCCTGTGGCCAAACCACTGCCTTAAAATAGAGACCTCAAAAGCAAACCACAATGAAATCATGTTTTTCCCCTAGGGCCCTGTGCCAAAATACCCTTGATGATAACTGAAGACTCTACGGGACAACAATTTCAAGCAGCGAAACATCCATCATGATAGCAGCCAGATACCACAGAGCTGGGTGCAGAATAGAAATCCCAGCTGAACACAGAAATGTCAGATGTTTGAACAGCCTCACAGACTGAGAATTCTTAAATAAGAATTGAAAGACGGCGTTATCTACCCTCAGAAGAGAAAGACAAAATGTTTTCTTTTTCCATCAATATTCAGACATTTGTGTTCTGCAACAAGTCTCCTTAATAGATTTAATTATGTTTTGCTCTGCTATGTATACCAATACCTGCTGCTGAAAGTAAAGAGAGATGTTTTTCTGAGGAGAGAATTGCACTGATAGTAACGTTCCATGGGATTTGCTGCATTATCCCAGACATCTTTAATATTAATACTGTGTAGTCAAGGTCCTTTATTTTTCTAAAGGCACAAAAATTGTACATGTAGAAGGATACACAGTGGGTTCAGCCACACCTTCTCTGCCACTTAAGGTCTCATTATCCGCTACATGGAAATCAGAGAATGTTCTCAGTTTAAAAACACAGGCAGAATTCATTTTTTATTTACATAGATTTGGGCAGGTCACATTTGCATGATGATAATCCCAATTTGTCCTGTACTGTTTGTCATATCTAATTAAACAGTGGCCTGCCATGAGATGGCAGCACACTCATAGCTTGCTCCACAGGAGAGGTGAACGTGCACACGGAGGGAAGTGCGTCTGGCAGCCAACCCTCGGAAGAAGGAAGGACCGTGCGTGTGCACTGTGCGAGGGAAGGACAAACCCTCCGTACACCACAACGGTTTAAAAGGTAAGATTCCGATAGCATAACGATATAGCATTTACAGAACAGGACAGCTTTGCTTCCTTAACCACTAAGACACTCCAATCAATATTGTTATGGCAGAGCTTAATCCAAACGTCAGAGGAGCCTCCTGAGGCCTGGCAGCAGATGGGAGGGAATAACTCTGACAGAAAGGGAAGGCAAGGCCTGCAAATGCACATCTTCCAGCTCTGGTTGGGCCTGTCATGTGGGACCTGATAGAGTATTTCTCATACTTCCATAATTTCACAGACAAAAATGACTGTAAACTAACCACACGGCCAAGGCACGCTTCTGTGCAAGAACTTCCATCAGGCAAGTTGCTGGAAACAGAAAGTTAAAATTCACCCCGTCCCCTATCCAACTGTAGAGAAGATGGCAGCAGAAAGGGAACCACTGAGGAGACAGCAGCTGTGCGCCAGCCCTGGTCATCACCCAACTGCTGGGGGTACCAGCACACAGAGAAGTTTCAAGCAGAGGAGCCCAGAACCAGGGGGAACAAGATTCCTGTACATGGGACTGGAAGGCAAGGCCATACCTCATGGTATCTGCCTTGGAGGCACAGGCTGTCCTGGAATCATAAGCTCTGAGGTGGCAGCTAGGGGATGATACAGGTACATGGCATTAATAACCACTGAAATCCCGGGAATGCTAAGGAATTATTGCAGTGATCAAATATTACTATTTTTCTTTATTATTATAACCTTGTCCAGAAAGCCTTTGAAAAAGAAGCAAGAGATACTTCATTATTCTCAGGCTGGAAAATTAGAACAGGGAAGACAGCATCACTTTTTTCCTTCATTCTTTTTAGAATTTAACTTTATACATTACCCTGCAAATAACTGGAAGCAGCTTCTTTGAATTTCCTCTTGTTGGTTTCTAAAAGGTTATCCAGAAGCTGCCTTTTGACTACACCATCAGAAAGCTGATAGAGCTGGTATTTGGAAACCCTGATCAAGTATTTCTTCAAAAAAGAGCCTGTCCCCTCTTCAATTCCTGGTGCCTTCACAGAGAACATGCTCTCTTCTAGGCACACAAAGGATGAGTGCCACCACCACGTCACCTCACCATTCCCCACCTGGGGAGCTCTGCTCCATCCTGACACAGGGACATGAACACACCTGCTCCTTCGGACCACTTAAAGACGGAGGAGGAACCTGGAAGACAAGAGATACTGACACGTGGCTTTCCAAGCAGGATGAATAAGTGTGTGCGCATTCATATATATAGCACACATCTCTCATCTCACACGCTCCTACTCACCAAGTTGTGAAAAGCTGTCATTGTAGAAGTGCTATTAAAACATTAACTTTCTGGGTGGGCAAAGAAAACAGTTTCAGTGTTTCATGCTACTGCAAAGTGCAAACCTCAACAATCGATGAGAAGCATTAAAGTGTAATTATGGTACTTTATATTACAATCCCATAATTGTCTTAGTAATTTTCCCAAAGTAATTTAAATGGGCCTTTTAGATATTCGAGCGCAGAAACTCCAGATATCATCATCCAAGATAATAGCCTTGAATCGATAACCAAACAAGAAAAAAATCCCCACAAAACCCACAGGCCAAAGGAGCCTCCTCCTTTCTCAGTGCTTTTGTCAATGTGGCACAGCCAGCTGATAACTTGCAATCCCACTCTAGAGCTGCAGACTATTTCAAGTAATTTCAAATTTTCTGGCAGAGACTTTTTCTTTAAATAAGGGATACATTTTATAGCTAAAAAGACCTCCCAATCTAAAGTCCTGCAACATACAGACCATCTCAGTCATTTTTCATACTAATAATTTGGCCTTAATTGAAGGAAAATAGGCATATGTGATTGATTTTTCTCCCGTATGATAGCGTGAGATTTTTATTCACCAGGGAACATCATGTACACAATTTTACTGTTGCACTGGAGAATATCTGATTTTGTTAGCAGAATCAATAAATAATCCTGAAATCCAGAATCAATAAGAATCCTGAATAATAATAATAATAAAACAGATACACAAGTCTATCTGCACAAACGTACCAAAAAACATAACTTGGAAGAAAAGTGATCCATACACAGAGCACTATGAACTTGAGCTTGGATACTGCAGCCTCCAAGAGCTGTTCCAACAACTTTAGCAGGCTGTGGATCATATTCCCCTTTCCTTCTGCTTATTTGGTGATTGCTTGCATTCCTACGTAAGTAACCCAAGCAATTTTTTAATTATTTTAATAGATTTTTTTTTTCTCCAATTACCCTGGGTCACATCACTGTGTTACTGAAGCTTCACTAACACAAAATCCATCATGATATAACATAGTAATTGGACCAGACTGCTGGTGCACAATGGTATTTGGTATTATTACACTGTCATGTCACTTGCTCCTTTTGAGATACACTGAAGATAATTTGAAACATCTCTTTATTATCTTCTGCTGTAATAAAAATACACAGAAAACCAAAATCTCCAACAGACTTTCTAGGACTACACTCCTTCACTTCTCTTCTGCTAAACAATCAATCCAGAAGATCCTCTGATATATCTAGACTGGGCAAAAATTACATGTTCTATAGTGCATGGGGACAATTAGTAGACATTGCTTGTTAACAGCAATCACCACGTACAGCGATCCCAACTCGCATTGCTGGGGAGAAGGCACACATCTTTTACGAGAACACCAAAATCAGGTAATGCCTTCGCTCAAGCTCTAGACCTACATTTGGCCCCACTCATCAGTTTCAGACAAGCCTTTCATAGCCTGCTCACATAAGAAAATACCACCTGCACTGCTAACCTGAGAACTGTGGATTCTTAATTTAACTCCCTTTTATAGCCACGACCTTCACGCTGTAGGCTACTTGGAGGCTATCAGCTTTCCATGAGTAGATTATATAGCAATGACTCTTTCTGTGTTATAACTCTTTCCTTATATTTTTTCCCCACCAAGGTGAGTTAGAGCTTTATTTTAATTGCAAACTGCACAGTTCCAGCCTAGAATGGAGACTTTTGCTATCCACTTCCACTCCCTTGTGATGGTAGAGAAGGCTCACGCTTGGCCTTTTGTTGATGTCCCTGGATTAGCCAGAAGATTTCAGACCTATCAGTGAATGCGAAGTTCATTTACTTATTTACCATATTGATGTTCTAGAAAGACAGTCATGAAGGGTCCACTTTCCTTTTTCTAATGTTAACAGCTACTATCTTTTGTTCTGACTCAAGTCTTATTGATTCAGTCAGCTAACGGGACTGATTTTTGGATTAGCAGATTTGAATCTGAAATATTTTGAAAGGTAGACAGTCATTGAAATGAACACTTTTTTTTTTTTTAATTTCTTTATTGAAATAAAGAAATCTTGTGTAACAGACTGCAGACTGAGAGGTGACAACGGTCTGTGGCTGGGTAGGTTAGACTACTGTCAAAGGAATTACACCAAAAGGAGTAATTTAATCCTCCCAGTTCATACCAGCTATTTATGAAGGAGATTTGCTGCTAACACTAACTAGCTCCACTTTATACACTTCTTCCACGTCTGGATACTCAAATACATGTTCTGTGACGGATGGCCCTCAAACATCACTGCTGAATGCTGGGGCACACACCATGCCACAAGGTGAAAGGCACAGCTGATGGTCTAAGGTTCAGACATTGGCATTCAAATGACGCTGCAAATACATCTCCAACCACAAAGCGTTCAACACATTGCTCCTTTATACTGCAGCTGTCTGGCAGAACACGCTAAGAAGTCTGTTTTGTTTAACCTTCTGCCATCTTCCTCATCAAATAAAGCCACACATCAAAAGGCCTTTCTGAATAAAACTTCAAATGCTAGCAAGCTAGTATTAATGTAAGGAAAAGAGGGAAGGAAGGGGAATAACAGATGAGAATCAGAGTGTGAGCTCTCTCCTGCAGGAGGCAGTCAGGGAAGCTAAGTACACTAGAGAATGTTTACTTAAAAGGTTGATTGCTTCAGAACCTAATTTAAAAACTCCACACCAAAGCATTTCCTTAAGTCAGTGTTTAATGTCCTCTAAGCAGGTGGGATGGAAGGTCAAAGGTGGGGCATTAATAAATATACAGTGTATGTCAGCTTTGATAGCTGAATTAAGGGCATTTAGCCTATACACTGACACGTGCTGTAAACAAACCGCAAGCTCTAGAGAGGCTTCACCTGCCTACCTATGCCATATGTATATATATATATATATATATATACACACACACGCATATATATATTTCGATTTTTATGTATAGAAAGACAATACTCATACAGTTCACTCTGTGTTTGCAAACTCCTGAAGACTCAGGCTTCCTTTTGTGGGACGGGACTGAGCTCCATGTGGTGGTACGCAACTGCAAAAGGTTTAATTTTAGTAACAGTTTAGAGATGCAGAGAAGTTAGTGCATGTGTTTTCATGCAGAGATATTAGTATCTGTATTTTTTTTTGTCAAATTTTGATTTTATTTTTTGATACTTTCTCAACCATGGCAGACAAAATTGATTCGACACAGTTGTAATAAGCACCAGGTGAACAAAAAAAATATATATATAAGGCACTGCCACAAGCTTCTTGTGAATAGGTGACAAATGTTCCTGTTTCCTCCCATGACATATGACATATGGTACAATCACTGACAATTAGCCTCCAGTTAAAGCAGCCTTGAGTTATTGACGTGTTACAACAATTTTAGAGGAAAATTTCAGAGGAAAAGTGCTAATAGAACCAAGATGAACTTTTTGCCCTCAGAGCAAGACTTACTTACACTTGCATAGATGGACGACAGGAACCAGTGCACTGGGTAGCACTGTTGCACAAAATTCAACACCTTTCAGCAGGAGACACAAGTCTATGTTAGACTGAAAACACCAGAACAGTGTCTGCATCCATGAACACAATGATCAAATACAGTATTTTTCCCTCTTAGAAGTAAATGTAAAACTGTACCAACCATACCCCTGGCATACCTAAGAAGAAAAAATATATATTAAAAAAGAAAGATAAATCAAGGCTTTTCTAGAGATTCTTAAAGGAAACGTGGTTTTGTCCTTTAAAATTCCTTTCAAAAAATTAACATTATTCAAGTAGGCTGATGAAGAGTATAAAGGTGACCTGGCAATGACACAGTAATTTCTCAGTATTTTATTCCTAACATTACAATCAAATAATACTTGGACAAGACTTCTGCTGACTTTAAACTATACATATACATATATATACACACACACTTAGTTGGTTTTTGAACAGACCCATGTGCTATGCTGTTTCATTCTTTAATTGCGGATTATACTAGTTAATATAATTCATTTACCATCACGTCCAAAGCGTACTTGTGCTTTTCAAACAGAGGAGAGGCCACTGTATTACCACCTTTCTCCACTGGTTGAATGCTTGTGGAAAAGCAATTCCATGTAGGTCTCTACAGATTTGTTGCTTAATCCATCATAAAATTATGCATATGCTATCAATAATCTTATCAAAAGCAAATGTTCAGTATTTTCATTCTGATTTACTCCTTGCATTATATATGACCATACGTCCTACCAGCTTGTAGACAAGGTATCTTTTATAAAAGCAACAGTTATGACAAGTAATTCTTTCATTATTTACTACTGTTGCATCCTAGCTATTTTTCAGGGAATTGAAATTCTTTCCTTCATCGACCAGTACACAAAAAAGTAAACTATTTTTCATTACTTGAAGGGGTTTCAAACCCAATAGGCAAAATTTCTCATCAGCTTCACAGCTAATTATAACCAGCTACAGCTACATTCTTAGAGTAAATTCTAGTGATCTTGCAATGTAAAAAGAAGTATTTTCAGCTGTGGACAATTAACAAACTCAGTAGACCAGGAAAAAAGTGCAGACCAAGGCTTTTGAAAAAAAAATAAAGAAAAAAAACAGAAACCAATTCAACTGCATCCATTGCTTTGACAGCTATATAATTACATGGGCCATAAATAACATTCAGTAATCACCTTGTTTATAATTTAATTCCCTGTAAATTAGTAGTGTAATGGAATGAGATTTTGTAATCACTAGATATACACTGAGTACTCACTAGAGAGTAGGGCAAAGAAAATCTCCCATCAAATTTGCTGTTGACCACACATTAGGCTTATGATCAAGGGAATACAGAAGAATGAGTTAGTCGGTGGAGGTCCAGGATGCCAGTGTACATGGATCTCCCTAAAAAAAGGGGGAGCACAAGAACAGCCAAAACTATTATGCCATGTGCAGAACAGAGTGGCCGCTAACCTCTGCCATTACTATTGTTCTGATGCGCTTTGCTTTTCCTGCGTATTATTAGGAAATCACCTTTAAAGTTTGGACAGGCTGAGTGGATGAAGCCTTGGTTAAGAAGGTTTGTATTGCCTCCATCTACCAGCAAATGCAGGAAAGACACCTTGCAGACTGAGGTTATGAATTCTCACAGTGGCAATTTCCCAGTGCTCAGGTTATGTCTCAGATCCAGACACTTCAGTGTTTTGTTAAGCTCCCATAATGTCAGCGGGCTACACCTGTGTGTATTACAATGTTCCTGAAGAGTTTTACAGAGCTCTCCCACCTCCAATAAGCCATCTTCAATCATAATTGTTGATAATTACAGTTTCTTTGCATCAATAATGCTTGTCTATGCTTCTCATGTTCCACAAAGGCAAGCAAAAAACAAAGCAAGAGAATTGTAAACAGTTGCTGTTTTCTAGCCCACTAACACAGAGAAATTTCAAATATATATTCCGGATTTATCCGCTCTGCAACAGGGCTGTGCAGCTACAAAATCCAAATGAAATGCAGCTGCTCCTAACTTGGAGCTAGTAGCTAGAGGTCCTAATTACCTATCCAAATCTGAGCTGGTTATGCAGCACCCTCTCTTTATTAATCACTGTCCAACTAAAACTAATCCTGGCAGCAGAGATGATAAAGCAGGGGGGGGAAAAAAAAGGAAAAAACAGGTTCTGAAGGTTAATGTGCACAGCTGTCAGAGGCTGACAAGGAGGAAAAAAGGCTAGATGTGGGATTGTGCAAGTTTCTATATTACACAGCCAGCAAGATGATGTGCTTTCAGAGCTCTTTCCTTCTACAGATGCTGGCCTTACTCCAAAAAACTAGACTATTCAAAACAGCAGACTAAGTTGCCATAAAAATTTGTTTGTGGCAGGGCCTGGCTGTGTTAAATACCCTGACACACAGTTTTCTCTAGGATGTCTCAGCTTCCATTTCTCCACGTCTCGTTTACAGGGTTAAATTCAGATCAATAGCAGCAACAGAAGGGATATGTTTGCAGCTCTGAGCTGCAGGATGCTATTCCTAGGGAGGAAAACAAGGACTCGGTACTAATAGGCACCATCTAAATACACAGACCAACCAATTAAACAGTCTATATACATAACCTTCTCAGAAAGCCTTTGCTTCATGAGCCATGGTATTGCTTCTCAGACTACAGCTACTTAAAACCATAAACAAAAAATAGCCCTTAAAGCACTTTTTAATATGTAGGTAGAAAACAGATAATCATTTGGGAGACGTGTTCTCCAAGCCTGTATTCAAATGAGTTTCGTACCTCTCCTGCTGGCTACCTTCATTTGCATCTGGGAGCTTTACTCCTGTTCTCCTGCATACCCAGAAGAAAGATAAGAGGGCACATTATGAACATCAGTAGGGAGGGCAGAAATTAGGCATTCACTGGTACACCAAGGAGGTTTCAGTGTTCAGTAATGAAGCAATAATCATCAAGGTAGATTAATGATTGTCTGAGAGAGTTCATCGCCTTGGGCCATTAACCCTCATGTGGTTATTAATTTTGCAAAAGACATCCTGTGCTGCTGAGGTCATTACTGCTGTTATTAACTAATGAAAGATAAAACATCTGAAGTTCCCTCTCTCATATTTTTAGATATTCACACACCCATTTCTGTATTGTACATGTGCCTGATTAAATTGGTCATTTAAAAAGTAAACGGGGTAAGTGTGTGGGGAGGTCAGAGTACCCATAAGCCAGGCAAATTACCAGAGACTGAGCTCTGTTCTGCCAGCCAGTCTGTTTCCAGTGTCCCAAGCTATGTGATTTAGTAGGGCAAAAGCAGAGAATTGCCAGTAATTAAACCTTTTTTTTTGGTCTGTTACAATAGGCAGAGATGTTGCCTATAGTACCACGAACTTCAGCCCCAAAGGGAGTTAGAAATACCTGATATGAAGCTGCTTTGTGACAGCAGCCACCTGCAATTTCTGTTGTTACAGGATTTCAAGCAACAGGTTGCAGAAAAGCAATGTTGCAAGAAAGGCTAGAGTAAGCAGTGCTCCTCTGAGACATCATTAATCAGCTGGTGAATAGTCCAGGTCTCTCCGCCTTCATGCCATACTGTATTAGGATGTTCTAAATAAGTGTAGGTCAGCACAGGTTTGGTTCCACCTTCCCTTTATGTCCCTCCATCCCAAACATCAGGGGTAAACAGGAAGAATGACAACAGTGCAGATTTGCTTCCCAAGGAGGTAATGGCACAGAGTAAATTCTAAGTAAAACCAAGGTGCAGAGCCACCCTGTGTGTGGCTTCACGCCTCATTTCCCGATTGCTTTTGTGCCTGCTTCAGCCTACAGTGTACGTATAGGTTGCCTCTGCACTTCCTCGGCACAAGGGAATAGTCTGCTCTGAGCATTATCCGGCCCATTTCTGCACAGAAACGGTTCTTGTAGAGCAGTAAAGATGGTGAAGAAAAATCCCTGTGCAAAACCCCAAGAGGTTCCTAGGGAAACTTAACTGTTAGAATAAAGATGATTCTGTGGGTGCCTAGGAAGACAATGATTCAAAAGAAGAGAACAAAATGCAATACTCGTGTCTCAAGCCTCTTCAGTTTTTGTTTTGACTGAAAGGTCATCAAATGGATAATAAAGTTGTCTAGACCACTTGAGTGTATTTATCTTAAAATCAAAGAGAAAAAGAAAATTCAGAGGCTTCCCTCTTTTACAAACACTGATCTTGTTGCTTGCTGCTTTTTTCTCTCAAAGTAAAGGTAACAAAATCTTCTGAAGGAATTATTTAGAATACCTGTAAGCACAAGCGAGTGAGCTCTTCTGCATTTAATTTTGGTAGAATTTAAAAGATCCACATTTGTGTACATGTGTCCTGAGACACATTTCAGGTCACTGTCTCTACACATGCAGTTCTAGTGCTTCATCAAGCCAGCATCAGTAGCTGCTTCAGCTGAGCTTCTTCCTTCACAGCCTTTTCTCTTTAATTTTACTAGTTCTAGCAGTATTTTTCCTAAAAATACATTTCAGGATCAATGTTTTGGAGACATGTGAAGTATAAGACAACACAGGAATCCATATGAAAGCAGGAAAAAAAAATCCTGCTCCTAACCATGCTCAAACTAAAGCAACAAACCATACTGACAAATATTTTGTAAAACAACTCTTTTGAAAGCTATTTAGCTTTAAGAAAAGACCACGAGCTTCACAGGCTGTACATATAATTATGAATTTAACAATATTAACATTTAATATGAACACAACGCTCCTCTCACCAGGCCTGGGGAGAAGATGATGAATGGCTCAGACGGGCAGCGAGCACAAAGCTGGGTAGGAAGAGAGGCCTACGGAAACATGAGGCTAGGAGCAAACCCAGCAGTGTTTGTGTGTGGTGTGCGTTTACTCTGGTAGGAATGACAACAGAGATGAACCCAAGCAAGGGGGGGATTATATTAGGGTACCCAACACGCCTTGCTTCACACAGCCACCCAGGGCTTCTACATTTGTATGCACCCCCAGCTGCAGTGAAATGCAAGTGGGGCTGCTTAAGGAGAAGAGGTATTCAGTCCTCCAAGAAGTAAAATGCCTCTGTGAACCTGGGAGCTCGGTGTTCGTGAAGAGGCTATAGCACAGAATTCTAGATGAGAAATACAAGAGCAGGCTGGAAGAAATATTGTCAATGATAAACCAAGACTGTGTTTTATGTTGGGTTTACTTGTGATCTTTCGTTTCCAACCTTGCCCAGAAAACCTTGACCTTCAGTCTTGTTAAATCTTTTCTTTGTTTATTATTAAACTTGCCTAGTGTTTGGGGGCAAGGTGAATCAAGATAAAAATCGGCAAGTTAAGGAAACTCTCTTCTCAGAGACAGCGAATCAGGATAATGCAGAAGTTGTGGCTGAGCCTGAGAGACTCAAACCTTAAGCAACCAAAGGTTGGGGTTACCTTTCCATGTATGTAACACCAGAATGAGTGGCTGTATTAACAGGTTCTCCTACTGGCAGGAAAAAAACAGCATCCTTATACAAGGAGACAGCTGAGAAACGCCTCAAAACTCCAAACAGACAAAAAACTTCATGGAGAGGGGAAGAAGCAGGGGGAGGTCCCTGGCCAAAACAGAGAAACCAGAGGAATAGGTTCATAGAAGGGCTCGGTAGAAATTCTGATTTCTGGTCTGAGAGACAATTCTCTGAAGTTGGCTCTTTATCGGTAAGCAAGCAGCCAAAAGATGGCACAGTGCTGTTACCACCACTTAAACAGTCAGAATTGCCATGTTTAGAATCATCCTAAGTAAATATCGTTGGTACAGGATAGGTTCAAAAGCAAACATGTTGCCTAAACTACTCTTTCAGAAATTAAGGAATGGCTGATACTTCTGATAATAAAGTAAATTATATTGTCACACAGCATACATTTTAGGTGTCAGGCTGTAGACAGACAAGACACACACGTATACTATAATCATGTGTTTAATGATGGTAGAGATGGGAAAGAAAACGCTCCCCCCTTGACAGACAGTTAAATAGGAGACCTATCTATTTGCAAGGCAGCATCGATTCACATTTCTTGAAGTCAGTGAGAGAGTCAATCATGCTCAAAGAGAATTAGTGGAGCCGCCCCAGCTGTCAGATTTGATGAGGAGTAACAATGGCTCCAAATTGAAATATTCCTCAAGTTCTCAACACATCAGGTATGATTTACACAGTTCATTTTTATCCCTAACAGAACACCAAGTCCATTTCCCTACCGGACTTTTCCACCTAATCAGCATGTTTTTGTTGTTTATTTCATTTTAATTGTTTCAACAAGACCAATTAAGTATGACAATAAATTTATGGAGAAAGTCACAGGTATAAAGCTGACCAGGAATCACTCACCTTTCTCCCATAACAAAACATAATTTAAATAAACCCCCACTAGAGTGGCTTTAAGAATAAGTTATCTGTAGCAATAAGGAGTGGAAAGGCCGCTTTCTAAGACAGCAATGCTCTAGGTTATTAAACCACTGGCAGCTAGATCTTGTCCCCTTTGCTCAAGATGCAGTTGTACTGCAGGACAAGGGTGAGGCAAAATCAGTACAATCTAGTTCATAGAATCCAAAAAGAAAAAAAAAAAAAAAAAAAAAAAAAAGGCCTTGAAGAGATAAGGTACCTAAATCCAAGCTCCAAAATACACCTGCTCACACGGCTGCACGCAGACCAACACTGCCCCACCTCTTCCTTCACCCTTTCTCCTACCTAACCCCTCTCCCACAAAGTTTTTAAGACTCTTCTGATCACTACAAGCCTGGAGAACAGTTGTGATCACAAAGGCAGTAAGCGAGCAGTAAGCAATCATATGTGATCCTTCGCACTGTCGGGACACAGAGGGAATCAGCCCTCCTCACCCCCAGACTCCGGAGCAGGCAGCACAGACTACAAAGCCAGTTCCAATAAACTTTCAAAAATGGCGTATTCCGCTATTATTATTATTATTTACAGGTGCTGCTCATCTGGAGACTTCAGCTATTGGAATAACAAACTACTTTGCTCTTCTGAAAAGATTTTGTTAAAGCCCACTTTAAAGCAACCATTGCAACCGGCATTCATCTTCAGGTTAAGTTGTGACTTTAGAGCCGACAGCTTAGCAGAAATCACAGCAGCACCCACCTGAAAAGCTTCTAAAGATCAGAACTGCGAGGCCTTACAGTCTGCAGTTCTGTTTCGTGTATTTCTGCACTCTGTTAGTTAAGTAAATTACCCTTTCTCCCTCCCCTCACCCCAACAGGTACTGTACTTACCTGGTAGCACTGATGAGGGAAGTGCTCTCTTTTTCACCCACCCCTAGAGTTTTCTTGGGGGGTTTCTGGTAATGTTTGTACCAATGAAAAAAAAAAAAAAAAAGCCTCTTGAAAAGCACTGAGAGGCCTCAGCTTCTGCTTTCCCTGCTGCTTTTTCTTATGATCTATGTAAATATTTACACATATATACTCTTTATAATCTGTTGAAGCACCAGAACAGTATGTGCAACTTCTCAAGCCTGAAGCTACTGGTAACAGGCAAAGACTGTTCAACACCTGCCATACTTCAGCTTTGCATTATGTCCATCACCTGCGGCTCCACGATACACAGGCACCAGCAATACCGCTGCAATCAGCAGCCTCCCCCGGGGAGCACTGATACCATTGCTAGCAGCTGGGGACTCGGTTAGCCAGCAGCAGAGGTTTCAAGGGCAATCATGCCACTGGGGTACAATTGTTTTGGATTATATTGGTGAGCTTTATCCAGGATTGGTCTCAGGTGGGGGCAACATACTCGTGCTTTTAAACAGATCATATTTTCAAAAAAAAAGTCTGGAATAAGGAAAAAAAAAACAACCACAAACTCTTTATCCTGGTACTCTATGGGCAGCAGTAAAGGGCACTTTTTTATTCTTCTTACGTGTTTAAGCTTTCCTTCTTCCTCAAACGTAAAGTTTAGTGAAAATAGTTGGATTTACAGGTTAATTTTTTCTAAGCTCTCTCCCCCAGGTTCATGCCAGGTTGAGAATAAATAATTGAATAATTTCCAAATGAGCAAAATAAGCATACGTGCATTGCTCTCAAATAATTTTACAGACAGGATATAAAGAAAAAACTCAGGCTTATTGACAAAAAAAAAAAAAAAAAAAAAAGCAAAACGGTAATCAAAGGGGGAAGATGATAGCAGGAATTAATTTTTATTACCCAAGAGTAAATGGTGATAGTGAATCAAATACATTAGAGGAATCTTTTTTTTGAATATACAATTCATTTTCATAGTGTCATCACCCAAAAACGTAATTAATGTAACAGGTTGGAAATACAGCTTTAAATAAAGACGATTTCCTGTAGCAGTCTTTGAAACAAAGATGTATTTCTGCTTTAATCCTGGATTGAAGACCTGGTTTTAATTTCCATAGAAATGAGATTCCTTCCTGGTGGCGGAGCTGACTGTAAGTACACAGTAATGTAGACCTGAGAGAAAGGACTCAAGTTTAATGAAAATTTAAACAGACTGTAAAGAAAATAAATTATTCCCATTATCTGTAAACAAACAGTTTGCATTGTTCTTCCTCCTTCCTTCACTCCCCTTCTCTGCCACTGGTTGACAATCTCTGTGTGCTGACCTGCCAGGGCAGCAGCTGCTGTTGAGAACAGCCCGTGCACAGCCGACCAAGAACCCTCTGCATTCCTCTGTACTGTCAGCGTCAAGAACAAGGCTATTTGGGCCCTCTGAATTTCCACGACTTGCTGCTCCCAGCAAGGCAAACCTTTCTCATGGGAGCAGTCCGATTTATCATTTATTGCATGCTATCAGACTCTCTCAGATACAGATTGTAACGCACACCACCTCTGCTGCAAAACTGGAATTTCATTTCTATGGAGTTGGATTGGGCCATCCACCTGGAATAAAACACACGCTTCTACATGTGCTTGCAAGGACAAGACATTCACTTCTTGCTATTAACTGGCGTTTCAGAAATTCAGCTTCAGTCATTTAATCAGCCTTTGGAAACATTTCTTTATCGTATCAGTCTCCATTAGCACAAAAGTAATTAAAAACTGAAATTTACTCTAGTTTGTCTTGAGGATTTGGGGGTTATTGTTTATTTCCCTATACTTGAATCACCAACTTTGAGGCCCCAGTGGTTGTATCTTAGTGGGAAGAAATCCAGAATTGCTGACACTGCCTTTCGCCAGGGCATGAGAATAAATTGTTTCATTGTTTGTTTTTAAATGTACAGGTCTGAGTCTGAGGCTAATTAAACAGAAGCTTAGAAGCGCCTGAGACTTAAATTTTAATAAAAGCTAAAGGGGAAAGTTCCTTTGGGAGTTTTGTTGACAAACTGCTTAATTATTGGTTTCCAAAACTACTTTAGAACTTGAGATAACACTTTTTAAAGCCTTTAAGAACTTAACATTTCATTAAAACAGAAATATTTAATGCCACAATCTGCATGCAAGTTAATGAAAGTTTTGTGCCTAAGAACTTGTGAAAATTATGACATATCTACATTAAGACATTAAATATTTCTAAAAATCTAGTTATTTGTAGCCAGTTATTTTGAAATGTTGATTTATAACAATTTAGTAAGGCAAGAGGAACGAAACCAAAATGTTTTAAGACCAATGATTTCTACCATAAAACCCAGTCTTCTCCCAGCTTTAGTGAAATACACAGAAAAACCTCAAGGCAAATCTTTAAACGCCTTTAAAATATTTAAATCCCTTTAAAACCATTTTTCACTGGTATCCAGAAAGGTACTTCTGGATAGAAGAATTAACTTAAAGAATTAGCAAGATGAGTTTACTTTGGGGATGGCCTTGTTTTCTAGGTCTGGTCTCACGCTTCCTTTTTTATTATTATTTTTTTTTTTTATTACATTACAGTAGTTTTACAGATGTCTTGAAAAAGAGCATTTTACGGTGGTCATTATGTCGGGCAACAGAATAACCCTTTAGAGATTCAACAGACCAAGCTAGCATTGCTGATGAGTGAATACCTAGCCCATCTCCCACCTATACCATATACTTGTAAAGAAAAACTGAATGGAGTATAATTTGAATTAGTTGGCCTGAGGGAAAACTGTTACTGCAAGGACTGCTGAACAAAAATTACTTTTTTTTTTTTTTTAATTTAAATAAAACCTATGTGTATGTATAGCATAAAAGTTAGATCATACATAAACTTGAAAAAAAACACCCTTAAGTTCTGCTACAAAACTGACCAGCTGGCCTAACATGACTTCAGTGTTTTACATTGGATTTATTTTTGTACAAGAAGAGATCCTTTCAATCTTTAATAATTTCTAATGTTGACTGACAGAGACAATGAGTTCAAAGCAGTAAATTCTATCCTTACGGCACCATAGGAAGAAATGGGACAGCTCTCATTGTGTCTGAACCTTCTGATGAACAAGGGAGCTATCAGACAAGGAACCGCGGTACTTAAAAATGAGATCAATTAGCTTCCCTCTGAAACGCCTTACAGCTTACTTAGATGACCACATTCACTGGAACAGGAGGTACCTATCGCTATCTAACAATTGTGTACAAAGCTTAAAAGAATTGATTGAAAACTCGTAACATTCAATAGCCTCCCTGTAATCAGGCACAATCCTTGTACTGTCACATGCCACAGCACTGAACAGAGCTAGCAGCAGAAAAACCACTGACGAGCCCTACAGAAATCCAACAAGACAATCATTTCAGCATTAATAGGTTCTCTTCCTAACAGAATTAGAGCCCATGTTGGAGTAAGTAGCCCCATAATATCAGACGCTTTCCATTTCAGCTCACTGAATTACTGCAAGAGTTTCTCCACTATTTATTAGATGATTGTGAGTCCTGTCGAGTAAATACGTGGCAGCGCAGTGAGTTCTCATTTCAAGGAAGCCCTTCTCAGAAAAGTAAACAATTTCTTCACAACAGGGAAAAAAAAAAAAAAAAAAAAAAGAAAAAAGAAAAGAAAGAACTGCATCGTCTTGAACTTGCTTCTCAGAAAATCCTGCCAACTTTTGGAATTCTCTGCCAAGCTTCCTCCTTGCCACGAAGGAGTCACTTGGGAACCTGAAGGTTCCATTTGGTCATTTTGTTTTGTTTTTCAAACCTCCCTGTGCAGTATTTATTACTGTCCTCATTGCACCATCTCTACACTCACACTGTCCCTTCTGTCTGTAACACTGATACTGACTTCCAGAAACACCGTCACCTCGATGTAAATTATGAGAAATCAATTGAAACCAAATGAGAAATGGCATTTTATTTCCAATGTTTAGCATAGTTTTCTTCTCTGTAATACCATTTGAGCAAAAAGCATGCATCTTAATTTATTTTCTGATGGGTACTTTCTTATTCCTTACCTTATCATGTGCTAACGTCTAGCCATTACTGCCTGGAGGCTGAAATTGAAATCGGAGTCATAACTGTATTTCCATTGACCAATGAAAAAATATTCCCTGACCTACGACAGTTTTAACAACTGATGCCGTAACTGAGGAAAAAAACACCTCTTCTCACTAATGGAAAACTAAAGGAAATTTGCCACGGAACACTACAAAACAGGAGAAGAAACCAGTGCCCCTGCCAGTTTCTTAAACACAAACTCTTCCTTACTGTACTAACTAGCATTTTGGTTTGGGATATAACTTTTCTTTCTCATCCCTTTCAAAAGGGAAATAACAGTAATAAAAAAGCATTGTTGGAGAACCTCAGTGTTTCTGTTCCTAATTTAAAAAATAATTTCAGTTCAATTTCAAAACACAACAGATGTACTTTGTTGCTTACCATCACCCTGTATAGATATTATCACAGGCCAATTTAACAGCAGAGCAGAAGTATAATTCTTTCACCTCAGAGCAGAGGTTAATTTCTGCTCTTTGTGTTGATTTTGCAAAAGCCACAAGTCAGGAGCAAATGTGTTACCAGACTAACCTTCTTCTTTCGTTCGTCAGTCACACCCTCTATCAAACAGATTATTGAATAGCAATCCAACCATAATGAGGTAGTGATTAACAAAACACAGTGCTCCCGTAGCAAAGCACAGAGTAAAACTCTTGCATCTCAATTACTGAGCACAGGCAAACAGCAACCTAGTCATTAAGCAGGGCCCCACTCTGCATGACTGATATTAATGTAATATTAGACTAGCAGGTGCTGCTCTGCTCTGTTAAATCTTCAGCAAATTCAATTTAGTACAGAAAATAAACAGCACATTTGTTCCCCTCAACAAATATTTGCATAGTTTCCTTACTAAATCTGGAGTTTACAGATCTATCTGGGAAAAGACACAGACAGGCAAAGAGAGTTGATTTTCAGGTCATTTGAATGTCAATTTAGTGGAAGAAACCCTCTGCGCAGAACGACGCACAGCCAGTTACCACAGGCTCTTCTGCCACTTCTTTTGCACCAAGTTTTACATGAGGGGGAAAGCAGCACCTAGTACATTAACAACAGACATTTCCCCTTGGCAATGAGCATGGGGCTTTTAGGTCAATTAATTGTTTCTTGGACTAAAATTCTGGGGCAGATCTCCATCTGACGTTGGTTGGCACAATTCTCCCTTAACCCTTTGTACATGAGAAAAGGGTGTCTGCATTTGCTTTGAGGGATAAAAGAGATTTCTCATGCAGGCTACATGAGCTCCCCTCTGCTTTTACGCAATTCTGATGTGAATTCTCCTGCTAATTTTATTTGGATAATATAGATTTCATTTCCTATTTCAAGGTCTACATCTGCAAACATTAATACATCTCGGTATCTTTACTCACTCCATTAATCAAGTGCTAAAATTGCACTGGTTAATTTATGCCAATATTTATACAGTAATTATCTGCAGTTCTTGCATCATAAAATTTTACCAATCCTAAGAAGCATTTTTGAAAATAAATGGAAGAGCTCAGGGTTCGCCACTGAGACTCGGGCATCTTCTGAAGAAAGCAGAGCACAGTAAGGGTCCATCTCACAGGGTTCCCATTTTTTGGAGCACTAGTAGGTGCAACTGGTGCTCACATGTCACCACAGTGCGACAGGCGCTTCCCCACGCGCACCAGTCATCAGCATTCCTCTAGAAACGGTCTTGAAAAGCACAGCTGTTGAAGGCAATGCTTTGAGTGGGTTTAAGTCTTTGCTTTTTCAAGATACCTGACAATATTTATATTTAAAAAGACAACTGTACTATCCGAAATAGTGGAAATCAGGCCATTCTCAGTTCACTTTTTTCTTACCTTGGTGTGTCTAGATTTGGAGAAAGTTCTCCAAAGATTTTACCTGTAGTTAATACCTCTCTTCTTCCCCGACCTACTTTTTTGGGGGAAAATAAATCTTGCTGGAGCTTACCTCTGAGATTCAAGACTAAAAGCTCTCTAAGTCTCTTTTAAAACCACATATAAATCGAAGCAGTGAAGATGCATCTAAGCATTATACTACATATACATCTAAGCATTTTTTTCTCTCCCCAAAAAAGCCAGAGCTTTAGTTTCTCACATGTAATGATTTAATCATTTCCATTGTACTAGAAGAATATGTAAGCTGCTTCAAGGTTTTCAGCCAGAATATAGATCTATACATTATGTATTTTCCTCATTTACTTCTGTCATGCTAGATTGTGAGTCTAATTGATCATAAACTGACAATGATACTTCCACTACAATCGATCTGTCTTCTCACAGAAAGCATTTCTTGACAGGAATAAAGAATTTGGAATCTCTTCTGTTAGCAATAAATGCTTCCACCCAGAGCCCTGGAGTCATTTCGCTAACCTGCTGATGCTAATCAGAACCAAGTGACACACTCTTAGCTTCTCTGTGGTCACAAATTGTTCCAGTACTTAATGTTTTTAATGCTGAAGTGTTTCTGCCACTATATTTATGCAGCAAGGTAGATGCTGCATGTGCTGGAGTTCAACACCTACCAAACAACTTAACATAGAGAAGGGTACAGAAGCTGTGTGCAACAGCTTTTTGTGTTGGTGCTTTGTGGTTTTTGTTGCTGTTTGTTGGTTTTGTTTTGTTTGTTTGTTTGTTTTGTGGCACAGCTGAAACTGGATGAGGTTCCAGTTCTTGGCTTAAGAAGGCAAGAGGCCAAAGTGCTATAATCAAAACCAATGCACTCACTCAGGGCCCACAGTTTGTCTACATCTAGATTTTACAAAGAACCTTTTACTAAAATTAAGTAAAGACTTAACTACTGTTAAGGATGTCTCTAATAACTGGAGTCTTAAGCAGCACCTTTAGCTCCAAAATTAAAGCTGCCCTGAAGGTGTGTAGAAAGGCTTCTAACATTTAAATGAATTATTTTCAGAAGAGGAAATTAAAAAAGGACAACACTACTTCAATTTATTCTTTTATCTTGTAAAAGGTCAGAGAAGTAACCATGTTAAAAATTAGTTTAAGAAAAAAAAAAGAAAAAGATATTCAACAGAATCAGGATTGATTGCAGAATTCAGATAGAAAAAATCATTCTTGTAGGTACTCTGAGAACAACCACTCAAACCATAACACAATCTTTGATAGTTTGATCAATACTAGTTTAAGCAGCAATAAAACTTGCTTTGCACCAAAAGTCAATTTTGTACACAAAAGGGTGAGCTCAGGAGTTTTCTAAATAATTTTTGCTATAATAAAAGTGTTTTACTCTGCCACTTCAGGACAGATCGATTGTCCGACATATACCATCTGTTTCTGTGAAAATTGGGACAGAAAATATATATAAACCTATATACGAAGGTTTAAACAATAATGAAATGAAACTTACAATAAAACAGATTGAGCACCTTTTAACAGAATTACTTTTAACACATCATATTTTTCCTAAATTGGAATGGTTTGTCTCTTTTGGATGGTTTATTATTCCTTGCAAGACTACTACTCTAAAATCTAAAGCTTCCAATGTATTATAGAATCTAATATGAAAAGGACGTGTTCTGCTCAAAAGGATGATATTTGCTTCTTTCTCCCCCCAGACGGAATGCAACTCCCAGATAAGGCACAAGTGGCAGAATTTTTAAACAATGTGCAGGATTTCAAAGACATGCTTCACATCCTAAGTGACCTTTCCCAGCTGTGCAGACATTTCCAGAAAGAAAAACTCAGGATCCAGGCTGCATTCAGAAGGAACGTTTCCTTTTTCCCAAGCCAGAAGTCAGTTATCTCTGTGAAATGGAACTATATTTAAGTCTGCAGTGTGGTGGTGCTCACATACTTTTTCATATCAAGTATAAGACAGGTCCTCCAGCCATTAGAAAGGCACCAATGTTACAGCGTTATTCTAAAACACATGAAATGTTCTTGTAGTGTCGAGTGACTAAGAAGTTCTCCTCCCTCTGCCTAACATGCCAGATTTCAACCTAGACCATTCTTTCCTTTCAAAGGTCATCTGAATCAGAACCTGAATCATGAAGAAACCTCTTTCCATGAAACTTGAGTTTTCCTCGCTTGTGTCTTGAAAATCCACATCTATAGTGAGAAAAACTTTGACAGAGTTATAGGAAGAATTCTTTTCAAAGTAAGAGCCCTTCACTATCTTACACATCCCGTTTAGGTGTTCAGTCCCCCTTGGTTTGCATTTTATTTTGCACATGTGGGAGTCAACTGGAGGCAGAGGTACCTCAAAAGACAGCATTTCTTAAACAACATGAAGATTTGACTCCATATTGCACATTAAATTAATGGGAACATTGTTTGAGAAAGGTGCACAGAATTATGCTTCTTGCTAATGAAATGTTTTTTTCTGGACAAGGGAAGTTATTACAAATATTACTAACACAAAAATCTGCATGAGGTTAGTATCTTCTATGGAACAGTAGGTGGAGAAGAATAACTTAAGTCAGTCCCCAAAGAGTTCCTATATCAACACCCATTGGGATTTTACCCACGCTCAGAGATTTTATATCCTTTGTGACTCCCACATTTTCAACCTAGTATGATGTGCTCTAAGGACAGCTTGCTTCCTCTGTTCTATTTCTCTGCCAACATTAGTTGCAGGAATACCTGTAGATCTTGTGTTCCTTCAATATCACATTACAAAATGACTTCCAGGGGGCTGAAAAATATGCTTTTAACTTGTAACCACTGACACCAGAAAATTAAACTACCTGATTTCTCTTGGTGGACACCCACTGTGTTAGTCAATATACCTACTAACATGAGAGTGGGCCAAAATGAAGAGAGACAAGTTTTGAAAGTGAAAAAGAAATCTTCCAAAGCCTTGCCATCTGCAATACATCATATACGAATAGCATACCTTTCCCACTTCATGCTGTTATCCTGCCTCTCAATATATTAGGCCAAAACCAAGAAGTTATTTCTCTCTCAGCAAGAACAAGCTCTTCCTTCAAGCAAGCTCTTATTTCGATTTCTAGAGAATCAACTTCCACACCAGGACTCCAGAATCCTCACAATTAGCACACGTTTCTGTGCATTCAAGACTGCATTCAGCAGAACAATATTGTCTCTTATTTTATGGCTGATATATATGTAACTATTTGATCTAGAGAGAAGCTTAGTATTTCACCCGTGAATGATCACAGGATGAAAAATGGAATAGCCAAAAGATAAATAGTGAGAAATGAAAGATTTAAACCTCTGAAAAGTTTTTCTACATATCCACACGCTAGGTGAGACATCTGCACTGCTTGCAGGTATAGCCCTGTTCCTGCATTACACATTAGATTTGCTGCATCAAGTTTTGAAGAACTTCTATGCAGTCTTGTTTTGGCTCCCAAAAGAATGGATAAGTATGTCCCAGAACTCAATAACCCACCAGGAAGTTTGCAAGAAACTAGGGGACCGATACGAACACCTGAGGAAGCCTCATGGAAGAAAGTATACTGTCTTTTGAAATTTAAGGCTAAATCAAAAGTGTCTGTCTCAGGCTGGACACAGAAAGTCTGTCACATGTAAAGCCCTAGGCAGAAAAGCAACTGTTTGAAGAACTGGCTGTCAGTTTTAACTGGCAGTTGGGGCATTTGACCAGATCTGCAATTCCATCACTGCTTCTGCGTACATCAATTCATGGTATAATCTTGCCACAATTAACTCAAATTCAATAGGCACTGTACAAGATTTCAACTATCTTTTCACCATTTTTGCACGTTTCCCAAAAACTATTAGTTGGAAGTTACATCCCCATGAGAAGAATAAGCATAAACACCTTTGATTACCGCTATCTCTCAATTAACAGCAGGTCACATCTACCTGCATGCTTTGTCTGGGTTCTATTATCCTGCCAACAGGCTGCAGCCATAAACCCAACCTCACCAGGTTTATATTTGCTTTGTGTCTGCAGAGTGGTGCAAAGCAGCTGGTACATATCAGCGATTCTGACTGAATAAAATAATGTTAACGAGCTGGAATTACTCATTTGGTATGAACGGTCAAATTGCAATTCCTTTGCTGTAGGGTTTAGGGCCTGATCCAAAGGCCGCTAAAAACAATGACTTGTACTTGGCACCGAAGGGAGCATATGATTATCATGAGCATGTATCTTAGAGTAGTGGTGTTGGTGGGTTTATATAAGGTATATTCCCCTTTCTCTCCTGATCTGCAGCCATCCAAAGCTTTAAATCCTCTCTAGTAACACTCCTCTTGCTGGAGAAGTCTCGTGCCTGTGGTCCTGCTCCCAGCGTAATCACACCCTGAGTGTCAATGAGGTGGCCACCTGACAGAGAGGGTGGGAAAAGAATAGCTTGTTAAATTACTAAGATAAGAATGTCACTATCGTTTTGTGTCTAAACCTTTTGAAAAATTATATAGTTTGATTTGTAAGAAATGGAATTTCTATCGAGCTTTGGATATAGTCTCCTATTTTTATGCATTTACATGAGATGTAAATCTAGCACATTTAAAATGACTGGTGCTACACAGATGATGAAAGCAATGCATAAAATAAGTTTGAGCTTCACTTCCTCAAGTCAAAGAATTGCCGTTATGGAAAGAAAAGGGAAAGAAAAAAAACACGCTTCCTTTTATCCTATAGTATTCATAAGGAAATTGAAAGACAGGATTGTATTCACTGATCACACTTGGAGTACTCCTTTCAAATACGCTTCAGGTCTCTTCAGGGTCAGCATACATCAGTTCATCAGAAATTTTTAGAGAGGAAGGGAGGGAGAAGCCAGCTTGCTCACTTATGACAGCTTCATCGAGTATCTACAGCATTAATGAAACCAGAGCTGTGCCACCGAGTGTGGCAGTGCACAGGGATATGCAGACACCCCAGCACCCCACACTCTCCGTAGGAGTTATCACCAGAGCTAGTGGAAGTCTGGGCTTCTTAAGGGCGGTACCAACAAACCCAAAGCAAGTTCAAGGCTCATGGCAAGTACCTAGGACTTGGTTTCTGATTGGTAATTGCATGAAGAGCACAACGATAAACAAGACCTTACCAAATAATTGTGTCACGGGTTATCTGTGTTTGGAGGAAACTAGAAGTGATTTCATAAAAACTGCAGTGTCTTCTTTATAACATTATATATTTCTTATAGTATTTTCCCCTGCTAATAGAAGGCCTAATACCATAAAAGCAACACGCCCCATTTCTGATTCAAGACCATGAAGAAAGCTTCTGAGCTTCTGAGGTAGCAGAAGCTTATTTTTCAGCTGTTTAAAGAAAAGCTCATTTGCAAAGTGAAAAGGCACACAATTATTTTTACAAAGGAACTGAAATATGAATGATGTCAGAATATTTTTCTATCTTTTAAAACACTGCTTCCTTCCAAGTATCAAAATCATATGAAAATTTATACACAATTTAAAAATCTCCTTAGGTCAGAACAAAAGTTGGAACACTGATTTTCATTTGTTTTGCAGCTTTCTCAGGCATTTTCTTTGTGCAAGTTCTAGAAAATGAAAATTCTCCACTTACACAAGCAGCAGGCATTTATATTGCTTAACACTGATATGCACAACTGCAAAAATAAAAGGTGATTTAGAAAAACCTCCATTAGAGAAAGCGTTTTCCTTTCAGCCTACATTTCCATGCAGAGCCAACTTTGAAAAAAGAACAGCCAACAGAACTGTAAGCGTTGCCTGTAAACTCTTATTGCAAGGCGATATACGAACAACTGAAGATCAACATCAGCAGCCGTCTGATCTTCATGGATTATTTAGTTGACCCTTAGCAATAACAGACCCTGGAAAGTTAACAGGGGCATGAATTATCAGGTGGCTGATCAAGCAATGAAGCACCAATACAGCAAGTGGAAGACAGATCAAATGACTGAGGAATTTTCTATTTTTGTTACAACTATTTTTTTCTCCCAAGTTCTCTAATAGGCTAAAAGATTACACAGTTAAAAACATTTTGAAAATAGGAGAAAATACAATCAGAGAACAATAATTCCAGCAAAAAATCCTGAATGAATATTGACTGCAGGTCACTAACTCTCTACAGGTACACCCACCTTCACCCTAGTAATAGGTATTCAGTTATCTGCCACACAATGCAAAGAAAAAAAGACAGGAAAGTAAAGCAGGATTTGGGATGTGCTGCCTATAAAGCCCATGGCTTTCAGAAAAGCACTGGCCACCAAGATTGCAATCTCCAGCAATAGAGGTGCACGTGCTTATGTTTTACTTCAGGCCCAATTCATGATCCAAAATTCAGTGCTAAAGCTCTCCTGGAGCTCTCTGTCAATAGGATTTACTCCTTGGATACTCCTTTTTTAAAGGCAAGGCTGAAAATACAGGCCTGACTGTATCATTTCAGTTTGGGAACCTCTCCAAGCTGGTTTACCAATTTTGCGATGGCTGGTAAGACCAGCCTCTCTCCTTCAAATATGGCCTACTTACCACCTGCAATTTTTGCCCCTTTTTTCAGGCTTATGTATGGATGTATCTATATATCTTGTATATATACGCGCATATATATACACACGTGTATACACAGACACATGTATTTCAAGAGGAAGTAGAACTTTTTGCCTCTGGAAGTTCTCAATCTGATACCATTAACGTGCTAGAGATACATCTGAATTTAAAGAAATTAAGATGCTTAAAAAATTTTCAAGGCACTGGGTCTACCTCTAACCTAGATTAACTGAAAAAGAGGGGAGGCTGGAATCCTCACAATATTGCTGTAGTTTGGCACCGTGACACCTCTGCGGTTTGGAAAGACACCAAAGCCTCTAAAAACCATGAAGGATAAAGTATGTGACCACAAGCAATTTCTTGAGATGGTTTCATTTGCTAATAATGCAGTGATCACAACTGAGCACTTCAGTGTGTCTGTGGGTAACCCATAAAGGAAGAAAACTTAAAAGAACTATATAGATCCCATTAAAAAATAAAAATAAAACCCTGTGCCATAGAGGTGCATTAAGCTAACGGGAACACTCTATGTCCACATGATTTCTTTTCCATTGTATTCTACCTACACCATCCCTTATACACTTCAACCAGGCTTTCTTTTACCTCTACAGACACCTTTTGCTCGATTAATTTTTCATTTAGCTCGTAAGACAAATCAGTCTAGACATCAGAGCAATTTCTATTAACAGGAAAAAAAAAAAAAAAAGGAAAAAAAAGCTTTGTAAATAATATTTCTTCTAATCCTGGGCTTCTGTTAAGTGTAAGAATGAAAGTCCCTCACAGCAGAAGCAGCAAGTAGTTAACCTGCTCTTTACAATCAGATATGAGAAGCTCTTTTCTTGCTGCAGGAAATTGGCCCCTTTGTGTGCCAGCTTTATTTTCCCAGGTATCATCTGCCTCCACAGATGTGAGTCATTAAGATCAGAACAACCAAAAGCAATATTTCTATATAATTAAACATTTTAATGTAGTAAAGTAGGTATGGTACAAAAGCCATTAAACATCTCCCTTCAGGAACTTAGCAGTCATCAAACTCAATATGCTGTTCTTAAGAAATCTAGATTCAGGGCTTATATATAACAGTGATGGGTGCTATAGAAAAATTTAAGATCCATTAGCAGGAGGCTTAGATATAGTAGTTACATCTTGCATCTGTGAATGCTTTCGTGATCAGCTTAGGGAACACATCCTACAGAGAAGTCCATAAAAACGAACATTTCACTTATCATGTTTCTGTCTATTTTTTGTTTACAGCTTAAAGAACAGCCCTGTGCCCTTTGATTAGGTATGATGCATTACAGTAAGTCAAAAAAAAAAAGAAAGGGAAAACTATGAATTTCAGATGAAGGAATTATTCATATATTCAGTTGTATGCACTTACATTCCACAAGTGTGTTTGAATGGACAGTTTCAGAAACGAACTCAAAACACTATTAACTTTTCTTATCACTAGCATCCTTTCAGCACATGTGACACCCATATGCCCCTAGAATGGATCCCATTCAATTCTGTTTCCTAAAACAAGGGAATTTAGTGGCAGATAGGCCCCTGTTTCAGGTGGACACATTCAGGCAGTAATGTGTATGATAAAGATGGATTCTGAAGCACAAAGAAATTCATACTTTCTACATAGAAATCATCTTTACTGGTCTTTAGTGCTCTCTTTCCAGAGCACAGGGAAGAGACTAATTATGAAAACCTGATTTCAAAAAATGCATAAAATCCCACTAACTTTTAGCCAGAAATTGCATGCAGAGTCTCTAATTCTTAAGGACTTTGCTGGGTCCAAACTAGATTTAATTGCTCAGTTGAACTGAAGCCCAAAGAGCTGCTAACGAATTACAAGGCTATGGAGTACAGCAAACAAAAAATAGTTTTACCGATTTCAGAGTGAAAAGTACATTTGATGAGGAAATACTTCCTCGTTCATGGAATCCCCACAGTTCTGGTTTGCCATGCAAGGATTCCATCGGCGTAAGCCTTGATTCGGCTGCTACAAACAGGAAGATGCATGCCAAGACTCATTACTTTCTATTACTCTATCCCACTTTTACTACACACTTAATAGATATCATCCTCTTTTGGAACTTTATCTGTCTTGCCCTTTTGTATTTAAAAATCCTGCCAGTGATTTTAAAACATCGTTCTATCACTAAAGATAGTGGAGCAAACCATGCACCATGCCTCATCCTGACAAGAGATGCAGCTTTACACAGGCTGCAAATGTCCTCCACTCTGCCTCTGGAAAAACAAATTAGCTATGTTGGCAGTAGATCATGAGCAGCTCATTTGATGTTTACTTACAGTTACTGTGACTGCTAACACACTCCATGACCTGCTGTTAACTCCTTACCTCACCTCTGCTTTAGTGGCCGCTCCGCACTCAGACAGGCAATTCTCCATTTTTTTCAGCTCTGTTCCAAGTGGCATTGATCCAAGGCACGTGCTTAGGCCCAGACCCCTGAAGTGCTGTCATGCTTCTGTCCGATCAATAACGTACAATCACAGAATATCCTAACTTGGAAGGAGCCCACAAGGTCATCAAGTCCAACTCCTGGCTCCACACAGGGTCCCCAAGAAATCAGACAACATGTCTGACAGCGCCGTCCAAACTTCAACTCCAGCAGGCACAGTGCCGTGACCACGGCCCTGGGGAGCCTGTCCCAGTTCCCCTGCACCTCTGGGTGCAGAACCTTTCCCTATCCCCCAGCCTGACCCTCCCCTGTCCCAGCTCCATGCAGTTCCCTCTGGCCCTGTCACTGTCCCCAGAGAGCAGAGCTCAGCGCCTGCCCCTCCGCTCCCCCCTGAGGGATCTGCAGGCCGCCATGAGGCCTCCCAGTACTGTGGCAGAGCTGAGCAACCCCCACAGGTTCTTTCTTACATCTAGAATAACTTTTCTATACAGGACCACTAAACTATCATACACTTTTCATGTACTGCTCCAAGTTTGATGTATTTGACCTAAAATACTTCCTGTTAATAAATTCATTTCCATAACTAACAATTTTTATTCCGCTTCAAGGCTTTCTAAGTATTGGCAAAGTTGTTCAATTTCCATGGAAACAGTGTGGTCCTAATTCAAACATAAATCTGCAACTGAAGAGTCCTGAGAATTTGCTAACACACCAGCTCCAGGACCAGGCCGGGTACTGCCCCCTCTGATCTTGCCGGGCCAAGCACTCCACAAAGAAATTAAGGCAGAATTGACTTAATTGCAAGTCTCTAAAAAATCATGCCTATAGCTGCTACACAAATAGTAATATATCCAATTATTAAAATATTGACAAATTAATTGCTTTAGGCAACCTAATTTTAAGTGAACTCTATGACCCTCAAATCAATATGCATTTTGCAGGAACTGATCACAGAATACCATGTACAGTTTTCACTGAATTCAGCTAGACAGTAAGCTAAATAAAAAACTACAGCTATTATAGATATGAATTAGCCAGCAAGAATAACTAGAAAAAAAGAAAGTGGGTATTTTTCTGTGTCAGGACACCCAGTGTACATGCCAAAACAGTTAGTTGTTGAGCTGTGCAGAAAAGCAGACTGATTGCCCCACCTACAAAGAATTCATTTCTGATCCATGTGTCAGGTTAAGTATAATTAACATATTTATGCAAAACCAAGAAAAAAAGTGAGGGTCCTAACTGCAAAATAATAATCACACCAGTTTTTTCTATATATGTATTGCTCCTTCACTGTCAATTGCATCTCAGTAGAAATATATCAAAGAGTTCTCTAAACTTACTGAAGCAGCTAATTTTTATCTTGGTGATACACTTCCACAGGCCCATTGTAATGAAGATAAGGTTATCAGGAAGACATAGCAATACTACAGTAAAGTTAAAATGAAAAGAATAATAAAGATTTAAAAGTCTGCACAATAAAACTATTGAGTAAAACAACTTAAAACTCCAACTTTGATAGCACCTATTTTTCCATATAAGCAGAAACCAATTCTTTGGAATTCTTTTTGACACTGTAATGTGACTGGCTATTCAACAAACACGTATGGGAACGCAAACGGTAACAGGATCTGGACATGCACCTGTTGACTCTTTATAAACAAGAAGGAGCAAACTAAAAAATAATAATAAAAAAAAAGACTAATTTAAGCAACTGGAATGACAAAGCTTGAATCAGCTACCAAAATGTAGTAATATACTCATGCTATCAACTCTTTGCAACTCAATCTTCCTCTTGGTTCACCCGGAGCATCTGTTGCATTAGAACTTGGCAGAATTAATAAAACCTAATGTTTCTCCTCCATCAAAATGCTTTATCTCTTCACATACTGTTAACAACTTTCAACACACAAAGCCCACCCATCATTGTGACAACAGATCAAGTCAATGTGAGTCCCTATGTAGCAGGTGCAATGCCTAAGCAATTCAAGGAAGGAATGGAATTGAGCTTTATCGTTTGAAGACTGTGCATCATGTTACAATAGCTAAGTTCATATAATTTTCAAGCTAATAGACTAATCATAACTCCATAATCAAGGAGTCATAATTCCATGATCAGATGTACTACAATTTAGAAGAAATGAGAGATCATAAAAATTGTCTCACATTATTATATTTTCATTTTACAAACCATTAAAATCAAATACTATTTAGTTGTTAATATATCATTTTTATTAAACTTTCTTATTGATTAGATTTTCTAGTTGTTTAAAAATTTTTCTTTAAATTTATTTTTTAAAAAAAGCTTTTAGCTTAAAACTCTTTGAATAAAAGCACTGCGTAGCACCATAGGGATCTTCACCTATGTTGAGCCTTAGCTTTCTAGAAAAATATTTTACATTGAACTTATATATTGAAAGCTGGTAGGGAAAGGAAAATTAAACATATATATGGTATATTCCAAGTTAGTTCTACATATTATCCACCCAGTCTTCCACAAAATTCTTTAGTTTAGCATTTACCAATACGGAAGTAGGTAAAGAAATTTAATTCCCTCAGTTTACTCCCTCAAACCAAAAAAAACTTGAATTGTTCCTTTAAAATTCCTAACATTTAATATGCAGGGAGGGGCTGGGGGGGGGGGGGGGGGGGGGACACTATTATTTGCTGAGCAATTATTTACTAAATTAACTTGTTTCAAAACAAAATGAGAAAATCAGCCAATACACGTAATCCTGTTTTACATGCCAATACCACATAAATAGCAGAGGTTCTTCTTTAGAGGTGTAAATGCTTGACTTCATGTGATGACATCAGCAGGCAGGGTGGTATTAAAATGCTAATTTAAGATTTACTTTTTTCTTTTAACATATGCATGGCTTTTAAGTCAATAAATTTATTGAAATACTATGTTAACCTATATCTTCAGCATTATTACACATACGTTTCCTCTACTTTTACAATATATTTACTTCTTTCATGTTTGTATGAGTATTCACGAATGATACCAGTAATTTATTCACAATATACTGCAAAGCCTGTATTCAGAGCCTGTAGTTTGCTCCAATATGCCACCTCACATAAAAATTTGATGTGCAAGTAATGGTGAAAGAGGGAAAAATGCTTCAGAATATGGTAGAGGTAATAAACAAAACAGGTTATTGAGTGAATACGCTCGAGTAACCCTCAGGCAAAATGACAGGCCAGTAAATTACTTCAGTATTTTCCCCTCTATGCTCCAATAACAGCTAAGCACTTAGTGTTTGCCAAAAAGAGGTCAAAAAATCCATGCAGGAGAAAACCTAGTTTTATCTGCCTCTGGGACAGAAAGTATAAAGGAATTTTCAATGTGTCTCTGATGTGCTTTGCTCCTCTTATTTTCATTTTTAGGTAATAATTCATTTTGCATAAGTTAAGGTATGGTTCGTAATCGTGTTCTAAAAGCTCTAAGAAAAAAACAAGATAGGCTAATTCCTAGGAATGATATAAAGTAATTAAATGCTTAATTAAATAAACCTTTTACCAGTAATCACCATCTACTAGAATTTTGCAGGACAAGTAAGAAGCTTTGACTTTGCTTCCAAGTTCCAAACTAGAGAAAGGCAGCCATCATACAAACAAATTTGGGAGAACTGGTAAAACAAATAAATCTACAACAAGTTATTCAAAGATTCTTGGAATTTTGAAAGAGATTTCTGTAACAAGCCTTTAAGTAAGGACTAGTTTAAATCTTCTTTTTCAATAGATGACAGAACTATAGATAAAATCTGTTACAGTTAGAAAGACATTTTACTTCTTTCAACTGCAGGATTGTTGCCTAGCCTACGAGGGAATATTTCTTGAATGAACCACTATTTAAGGAGACCACATCTCTAAGAAACATATTTTTCTAATTCACATAGTTGCTTCTCAAAATTTTATGTGAATTTATAGTCAGGATACACAGAAAGGACAATAAAATTTGAATCCCGTTAATGGGATACTTTTTTTGTATTGTGCTTTGTATTTTATGTAATTTAAAAGTTGATACCCCAAACCAGCTAAAAAACAGCGTGCTCTGCAGTTCAGTCGTATAGATTGTTTTCCTTTTTTTCTATTTTGTCATAAAGAGCTCTTTTAAATAAAACACTGTTTCAATTGTTATAACAAGACATATGAGCTGACAGCTTTTTCTGTTGTTTAAAAGAAATACTTGAGCTGAGTGAATAATTCCTTTGTGAATAATTTATTTGATCAATTTTGCTATTTCCCTGTTTACAAATTGTTTGTACAAATGGTACAGCTATGGAAAAAAAAAGATGCTGCATTGGGAATATGTAGAGATTCCTAAAATATCACAGAATAAAATATTTTTTATAAACTGCTGAAGTCAGCCTACAGACTTCTGTAGCTAGAATATTTTTCTTTCTCTCTCTTCATTGGCTGAAATAAAAGCCTATTACAAGTCTACTTTCTAGGAAAAATTATTAAAAACATTGCATTGTCAATCAAAACTGTGCTCTTCTCCAAGAAGAAAGCAGTTTTCTTTTAACATATCATGGCATCACAGAGCTTGAGTTGATGTGGTCACCTTAAGACTCAAGGAAAATTGTGACGGTGTTTCAACAACAGAAAAACAAAGCTAGTTCTCCTCTAGCTGTGTCAAGGGGCTTTCGACATTATGCCAAGAATTCTGATCAACTGGGAAGGCTTTAGCTGTGGTTTTGATTTTCATTTTAACAACTTTCCTATATTTGCAAGTCACAAAGTTAAAGGAATATTGACAATTCAGTATTAAAATAGCTAATCTAAAAATAAATAAATAAATAAATAATAAAGAACAGCAGAGTAACTTTGCCAACCAAGTTTCTCTTCAGGTCTGACATAACCTCTTCCCAGTAAAAAGGCAGAGGGGAGCTGTTTCCACTCTTCTCTCGGTGATAAATGGGAAATGAGTGAAATTTACCATTAAAAATACATGAAATAATGCTCTACCTCAAGGTCTCTCTTGATTGTTTTAGTTCTTCAGAGGCATGGTTAGGAAAGGATTAAGCTTGGCAAGAGGAGGGTGGCATGTACAGCACGGTACGATTAACATGACTGCTTCGTTTGATAGGTTGGATCCTAACCTTACAGTGCTAGAGTTACGTGATTGATTCTTCGTGAACATAGGTATAAAAATGTGGTCACTGCTATATCCAAGTATTTTGTATAATCTGAAGCCACAATTTAAATGCCTGGTACCAAGATTTTCAATTCCATGTCACAACATCTTTTATTAATATATCATCTAGGAACAGGAGCCTGTCCCGTTGTTACTCAAGCAGTGCTTGCAGGGCCAGGCCAGTGCTCTGTCTTGTGTGGATTCACGAGTGCCAGGCAACAGAGGTTACTTAACATTAAGTAACATAAATTTTTCTGGCAGCAGTTTATCAATGCTTGTTAATCACATCCTCAAAGACATTCCCCTGCTCATGCTTTTGAAGGCAGATGAAGTTTTGCCATTGGCTGCAAGGAGCTAGGAAATCACACAGGAAATCTTCCTCAAGTAAAGTTCACAACCAAACCAAACATGAAATAAATAAATGTACCGGGGGGGACGACACAACACGGCTCCATTCATAACGGGCTTTACCCAGCCCCTAAGTAATGTCTTCAGCTAGTTATGTCTTCCTAGCCAGCATCAAGGGATGTTTTACTTAGCATCCCTAGAAAAAGTGCTTTAGCTGCCTAAATATATTTGCAATGTTTAATTAACAAAAAGATGTTAATTATTAATCACATTAACATAAGGTAACATTATAAAGCTCCTAACTACACAGCCTTAGTGATAACAAATGCATCTCTGAAGCCTTCCATGAATATAATAAATTAAAGGTAGGTACTGCTGGAAAGCCACAGGAACTTACGGTTCTCTTTAATTTAGTCCTGCTGGGCTGATAAACTAGAGATCTATGATTAACTAGAATTATAATTAAGGAAGCAATACGATCTGATGAGAATTCAAGTAGCAGAGTTCAAATCTTAGATGCTTGCAAATTTCCAACATTATCTTAGAAAGCCTTAGCTTTTCCCCAGGTTTTCCTATCTGTAAATTGAGGATTGTATTTTATTTACTTTACAAGAATATTATGCAATGAATTAATGTCCACGGATCCCTGCCTGAGACGAAAACAAACAAACAAACAAACAAAACAGCATTACACAAACACACATCTTATTTAAGGAGGAACTGAGCCTTTTAAAAGGGAGAACTGCAGACATCTTCCATTCCAAACTCTCTTAGACACAAAAAAGTACTTGGTGTAGAGGCAACCTGAGATTCACAGAGCTGACAGGTGGATGCCCCAGGAGTGATCATGACACTCCTACCCCCTAGCCCATACACATTTTGAATGTTAATAACTGGAACATACAGATCATGATGTAGAGGACTGAAAAGTAGAAGCAAACGTGAGTAAGACAATGAAATCAGAACAGAGCCCAAATCTGTAATATTTAGAGAAACTTAGGAACAGCGGTTCTGCAAATTTAATACAGAGATCCTGGAGGTAACAAGGTCACAGAGAAAACCACAAGAACTTAAAGTCAGATGCTAAAAAACTGAAGCAGAAGATAAAATTTACAGTAGCAGCTATGTGAACAAAATCCTGAAACTGGCCATACTGTGATCAGAATGCTGCTGATTCTTATTCACTTCTGATTCCCATTCTCTTTCCTTTTCAGAGATCTGAATAAAGACATAAATGTTGTGTGTCCTAACTCCACTGCTCTTTAACCACTTAGACCATGTAAAAGGGCTTCATGCCAATCAGAACTGGTAGCTCAGATGTCAGTTTGGATATAAGCATCGATAATGACAGTCAGTGGAGTTGCTCAGGAAGTGAAACAGACCCAGTGACTTCACTGTGAATTTTGAATTGGAAGAAATTGCAGGTTACAGCCTGAAAGATTAGAAAATTTGAGGCTGCAGTTTCAGCTGATGCACAAATTTATTTTTATCACCTTTTACACCCCACTTTGCCTTCAACTTCCAATTTATGGCATTGTGAAAAGTAGCAATACCAATTATGCTGATGCCCTTACTCATATTGGGCAGCACTTACTTGCCTAAGTGTCATTGAACTGAGTGTGAATCTCTAAATCACGAGGATGTATGTTTGTATGACCCACTTCCCAGATGGGCCACACACTGAACTTGAAAGCTGATGTCCTGGTTTCAGTTAGAACAGAATTAATTTTCTTCCTAGTAGCTGGTGGAATGCTGTGTTTTGGCTTAGGATGAGAAGAGTGCTGATAACACCCCGATGTTTTAATTGTTGCAGAGCAGTGCTTATACCAAGCCAAGGACACCTCAGACTTTTGCTCTGTCCTGCCAACAGGCAGGCTGGGGGTGCAGTAAGAGCTGGGAGGGGACAGACCCAGGACAGGTGACCCGAACTAGCCAAAGGGGTATTCCATACCATCTGACGTCATGCTAAACAATATATAGGGGTGGCTAGCCGGGGGGAGGGGGCCGGACTGCTCGGGGTTAAGCTGGGCATCGGTCAGCGGGTGGTGAGCAATTGCATTGTGCATCACTTGTTTGTACATATTATTATTAGTAGTACTGTTATCATCATTGTATTATTATTATTATTATTATTATTTTCCTGTCTTATTAAACTGTCTTTATCTCAACTCACGGGCTTCACTTTCCATTTCTCTCCCCCGTCCCAGAGAGGGAGGGGGGAGGGTGAGCGAACGGCTGCGTGGTGTTTAGCTGCCAGCCGGGTTAAACCACGACAGTCTTTTTGGCGCCCAACGTGGGGCTCGAACGGTTGAGATAACGGCAGATCTGACTAGAGTGTGTTAAACTAAAATTGGTATAAGTATTAGACCTGCTTAATAGTCACTTGTCATAATGCTGATTGCTTTAATCTCAACTGTGCTGCGCCTGTTTTCCAAATTGAGTATTATAGCACGTTATTTTCCGCATGTGCTCTCTGTCATGTTGTTTATCCTCTCCGGGCCCTGGTTTCAGACCATTATGGTACTGTGTGTTGTATCAGTGGCTTATGAGATGATGAAATATCTGGCCATGACTCTAACCTGGTATTTGTACTCAGTAACATCTTCGATTCTATACTTTGGAAACTGTATTTTGGAAACTATTAGCAATTGTATCTGTTGCCTTTTTTCATTAGGGAGTCAATCTGTGGAGGGGAAAGGGGAAGATAATTTTTCTTACTTGATCACTCTCCCTTTCTCCTTCACCACCCCTGTACCCTCCTTGGTCACTCTCCCTTCCTCCTTCACCACCCTCTTATCCTCCGAGTTTATTACAATAGCTCTCCAAGATATTGAATATCCTTGGGATACTCAGACCAGCATAGTCCTGTTGTTCTGCCTCCTGAATGCACTTCAGGTTCTGCTTAAAGTTAAACAACTACTTAGGAAACTCATCCGGAGATCTGCCCGGAGGCAGTATAGTTGTGGGTGGCAGGGAGTATGGGAGGATATGGGCAGGCATCTAGACCAGTTGGCACCCCCAGTGTTTTGGAAATTCACCCCTGAACAAGTGCAAAATCCTCAAAAACTGGCAGAATGCTTGAATAAAAGGTGTCGCGATTCGGAAAGTTCCAAAGTAACACAAATCATTGTAACATGCTGGGGCCTGGCTTACGCCTATCGAGCTGCCATGGATACTGCTATCAACTTAGTGACAGACCCTGCGGCCACTCCAAGTCCCGTGACAGATCCAACGGCCACTGTGACCCCTACGGTGGACTCTGCAGCCGCTCCAGTCCCAGCTTCTGCAGATGCTCCAGTCCCAGCTCCTGCAGCCACTCCAGTCCCAGTTCCTGCAGCCGCTCCAGTCCCAGCTCCTGCAGCCGCTCCAGTCCCAGCTCCTGCAGCCGCTCCAGTCCCAGCTCCTGAAGCCGCTCCAGTCCCAGCTCCTGAAGCCGCCCCAGTCCCAGCTCCTGAAGCCGCCCCAGCTCCAGTTCCTGCAGCCGCTCCAGCTCTGGTTCCTGCAGCTGCTCCAGTCCCAGCTCCTGCAGCTGCTCCAGTTCCAGCTCCTGCAGCCGCTCCAGCTCCGGTTCCTGCAGCCGCTCCAGCTCCAGTTCCTGCAGCCTCTCCAGTTCAAACTCCTGCAGCCGCTCCAGCTCCGGTTCCTGCAGCTGCTCCAGTTCAAGCTCCTGCAGCCGCACCAGTTCCAGCTCCTGCAGCTGCTCCAGCTCCAGCTCCTACTGCTGCTCCAGTCCCAGCTCCTGCAACTGCTCCAGCTCCAGTTCCAGCTCCTGTAGCCGCTACAGCTCCGGTTCCTGCAACTGCTCCAGCTCCTGTAGCCGCTCCAGCTCCTGTGGCCGTGTCAGAGAAACGAGCTGTAGCAGTGCAAGTTGACCCTGCAGAGGGCATTCCAACCCCTGTGGCAGACCCTGTAACAAAGTCAGAGAAACGAGCAGTAGCAGTGCAAGCTGCCCCTGTAGAGAAGGTGAAAATATGGTACAGAAATTCAAGTCGTTTAGAACGCAGAGAGTCTTCTGCCAATCCAGGTAAGGCTTCTGCCAAAACTAAGTATAGAGATGACGAAGATGATGACGACGCTGGGCCGTCAAGGATTCAGGAGGAGGAAGATGAGGATGCCGAAAGAGCAACAGTAACTACCCGAAGCCTAAACGAGCGCGAGCTACGAGATGTGCGAAAAGATTTTGGTCGCTGTATAGGTGAGCAGCTTGTCACCTGGCTGCTCCGGTGCTGGGACTCTGGAGCCAATTGTGTGGAATTAGACGGCAGGGAAGCCAAGCGGCTGGGATCCCTTGCTCGAGACGCCGGCATTGACAAAGCAATTGCAGATGGAGCACGACCCACCAGCCTCTGGAGGCGTCTCCTCTCAGCTGTGAGGGAAAGGTATCCCTTCAAGGAAGATATTTTATGTCTACCAGGCAAGTGGACCACTATGGAGAAGGGAATCCAGTACCTGAGGGAATTAGCCGTACGGGAAGTGATTTATGAGGATCCAGACCTCAAACAAACATCCACAGATCCAGATGAAGTCAAGTGTACACGACCCATGTGGCGGAAGTTTGTACGGAGTGCACCATCATCATATGCCAGCTCATTGGCAATAATGGCCTGGAAAGAGGATGAGGAACCCACAGTGGGTGAAGCGGCTAAACAACTCCGGCAGTACGAAGAAAGTCTCTCCTCTTCCTTACAGGCCTGCGTCTCAGCTGTGGAGAAACTTTCTGAAAAGGTTCACCAACTTGAAGAGAATCTATTGTCCTCCCCACCTGAACCAACCAGTGCCCACCGACCAAAGGAGAACACTTGGGAGAAACTTTCTGAAAAGGTTCACCAACTTGAAGAGAGATTATTCTCCTTCGCACCTGTACAAAGCAGTGTCTCAGCTGTCAGGGGTAGGCGTTCACCCACACAAGGAAGACGATATGGTGGGTACTCACCCCGTGCCACCCTGTGGTTTTACTTACGAGACCATGGAGAGGACATGAGAAAGTGGGATGGAAAATCTACCGCGACCCTAGAGGCACGGGTACGTGAGTTGCAAAAGAAAACAATCAGGAAGAAGGGATTCTCTGAAAAGTTTGCTGCTCCAACTTCCAGCAGACAGTCCTTCAAACACAGAAACGAGGAAGATTCTGACCAGGATTAGGGGGGCCCTGCCTCCAGCCAGGGGGAGGAAAGGGACAATCGAGTTTATTGGACTGTGTGGATTCGATGGCCTGGCACATCAGACGCACAGAAGTATAAGGCTTTAGTAGACACCGGTGCACAATGCACTATAATGCCATCGAGCTATAAAGGACCAGAGCCCATCTATATTTGTGGAGTGACAGGGGGATCTCAGCAGTTGACTGTATTGGAGGCTGAAGTGAGTCTGACTGGGAATGAGTGGGAAAAGCACCGTATTGTGACTGGCCCGGATGCTCCATGTATCCTTGGCATAGACTATCTCAGAAGAGGATATTGCAAGGACCCAAAAGGGTTCCGGTGGGCTTTTGGTATAGCTGCCTTAGAGACAGAGGGCATTAAACAATTATCTACCTTGCCTGGTCTCTCAGAGGACCCCTCTGTGGTGGGGTTGCTGAGGGTCGAAGAACAGCAAGTGCCAATCGCTACCACAACTGTGCACCGGCGGCAATATCGCACTAACCGGGACTCCCTGATTCCCATCCATAAGCTAATTCGTCAATTGGAGAGCCAAGGAGTGATTAGCAAGACTCATTCACCTTTCAATAGTCCCATATGGCCAGTGCAAAAGTCTAATGGCGAGTGGAGACTAACAGTGGACTATCGTGGCCTGAACGAAGTGACGCCACCACTGAGTGCTGCAGTGCCGGACATGCTGGAACTTCAGTACGAACTTGAATCGAAGGCAGCCAAGTGGTACGCCACAATTGATATCGCTAATGCATTTTTCTCCATCCCTCTAGCAGCAGAGTGCAGGCCACAGTTTGCTTTCACTTGGAGGGGAGTCCAATATACTTGGAATCGACTGCCCCAGGGGTGGAAACACAGCCCTACCATTTGCCATGGGCTGATCCAGTCTGCACTGGAGCAGGGGGAAGCTCCTGAACACCTGCAGTACATCGATGACATTATTGTGTGGGGTGACACAGCAGAGGAAGTTTTCGAGAAAGGGAAGAAAATAGTCCAAATCCTTCTGAAAGCTGGTTTTGCCATAAAACAAAATAAAGTCAAAGGACCTGCACGAGAGATCCAGTTTTTAGGAATAAAATGGCAAGATGGACGTCGTCAAATCCCAATGGATGTGATCAACAAAATAACAGCTATGTCTCCACCAACTAACAAAAAAGAAACACAGACTTTCCTAGGTGTTGTGGGGTTTTGGAGAATGCACATCCCAAATTACAGTCTGATTGTAAACCCACTCTACCAAGTAACCCGTAAGAAGAATGAGTTTGAATGGGGCCCTGAACAACGACAAGCCTTTGAACAAATTAAGCAGGAAATAGTCCATGCAGTAGCCCTTGGGCCAGTTCGAACAGGACCAGATGTAAAGAATGTGCTCTACACTGCAGCCGGGGAAAACGGCCCCACCTGGAGCCTCTGGCAGAAAGAACCTGGGGAAACTCGAGGTCGGCCCCTGGGGTTTTGGAGCCGGGGATACAGAGGGTCTGAGGCCCGCTATACTCCAACTGAAAAGGAGATACTGGCAGCATATGAAGGAGTTCGATCTGCTTCAGAGGTGGTCGGTACTGAAGCGCAGCTCCTCCTAGCACCCCGATTGCCAGTACTAGGCTGGATGTTCAAGGGAAGGGTCTCTTCTACGCATCATGCAACTGATGCTACATGGAGCAAGTGGATTGCACTAATTACTCAGCGGGCTCGAATAGGAAACCCCAGTCGCCCAGGAATATTGGAAGTGATTATGGACTGGCCAGAAGGTAAATACTTTGGGATATCATCAGAGGAGGAGGTGGGTCGTGCTGAAGAAGCCCCACTGTACAACCAGTTACCAGAAAATGAAAAGAAATATGCCCTGTTCACTGATGGGTCCTGTCGTATTGTGGGGAAGCATCGAAGATGGAAGGCTGCTGTATGGAGTCCTACACGACGAGTTGCAGAAGCTGCTGAGGGAGAAGGTGAATCGAGTCAGTTTGCAGAAGTGAAGGCCATTCAGCTGGCTTTAGACATTGCTGAACGAGAAAAATGGCCAGTTCTCTATCTCTACACCGATTCATGGATGGTAGCAAATGCCCTGTGGGGATGGTTACAGCAATGGAAGCAAAACAACTGGCAGCGTAGGGGCAAACCCATCTGGGCTGCTGCATTGTGGCAAGATATTGCTGCTCGGGTAGAGAACCTGGCTGTGAAAGTACGTCACGTAGATGCTCATGTGCCCAAGAATCGGGCTACTGAAGAACATCAGAACAACCAGCAGGTGGATCAGGCTGCTAAGATTGAAGTAGCTCAGGTGGATCTGGATTGGCAGCATAAAGGTGAATTATTTATAGCCCGATGGGCCCATGACACCTCAGGCCATCAAGGTAGAGATGCAACATACAGATGGGCTCGTGACCGAGGGGTGGACCTGACCATGGACGCTATAGCACAGGTTATTCATGACTGTGAAACATGTGCTGTAATCAAGCAAGCCAAACGGTCAAAGCCTCTTTGGTATGGAGGACGATGGCTGAAATATAAATATGGAGAGGCCTGGCAGATTGATTACATCACACTCCCTCAAACTCGCAATGGCAAGCGCCACGTACTTACAATGGTGGAAGCAACCACCGGATGGCTGGAAACATACCCTGTGCCTCATGCCACCGCCCGGAACACTATCCTGGGCCTTGAAAAGCAAGTCCTATGGCGACATGGTACCCCAGAAAGAATAGAGTCAGACAATGGAACTCATTTCCGAAACAACCTTATAGACACTTGGGCCAAAGAACATGGTATTGAGTGGGTGTATCACATCCCCTATCATGCACCAGCCTCCGGGAAAGTTGAACGATACAATGGACTGTTAAAGACTACATTGAAAGCAATGGGTGCTGGGACATTCAAAAACTGGGATACGCATTTGGCAAAGGCCACCTGGCTAGTCAATACTAGGGGATCTGCCAACCGAGCTGGACCTGCCCAATCAAACCTATTACGTACTGTAGATGGGGATAAAGTTCCTGTAGTGCATGTAAAAAATATGCTGGGTAAAACAGTCTGGGCTACTCCTGCCTCAGGAAAAGGCAAACCCATTCGTGGAATTGTTTTCGCTCAGGGACCTGGATACACTTGGTGGGTGATGCAAAAGAACGGAGAGGTCCGGTGTGTACCTCAAGGAGATTTAATACTGGGTGAGAATAGCCCATGAACTGAATTGTACCATGTTAATTGCTATATAATACTGTATGTTACCACTACCATGACTACTATAGGTGACTAATTAGAATGTATGGAAAAGAGTGTAACCTGAGCATGACATAAATGGTATGGAATAAGGGGTGGATAGATGTCCTGGTTTCAGTTAGAACAGAATTAATTTTCTTCCTAGTAGCTGGTGGAATGCTGTGTTTTGGCTTAGGATGAGAAGAGTGCTGATAACACCCCGATGTTTTAATTGTTGCAGAGCAGTGCTTATACCAAGCCAAGGACACCTCAGACTTTTGCTCTGTCCTGCCAACAGGCAGGCTGGGGGTGCAGTAAGAGCTGGGAGGGGACAGACCCAGGACAGGTGACCCGAACTAGCCAAAGGGGTATTCCATACCATCTGACGTCATGCTAAACAATATATAGGGGTGGCTAGCCGGGGGGAGGGGGCCGGACTGCTCGGGGTTAAGCTGGGCATCGGTCAGCGGGTGGTGAGCAATTGCATTGTGCATCACTTGTTTGTACATATTATTATTAGTAGTACTGTTATCATCATTGTATTATTATTATTATTATTATTATTTTCCTGTCTTATTAAACTGTCTTTATCTCAACTCACGGGCTTCACTTTCCATTTCTCTCCCCCGTCCCAGAGAGGGAGGGGGGAGGGTGAGCGAACGGCTGCGTGGTGTTTAGCTGCCAGCCGGGTTAAACCACGACAGCTGAACAGAGAAAAAATGACTTTTCCTCAAATCAGTTTCATAAACTCATCTGAAAGGTGACCTAATCCTAAAATAATGAAATGCAGTTTCAAGCCTTATGCTAGCGGCATGCAGAATTCCAGGTAAGATATTTACCCGTAATGAAAATCAATAGAACTTGAGGTCCTAAGTCACTTAGGTGTTTTGCAATATTTAACTTAAGACTACTCCCACTAGTGTATGATTTTCATAATTACCTACTGTTGGCCTCGCTCTGCTCTGCTTCTGCTGAAATCAATTACTGTTTTCCATTGACTTCAGAGGGAAGAGAGTTAGGTCACTGTTGAAGTCTTTAACAAATTCACACATTTGTAAAAAGTTTAAAAAAATAAAAAAGTCACAGTTTAAGTATATTGAGACCATTAAAAGCTACATTACACCGTCTTTCTAAGAACTATACATTTCTTTTAGAAACTGTGCAAATAGGGGTAATTTTCTGTATTTACATCTCCTAAAGAGTAAATACTTTGCAAACACATAAATTATTCTAAAACATGTATCAAGGTAATATCTTTAGCAAATGTAGGTCAATCTCACATGCCAGGAGTAATAGTTATGTAAGACATGGCAAACAAGGAAGACACAGACAAGGAATAAAAAAATACAGTATTATGCAAATAACAATTTTCCCCAAAATGTAATAACAGTCACTATTAAAAACTAACCTGAAACCGTATTATTTCACTGTTCATAAAGAACTGATGTAGTAAACACCATAAAGATGATAACAACGATAGTCTCATTAGCAGAGTTGGGTAGCAAATTATACAACCTTTCACAGAGAATTAATCTTCCCAATCTTCCCTCCCCTCATTCATTTATACCTCCTGCTGAGAAAAATAAAAAAATAAAATAAAATTAGTTTGAGGCAGATTGATTGTATTGACCTTCTTTCAGTTAAATTAAACCTGCTGTAAAACTGAATTGGCAAGCCTCAAGTCATCCAGGCATGATGTTCACAGATAGACACAGATTCAAGGGGGAAATTACGTGTTTCAGGTTCTGAAAGGCTAATGCTGATCAACGGTTTAAAAAATGCCAAGAAAGAACCCAGATGTTCAAAGAGTAATCACAAAGATAAAAGCTTTCAGTTAAGGCCAGCAAATTTCCATATTCTGTGACTCTACCAACAAGGAAGTTGTAGTTGTGCACACACCTAGCCAGCCATTCTTCTCAGAAGCTCAGCACCATGTTGAGAGCCATCATTCCTTGAGTTCATCATTCCTTGAGTTCAAATTATCTATTTATGTAATTTTGTGGGTTTTTCTTTTCTTTTTTTTTTTTTTTTTTTTTTTTTTTTTTTTTTTTTTGAGGTGAAATTGATAGGCAGGGACACAGACATGCTCATCTAAGTGAAGGTTGTTAAGAAAACTGTTCTTCACTTTCCCGTAGAAGTGAATTGAAAAACTAAACCTCTCCCATTTCTTCCTGCCTCCTCCTGTTACTTGCTATTCATCATCGTTTTGACTGCTCCCTCCTAAGTGTTGCACTGCTTGCTTAACTTTAATTTCTTTAGAGTGACAACACCAAAGTGCTTTCTTTGCCAGTGACCCAGCCTCGCCGAGCAGCACAGAAGTGGCTCGGCAGACACAGACCAGCTGGCTGCACCTCAAACAAGGCTGGAGCAGGAAGGAGAGCGAGAGTCCCACGGTCCTCGCCTGCCTCTGAGCAAACAAATTCATGAATGAAGTGTAGGTTCCAGTGCCAGGATATTTAATAAAAATAAATACCTCTGATGAGACAGTAATTTTTTTTATTGATTTGGCTTGCTCTCACATTGCACATGGTTCTCTAAGAGGTCTCTCTGCACTGCTGACATCCAGCGTGTCCCCCCAGGCCCCCTGCCCAGTTCCTGCAGTACAGCCCCCAGATAACACAGCCTTGGGTCCTTTGATCGGGAACCTCCCAACTTTCCTCCCTCATCCAGGTTTCAGTTCCCTCAGCCAACCATCAATAAAAAATCACTGTTTCCGAGCAGTTCAGTTTACAGCGTGCTCATTGCAGCTTTCCAAGTGCACGTCATTAGTTGCAAACATACATGCCTTAAACAGACCCATTCCAGAGTAGGCCACTAGGAAATTACTTTTAAATATAGACATATTTTGCACACAAATACGCTCCTCTCTAGCAGATGGAAAATTTTGTTCAACTAGTGCTGTTCCTGAATCTTAACTACATGAGGCTTTTAAAGTGTTGTAAAGACAAAAGATGAAGTAAAACCAGTCAGCAGGGCTTTTCCCTTCTGGATTACACAAGAACTTAGAGCTCTTCTGTAATAAATTTACTTTGACAGCTGCTAAAAAATTTACCAAGCTTGACAACATGCGCAGAAAGCCAAACAGGACAGAGAATTCAGTGGGGTTTCCTGCCGACCCCAGGAAAATCTCTTTATTTTAAAGAAAGATTTAATTATATTTCTGTGGTAAATGATAGATCTGTTAGCCATATTCTGCTCTCCCACAGATGCTATTTTATGTAGTCATTTTGTGGACAATGTATTTTTCTCCCATCTATAACTCCGAGGAATAAATAAGTTCAGTTTGAGCAAACGCTGGATTGTATTTGGAATATAAAACACACTGCCTTGTCAGGAAAAGTAAGGTCTCCTTTTCAGACCAAGATAAAGCAGAAAAACAGTGCTTTGATGATTTCAACAATGAATTTGGAGAAGCGACTTTGAAGAATTCTGAGCTTCTCAGAGTTTCACTTTCAGCTACAAAAGAAGATTACTTTGATTTTTCACCTATATGGATTTGAATCCATCTCACTTTCCTTCTTAATGCTTCCAAAGTGCTAATGGCAGCGCAAAAGACTTCAGTGGTTGAACATAAATGAAAACAAATTGCAGGAACTGTGGCCAAGCTAAGTACTGGGACTGCTGCATGTCAAATGAGAATCAACTGTTTACTCTGCTCGTTCGGGGCCGAGTGCTGCATTGATTTGTTTCAACTGCACGCCACAATAATATTTTTTATCTCAGCCCAAAGCCTTGGCTCTCTCAAATTTTGAAGGCGATAACCCAGTATATTATAGGAAGAACATGTGCTATCAAGTAAAGCTTTAAATGTGATTGACTGAAATATATTGATTTTGCATGGTTGGACTTGAAATGTAATTTTGAGCAGAAGAAAAAGGGCTGTAGGTCGCCACTGCTGCAAAGACCACATGTGCAAAGCAACAGAAGAAATTCCTCACTACATAAAAATAACCTTTCCTAAATATTAATCACCTTTGAAACATCCCTTCCTTTTGGTGTTTGTTTGTATTTCTGTGTGCTGAAAGTGAAACATTTCAAATGAATTATGGCTGAAAAGAAGTTGCTGAGCAATATTTATGTCATACCTTAGGAGGGCACTGCAGAACACAAAGGGACACGGGAGAAATGTAGGATGTAACAGTTTCTTCACAAAGTTTACACGGAAATTTAGCATTTAATCTTAAAGAAATTTTTTTCCCTGGCTGAAAGGAGATAAATCATACCCAAGTACTGTGGGCGAGAGCATCCCAGACAGATAATCTAAGCATCTAAAACATTCCTCGCCTACTTTCAGAAACTAATAATTAATGGCACATAAAAAGTCACTTTACTACACAGGTAAGTACCATATATTCACTTTATTTCACTGTGAAAAAATATTGATTTCAGCATCCCCTTGAGATTTTAGGAGTATGTGTCCATGAACTTCTCTTCCTAACTGAAAATGTGTTAGGAATTGAAGAATTCTCCAGATCTCTAAATAAACCAGTTTAAGTCATACTTGGCGTCTTTCTGTAAAAATGACATTTTGGAATTAGCAAGTTACAACAGTACAGATTTTTTATTTTTACTTTTTATGAAAACCAATTTCTACAAGTCTTAAATGGAAGAAAGATTAATTATTTTTATCAAGTAATCTTATTCCTCCCGCTCTTAAATGTTTAAACTATCAATGACTAAAACGAGATTAAGATGTATTTCCTTGAGCAATTTCTGCTGATTTTTTTTTTTTTCCCCGGAGCAATTCTTTCAAAACATTTAAAATTGAAGTATTTTCAATGGGTGGATTCTCAGTGAAACATACCGAATAGAAGAATTTAAGAAAATTGAAAGTTAAATATATTAATTGAAATGCATTCACTTTTTTTTTTTCCTCCTCATCTGCTCTCTTCTGCCCAAGGCTTCCTGAACTTTATGAATGTACTTTCAGCCAAGGAGTCAATTTTCAAGTGCAAATTTGTGACCCATTTTAAAACTTTTTATTATATTAAAGATACTGGACAGCTTTCACTGCACTTTTGAGACAGTTAATAGAAGCTAAACAGTCACATGCTGCCAGTTGGCACTGGAGAAGATACAACCAAGAGCCACAGATACCTTAATATGCATATATATCTTTAAACACATGCATGTTGGACATTCTCTACTGCCTTCTAATATAATTCCATATTGTCTTTTTTCATCCTTTATAAATGCAGCAAACTATAGCTCAGAAGATTAAGAACACTCCCTGGATTATGTGCTGTCTATCCCCATGCCTGCTTTGGTTATTCTATTCTTTCACCAGCTAAAGATGACCAATAGGTAATTCATTCATCCTCTAGCACCATAGAAAAGGACATTTCAAAGATTATTTCCTTTGCTTCACTAATACAGCGTGTCTAATTTTGTTTGAACCATTTACCACTATCTAATCAGTGACAGATTTACTTCTTGCCCCACAGCTTCTTAGATTCCTTAGAATTTTTCCCAGTCTCGGTGTGTATGCAGTCATTACTGAGCTGTTACAAAGACTTTGGTTAGACTGGAAAAAGAGGAGATAAAGAGAACGTGCCAATCAATACAAGGTGTCACTCAAAATGTTAACTAATTTTGCATTTATTTCTTTTTTCACAACCTGTAATTAAAGGCATACTGATCCATTACTCATACTAACCACTGTGTTTTTCAAAGACCTATCTACGACTCTACTCCTCATCCCTTAGGAGGTTATTACATGCAAGGGCTCCCTGATTTTTCACTTTCATTCTGAGAACTGTTAAGAGCTTGAACTTATGCCAATATCTTCCCTTTCAATACTTCAGCCTCCAAACACCTTAGAGAACATGCATTATCTCATATCTACAGCCTATCTGTAGAGAGATTGAGGAAAAGATTATGCTTTTCATCACCAGAGGAAAAAGTTGCCTTTTATACTTAGCTGAGATCATATGAACAGAAATAACACCTCAGAAGTGTTGTAATCCTTGAGCTTTTAATAGAAAGGTGTGTTTTCCTGTGATCAAGAGCACCATTAGTGAGTGCATGCAGGAAAACTCAGGGTAAGAACATCACCATCTTTCTCCACACTGTTTCAGTTTCATAGGGCAATCAAACAACATAGAAAAGAAGGCAAATTGAATAGAGATTCATGATAGTTTTCTCCATGTACTATATAGGACACTGATCTCTGCTACTCAGACTAAAAGCACCTGCTATGATTCATTTGGTGATCTAGTTGTGAGGAGCAGCTGGCTGGAATCAAAGGCAGGTGCTATTTCAAGGCACATTACATTCCACAACAAAGTCTCCCAAACCATCATGACTCCAACAAATGGCACAGCATCATCTTCCAAAGACTGAGGGGTGCATTCACAAGACCTTGCAATACATACTAAGATATACACAAAGAACAGAAGATTTAAAAGGAATAGCTACAAAAACAAAGAAACCTAAGCTTCAGAATCGTTTTTATCTAGCAGATACCTGGCAAGACCATCACAGTAGCAGATTACCTTACCAAAGTGAAATGAGCCTAAGAAATCCCTGACCGCATTCAAAATTAATGGCCCACAAATACAAAGCACAGTGCAAACTCATAAAAAAAAAAAAAAAAAAAAAAAAAAAAAAAAAAAAAGAGAAAAACAGCATGATAAAGAAAAGCAGAGAAGCAGTTTGTAATATCGGAAACGTGACTATGGGAAAGGTATCCTCAGTTTATTAGGAAACATTAAAAACCCTTCAAGAAAGCAATGAGGAGGAAGTGGCTCCTAGCATGGGGTGAAGGGACAGCCACAGCAGGACTACTGCCACCACATCAATAGCATGGTGGCAGATCATCCCCTGTGCAAGCAGGCTGCAGCTCCAGCATGGGTGGGTCCAGCACTTACAGAACTCCAATGCAGCAATGCTGCTTAGAAGGTCTTTTGCTTCCTCCAAAGATCTTACGTTTTGCACATTTGCCAAATACTGGGTTCTGTGCTACCAGGTTGAAGGATTTCTTTTTAGTGCTCACTAAATTTGGTTATTTTAGTGCATTCTGTTTTGCACTTAGTGTTGCAGCTATTGAAGACATTACTGGGAGCATCTGTCTAGCTCTACCACAGCATCTTCCCTGCTGTAAGTGTACTGCAGCCTACATAGTGGGAGGCAGATGACTTTTTTTCCAAGTAAAAGCATATTTCAACAGCAGATTTTTGTTAGTGGTGACATATTCTGAAATTATGAACTCCGAAATGTACCCTTTTTAATGTGGGTAGAGTGATAATTATATGGGACTGAGCCAAAAAAAAAAAAAAAAAAACCATAAAACACATAAAACAACCCACATTGTGTAAGCAGAAAAGATTAAATCATTCTGTTATCTAAACAACAAGGGCTTTAGGAACAGCAGTTGGAAATACTAAGTGAATCCAGGAAACAAGCATTAAAAAGGTGCAATAACAGCAATATAACCTTTGAATTGGCATAAACAAAGAAACCACAATACATGACTACAACACAGAAGCAGAAAGACAGGGAAAACCCCATGTTCCAAGGCAAAGAATTTTCTGTTAGAAATCAAAGTGCTCAGCCTGTCTGAAAGGAACTGATCCCATCAGCCCAGCACTCTGGACACCCGACCATACCACCACGACCTGATGCTCTAATTCTTTTGGCAGCTGAGCTGCCTGAGATGTCCATTGCATACACAGATGCACCCCAGACCAGGGCTGTTATCAGTGCCTGGGCAGCACCAGAAGAGCTAATTGTGTACATGATGCAGGACCCTTGTGAGCCAACTGACAGCCCCACACCAGCCCTTCAGCAAGGAAGAGTTTTCACATGTAGAAGTTGGCCCACGCCGAGTCACACCAAGGCTGGTACTGGGAGGCTTACAACACAGCTCTCTCAAGAGATTCCTGCAGTACTTCTCCACCTTAACACATCATGCCCCACAAAGCGAGGTCCTAAGCATCTGTATCACTACTCTTTAGAATCCCTCCGGTCAGCAAACACACCCAGCTGGGTGTTGGAACAAGAGTGGCAGAGCAGCAGGTGCCCAGCACATTCGTTACCTAAGCCTGCTCACTTCTAGCTTGTGGATGGCAAACCCTCACCTGAGGGCGCCTCGAGAGCTCAGCCTCTAAACCTTGTCCACCCCCAGCAAACACGTAGCTTGTGAGTGCTGATCTCTGTGGGTTTGGCCGTTACCCACTGGACCTTTTCTCCTGTCCAGCAACCACTGCCCCCAGAACACGGCAGACTGCAGCAGTGGGATGAGAACAGCAGTTACAGACCCAGCTCGAACTGCAGGCTCCTTGTTAGGAGACCGTCCTCACACTTGCTGGGGGGAAGCCTCTGCACACATTCCCATGAGCAAAATCACACCAAACCATGCTACTGAACACACAAATCTTGCTGTGTTAACATCTAGATTACAGAGCTGCGCCTCAGGAAGAAAATCAATGATATACACATTAGGTAATTTGAACTTTCTCCAAGTTGAGCATGTAATTTCCAATGAGCAGTTTCCCTACAAAAACATTTGCTTTTTGTCAGATACAATTTTTCCCCATTTGTTCACTCTTCTGGTGTTGATTCTTTCTCTGTTTTGTGTGTACACATATGACCCATACACGCCTATTCACATATATAAACAAAACTCAAGAAGTAAAGAAAAAGAAAAAATAGACCATGTTCCTGATATAAGAGCTTGTCTTATGGCTCAAATTATTCCCGAAGAGAAGGAAGTGTTTTGAGTGCTTTTAACTCCCTTTGACATCAGCTTTTATTTATTAGTTCAGCTGGAGGTCAACAGGAACTGAGTGCCTTTAGCAACCCGAGATGGACAGTTAGTATCGTACAGGGCTGTAACTTGTAGTTATTTATATAATTTAGCTAGCTAACAGCTATAAACTCGGATGGCACTAAAAGGGTCTGCTCTTGAAAGATGCTGAGCACACTTACTGCTGCGGGGACCCTGGCCTCATGTTCATGCATGACAGCGCAGGTACTTTACTAGATCCATGCCCGTGCAGCCTCTTCCCTTTCTCTGTCACAGCTAATACATTAGGATTACAAGATCAAGGACCTGCCAAACGTACCGAAGTGACTTCTCCGAAACCCCCTGTTTAGAGATTTAGAGAAGTTATTTCTAACCACTGACATTAAGCTGAACACCAGTTCCTTCTGTAAACACTGGCAGTTGATATGCCTCTGGTGCTCGCACACTCGCCGCGCATCTCATTTTCATCTGCTCCCACTCTCAGCCCCAACACGTGCTTGTGTTTCTGAAAGGCAGGGAGCACTCTTCTACATTCAAAGAACAGAACACGACTTGGGCACCTTTCTCCTGTTTACCTCCCCTGGCTCATAAAATGTACATGGAATGCTATAGGCACAACGAAATCCTTCCACTTTATGGTCACATAAGACCTTCATTTTGAAAGAACAATTCTTAAGCGACCGTGCATGCAGGAATCATATTCCAGCACTGTGCATCCTAAATTAAAAGGAAGGCTCATGGGTAGTTGTCAATCACGAGCGCTGCTTTTACCCATACGCTACAGGCTTCTTTATGGCCACTGAGCACTGGAAGGCCTATGAAGGATCCCTGGGCAAACGTCTGGAAATTGAATTTTTGTCCTAATAGAAGTCCACAGATCTGAGAAAGCAATTCTGTTCATTTCAGTCGGGAGCAGTTTCTCTGTCAGGCACCTGTTCTTCCAGAGACAGAGCTTTCATGGAAGGTTTAGCTACATTGTCAATGACGAAAAATGGCAAAACTGCTGCTCCGCTTTTACTGTGTTGTGTCTACTGTGCTTCTGAGCAAGCTGCTGAAAGGGATGTGTCAGGCAGGAACATGGCAATATTCAAATAGCTGCTTTCTTAATAGAAGGGAAAAAATGTTTTGAGGACACAGCTTATCTAAATGATTATTTTGGTTTAGACAGCCGTGCATTTGAGTGTCAATTACATGCAAATTTTTAACAGGCTACAAATACCAGATCAGCAAAGGAAAAAAGCACCATGGAATAGTTCCCTCTGTTTAAAAATAAGAATGATTGAATAATGAGACTGACGCCTACATCTTCCAAAGGAAAGGCTTTAAATGTAAGGCTCAGATTTCTAGGGTAGTAACAAGGATCAGTCTCAGGACTGCCCAGGAGCACAGAGCAGCCTTAACCAGCTACCTTTAGATGCCACCTGAGGAACTGATTTCTCTAGATGGAGAAACTTCTTTTGACCCTCCCAACCTTTTTGTTGTTTTTTTTTTTTTTTTTTTTTCCAGTGCATATAGTACTCATGTTCCTGGCATTTCTGTTTCTCATGCATGTGTATGTATTAGAGAGAGAGAAAACCTGTCAAGGTTTACAGTAAGCACAAAACATTTCAGATCATACAGATTTTCCTGCAGAAAAAGACAGCATGCGTTTTCCTCTGAATTTAATGTGTAGATTTTATGGCTGATTTTCCAGCTGGATCTATCTATCTGTATGTTACAATCTCTCTTCTCAAGGTTTGATAGGATGCATGGGAATGGCACCTCCTGCACCAGGGGAGGTTCAGACTAGATATTATGAAACATTTCTTTAGAAATAGAGACTAGATATTAGAAAACAATCTTTACTTTGAGAGTGGAAGAGGCTTCCTATCAAGGTGGCTGATGCCCCATGCCCATCAATGTTCACGAGGCAGTTGGATAAAACCCTTAATATTAGGTTTTGTCTTCTGGTTAGCCCTTAAGGCATGAGGCAGGGGTACTCTAGTGGCTCTAAGTCCTCTTCAACCACACTAACCTATTCTATTCCAAAATTGCTAGGGTTAGATGTTGAGGAATCAGGTGCTCTTTACATAGCTGAGTTGTGGAAGATGCAGTAGCCTATGCCCCAAAACTAAGAAACCTCTTGGCTGACACTTCCAAATCACACATCACCCCCTAACACTCACTCTTGGATCCTTCTCTGGAGACCAGGCACCCTACACCTTTCTGGATGTGTCTAAAATCTTTAGTTTCTTGCTTCTGCGATGCTGGTGTTAGCATGCAAACAAATCTTTTCACCTAGCAGTGGAAATCCCTCACCCAACATTTAAAACTCCTAAGCAAGCAAGCCAAAAAGATGTTTGCATCAAAACTGCCATTCTGCAGACCTAGAGAAGGGGTTAACCAGCATACACCTAACCTGAATCACATCTCTGAAGGCGTCTCTTATCATTTGAACAATCTAGAGACTTCTGGACCTCCAAAACATTTAAGCTAGATGCTGCAAGTTTAATAAAATAGATGATGTGCCTGCTGTGCTATAGTGAGCACATGTAATTGGTCCTCCATATCATTGGAATGCAAGTACATCTACCAGAGTCAGATAGATCCTCATCAATCATTAGCAAAGAGGGGAATTTTCCCTTCCACTCTTACAAAACCATGTTGTTTTTAAAGTATGCTGTCATGTTTACCTGCAGCATTCCTTGCTGATGTTAATGGCCATTACATGAAGCTTTTTTAAGAGGTTATGAGAAGTGCACAAGTACACAAGGAGAGAGAGTGAGAGAAGGACTCAATAGCTTAAAATTAAAATTATGACATATGAAGTAGAAACGATATTTAAAGATTAGTTTTATTGAGATTGCAGTTTCTTTTATAATAGAATCTCTAAGAGAGCTCATCGGGAACACATTTCTGCTGCCCTGGGTACCACAAAAACAAACAGGCAACTTTAAATAACCTCTGCTCTACAGAATAACCTACGAGTAAGCTAAGAGCCTATTGGAAAAAATAAATAAATAGCAGTTATCTGATTCTGAGTAGTCTCACAGTGCTGTTTTAAATAAGAATAAGAACTACTAACATAAACAACCTCTGAAGACTATTTTTATGAAAATGAAGCCTTTTTAATGCTTTTCATGATGCTGTATGAATTTGTGACCATATTCTCAGTGCTTTCTGAAAACAAGATGCTACTTGACCTCAGAAGACAAGTCTCTAGAGCAAGAAACTGCTAAAAGTAAATAAATTATTTTCTAGTATTTCATTAGGCACTCCAAGTTATCCGCCCTCGTGCAATAGTGCACTCAAAGGGGTCAGAACAAGTTCAGACAGTAATGGAACAATTCCCACTGAACTAGCGGTGTCCTCGGTGACATGACCACTGCGCATCGGGGAGCGGATTAAAGGGACATCAGCTGTAGGGAACGCAGTGATGCCAAACCGGTACTAAAGGTATGTGCTGAGAATGTGCTGGTTTACATTGCCTTGAAAAGCAAGTGAGGTAAGGCCTAGGGGTTGCCTTAGCCTCAGCTGTATTTATTATTGCTCAGTTAAAACACTTAATATCGGTTTTATTCCTTGTTCCTTTGTTCCTTATATTCCCCTGGTCATTTCCAAGGACTATCAGTGCTTGCTGTCAGTGTAGCTTCTCATGATGTCTCCAGCATTTAGCTCAAGGTGCAGAGTTCTGCCAAAGGAGAGCATGCCACCGCCCAAGCACGTTAGCTCTGGGTCCGTGGAAGCTAAAGGGGTTTTTTACTGCAGACTTCAGTGGGCCTGGGACTTCACCCCAGTCGTCTGCCAGAAACACAGTTCATTGACAGATCCCTGCCTTCTGACTCCGTACCAGAATATCGATACACGCAATCACAAAAAGTAATTAGTGACACCGTGTTCTTCAAACAGACCTTCAGCCCTGTATCAAACTGCCAAACTAGAGTTAATTATTTTACTGGGAGATTACAAGAATATTTAATGCTGATCTTAATGCCGTAATTATCTTTCTGCCGGGGAAGTGCCTGCAGGTTCCGAGGAGGGCAACCTCAAAGTTTCAAACATCGCCTATCTGCATACACTGAAACAAGCTTTTCTTGGGACTAAGGAGGCAAAGTTTCTCCGAGAAGATTGTTGAGAAAACACTGCCGAGACTTGTAACTGTATGCAGCCATGGGTTAGGAGCTGGCCAGTACTTCAGACCACAGTATTTCATTTAGTCAAGCTCCAAACAATGACAGAGTAAAAAATAGTATAGGAAAATATCTGCTTACTCAGCAGCTTAAGTCTGTAAGCCGTTTTGCAGAATGACTTACTCTGGAACCTTGCTCACTGCGCACTATTCATTTCAAGAGGAAATACAACTAATATCTGCAAGTCTCACAAAAGCAATAAGAACACTGCTGCTAATGAGATTTTATAGTCCATGCCAAATATCCTCATATCAATTTTCTTATTTCTACCATGAAATTATGAATAATGTATTTTGCTCTGTATCTTAAACTAATTCTCTTTCACAGGCACAAACGTGTAAAAACCCTAATGTTAATTATTTAAAATTTCTATTTATCTTTACACGCAAAATTAATAGCATTGACTGCATTACGTGTCCCTAAAGTAAGATTTCATTCTCTGTTAGAAGAAAAATTGCATCTTTAATTTCCAGTTATAAATATTTAGATAATGAGCAAAACTACTTGAGTAAGTCTGACCTAAAGGTATGCTCAACTTTTGCGTATGGAGTCCTGAGTGAAATCGCACTGCCAGTCTGTGGGAGAGTTCGGCCACATTATGAATAATGCAAAAATGCACTCCAACAGGTCTCAGCATCACAAAAACCGAGTGTTTCACATCGGTAAACATTTAAAAACAACAGAAAAGGTTCCATCTGAAAGTCAGGTTCTTTCCACTTGCAATGAGAGAGCAAGAAGGTAATTATGTGACTACTCTCATCTCAGCATGCCACACTCTACATTTAATTTTTAGTGCAGTTTCGGTGCTGCACTCACACAAAAATCATCTACTACATCATCTGTAGCAGCAATATGAGCTGAGCAGCATTCCTTAATGTTGTTCCTTACACAGACAAAAGTAAGTGAGCTTCATCCTGCTCTACTCCTGCCAGCCTGAATGGCCCTTTCTAAGATGTGAATCTGATGCAGATCTCTGCTCGTCAGAGCTGGTAAAAAAAGAAAATTTGGCATTGCCCTGAGGAAGTCCTGCAGCAGGTCATTCTTAATCCACACCTGTAATTGTGGATCTGCCTCTGAACAGCTCCTCAGGACTCTTAAGTGGGGAAAACTGCACTAGTGCAAATACTTTGAACTGGGATGCAGATTTAATGAGGTCTCAGCTGACCTTAACACAAACTCCGTCTGAATACAGAAGCTTGAATCCACAAGTCTATTTCTGGACAAACATCTAACAGCTACGGAGCGGCCTTGCTTCACTCAGAGGGCACAGCACTGAATTTCTGTAGTTTTCTCTTTTCTAGCAGTTTGCTTTTTATTTGTATGTATATACACACATATACATATGCGCACATATTAGCTTATACACATGTATGTAGTAGTTTATACACATAATAGTGATATAATGTATACGAAAACAGGTGAAGAGGCAATAAAATAGTTGAGTTAAACTGCAGACTTTCTTAAGTAAGTACATATATATACATACACACGTACACATTCGATTACAGATAGTTGTGCAAGAAGTTGCTGTCTTTCAGGCACACACATCCAGGATCCAGATTTTCACAGCTGGTGCAAGTTAAATTGGCACCAGTGAAATGAACTGAGCTGGTGAAATTGGTGAGAGCTGAGGATTTGAACATCCTTTGTGAATATCAATCTTACTCAGGTACAGAAAAATGCACGTTTTCAAAGACATTTAGACATCTTGGTTTTGACAGAATGATCTACTGTTTTTATACACATATATATTTTTTCCCCTTTTCCACCTGGGAAAGGCAGCAATACACATGCAACAATAAACCCTAACACCAAGACATTCTCAGGAATAACAGATCACTTGCCTGGCTATGAAAATAAGCTCAGTTTAAAATTCGTTGCTTTTCTCCAGAAAAGCAAACGATGCTAAGTGATTCAACTTTCACATCCATTTACAGGAACAATTATAAAAGAAGCAATAGCACATAAATCTCTTAAACCCCAGTGTATCTTACAATCCTGATTTAAAAAACAAATGCCTGCCTTTGTGAAAATCATGTTTAATAATTCTTATGGGCACTGTGCAGGGAAATGAAAGAACTGTAGCTTCAGGCACATTTTGCACACTGATGTGTTTTCCAGTCTCCCTGAACAGGAGTAAAAAACTACTGGAAATAAATATAACATCTGCATTTTCTCCCACTTCAAATTTTGTAAGAGCAGAGGGTTGAATTTTATTCAAGCATGTTGTCAAGGGAGAGTGGAGGAACAACTGACCTTTGAATCAGTAACAAGGTCTTATTAAAACCAGCTAGATGTACAACAGTTAAGCCTGAAACCAGCCGCTGCACTGTTATGGTTAAACAAAAATCTCCAGCAGGTCTTCAAAAGAGGGTGGGAAAGGAGAATGCTCTACCTGCAATGCTCGACTGAGAATGAGGGAATACACTTCTGGTTCTTTCCTCTGCCTTCCATAGCTTTTGTTCTAGTAAGAACACCACCAAATGCTGCCATCGTGCTACTGAGATACTGGGTATAAGCCTACTGCCACTCATAAGATGGGTATAAGCATACTGCCACTTGTCTGCACAGGTCAACCGGAGCTAACACCTTCTGCATTAATAGCCTGAGAAGAGCCTTCGACCCACCGCTCCTGGCCTTCACTGACCTACAGGACAAGCCTCCCTCCTCCTCCGCATCCAGAAGCCTGCAGCATCTGAAAATCAGTGGCTGTCATGCAATCAAAATAAATCCTAATTAGAACGAAAAAGTGAGTGGGTGCCTTCAGGGAGCGAGAGACGGGGAGGCTGCAGACGCCGCCTCTTTGCAGCCTGCCTGCCTGGGCTGCTCAGCAGGGCCTTCCTGGTGGAGCAGCCGTGTGCCTTCAGAAGCACGTCCCTGGCCAGACTCTGGGAAATCAGTGGAGCTTCACCAGTTGACAAAGGATGAGGATTTGTCACCATGTGCACGTAAAGCTGCTGGCATCATCCTTCCAAAGACTCCCCAGAGATTCACTGCCTTCTGGTTGCCCCATTGCTTCCCGTCATCTGTCTCCGATTTCAATTTTGCTTTGATTTTTGAGGGGAGTTGCAGATAAGCTTGGGTGAATAACAGCTTTGAATTCTTATGTTTTGCTTCCTCCTCACCTCCAATTGCTTGGGATCTGACACGAATTTAAATTGTGGGTATGCTGAAATTGTGGGAGAAATGTAAGTCGAAGAATTTGAAGGTAATGGTAATTTTAATTAAAAAAAAAAAACAAACTTTTTCAAGTTATTTTAAAGAAAAAGGGAAATGTTCAACAAAAATGTTCTGATTGGGGAAGATTATCCTAAAGGTGGATATATATATATATATATATATATATATATATATATATATATATTATTTTTTTTAATCAAAACAAAAAAGAAAAAAAAAGCATGAATTTGCAGACTGGCCAGAGCAGCGTACTTTGTTCTATAGACATTTCTAGTCAAAAAAACTACCTTCATGGTCTAGACTGTACATTCCTCAAATGTCAGTTCCTAGGATCCTGAAGATGGGCGCCTCAAAACCCAGGGATCAGTCCAGGATTCACAGTTCAGGAGGGATGTACCTGCTTGAATGGTCTTAGTGGTATCTCAGCAGCCACATTACGGAACCTCTGTCAAAGCGTGCTCATCTTGGTACACACCTCGTTTTCAAACAAACAAGTTGTTCCACGTAAAGTTGTCCTCTATTATCATTTTTCAGGACACCATTAAACCAAATAAATCATCATTCTGCAGAAGGCTGCTTCCCAGAACTACTGGTACAGCCTTTTCTTTCAGAGAAGAGATAACTGAAGTGGAGGTGATGACTGCACAAAAGCAGATCAGAAGCCTGGGAACTTGCACTTCCACCTGGCAAATCCCCAACTCTGCTCCTGTATTTAACCCCAGCTCTCCCGGTGCACATTGCTCATCAGAAATCACCGCAGGAGCGAGCGCCTCACCAGCAGCTATTCCCAAACATCTGCAACTCCACTTTGCTCAGTTCATCAAGTTCTACGAACTTGAACCAGAAGGGCTGATCCAGGCATACGTAGCCATGAAATGGTTTTGAAAAAAGGTGTCTTTTCTGTTTTATAATCCTGCTGAAATAGCACTCTGCACCTCACATAGATGCAGGAGAGAGAGCAGACTCACCACCAGCAATTTCTGACAGTGTTAGATGCTTCTGTTGGGAATCTCATTACCATTTCCTAGGAGCAACCTGTAAGTATTTTTTTCAGTCTCATTATTAAACACAGAGCTTACAGAAGTTAGTGTGTTTCACATGCACAGCATAAATGCCACTTTAAAATCACATCAAGGGTGTGGGATGAGATTTTCAAGGTGAGATTGAGAACTCTAATGGAAGTGGAAGAAGAATTTAATCAGTCACAGCAAGCCTGTCAAACTTTCTATTTCACTGTCTGCCAAGTGCAAATATGCATAATAACCATTGCTTAATAGATGAACTCTAACATACATTAAAAATCAACTATTAGAACAGTTGCACAAACACTTAAAGTAGAATTTGTAGCAGGATATGCCTCTGAAGGTTTATCCTTACGAGGCTTTTGAAATGCTTACATGAAGGACTGCTGTTGCTTTTAATCCTCTATTTATTCATAATGTATTGAGACAAGAAAAAGACTCATTTCAGCTTCCAGATCCATTACTCCAGGCAAGCAAAATCAGTTTCGTCTACGTTTCTTTCACCAGTACTTAATTAAAACTCCATGGTAAAAGGAAATAGTTTCTCTGCAATATTAATCTTGTTTCTCCTCTTTTTAAAGGGGAATAACCATAACAAAGCATATCATTAACTAAATTCTGAAATTAAGCCTTGTGCCTGCATGGGCTCTCACTGACATCCAGCTTCAGTAGTTTCCAATACCTAGACTCTTACATGGGGGCTGGCAGGGAAGCACCCCTCACTAACATTGCTTCATACAGCCATCCTCAAACCTCCAGTCATTAAGCAGGACCAATTTTTCTGTTATGCACCAAACAGAGCAAAACCTTTTAATTTAAGTCAAGAAATCACAAAAAGAAATAATTAGCAACAGATTTCGATCCCGTAGCAGAGCTGCTACTCCAAGAAAAAAAAAATCAGCATACAGCAGAAAGCCACGGCCTATTAGCGGAGACAGCATTCAGGCTGTGACTGGGAGGAAATTCATTTCTCCGTGTGGTGCTGTACTGTGTGAACACACACAGGCACTTGCATTAACAGAGGCTTGAAAATCTCTGCACCACTCACCCCATGTTGGGCAGGCAAATCCTTCGCCAGCATGTGGATGCGGTGCTGAGACAGACCAGTGGCCTCCTAAGTGCTGAGTTTTACAAAACATCGTAACGACAGCTTTCAAAAAGGATTTGAAGAGTTCCAGGAAAACTCTGAGAATTGGTGAGAAACCCTTGTAAAGCACAAGGAGGCAACATGCAAGCAGAAAGTGTATGAATGAAAGCCTGACGAGCTGAAGGCCCAAGTAAACTTGGGCTGGCTTTAATGGGCAAGGTGGGAGTCAAAAACTGACCTTGTGTGGGAGCTGCTGGGTACCGGAGGATAGCCTGCCACTGCAATCATTACAGCACGCAGTGATACTGCAGCAGCTGTAAGCTCCAGCACCTATCAGCTTAAACTCACAGAGACATGACAAAGGTAAGTTGCAGTATATGGTACAGAGCGAATGGGTCTTGCTGGACGGAACTGAAAAATGTCATGCTTCCAAACAGCAGCTGGTTACAAAAATATCCCTGACACGTTTTAAGTGCTCAATTTGATGATGGTCCTCTCTAGCTCCCTTAGGACCAATTTAAAGTTTACCACATCCTTTCTTTGAAGGGTACTTCTGAAGTGCTTGCTTACTTTACAAACCACTTCAGCTATTAATATTCTACTTCTCTCTCTCAGCTTTCCAAAATACTTTGAAAACAAAGACTGATTTAAGACCTTCTCAGTATATTTCAGGATGCACATCTGCTGCTTACTTTAACACCATTTCCAGTTAACTGCAGGAACGCTCCCCAAACAGATGCAAAGCTGAGTAAAATCCATCTCAGAACATATTTTGCATTTTCTTGCTAGATAATCTGAGCCTCCTTTGCTTATATGGTACAGTGGAGTTACACCTGAAGAGAATTAAGACTTTCTCATGCCATGCCTTGCTTTGCTATTGCTGCTGCCAGTTACAGCAAGACTGAGCTTCCTCCATTGTATGTTACAAAGACTGGCTGGATGATTGCTGTGATGTATGGCCAAAATGAATGAAATAACTGTTAAGAATGAAGTAGTGTAGCTTGCATGAAGCTGAAGTCTGCAGCCAGTCTGAACCATCCCAGCACCTGCTTTTTTTTCCTTCATGCCAATGAACTATTAGAAGTTAAATACACGCACTCACCATTCCCTGTGCTCACCATTCCTCCTCAGTGGGAATTTGCTTTCTAGTCTGCTTCATTGTCGTTCTGTTCTATCGCACATGGAGGAGAAACAAACCAACAGAAAAACATTTTCTTGGTGCTTACAGCCCACCTGACGAAGCAAACACTGTGCCATTCTCTGTACACTGCAGTGTTTGTGCTGTGATGCACAAGGGCCAGTGGCTCAGGTTTCCAATTTGCTTACTGACCTCAGCTTCAGTGCATTTTGCACCAAAGAGCTGACCAAGACAACTGATAATGCAGTCAGTTACTGACAATCCTAGGACCTGAACTTTTGAGATTGTTGGGACCTGGCAGTTCTTATTAATTGCTAACCATGCAAATCTTCTGTCTCTGAGCAGGGTGTTTTAGGAACCCAGACTCTCATACTGCTCTTGCAAAAACCAATTGAGTTGCTCACTAGTAGGCACAGATGGTAGACTAATCCCTTCTTCGGTCTTCATACCAAAAACTTTTAGAGAAAAAAGCCAAAACCTAACCCACATTGCACCTAGTATTTTCCTCAAGTAACAATTAAACTTACTTAAGACTGATTGCCCTGACCCATCACTAGCTGTTGCCTCCTGTGGCAGGATGACAGTCTCGTCCTTGCTGTATTCTGCCACATTTATTTTTCCTTGCCTCAGAAGAGCCCAGGGAACTCCACGCTCTTCAAACATTAGTCAGCTGTATCAGGACAGAGCCAAAATGCAGGCGGGCTCCAGTTACAGAAGAGGAGCAGCCTGGTGCTTAGCACAGCAGCACCACTCTGGCCTGTGAAGTTTTCAGAACTAATGAGTATGTAAACAACTACAGCAATAGCTGCACTTGGTTATTTTATTCTGACAGCTGTGCTTCAGCTGTGATTATTCTCTGCTCTGTACCAGTAAATGTGCTATCTGCCACATAATGAACTCTTCATAATCAAAACCCTCAATATTTGACCCAGTAGTTAAATATTTGCAAAGAGATTGACTGAGACCGCTAAATCACATGCAGGTTCTAAAACACAGAGATTAGTGTAGTGTTAATCAGGCCCTGCAGTGCTTCTCGGTGACTAACTGGACAGGAACAAACCAGAATATTTGTTAGAAGACCCCAGAAGGTGCACATCAGAACAGCTCTGCTGCAGCTGGCTGAAAACACGGACCGCAGAGAATAAGCAGTAAAAATATACAACCCTTCCCCCCAACAAACAATCATCATCATTCACCCAAAATGTTATTTCCACGCTGAAATCCTGACCTCCAGCTCCAGTTATTTGACTGATGGTGCTGGCAAAGGGGGCAGCTGATGAATTGAGCCATCAGAATATTCCCAGCCCGAAGGTAATTCTCCGAGCGCGGCAATCCGCTCCAGCAACTGCTACGCTTCACCACGGCTTCCCAGCACTTCTGATGGGAGCTGCATGCAAGGTGCCACAAGGATCCAAGGACCCAAGACAGAAATGTCTTGCCCCAGCAGCAAGGGAAATGAGTGGTTTGCAGAGTCCAAGACAATAAGCCAAGGCAGGATTCAATGGAGCGCATTTAAAGACAGTTCAGATGCCCAGGTTAAAATCCACAGTTTTGGGGGAGTATGAGTGATGGGGACTGGGCCAGATGTCTGCACACTGTCATTTCTACATTCCTGAGCCAGATTCATCTGTTAGGAGGGTACAACTGTCCCTGACCAGTTTTACACGTGGGTCCTTTGTTTCACCAATATCAGGGCTTCCCACCTGAGCTCCTGCAAAGCAATCGCTCCATGAACAGGCTGGACCAACACCGATTTAGGGTGGTTAGCATGAGAAGGATGAGTGTAAACCATTCACCCCCTTTGTTAGTTTATCCTGCCAGCGTGGGTATGCTCAGGTATTAAAATCCAACTTGCTAACATGAGCTTTGCAGCTTTCCACTGCTGTCATAGTCTATTGTCCCTAACCCAAGAGGCAAATAAACCCTTTTCAAACAAATTTCAATTAGCCAATCTTTCCTATTGTTAAAGATCAAGGAAAAACCCTGGAGAACCCCATTAACATGCAAATAAGGAGGCACACAAACACGGCTCCTATGTGAGCCTGTATCAGCAGAAACACAATTAATTCTAAATACAGATACATCCAATGAGATTAACATTGGGCAGCGTTGTAACAGACTCTCATAACCTATTAATTTATACCCAGTGCTACCGCTGAGACCCCCCAAGAGCCTCCGTGTATCTTTGCTGCCAAAAATATCAAATCCCTATGGGTAAGTGGCACCTGATCTCCCACGTTTAATCCTAGAGAAGACAGTTGTGCGATTCCTACCATAATGCAACCGTGGGAGTTGGCTTGCAGAAACAGGGTCAAGCCCACCTTGCTTTGGCTTGGTAGAAGCTACCCCAGTGCTGTGTCTCCATTAGGATTTTTCACTCGGAGTAGTTGTCTTGTCATGAAACTCCACTGCAACAGATTTTGCTTTGCACCAGCTGTGCCATTCCCCTGACAAGTCTTACAGACCTTCCCTTTAGACTGTTTCCTGGGGACAAAGCTAGCATCAAGCCCCAAGCCTTCTGGATAGCACAGGAATTTAGGGCTAGTAACCACTGCAACTCTAAATGTTTTACTTTGTCATTTTGCAATCCTGAATCTGGTCTGAGCCTTGGTTTGGTTTGGTTTGTTTTTTCCATTGACTTTAGACAAGTTATTTAACCTAGCAATTTCTTGAGGCAGCAATAACTTTTCTTCCTGAAAAGAGAATCTTGATAATTTCTAATTTAATATTTGCAAAATACTTTCTAGAGTGATTATTTCCAAACGGAAATGCAAAAATAATCCAAGCCCTTTATCACATTTTGCCAGAAGAGCACGAGCAGACCCCCTGTACACTTGTATGCCCAGACAACTGTGAAGCACTTTTTATTAGAAATCTTTCAGGTCTTTAAACAAATTTATGTTGCTCATGATTGCTTGCCTCCAACCTTTCCACCAAGATGTGTGATCACTTGTTATTTTCATTTTTTTCTACTACCCCTGTTCCAAAAAAAAGAAAAAAAAATTAGACACTCTACAATTTCCTCAGAGTATATTCTAAAATGTATTTTCCACAAGCTTTGGCTCCTGCAATTGAGTTACAGGTGCAATGTTTATTCAGCCAGGAAGCAGGAATAGTATTATGTTGCTCAGCGTAAGTGAGCCACACAGCATAAGTTCAAGATTTTGAATAACATAGTACAAACTAAGCATCTTTTTAAAATAAAAATACCATATCAATTGGGGAAAAAAAATAAAAACCAGCAGCATAAACAAAACCATTTCCACATACAGTCAGTCTGTGCATTTTCTCAGCTCTTAAATGATGTCAGGTCCCCATTCCTCCCTCCCAGTTCTTTTCAGACAGTTTGACAGGGAACTAAATTGTGCCATACAAGACAGTTTCAGAACTCCCGTATAAAGCTATAGAATTGAGATATATTGGCTCCCATACAGCCTAGATCCCCATATAGCCCGAAGACAGAATGTTAACGCTTGTGAGCAGGCCTGTTTAAGATAATTGTAGCATGCCATCCCAGCAGCTGATGTCTCTCACATCCACTGCAAAGCCCATGTGATGCAATTACATGCGAGGGAGAGCTGCTCAAAACACATCGTTTAATTGCAAATGAGCTACCCAGGAATCATTTGTGCCTCTCTGTGTGGGCAGCGTCCAGTGGGGGACACTGCTTGCTGAGCCTTGCATGGCATTAAACGGGAGAGCTTTCTGATCGCCTGCTCCATGGAGACACGGAGCAGTCCCCTGCCACCACGGTAATGATGTTTCCCTGCCAAGGAACTGCAGCAGGAAGGCACTGATGGCCTCACAAGCCCTCAGACAGAATGGCTTTGCAAGGCAAAGCTTCCTAGTGCAATAGTTCCTAGTGCAATAGCAAAGCCTTACTTCCCCAGAGATACAGGAAAGTAAAAAGTGGCTTTGAAAGCAACAGCAACGTGCAACACTACCAGCCCTCCTCCCTGTGTAATGTACCTTGTTTATTTTTTGACTGGAGGCCAAGGTGGGAATGGTGACCAAAGATATTGTGTGGTTGCACATGTAGCATCTGCATTTGGACAGTACCAGTGGAAAAATATTGGCAGGCCAAAGGACCGTAGATTCAGCAAGTATCAGGAAATAGTCATAGCCTATTTGATGGAATTGCTTTATATAGATTATGCTTGTATTGACTCTTCTTCTGGTGGAATTCTAAACTGAAATTATTCCTCTGAATGCACACAAAACAACAAAATCTGACCTATGCAAACGCAGAACAACTTCTTAACAAAGCCCATAGAATTTTTCTTCCAACCATTTTAGTTCAGGAAGATACTCATAGGAATAAAGTACCAATGGAAGTTAATTGCAGACTTAGGAACTCATAGAACAAGAGACACAAATCTCCTGGGAATTGTGATTCAGCAGCAACTTCTCAGGTTGTTCAGCCGTATCAGAAACTGGCAGCCTTGGTCCACGCTAATATTCCACTTGCAATATTTGAGAACTGCTAGGCTGCAATGAAGAGATACTCTAAAATACCATGATATCTGAGTATGTTAGTACCTCAATAGGAGGCCATTACGGTGTAATTGGAAAAGAAATGCAGTTCAGGAGTGGGGTTCCATTGCTATATGGACAATGCAACTTCAGAACAACACAAAGTATCAGATCTGCTTCTAACAGGTTTTGAACCAGTGCTTAACAAGGAAGAGGGGCAAGATCAGAAATAATTTATTTTGATTAAGCTTAAACACACTTAGTTTGCCTCCAATAATGAGCATGACAAATTGAGTTCAGTGTTCTGCTCTCTAATTTTCTTTAATAACTATGAGATTCCTGGACTTCAACTGAAAAGTGTATCACATGTGCATATTGCAAAGTGGATTGCAGTGGCATTGCACGCATTAAAATGTGTAGAGGATCCTACCACGCTGCAGTTAGCCATAAACTGAACTGAACACTTTGAGCAGCCACAGTTGCAAGAACATCCTGGCACATCCGCACAGCTGCTCTCTACTGCACTGCAGTGCCCCAGTCGTCCAGCCTGCACATAAATGTGTAGATGTGCTCTAACCTGGAGCAAACTACAGTTCCTTCACAAAAATTTTGAGTGCAGATGACAGCTTTTCCCAGCAGAGACTATGGGAGAAGACCGTAATAGGTTTGGGCAGTCTTTCCCCATACCCCTTTCTTTCTTTTTCCCCAAATGACACGGTGAGTACTATTCCCAGTTGGTGTAAAATGCAAAATCAGCATGGATAAACTATTTCTGTTATTTTTAAGCTGTCAGCTGTCTCCACTTTACACTTATAGAATCTGTAAAGATACGTTCGCAGCTGGACAGTAAAATAGCATCTGAGCAGCCTAATTAGAGGCTTTGGATAAGCTGTTACCCTAAACAGTGACAAACACAACAGAAGAGCCACTAGCAGAAAGGAGCTCTGCTGTCCGCTAACACCCTTGTACCTAAGGTGCTGGTGCTTCAGGAATTGCAATTCCCTGCTGTACAGGATAATGCACTTGAGACCCTACTTTCAGAATTTAAGACACAAAGATCTTGAAGTAGCCCACTGCAGAAGGGCGTACTCATTTCCCAGTGCTGTAGGTCTCAGAATAACAATCTGTTACCTAGATGCATGGAGAGCAGTACTCACTGAGTGCTCCAAGACGGGAGCGGTCCTGACAGCTGGAGCAAGGTGTAGAAGAGTTTTGGGGTTTGTTCCACAAGCTGAAATGTAGAGAAAAGGTCTTTCTTCAGAATTCCTGTATGAAAAATGCGGATCAGATCGAAAATTGTGAGGATCTGAGTATCTAAACACTGAAAAGGAATGTCCTATCGCAGCCTCTGAATTACACGTTTCTTTGGAACATCTCTACAGGTCACCTCAAAACTCTCAGCTTAACTTCTGTTACATTCCAGACTCCTTCTTACGGTCTGTAATTTAAATGGTAATTTGCATCTACTTTCTAAAAACTATTTGTGAAAGGGTTTTAAGTTGTGTTATATATGATTAAACTAGTTTAAAAAAGGTATCCTAAACACTCTTCCCCAACCCAGTAGTGATAAAATCTATTCAGGGTTTTTTATTATTTATTTTTAATGTTGAAAGGAAATACAGTATAAAATAATTTGTATAGATTCATGATTATGTCTCCAGCTAGAATTTCAGATAGCTTAGATGCAACAATAACAGTACTTTGCAGTTCAATATTGTTACACACAAATGTGTTACACACATTTCTATATAATGATTGATTACAACAGAGAAGGGAATTATTTTACTGCTTTGGGGGTATTTTACAACAAATTGATGTCCTTGTCCTTTGCACAAATAATTTCTATGTGATGAGCTACTCATCGACTACAACAGGGTCAACATGAAACACACAGCTAACAGATGCACTCCCACCCCAGAGATCTAGCACATGTCCAAATTGCCATGCCAAGACATGCACTGGCCTTTCCAGCTGCGTGAATCAAGCTCTGTGGCATGAAGCCTGTGAAATATTAAGTTCAATCACATTGTTTCTCTTTTCTGATTGCACAGAAAACATCCTCATCTCTACAACAGTCTGAGACTGGGCTGACATAACAGAGACAGAACCTAACTGCATACATACAGAAGCCCCAGGAGAGAGGCCCATACTCAGAGCAACACACTGCTATCCAAACCAGCTGCACTGCTGGATCATGGAAGCATGTGCCTCAAATAGGGCCATGCAGGCCTTTGTGCTACCACCCCAAGTCTGTTCTTAGTACCAGAACTAGCTCTGGTATCTCTTCAGACAGCAGATACCACCAGATGTAGGTATTGGTGGTGTTTACTACTTAAGGGAGTAAAAAGTGAGTCACTCACCTGAAAAACAATCTATCCTTGCCACATTCATTGTTGACGTGAAAATGCAAATACATTTGGAGAAGGGTGCTGAAGGCAGCCCAGCACAGAACACATTCCCAAAAGCCCGCCCGAGCACCGTTTGCAGCTATTTGCACAGCCCAGTTATCAAGCCCAATTATTCTCCAGAAGGCTGGCACGTTCTCTGTCAGAACTGATCCTCCTAAGCCCTACACGAGGTGACAGATGTGCAGCTGTGGTTCTGCTCAGGACAGCTCGCTTGGTGGCACTTGGCTGGCATTTGTCAGCTCAGTTATGCAGTCAGCCATGAGCGACCACTTCACTGCTGGTGTATGTGGGCCTAATTAGAACATTTGGGGTATTTTTTTTCCTCATTCATTTGCTATTCCTTAATTTCTGCTGATAAAGCCTTTTGAAGACACAACCATGCCAGATAAACACCATGCATTATTACCATCTTTGCTCAATGGCTCTTGTTCTAGGATATCTGTCATAGGTTACCCAATGAGATAAGCAGCAAATAAAACATTATCCAATTTTACCAGCTGCAAAAAGAAAGACAAAAGAAAGATACAACACCTGGCACACAACTGAGGAAATACAATTTTCTGCTGACACCTTGCTATGAATTGAAGGAGCCCAGAATTAACAGAGGAGCTCAGGAGAGCTACTTGCCCTTTCTCCTGAACGATGAGGTGAAGAAATGGGTTTTGACACCAGTAGGTGCTGAAACCACAGGGAGAGACTATTTCCTTCATCTTATGAGCTTCCAGTTTAACTCCCACAGTTCACTCTTAGTGATCATAACCTGGCACTCCAGACCAAAACAGTTTGTGATAGTGTATAGATGGGAAACAGGATTTATGGTGAAGATTATTTACCACTGTTTCTCAGTTACTTCTGTAGCAAGTCTAGATCCAGGATGCAGAGGATCCACCTCAGGCACATGGTTATACTGCACTGATATATAAAAAGGTAAATCACTGAAAAAAAGTGAATTCTGAAAGTTTGACACTATCCCCTAACATTCATTTGACCCATTAAAGTACTCTGTTAAAGATCCCCAGGATTTGGCATTAGTTGCATGTCCTCCTAAAGCATTCAAAGCAGCAAGCTGGACAAACGTTAATAGGTGACAAGTTTGTATCTTTGCCATCTAATGCTCAGAGGCTTTGCCTCCCATTCACACTGCTTAGATGCAGGAAAATCCTACTGCCTGTATAAAGGACAGTCAGGGAAAGCCTACCCCACAACCCTGTGCGAAGAACTGCATTCCAGCCAGCCACATTTGCCTTCCCCTAGAAGCTTCTCTGGAAACCCCATTACAGGACACCATTTGCTGGGAGCTGCCTGTGCAGGGGGCTACGGCAGCAGCTGGCTCTGTCGGCTCTGTATGAGATTGTAGCAAGACCAGAGATTGGGCTACCCTCATTTTTCAGTCTTCCTCCTAAGTTCCCCTGCTACAGGAATGAATCATAGGAGCCTGAGAAAGGAACTCCTTCCCTGTGAGCTGTTTACCCTTGTGGAAAGCTTTGCCTCTTCAGTTATTTGGATTCATATTACAAAAAATATTGCTGCAAGCAATTTCAGCATCCCTGCAGAGCCTGCTTTGCTCTGCCTCTGAAAGAGAAGCAAGTACATAATTCCTGTTTAGCAGCTGGAACACTCCAACCTGCATCGCTCTTTAGAGTTAGATCACCAGCATATATAGAGAGCAAAATGCTGGCTTTTTAGTTATAAATTGATAGTCTAGGGGAACCTCCAAGATGTAGTGACCACTGGAGGGTCCAGGTGCAACCAGTGACCACACACAAACCGAAGGGGATGGGAGAAGTAAGCCTCCATTCATTCTGCCTCACTTCTAATGCAATGGGAGCTTAAGCCATGACAAAAATTAGACAGAAATACAAGTTTTGAAGTCACAAACATTAAATCAGTACAAAAAGAGAAGACAGACTTTCAGTCCTACTTTAAAGCAAACACACAACAAATAATAATGAAAGTAAATTTTTCTCAGGGGTAGACCACAGACTGTTCGGGTCTCCAGTGAAAAGGCTGCAAAGCAGCGCTCTACAGAGAGCTCGCAGAAATGTCTCAGAAATGCAAAACCCCATGCAAATGCAAAGAAAGGGAAAGATCTCATTAGCCACAAGGATCATGCCCTACTGAGTGTATCTGTGCTTTTAAAAATTACCTCTGGTAGAAGCAATATGATAGTTTGAATGACTCAGGTTTTCATTACACAGGAGCTTTACTGTGCTACTCCAGCAATATAAAGGCCTTAAAAGTAGTCAAGAAAGGTGTCATACTTGGGAAAATCTGCTCAGCTTTACTTCCCAATTAGGTTAAAAACACCAAATTATAAATAAGAGGTGTTCTAGAATGCATAGATAAGCTTGGTTGCCATGTACCAGACAACTCAGCAGCCAGACAGGAAATATGTTTGGAGCCTTTATTTTCATTTTTGGTGATGTTCAATGTTCAAATACCATCTTAGCAAGGACCCCAGACATGCCTTTGGAATAGTTCAGGCAATCAGCTCTTTTAGTATCACATGCAGTATTTATTATAACAATCACTGTAACAGAAAGATACTCCCTTTGATTCTGGAACATTTCTAGAAGTGATGAGAGCTGGGTTTGAAAGCCATTTGCGCTCAAGTTTCCTGTACACCTCTGAGCAAGCCATTCACTGTCTGCTGCAGCTGAGCATCTGTGAAGTTGTTCTACCCTGCTAAGAAGTGGTTTTTACAGACACTGTATATTATTAGTGTGAGATGAGAAAATGCCTGTAGTCTTCGCTCAGGGAACAGGACCATATTGTGCAAGGCACTGCAGTCGGCAATGATTTTGTCTTCTCCATGCTGTCCCCCAGTAGTTTCATGTTATAAACTTGCCACGTTTGGTGGCAAGAAACTCATTTAAGGCCTCCTGTACACCTAGTGGGACAGATCTGTAAAAAAACATGTTTTGGGATTGACCAATCATGTACTTAGCTCGTGTTATTTATTTTTACTTTGGGTGTTCCTGGTTTAACTTAACAGCAATACAAAACATTTGATTAATGATTTAATATTTGATTGCCTAATTACAGCTTCAGTTACAGTTATAACAGCACTGAAAATTTCTGGGCTTTACTCCCTCCTAGGGAACATTTGAAAAATGTACCCAGCAAAGAAGGCAAAGGAACACTTGGCTTCACGGCAATTATTTTGTGTATGTGGTGTATTGAGCTCCGGTTGGGGAACCATAAAAATTACTGAGATAAGAAACAGGCTGTCATCTGAATGGAAATGTGGCTCTGGTGATTATTTAAATGGTACCATCAGACACTTCACTGTAATGTTTCAAGAGCAAATGTGCCTACGACAGTGAGGAGCCTGGCTTTTTAGTCTTGACTTCCCATTCACAAGGAACCTACACGTTCCCTATGGGCAGGCCTGTGAACCCCACGTGTTTTGCTCCAAGGCATCAGCTGCTGTCTGGAGAAGCTGGGGGAGAAGGAGAAGCCATTCATCATCAGGGTTTGAAGCAAAAGAACATTATGAAGAGAGAAACCTTCTAGTCTGAGAAAACTTGTTTGGAGGTGAATTCACCATGAGGTGAATGATTTTGACCTGGCCTCCAAGTGAAACTGATTTCAGTACAGCACCGCAACAGGTAACATTTAACTTAGAAAAATTAAGAGGTAGAATATTCATTTCTAAATTATGTATGACCTGAGTCTTAAACTCTCAGCACCTGCCCATCACATTAAATTATGTACATGGCTGAAATCTTGAAGTAATTACAGTAAAGATATATAAATGCAAACTAATTTTCTAAACCAACTAATATTTCAAGAAGGTTAGGCCTCACATTTTTACAAGTGAGTTCTGTTTTTAGTTATTTAATAATTTGCAGCATTACAAAACATCCATAAGCAGTCAGAAGAGCTAAAGATACCTGAAAAAAAAAAAAAAAAACGGATCTCCAAAATGTTCCCACATCTTGGTGAACATTTGAAATCCTTGCCCTAATTAAATCCTAGCTCCTAAATCAACAAAAATGCAAGTGACCATTGGGTTCTTAATTCATTTTAGGGACACCACAAAGGAGGCAGGCAGCAGTCACTTACTCACTTACTGTGCCTTCAGCACCAGGCTGGATCTTTGACCAGAATTTGGGACACTGGTCTCTAGACCACACTGCCTTCCCTTTATCTAGGGATTTATTCAATCTCATGCTGTAACCTTCCTCTACAGTCCATCTAACGACATTTTGGATATATTGTTATTACTGCTCTGCCACTGCAATCAACAGGGTCAAATTAATGATTTCTATTAATATAATGGACTCTTAAGATAGACAGACCTTTTTTTTTTTTTTTTATCCCCTCTTATGGAAACATAAGTTACGTTGCTGTCTTCAGGGAATACACCAAGCAAGCAGAAACTGCATCAGTCAAAAACTATGTCCTTCATGGCGAGCTGTTTGGAAGCAGTACTCCAGGTGCTGTGTCCTTGAGGGATTCTAGGTGCAATCTGTGCACAAGTGTAGAAGAAATATCGAAGGTCAGAAGCACTTAGTAACTGTGGGAGAGTTAGCAATTGCTCAGTGGCTAGGAAAAAAATAATTAGCCTTGCCAGGGATTTCTGAGGTAATCCCGATGCGTTGTGGGACCTATTTTACATCCTGCCTGCTAAAAGGATTATATCATCTATCAGAGGTGGCTGCACTACAAACTTCCTTTTATCATACACACACCAAAGATCAGGTGAGAGGTTTAATAAAACACTAAATGGAACAAAATGCTGAAGAAACTCAGATATAATTACCTCTGAAGCTTTTTCCTTGCCTAGCAGGAAGTCTTTTCATTACACATAGTCTTTGCATTTTGAAGGCACCTGAGTCCTTCCTTGCACAGTGTCAGATGGAAAAAAAAAAATCTGAAGTTTAATGTGCAAAGAAAAGACAAAGCTTTCTCATCAAATACGGCTTGCTTGATACTCTAAAACAGCAGGGTAGAGGAAGTAAAAATATCTTAGTCTGAAAAATAGGTTGCTATCCCTCCCTCATGGCGAGGATAGGCCAAATCTTTGCTTGGAGAAAATTGGCATAGTTTCTTTCCAGTCAACCAATTAAAAATAAAGGAGAGCTCTGGAGTCCCAGAGGCTCTGGTTATTTTATGCTGTGCTACCACAGACATTTCAGCCACCATGGGGTAAATTTACCATGATGCATGTCGTTGGAGATATATTAATAGTGAAACACTAGTACTACAATTTAATAGGATTAGCTGAAATTGCTGTAATACATTTTACAGATGGGGAAACTGGGACACAGGCAGACTTAATTTTAAGCAACTAAATCCATATTTTGGCACCAAAGCAACCCAACTCTCAGTAGTGCAGAACACTGAACTCCCAGACAGCAAAAGGGCTGCAGTTTCCCCTATTCACTTCTCCTGGAGCAACCACACCTCTTGCTATCTCATGCACATTCCTGAAAGGTAATTGAGCAAGGACCAGCAAGAACTCAAGGCCAGAGAGTATGTGCATCACTAAAGAGATTCCTACTAAGGCATGGACCTTACAGGGAATTCCTACAGCTGCTTTATGTAATCCCATGTCCTGCATCTCGAGCCTTGATGTTGGCTTTCCCCCCCTCTAATCTGTACTGGAGAATCTTTCTCCTCGCTTTCTTCAGAATCCAGGGACAAATTCTCTCATCGGAACTGGATTTCTCCACTGAAGCCAAGGTTGCTACAGTGCAAAATTTGGCTCCCTGCTGTGAGCTGCTTTTATTTGTTTTTCCATTGAGTCACTTCTCTTCCTTAATTTCTTTACTTTTGATCACTAGTGTCCAAGGGGAAAGCAGCACCAATTTTCAACGTTACTAGTACAGGTCTAAACGAGCAAGAAAAATAATAATAATAATAATAATAATAATAATAAAAAGGGGCTCAGCCAAGTTCCCACAACCATGCAACAAAAGCAGAGCACTTTTCACTACTATAAAGCAAAGCGTACTATCCCCATTACATTATTTATTGTAGTATTTCTAGTACCTTAAACAGTTACAGTTTGTGCTGGTTCTTCTTACATTCTTATTTATGGAACTGCAGATGGATCCTGGCCATTCTCTCTGTGCAAATTCCAAGAGAGCTGACAACATGCTGCAGGGCACCACAGCACCTTCAGTACATCCTGCAGCCTCCTGAGGTCTCCGAGTTCATTCCTTTCTCTCAACTTCAACAGGCCACTTTAGCATCTTACTTTCCATCTACCACAGCCATTAAAATAAATTCATTCTGCTGCAGAAAATCCACGTAACCCACCAGACCATACTTGCTTGCTGTAGTCCCCTAACTGGAGAAGGAGAGCATCGCATCTGGCCTAGTTATCCGCCTTCAAGCTACGGATGCTTCACCTTTGATAACACCTGACAGTGTGAGTCAGGGAGGAATTTATCACCCTCTGGTGACCTCTTCCCCTGTTTCCAGCAGAAGTCCTGCTGACCACTGGTGATTTCTGTCAGTCATCAGCTCCTATGACAACATGGATGTAAAGGCAATCATTGCGTCAGTACTGCTTTTTGTCCAATGCTTTTACTGAACTGAATGCCTGATGAAAACAAATTAAAATCATTTGCTTCCAGAGGGTTAAGTAGAATGAAATCTGACAGCTCCTTCACTTTAGAAGGTTTTATATCCCAGATGGTTAACAAATGTAGTAAATAAGCTTACAATTGCACTTTTTCTTGTTGCTGTCAACTCTAAGCCCCCTCAAGATTAAGAAGCAGAAGGTTAATTGTATATGCATTCGCTACCATCTCTGCTTCTCTAACCAACGTTGTGGGGAAAGAAAAGGGGAAGCACAGGATCCTACTGCTCCATCCCTCCAACTTTTGCCAACATGATTCCTTTGCACCAGCTAAAAAGCTGGAAGAACACAGCACAGAACTGCATCCTCCCACTGTCCCCACCCAGAGAAGCCAGGGTGGTCCCCAAAGCTGCCAGTTTCAGGGGGCTTGAATGTGCTGTTACTCACATCCATCCTACGAGCTTCAGAGCAGCCTGCTGACTCCTGCAGATAGTTCTCCATCACCAGTAGCTCAGCTCTGCTGTTTGAATGTATTTATAGTCATGAATACTACATATTATAGAAACACATTCTCCTGTCAAGCAGTTCCAGCTAATCCTCCAACAAAGCAGCAGTAGCATTTCATGCAAATGGGTGTAAAGCTGAATGACGTTTTTATGTGTGGAATACATATAGGGAAAAAAAATGGGATCCTTCCAAGTGGCAATTAACAAAATTATCACAGATATCCTGTCATAAACAACAATGGAAAATAAACATCTGTAACTTAGCAGTGATTAAAGCACCACACCTTACTTAAATGACCATATTTGTGGAAAACAGGAGGTACTCCAGTACACAAAACCCTGAGAGAGAGCAGAAGGCAGCAGCTCCCTTTGAGCATTGGCTTTGCAAAAGGGAAGACAGATGTTCAAGGCAACAGTCAAAACCATCAGGAGTTCCCATGGATGAAGGGATTTACCACATCAGTGCAGCCCAGCTCCTCCCACACCCTCTCCTAGTGAAGTGAGTGACCACTGTGCCAGTTAAACATGATAAAAAAAAAATGGGTTTACAAGTAGTTGAGCAAAGAAACTCAACCCCTGCAAGTTTTCCAACAGCCTGTTTTAATCTAAAGAACTTGCAATTGTCTGGTACGCCCAGCAGAACAGTGACACATTACTTACACTGAGCAGGCACAAGCATGTGGTCATCCCTGCAGCGTGTTACGGCTGCTGCCTCGAGAAGATCTGCACTTTCAGGGAGTCTACAGATATAAAATAAATGGGCAAACAAAACATCAGTTCTGGCAGCTCAGCCACATAATTAGCACGAGAGAAAACTTTGGAAGTAAGATGTTAACATCTCTTTGAAGAGATTCTATTCTTGTGTTTTTGTTGTAAGACAGAAAACAAACACAGCAGGAAAAGTCCAACATGAACCTCTGGACTGTTCTAGCTAGAGAAAAGTTACAGTGGCTTGGAGCTCCATCCCATAACTCAGAATTCATCCCCTCACTACCTGTGAGATTTCCAACCACAAGCTGTGAGATCTAATCCTATCTAGGTCAGCCAGCCCAGTGGAAAAACAACAAAACAACCGAGTGCACAGCCCACACTTCTGTATACAAACAAGATCTGTGTTCCTTCACCAAGAACTCTCTCGGCTTTCCCCACCGCTGCTCTCACCTGCCTCAGCAACAGTTTGTGAAGCCCTGAGGCCAGCAGTGTAACAGGCAGAGCCCAGGGTGTTTGGGAAAAGGGCTGCTCTGTGTTTGGGAATGGGCTCTTCAGAATTGCTGTCTGAGGATTTCTGAGTCAATTAGCATTTATTGCTCATTTGTTTTTAAGTTCTAAGTTTGTACCAAAACGAGCATCACTCTACACAGTCATAATAAAGTACTTACAGATTTTCAGCAAATTACAAGTCTGGGCTAGATGACCTCTCCCTAACCCTAATAAAGGAAATTCACCGGTCTAGCACAAAGACTATATTATGTATTTCACATCACGCTGTTTCTATCCTACTTATTTAAGTCCCTGCTTGCTGACAAATATGTGAAGTCTGGTTCTTCACCTCTAATTTACAAAGCAGTCATAATAGAAAATGTGGATCATCAAATAAACAAATCTATAATTATAGATCTGTCTACAAAGTCCTTATATACTATCAAAATTAAATCTGAACTTCTAACACCAAAAGAAAATAGAGGATATACTTAAAAAAACAACTAATTAACAGAACAATATACAACAGAATGATACAGAAGAACATAATCTTTTGCTTCCATTTTACCATTAGCATTTTAATAAGCAAAATATCCTATTTTAGAGGAGCAGCGTAACTGACTTCTCAAGGAATGTTATTCAGCAATTTAAATTGTTCCTTGCAGCTTTGGAAGGAAATGGACTGGAGTTTGGTCAAGAAATCAGTGTGATTTGAAATACACCCATTAACAATGAGGGGATCACTTCATAATCCTACAGCACAAAACTATCTGGACAAAACTATCGTTATGTTTCGAAACAAACAGCACCACAGTTACAAGAAGTCCCACCAGCAGCTTCAAACTCCACAACCAAGTAGCTGGGATCAAACCTTTGCAAATTAATTGTTTTGATAGAAGGGCAAACCTCTTCTGACAAAAAGTCGGAACTTTCATTAGAAATAAGGTGAGACAGCATGGGGACACTGCCTTACACTGCATCATTTAGGCCCTCCTGGTGCATTGTCACTGATTCCATCCACAGGTTTTGAATACAGCCACTGTCACTCAGCCACCAGCATCTAAAGCACATGAAAAGCTGTAAGCTTCCCCAAAGCTGTAGGGCCTTGTCAGAGATGCACTCAGTGACGGCGGGAAGGCCACCACACCAACCACGCTGAAGAATAGTTCATTTAAGAACTACGCACAAAGAGCTGTGTTTATGCATGCTGAGAAGACAAGCCACAGCCCACAGAAGTTGCTGTAGATTCTCTGTTATGATAGATGGACAGATGCATCCCTCAATCTTTTGAAAAACTGCTGGATTTCATCCTACAAAATGGCTTCTCAGCCATGAGCCCGGGTTTTCTTTCAGTGGGCTGCTGCTGGTTTAATTGCAGCAGTCCCCATTAGGCTAAGCGAAGAGCTGTTACAGCTAGGATGGGAGCTTGTGCTCAAGGGCTGCTCTTTAGAGTCTCACATTGTGCACATCACTACCCAGATCTAAAAAAAAATAAATAATGTTGATATTGAATTTCTGTTTGGCTTGACTTAAGTTTCTCGTCTGCTAATATTGCCATCAAAGCAACACCCCAACTTCTTGACTGTTCCATGCACTAATTTTTCAGCTCATTACCAACAACGCAAACACAAATCACACAATTCATGGAAGAATTCTCTGCTTTTATTTGCTTCTGTTTAAAAAGATGCAAAGGGAAAAGTCTTGTTTTTTCAAATGAACCTTGACTTTTCAGTGCACCTAATTAAGCAAATGCATCATTAAATAAGGTTAGAATAAAGCATTGGTCTGAGAATTGAATCAGGGGCTCGATTAATAAAATATCAGAGAGTCACAGAACAGCCAAGGGTAGAAGAGACCTCTCAAGGCCTTGTCCCACGCCCCTGCTCCAGCTGGGTCACCCAGAGCTGGTTGCCCAGGACCACATCCAGGCGGTGTTGGAAAATCCCCGAGGTTGCCACATTCCTCTGGAGAACGTCTGTCTCTTTCAAAAGCACCTGCCTTTTAGAGTGAGCGATTCACAGCGGACTTCAACACTTAGCTAGATCACCATTTGATTTCTGTTCTCTCATATGAAAGAAGTAGTTTGGAATTTAACATTAAAACTTGATTGGAAATTATTTCCTCCTAGAAACAGTATACTGTAAGCACCTAAAACTCTCAAATAGGTGAAAGATGGCACAAACTATGTATTAGAATGCACTAGGAAAACTCCAAATATTTTGAACGACTCTACTTCAGAATGAACAGTGCCTCAGGATGTTTGAATCACACTCGTCTCCAGTTCTGAAGTTCTGTTTTTATGGATTTTTTCTCCATTGCTTGCCTCAGCATTGAGATTCTGCAAAGGAACTTGGTAGAAACTGAATTTTAAGCCTTTATGACTCCTCTCTTTAAAACTTCTAAAACTCAGATCTCCTTAATCCTGGAACATGACTTATGTATAATTTATGTGTGCAAACTCAAGTCACATATGCTGACTTCTGTGCTTCAGGCCAGAGCAGTTCCAGCAGTCCTTTCTTTGTAATCTAGTAACAAGGAAGAAAAGAGGTCTGATAACACCACACAATATAACTGTACACAGCCAGCCATTCTGCATTCCCAGTCATCAGCCAAGCAGCAGAGAAAAAAGACTATTCATACTTCAGAATTAAACAAACATGACTGTTATGGCCCTCAGAGCTATTTCCAGTACAACGCTGATCAGGAGAGAAAGGTACAGTTTGACTTGCACCAGTGTTGACACAGCCAGCACCATCTGTTCAAGGAATTGACGTCTTCGTAGATTCTTTACGTAAAAATATAAGAGCCCATACTTGCAAAATGTAGTATTTACCTGGATTTACCATGTTTTTAACTAGATTACAAAGCTTCCTCCCTTACTAAGGAAAGTTTTCAAAACTTCAAATTAATGATTTGAAGCTGTATATGGACAGTTAATTTACACTTAGCTAAGGAGAATCCACAGCACCAAAGTTATCCCCTTTGAATCTCAAACACACCATTCAGGGGCCTTACTACTTCTAGTTTCACTGTAGGATCAAAAATAGCCCATGGAATAATTCAGACATCTGCACAGCAACATCTCTGAACACATACTGTTTTGATTAAATTCCAGCTGTATTAACACACCTGTAATGGCTGCAAGTTCTTTCTTGGACAGTAACACTTAACTGGATTAGGACCACATAAAATGGAAGAGATTAAACTGTACAAAATCATAGGGTTGCATTCACGAGATAGCGCAACAACAGATACTAGCAAAATAATATTGTGCTGTGTCCATTTCAAGGAATTCCAGCATTGCTCTGAAATGCCAGAAAATGGCTAGTTCTGGTTCAGGGACACAGCTCCAACATTCAGAACAGGGTATATATCCAACAGTCCAGGGACCACATTTGCAAAATACCCATTCACCCCTGCGAAGGTATCATAGCAGGTGATCCAGCAGTAATGAAACAGCCAGATACCAAGGCAACACGGGAAGTTCTGCTGCAGCTACGGCATATCCTACATTTCCCAATTACCTGCACAGGCCTTAGAACCACTCCTCTCTGCAGGCATAAAATCAGAAGTGCAGCAAAACAACTTAAACTTGCAAAGGTACATTAAAGCAGAACTCAAAAACTGTCTGTCAGAGTCAAGATGTATGGGCACGGGCAAAGGCCACAGATCAATCTAGACTGCACTATCTAAAGGAGAGATTTGAAGGAATAGGAGAAGCAAGGAGAATCATTAATCTTGCACGTGCCAGGCTACAGAAGTGGCTGTGATTCTGATCCACATTAACAAGATGATGGAGGCAAGAGTGACTGTCTTGCATCTGCAAAGGGGGGGGTCCCTAAACTCTAGTTCCTGCTTCAAGAACTGCTTGAGCACTGCACATTAGAGATTTTTAGCTTAACTAGCAAGAGGAAAAGAACAGCGTTATTACTCTTTATTCTCCAAAGAGTGCTTTGCTCACCCACTTGCAAGGTCTCCATTTGATTGCTGTGTGGCCCCATTGCAGGGTTTTTTTTTCTGAGCAGCAGCCCAGCATCAACCAGAGGAACTTCAGCTTCCTTCACTGCCTCAGATTAGCGTTGTCCATGGCAGATTAGGAAATAATGTGATAATAACTAAAGCAGGAAATGAAAGTAGTACCATGCAGAAAAATGGTTCGGGAGGGGAAAAAAAAAAAAAGGCAGCAACTGCAGCACAGTAAGGCTTTGAACAATGCAGAAAGCCCTTGAGGGCAAGGGCAAAAAAACTATTAGGCTGGTTTGCTAAAGAAGCTGGTCTTCTGAAAGAGGTAAACCCAGGTTGCTACACATCAGTAATGGACTTGCTTACTAAAAACTTGTTTGAAAACCCCAGTATTTCCTTGAACTAGAGTTGATTCTCTCCGATAGTTGCAGATCGATTTATTTTTTATTTTTTAAAACGATTTTAAAATGGTTTGTGGTGCACAACCCTAATGACAAATGAGCAGGTGGAGATTACTTCATAAATCATTTATGATGCATTATGGTCATTTTTACGCTGCCATAGATTGCAAAAATATTAACAATAAGTGAATGTTGATAGAAAGGTTGTGGGCACATTTGAGTAATTTTATTGTATTTATAATACACAGTAGTAGTAACATGAAACCAGCTATCAATGTTTAATAGATGTTTTAGCAACATATGTTGTAAATTATAAATGCAGGACTATATATGCCATATAAAATATGCATAATGTTTTCTGATGTTTGCTAATCACATACTACAACAGTTTAAAAAAGTATTAATAACAAGTGACTAGAGATAAAAGTCTCCAGACATGTTCAGGAAGCAACTTCTAATTAAACAAGTAAATTTTAAAAAAAGCAAATGCAGCTATATTGGTCTCTGGCATACTGTAATTGTTTAGTAAGTTCTTCATTGCGAGCTGCAATGATACCACACACTGCAAATGCTGTGTTTAGAAGAAACACCACATATGATATAATTTCCAATTCCTATTCTCCACTGTTGAGTGGTTTCTTAATTCCAAGTATATATTTTTAAAGAAAAATCATGTTTTCCCAATAAATATTTTAATGAAAGACAACTATATGTTTTTTTTTGTAGAAGCCTTTGCGGACACAACCATGTCTGTTTCTGAATGCTCTGGAATCAGCCCTGCCCTAATGGCATGAAGGTCCTATCACAGATCAAAATCTGTGTTATTACCACTGGTTCACATGCATACATATGCACATAATATATTTGATATATTCGTATGTATATACAGACAGAAGACATCAGTAGCTAAAAGGCAATCAAGTCAATAGCTTATTTCAAATTATTCCTTTAAAGCATCAATGAAGGAAAGCAGCCATGATTTTCACAGCTGGTACCACTGTAGTTCTCAACTTCACCAGAATTAATGAAGAAAGTCATTTGTGCAAATGTGAGATAACTGGTCAAAACAGGGAAACAACACATGTTCCCTTTCTTTTAGATTATTAGCTTGATTTGTCAGCATTTTGGGTCACAGGAACATACTACGTTCATTATCGCTGGCCCAGTTACCGCAGAAAAAAGTTATTCCCGTGGCCATGCAGACCAATTCACACTTTTATTCGTTAAAATTAGTTCTCTTTAAGGAACAGAATTGTTCTGACGAAAAAAAATAAAGAAAAAGAAAAAGCTAAAAATAAGGAAGAACATTTTATTTCTCTAACGTGGAGCATGAATACATGCACCTGTGCACAGCTGTCTCCCAGCCCTCCCAGCAAATAGACTTTCTATTCAAAATGGAACTTTAGTCCCTCTACAGCTCGTGTATCGTATTTTACTTCATAATAATTCAAGCCTGTTAGAGCAATGCACTGATTTGAGTCTTTCAAAATAATTTTGACTGCCCTCTATGAAGTTTCAGTCTCTGTATGGCATCGTTAGAAAATGCTCAGGTGTGTAGCTGCCAGACCCATCCATTTGGCTCAGTTTGGACTGTCAGCTACGGAAGAAAAATTAACCCAGAGGCTCAAGGCCTTGGAATTCACCCCAGGAAAAATGTAATCATTCTCAAGGATGCCTTCTTCTGCCTGCTCTCTAATGGTACTATTACCTGGGGGTCCAAAGTTCTGCAATAATAGGAACAATTTTATCAAACAGAGCCTAAATTAGCTGAATTCAAATACATGCTTGCGAACAATTTCCACATTCCTGTCTAACATTTCATTCCAATCTGGTCATTGACTGTGCACTAACCCCAAAATTCACTTAACCTACTGCCTGTAATGGTACTATGTAAGTAAATAAAACTAGGCACATCTGTAATCGTTTGCGAGATCAGGTCAGTGATTCATCCACAGCATTAAGCGGAACACTGCAAACCCTGCGTGTGTTAATTCCAAGGGTTCACACCTTCCATATATTACAGACATCTACGCCTCCCAGTTTGCCTTCACTTATTCAGTGAAGAACATGCATATTTACATCACTGAAATGAAAGCTGATGCATCTTTCACATTAAAATTATACCAGTGCTGTATCCTCCCATCTGGATTAGAGCAGGCAACTCCATTCATGTTCTATTTATGTGAAACCTGCTCAGGAAAATGACAGGAAAAGAATCAAAAAGAGAAGGGATGGCACAAAGGGAACATTTTGCACCTGTTCCCTCCCAGAAAAGATTACAGGTGTTTGAATGATAATCACTTTTAGACTAGTACACTTTAATTTTACTTACTTTTCCATTCTTACTTTTACACCTGAATATTGCAATATAAATTCTTTGTAAAAAAGTATCTATTCTCCTTTTTGTACCATCAGAATGGAAAATGCTTCCTGCTAGTTATTTACCTGATGGTCTTTTTACATGATCAAAATGATGTGAAGCGTTACTGGGCAGAAAAAACGAAGTGAATTGCAGTTCACTCGGCTACGGGAAGAACAGATTTCTGCCACTGATGCACTGGTGGGCACTGGGTTGCAGATACGCTCTGTAAAGCTACTGTAATATGTGAGTAGTAATTGCTAACAATCACATTTTCATTAATGCAATGATCGCATCATTTATGGTCAGAAAAAAACTCTAAGATCAACCAAGTCTATGAGAACACCAAAGTCAGTTCCTCCTGAAACAAACATAAATCGGACAAAGATGGTGTTCAGACTGCTTGTCTATCTACTCTGGTCATTTAATTGCATTCTTTTTAGCAGACGTTTATCATAGTTTTTAGCACCCAACCATGTCAGCATATTACAGAGGAATCAAATAAATGCTCCCTGTGTCTCCAATTTGTATCACGCAATAAATAATGCACTCCAGAGGAGTCTGCATTTCCCTGCTCAGGGATGTGATCATCATATGGCCTTTTCCTAACTCAGAGCTATGCAAGTCTGTCATTTTTAATGTGGTCTGAGAGCACCAGGCCAAAGATATGTGATTGATTATGGTTCATTATTAAACATACTGATCTTAATGTACTAAACATTTTATTTGAAAATTAGAGAGCAGTAAACAAACACTGTTACTGCTTATTGCACTGGTAATTCCCAAATCGGTAAGAGGAATTCTATCTAATTTCAGGATACATTTATTGCATGTTTCATTGTTTATCTCCTCAGAACTGGGAAACATTTCCTTCTAAAATAACCACAAGAAAAAGAACATATTCGTCCTACTTGGATAGCTACAAAAACCAGTACAGCTCCAAGAGTGCACATAATATTTTCTTGATTACTAACTCCCACAGTTATATCAGCATCCAGTTGGCAACACAACCACCTTTTGTTTTCCATTCCTCACGTTTTCCTTTAGAGGACAGCAGGGCACTTCTGATATCTACTCTGAGTTTCAGTACGTGACCTTCTGCAGCGTGAACAGAACTCAAAGCAGATGGTGATGAAGTTGCACAGAACATCTAAGTTATACCCTGATCTAGAGGTCAATCTTATTTTCAATAGCTCAGTTTCTCACAAGGAAAAAGATTCCACTTTTCACAGAAGCTAATGGAAATATTTCCACAGGGGCTGGACAGTCCTCAGTTTACTTGTTTGTTGCAACAAGTGAAAACGGCCACCGCATGCTGTAGTTTTAATGATCTTCATTAAATATCTAAAACCAGACAGAAAGCAATGCTACCTTTTGCTGGTGCATGTTCAGCTATGCCAGTGCTATAAAACCCTTAAGACACCCTCATGGCTGTATGAGGATCTCTAAAGCAGCTGAATACCAAGTCACACGGCTACAAGCAAACCTGGGAATGGGCCATTCCCACCAAAAAACGTGGCTATCGAACAAATGGCTAGAGAGGAATGGATGAAGGTGACCCTGTAAGAAATTCTCTTCTGAAATGCTTCTCTCTTTTAAGAATGAGATACACAATTCTGACACTGCCTTCCACCCAAATCCTTCCCAGCTAAATAAAAAGAGGAATGGAAATATTCTGTATAACACAGATCCTGGTCCAGGTAAGCTTGGCCAGTAGAAAACTGCAAAAGCTTCTAGGAGGTGCACCAAGGTCTGTGCTATGCCAGCACTATTGGATTTACAGAGGGGGCCCCAGCAGGACAAAACCAGCAAGCGAATTAGATTAAACAGATAGCTGAAAAAGAGTAAATAATCTAATTGAAAGAAATTACAAAATAAATGCCATACCCTGGGCACAGCCCCAGCAGAAACTGCTGAGGCAGTTCTTTTGAATTCTTTCATTTCTGCAGAAGAGGAATAATTTCACATTTGGAAGTGTCTGCCTGCTAGCTTCTGGGAAAGCAGATTAATCACACAGTCTCAGTTTCAGGATCAAAAACATTCTGATGTTACAGCACGTGTGGTTTGGTGGTTTTCTTTTTGTAGTGCCTTTTTTTGGATTATATATCCCTAGCAGTTCAGTTCAGATAAAGTTCGTAAGTGAGAAACTTTAATGCTAATTGTTGATCGCATTGCTTTCAAGCTGATAAGGTTTCTTTCATATTAAGATTATTACGTAGCACTTAATGAGCAAGGCAAATTGATGACAAATTGTGTCAGGCACTGTACACACACTGTTGTGAGTCCCTGACCCAAGAAAATTATAAATTGCAGGGCAGAGACAACAGGCTTAAAGTGGCAAAACACACAGATAAGGCAAACACCCTAACCACCGCCACCATTTCTTTTTTGCTCTCAGGAAATATGGTTGGTTGTTAGGAACAGGTAAGCTAGAAAAAGGGAAGGGAAATAAGTGGATAAAACAGGGGAAAGCAAGCAGGACACACAGGTAGCACAGCACAGGGATGGAATTCAGACAAAACTGCAGGAAGGTTTTTAGCAAGGGCGCCCCTGCTAATTCATTTCAGTGCTCCCCAATGTCCTTGTCAAGTTCACCCAACTAGGATAAGGGAACTAAGCTCAGATCCCAATGCTCCTGAAAGGGAACGGGATTTTGTTCTGCACCATCCTAGACTGGGGGCAGGGGATCCTATCCCATCCTAGACTGGAGGATACTGCCCACGTACCATTGCTATTACAGCTGCACTGAACTTGTGCTGGTTTATACACTAGCGTGGTTTTCTTTATCTGATTCAGTTCTTGCTTTCTAGATGTAGAATCTCCCCCCATTCTCAGATAAAAAACAACATAGTTTGTCAAAAAAATCAGTATGGAATTGTCTCTAAACTTTTTAACAAGCACTGCAAAGTCTTCGAGCAGTGTCTCAAATAAAACAAAATGAATCTTTCGTAACCCCATGCTTTGATAATCTCTGTCCCGTTCTGAATTTTATTCATACTCCATTGTTTTATCCAACCAAACTACCAAAATGTCATGAAAAATTGCTCTGTGGGATTCCTTACCCTGCTTGCTGTATAGGTACTCCAGGCTTCTGGGTGATCATACAAACAAGACCTCAGGCCACCTAAGGTATCTTGCTAAATGAACTTTCAGACACCTGTACAAAACAACTAACTGTGAATACCTATAATAAAGCAAACAAATGTCACCAGCACATTAGAGCTTACTGTTTCCATACTATCAAAGCACAGTGCAGCCAGACAGCACGTCTCTGCTAGCCGAACAGAGGCTGGGCAGCACCCTAGAGTTTAATCTGAATACCTGAGCTATTAATGGAACAGAGCCCTGTAGCTTTCAGCATCTAGATACTGAGCTCACTTGCCTGTCCTAGCTTGTAAGTTATTCAGGTATAGAAAAGAAAATCATGCTAAGACTAAAACCGATGTCTAATCTAATGACATCAATTTAAGTCAAATTTGCTGTGAGATGTAGTTTTGGCACTCAGTGCAGAGTTGAATGGCTGCCTCCCCATAAACTCATCTGACTACTGCACATTTTTTGTTGTTGTTCTTTAGATTAAAAGCCAACAAAAGCAACAACAAAACCTAACACTGCAAAGGTCTTAAAACATTGCAAGTTGTCAATCCTTACCCCCAGGGGTGTCTGCAGAAGAGACACAGGACTGGAAGAGCTGGAGCTGCGTAAAACCAGAAGCAAACTGCCCTGTTACTTAGTTTTAGCCTATATTTATAGGGTATCACCGTACTGCAATATCAGGGAAAATAAATTCTTAGCAGAGCTTGGGAAAATTTAACTCTGCTTTTAAAGCCACTATTCCTTAATCAGCTTTGCATCGTTTTGTATGCAGTGTGCTACAGCAAAATGAATCCACAAAGTCTCCAAACCTCATAATGGTTATTACTAAACAATCATCTTTCCTTTGCTCCCGTTTCCCATTGCTGCAGCTAACTTAGAAACCAATAAACACTTTTATACCATATTTCATGCAAACAGTCAAGCATTTAGCTTTGCTTTCTGCCATGTCACACTGACCCAGCAAGACACAAAGTCAGCCCGAACTGATGAAATTCACTGCTGCACGCCACGGCAGCCAGGAAGGGAGCCTGGGTGAAAAATGGCTCCTGATGGGGTAGCAGAGTTAAGAGAAAGAACATGAAGATACGGAAGCATGTCAGGCAAACTGTAAGGGTGAGAAAAACAACAAGTGGAAAGCAAAGATGCAAAGAGTCTACTGAACGTGTATCATGCTGAGCCATTATCAACTTACTGTGTACAATCCCTCCTCCATCGTATCCATCCATTCTTCCGTATTTGGAAAAAGATGCCTTCTTTGTCTATAAATTTACCAGGTATAAAAGCACAATGCCACTGCACAGCTATGAGAAACAGAGAATCTGTTCGACTTTGGGAAAATACCACAGAACCTAACCATCACAAAATTCAGGGTTTTCCTCAAGATTTCTTGAATGAGCAGCTAAATTCCTCTTTATTTACCCATCTAGATGCTCCTTCTCTTATCCTGAGAAAGTCAAAACAATTCTGCACATTTTATTTTTGTCAATTACTAGGCAGAGAGTTTTTCCATAAAGGCAAAAATATATACAAAGCCTAGAACAATTTATTATAAAAAAAAAAAACTACCAGAGACCTCATATTTATAACAAGGGTACACTTTTCTTCATTAATTTAATATTGCCTTAAAATGCTTGTGAACAATGATTCATCTTCGGTTTAGGAGCATGCATATTTTCCAATTATCTGTAACAGTGGATGGTTTTATAAAATGCATTCTATTTTATATTTAATATTTGTTATAGAAAATTTTCATTACAGACAACAGGAAACACACGGAGAATTTGTAAGTATCATCAAACGGCTGATCAGAAAGCACGCTTTTCAGTTTACACTAGTTGGAAACAAGAGTAGCATAAAGAAACTCCTCCAAGCTTAGTAAGAGCAGTACAAGTGCTGGCGTGTTACCCTCATGGAGTGGGTTTCTGCTCAGGTGGGGAATTCGCCTGCATGAACAAGGCCGTGGGGTAAGCAGTAGACAAATATTCATAGAATGTAATGCAAATAACTACATTCGTTTTGGCTTCTACAGTCTCTTTCCAGCCATTTAAGTCATTTCATTGCCACTCTCTCAACCCCCTTAATCCTCCTCCTCCCCCTTTACCACATAACATAACAAAATGCACTCTTGTGGGTTGAATGCCAAGGTCCACATTTCCCCAAGCGGCACCCATTCCTCAGACCTAACCACTTGTTTTCCTTCCATATCTCACAGGGCTAAAGCCAAGGAGGCTTTTATGCCCTCGATAATGTGGTTCCTGACCCCACACAAATCTCTCCCTTTCACCAGCACTGATCAATACAACACTAAAAGGTGTCACTGCTCATGTATTTGTGCAAACCTGCTGCTAACCTCTTTGCAGTTCCATTCCCCTTTCCTTGAAGAACAGTCCCCTTCTATCAATTATTTATCAGATCCACTGGGACTTCAGTAATAAGTGCAATGAGATTTGTGGCTTCTGGACCAAAATGAAATCCCATAACACAAAAAGTTTTCTGTTCATACCTCATTTTCCAATTTCTTTTGAAGTCCCCACAAAACAGCCAAACCCTTGAGTGAGCTAGGGTTTAATAGCTCCTTGTTGGCACTTACTGAAATCATCCCATACGCAATAAGAAATGCAATACTAAAGGCTAGAAGATGACATTGCCTTTTCCTTAAGTGGCCAGCTAAGGCCTCAGAGCTTTATTTCCAGCCATCAACAACACCTCTATCCTATTATATTCAGCTCCACAGGAATCTTCACACACACACTACGCCTCGTGTATTGTCTCAGATGCTACGAGTTCATCTTCAGAAACGATTTAAGTTATCCATGCTGGACATAAAATATTTTATACTTTGTTCTTCAGCTATGTTAGCAGAGCTCAACATTTCTGGAAGGAAAAACAATTCAATTGAGAGAAACTTTAGTGCTGGGAACAAGGAGGCTTTTAAAAGATTCAAGATAGCACGCCAGATTCCCCATTGTATTCTTCCCTTTCTCCCTGGTTGCAGTAGCATAGAAAAAGGGTCTCAGTGGTGAATTCGGACTCTTATCTGTACAACCCCTATGTGAGAAATGTATTTTTTATCAAACCCTTTTAGGCACTGCTGTGCTAGCTTCAAGCAGCCTCCAGGTATAAACAATCCAATTAGTCAACAGGTTGTCTACAGCAAATATCCATAAACAGCTCAACGGCAGACAGAAAACTACAATTCCTGGACTGCCTATTAAAGGAACAAACTTCTCAGCTAGCTCAAGAGCTTTCACCCATTAAAAATTATTACAGGGAGCCTGGTGAGGGAAAAAATAAAAAATAAAAATAAAAAGCTCTCATGTGAATCCCATTCTGAATTTTTTTTTTTTTTTTGGTCCAACACTGAGGTAAAGTAACCTGGAGAATTAGGGGGGTCACATTAATTCTAAATTTCAGCAGTATAGGAGATTCACATAATAAAAATCATCCTCACCAGGATGTCCTTTAGCATTACCCAGTTATTCAAAGCAGGAATTTAGAAGCCAGAAAATATTTTTCCTCTCAGCTGTAGTGTTCAGGTGGTACATTCAACCCACCAAGGCTTCATAAAAATACTGTAATTACCCCTAATTCTTGTTCATTTCTTTTATCTGAGAAAGGGTCGTCTGAGGGTCTTGTTTTTGATAATTGCAGTATATGAACAAAGCGTAACAGTACGAATACTCCTTTTTAATCTATACTTAGCGTGCAAGTCCAAGGCCCACTTCATTTCAAGTTTCTGAGGAGTTACATCAAAAAATACGATCACTCATTTTCGAATACACGGATTTCTCTTCTGCTCTGAAATTTACTTTAATAAACATACCCACCACAGCTCTTCTTAGCATGAGTGAGGTGCAATCATTGTGCACCAAACGCACGAGAGGCCTCAAGGCAGAGCCCAAAAGGCCCCTTCCAACAGAGGGAGCCCAGCCCGCAGAGTGATCCTAAGCAGAGATCACGCAATGATGCGGTGGGGAGGCACCGTTGGGTAATGCATGGCTCACCATGCTTTTCAGAGTGCTCACCACATGCAGAGCTTGCAGGGGAAAAGCCTGAAATAAAGCTACATGAGAAATGTATTAGCTTGCTTGGCAGACAGCAGCATTACGTTAAGATGGAAAAGTTTCTTCAATGGAGACATTGACTGGGGCTTTGGAGACCAGGGATGCAGGAGATCAAGCGCCATGCATGGTGGCAGTGAATGCTAACACTGAAAAAAACTCCTCCTGCAACTCCCACCTCATCACAGAAACCAGTACAGCCTCATTTTTGCCCCTTATTGCCCCATCAGTTTATTTCTTCTTCATTTCTTAGTCCCTTTTTTAAAACAAGCACATAATGAAGCTTTCAGCCTTTCCCACTATTAGAATGAAAGTAGTCAAAAGCATTTCATGTGAAACTTCTTCCTTTTGAAATTGAAAAACATCATCATTATCACCTGACCAATATTTAGTTCTCCCTACTCAGAAGAAAACTGCGATTCAGAGATCCAGCACAACCTAGTTTCAAAAACTGAAGCCACAGATAGCAAATACCAGCACTGGGAAATTTTACAAACAGGTCTGTGTATACATTGCTGGGGGGAAAATAATCCACTCAAGTCACATACAAATACCATTTTTTACCTCAAAAACAGGTCAAGGTCAAGTTTTCAAGAAACTTCTAAATCGTTCCCCAAAGTGTCTGGCTACCTATCTCCCACTGGTTTAAGGAAATCCAGATACACTTAAAAACTGGAGCTGTAGAAACTCAGGAAAACTGCCTTCAGAAAATGTTGCCATAGCTTATGACAGATTGATTGCTAACAACATAGCAAAGCCAGATATTAAAAAATTCTTCAAACTTCTTCCTACCTCTGCAGGAATGCAAATTTACCTTACAGTCTTCCAAAACAACATGAAATCAGCTAGATTTTAGAGTAAGTATTCTGATGTTACCACTACTGCTGATGAACAGAACTGCAACAAACAGGCTATTTAAAAAACCACACATAATCACAGTCATTCTGATGATTCATCACAGGCCTGAATTAAAGACATCTGTAGACCAGGTTCCCTTGCAGAAGAGATCTGTCTGCTTCTATTGCCTGCATCAGCTCCCTCTGTGGAGACACACAAAGATCCTGCACTGCTGCGGAGATGCTGAGGAGCAGGCCAAAGATCCCAGATGGGTGCTCAGTTCCTGCCAAATTCCATTGGCCTCCCTCACTATATGGGGGAGCCAGTTGGTTTAATTCACAGTAAGATCTAAGATTTACCAAGAGACACCTAAGAGAAGCAGCATTTTGTCCTGACACTGGCTCACCTCCAGCACCTGCAGCAGGCCAGTCACACTCCAGGGAGCAAGTCTTTCCCATTGGTACTTCTCTTTCTGTTAAAATACAAACTTGTTTAACATTATAACCATCTAGAATACAGAAAAATAAACACTTAATTGTAGAGTTAAATACTCCATATTTATCTGTGCTAAAGGGAAAATGCACTGCTCCTGACAGACTTAAAAACTGTAGTGGATTTTGGGACTAGATAGCCCAAAAGGGGATGAGAGTGTTCTCAAGCGCATGAGGCTTTTGAAAGAGCCATGAACAACAATACATAGCTTTCATTACTGCCAGCAAAAACAGGCAGCTGTGATGAAGGTCTCACCATAACAAGCAAGGGTTACATGATGACAAGGTCCTAAGTCGTGAACATCAAGCATGCCAAAGCTTTAAAAAATAAAAAAGGAAAAAATCAATGGTGAGTTTAAGTGGCTAGTCAGTGACAGCTACATGCTCCAGCAGACCAATATTTAACCTATTACTGAAACATGAGATAAAGCCTATTAATGTCCCAGGGAATAAGTGATAACAGATCAGTAGAGATTCTGCACTCAGAAATCCCAGAGACTGAGTGGCCCTTAATTTGTGAATGACAGTATCAAGTCAAATAAGGGATGAAATGGTTTACTGATAATTACTTAGAGCAAAGCATTACAGATGACCTGGCCGTCATTAATCTTTTCTTTAAGTAAGTGATTTGCAACCTGAATCAGTCATTTTGAAGGCACAATGTCTTCCTTCTGTCCTGGCTGCCAAAATATCTCTCAATTTGAGATCCCGTCACCCAGAATACTTATTTCAAGTCTGCTCTGAAAAGGCAATACTTGGGGGAGATCTCACAGAGAATCTCTCCAGCCACCTGTTCCATCAACTTGTACCTGCCCCACTTGTTCTTCTGGCAATGGGAGACCCCAGCTGTTCTGCCCAGCCCTTAAGCATTAACATTATACAGCCTGAAATCTTCTGTCAGGGCAAAGTTTCTTTAAGTATACAAACTCATTGATAGAATTTCAAATGAGTGAAGGGGAAAAATGTTTCCTGCTGCTAGATATGTGGAAACATAACAAAGTGTGAGATTTCGTTATTACAACTCAAAACAGACTGGTGTGGTGATGTAATGGGGTGGCTTATGTTGGTCTTTGCTCTAAAAGCTGCTCCTTATAAACTTCCATGGCCGCAGGAGTGGTAGTCAGCTCCTTCTGTTAAGTACGCTATCTGAAAGTCACCTCAAATGACCAGTTTCAGTAAATGAATCTGCTTACTGTATTGTGGAGTTTGATGTAAACTTCGTTTGGCTCTGAGTACATCCCTTCACAATTATAGGTCAGGGTTTTCAGGCTGGAACCTCTAGAGGTAGGCTCCATGGTGGCCCAGAGATACCAGTCTTTTAGCTCCTCTGAACAGTAAAAGAGGAAGCACCAAGAAAAAAAAAAAAAAAAGAATCAATTAATTTCTTTATAACAGGCATAGATTTTCTGCAGTGGCCAGCTACATGCTTGCCTTTCTTCCCATCTAGCAAGTTGGATGCAACTTCTTTTTTGGAAAGGACATAAACATTTTAAAACTAAAACTGAAAATACAACAGCTTGTTTTTTGGCCTCTTAGTAACAAAATCATGCCCATGTTAACATGGGATTTAACTGGCTCACTTCTCCTTTCTTCCAGGTTGCTGTTGAACAGTGTGGGAAAAGCAAGTCGGAATCAGTGACCTATGTGAAATGGCTGCAACATGGCCTGCCAAAGTATCTGCACGATACACAGGAGAAAACACGCCTGCTCAGAAAAGGCAAACAGGGACATAAGTGTGAGATGAGCCTACAAGGGATAGTGTTTGTGGTGTTAGACTCCACACAGGGTGTGTCTTGTTCAAGCTGGATTTCACATGAGCTTTTGAACACAGAGGGAGAAAACTGGAGTCCATACTATCAATCACCTGGCTGATAGCTCCTGGAATTTTCTGTTCCCAAAACCCAGAAATTCCTGGGTATCCTGGAATAACTCACTCATTTACTGCTAAAAACAGTTTTAAAGGCAGTAAGACTAATATGCTTAGCCTTCCTGATCATTTCCCTGCCTTCTTTTTTGGGGGATGGAAATCAGTACAACAAAGTAAACTCACATAGAAGGAAAAAAAATAAAAAATTTCTCAAGTAGTAGTATTGGGCTCTAGCATTATGTTGCTTTGTGTAGGGGAATGGAAAAAAAAAAAAAAAACAAAAAAAAAAAAACGTGCCTAAGGGCAAAAAGAAAAATCTGAAGAGGTCATCTTTTGCCAAATGTGCAACTGTACTCTAAATATTCTAGATCTAAAAGGATTGAATGATATTCAAACTATTAATTAAAGAATAAAATGAGAGAATGGAACTCATTGCCACAGGTGTCTCTGAAGCTGAATTTCTTGGAATTTCTTGGAATAATTTATTGGAATCCCTGAAACAGACCTCCAAATCTATTTCTTAACAAAAGCAAGGCCTTATACATGTACAAAAAAATTTTAAAAGCCCAGTTTACAAGCATATAAACCAAAAAGCATTAACCAGATAAAAACCTTGAGGTGGTCCAGCAGAGATCACTTACAAGTCTGCTGAGATTACGGTTTGGGGCCCACTTATTTACAGTGTATTTTGCGGGGTTACTAGAATACAAGTGCTAGCAGAGGAACAAGCTTCAGGATTAAGCGGATGCTCAACTCAATTCCAAGCAACTTGGTGTGTTTCTTTTCCAACACCAGTGTTGCAAAAACATGTTTGCTGTATACATTTCCAGCACAAGAATGTTTCTAGGAGAAAGCAGGGCAATTATGCCCTCGAGCAGTTTTTCAATTTCATATTTAATCTTATGAAATACACTCTTTCAGTTTAACAAATCATCTCTAAATTGCCAATCAAATCACACCAGGAAACGAGGCTCTACATCTCAGACTTGCAAGAAGTAATTTACCAATTAAAGCCAAAGAGTTACAAGAATAATTTAGGGAAGCTCTCCTGGAATACATTCCTTTAACTGTGTGCAAAATCAAGGAAAAAAAATTTCATCATTATTCACTCAACCTCCTGTAAAAGCAATATGCAAATTACTGTTTAAATGGCATAATCAAGGCTGCAAAGCCAAGCTCTCCAAGTTAGAAAAAGCCAGAAGCCAGCTGACCTGAGCAACCATAACAGCACCACTGTGGAGCCACACTGCAGCCCTTTAAAGAGATGGGGCGCACACGGTATTTTAACAAGCCTAGTGCCCGTACTGCCAGGTGCCCCAGTTCTGTGACCCTGCTCAACACTTCTATTATCCAGTTCTGAGCAGCAGTTGAGATGCCTCAGACTCAGTCAGCCTTTGTCCTTCATGTTACATCGGCCACCCTGCATTGGAGCACACGAGTTGTCTGCAGTGGTTATGTTTTAGTAAGGCTGTGCTTCTGAGTTTCAAGTCTTGAATGGGGAAAATGGAGGATGCTTTGACTGAAACTCTTCTACTTACCAAAAGGTAAGTAGGAAGAAGTTAAAAACATCTTCTAAAACCACTGAAAAACCATGCCCACATTTCACAATTTTAAATTAAGTCCACAATCTCCCCCTGCAGCATCTCCATAAAGCAGCTTCCTTCACTAGCCAGCCAAAGCAGCCCCGACCTGTGGACCTCAGGTGAACACTTGATGTCCATCTGTTTGCACAGCCATTTCCAGATTTCCCATTCAGCTGCTAAACTTCCATGGCAGATGCCTAGGGAATAAAATAACATGGGAAGCAGGTACCCATCAGATTTGCTGATGCCTTCCCAGTTTGTCAAAAAGACTTTGGTTTCTGCATTTCTTCAGTCTCATCAAAATCTTATATGCACAAAGTTTATCTGGAAGTCACTTAGAACCCAATTTCTAAGCAAAAAATAAACCCTCTCAGCCAATGTTACCCACACAGGCAGTTCCAGGCACCAGATGGTGCAAGAGCCAACTGGTGGCCACCATTTCAGTTCGCTAAAAATGCTTTAAGGAGGGTAAATTCAGCACCTCCAGCTTTGTCTACGGAAAGTATAAAGATGACTTAAAGCCAATTTTCTGAGCGACACAGTTCAGTCCTCCAGCCACCACTGAAAGTTTGCCCTTGAGACTGCGGTGACATACCTGCAGCTGCCTAAAAAGGCAACTAAAAATAAAAGTGTTCTCAAAGTTAAAATTTCTCTGTAATGGTAAAATAAGGATAACACTGGCAGCATTAGTCTCGTCCTTTAACAGTATGTGCCTGAAGGGCACTAGTTATCTCATTCTTTAAAGAAAGAAAATGTTCCACCTGCTTGTGGAGGTCTCTCAGCATATCCCGCCAGGCGATGACTAAACACGCCTGACGAGGCCACGGTGACCAGGTGCCGGGGCACACACAAGTCACTTACAGAGTGAGAATTTATTGAAGAACTTTCTGTACACCTCCATTACAGCTCAGCAAGAGGGAGGTACGTGCAACAAGGAGTTCTGGCATACCTCCCTACTGCCTTCTATTATTGGAATTGGCAGTTTGGTTTTGTATGCCACGGTTTGACTATGTTTCTAGTTTAAAAATAAGGTCAGATTACAAAGTCCCAGCCAAAACTTGCATGTCCCACATATGAAATGGGATTTCATGAGGGGATTTTGCTCGTATACTCTTTTTGTTTGCTAGTAAATTGTGGATAGCAAGACCAAAAACTGCATTAGTGCTGCTCAAATACTCAATTAAGATTATTTTTTTTTTTTACCCACAGAGTTTAGACTTCTCTAACACAGGGCAGCTATGAGGTAGGTAAGAAATTCGATCAAATAGAAACAATAAAACATGCTCAGAAGAAATGAAAACCTCTGTATGTCTGCCGCTGACTACACTACACTTCCCTTCCTGAACAGCAGAGTCCAGTCAGAGAACCCCTTGGAGCACCTGCAGTTGCAGCAACTGATGAGAGCTGCCAGCTCTGGCTGAGCAAGGTGCCTCACCTATCACACCCTCAACACAGGTCATGGGAGAGACGTCAAACTGCTGGGAGCAAAGACTGTTCAGTCAAGCCTTCTTCAGACAAGGACTCTTCCTCTCACTCTCCACAGAGGCCACGTACAAGGACCTCCTTCTCCATGTTTTGCCTGAAAGCTGGAAACATGTATTCTTTCTTTCCTCAGTATTCACAGAGTCCTATAACACAACAGACACAAGTTCTTGGGGCTGCTTAACATCATGAGTGCCAAGGCAGCAGAAAACTTTTAGAAGGCTCCCAAAGGGAAGAACAGGCTGCAGAGGTAAGCAGGCAAGTGAGCTAGTGGGATGCAGGCAGAACAAAGGAGGTGCTTTCCCCACCCCACAGAAGATGCAATTAAGGCCTGGAACTCTTCACTAAAGACACCTCAGTGTCCATTATACAGAATCTTGGACAAAGTGAAGACCCAAACTTAAATACAGCTACAGTCTCCAGAAATCATTTACCATTGGTTTGGACGTCATTAACAGTTGACTAGAGCTTTTGTTACGGATACCACTGTTAGTGTAGCATCAATTTTGTTGGTAACACCTGTTATGACAGAAAATAAGTTTGATGGAACTTTCCTGATCATGGTAGTTCCTCCATACCTCAACTGTCTCAAAAATAAAGGTCACCATTTTAGAAATATTTACTTACTGGAAACAATTTTATTTTTTACCTGAAGTCTGACAGCCTTTCAAGTATTTATACGGGTACACTTTATAGGTTATAACACATGACATTACCAATGTATTCTGCCCTTTGAAAGAACTCTTCCTTATTTTTACAATTTAATATTCACTTGCTGAGGTGTTCTTGCTTGTAAAGGATTGTCAGGTTCAAGTGTAGAATTAGATGATCCAAGACAACCTGTCTCTGGTGAATATAAGTTTAAAATATTGAAGTCTCTAGAAGAGCAATAAGGATGCCCATTCTGTATCTGTGAACTATTATCTGTATTTCAGTATTACACAAGCTGCAGTACTTACATACAGGCATGTTCTTTCTGAACCTATAAAAGGCTTGAAGATCTATTTAGCATACCAGTTCTTCTGTGTCACAGCATTGATTTTTAAATATTAAGTAGCAATAATCAATGCATAGAGCTGAAATAAGTCTTGCAAATTACACATAGTTGTAACATTCCCAGACCAATTATTCTTCACTGGAATTATAACGGGCAGTTGAAAGTTCCAAGAATAACAATACTCTGTCAATGAAAGCGGTGGATGGAGATGACTGAAAAAGAAGTTGCTACACAATATGGATTAGTTGTCACTGAAATAAAGAATCAGTGATACAAAGCCCCCAGGACTCTGCTAACATCTGGGATATTTCCTGCATATCTAAATAAATTCTCCGGGTACAGGACAGCAAGCCACTCCCTACTTCACCTTGGTATTCACAGAAAGAAGAGAAGCATAATTCATAGTCAGCTATTCCACTTCACAATTCTATCAGAAACTCCAGTGTTACCTTAGTGCACACAGATCAGAAAACCTGTGCTGATAGAGCACTGATCTCAGCAGAAAACTTCTAAGAATCGAGTCAGCACGAGGAGTACAACTTTGTTATACGCCTGAATTTTCAAGCATGCCCAGAACCAGCTTTTTTAATGGTACGGTAGAAATTTTATTAATCTGCCATCACTAGCTTAATACGAGTTTGATAGACATGGAGGGTCTTCACAATGTTTTCCTTTTCTTTGAGCCTCTCAAAGCTCATTTATTTCTTTTATTAATAACAGGACTGTCACAGCAACACCTATCCTGCAAAAAGGACAGCTAAAATTCATCGTTACATGCAACATACATTTCCATGCATTCCCCAGGTTTGAAATCAACAATCAAAATTGTGGTGAATGAATACAGACAGGAACTTCATCAAGACAAGAATAAGTTATCTTGAGCTAAAGTGTTTGCAGAACGTGTTCCGATTTTGAAACAACTATAGTAATGACTGTAAACAGACTGGTAAATAAACTTTTAGAACATTTCAACAGTAAAAGTCATTACGGATAGTCGAAGCACTGAGTAAGATGTAGAAGCTTAAGACATTGCTGCAGTTCATCTGAAGCTCCTTAAGCCTTTAAACTCTTATTGCAGGGAATAAGCATGCCATGAATTATATATATTTAGGGAAAATTTAATTACAGTTGCCAATTGCTTTTCACACAAGCCCATTTAACATTTCTATAAACATCCAGAAATTCATAGGAACAATTGCAAATATTCATTTTATCACAGCTAATGCTGTTTTGCTTGTAAAGATTCAGGGTGTTTTTATAGCATTGTACCCAGACACATTAATCTTTTTCCTCCTGTAATAGTTGCATGCTTTATTTTACATAATTCATACCATTGTTAAGTAGTTATTGACTGGTATTCCTTTGTGTCATTGAAGAATTGCAGCACTGATGTAAGAGTTAACAAGGAGCACTGCAGAAGAGTTGAGATGCACTAGAAAATATGCAAGACGTCTCCCATACGACCCATGTTTAAGGCAATTTGATGGGTATCATCCTATATACTTTTACCTAAAGTTGCTGTATGGTGAAGACTGCACCTTTGCTACAGCTGCCTTACCTAAATGTACTGCATCCTTGCTAATCTTTGTTTGAACGGGACATAAAATAAGTGGCAACAAGATCATCCTCATTGACACAAATAACTCAGGTTACTTGCTCACCACAGCACTAAGGTCCAAATGTTCCCCCTCTCACTGTGCAAACAGGATTCCTTTGCAACACTTAATGCAAAGCCACAGAGAAGTTTATGGATGTACAGAGCAGAGAAGGGGAAGAAAATGGAGTCATTAACTACATGCAATTAATACAGAAGATCAATAGCAACTATTCTCCTCTCTTCTTCCCCAGCAAGTTAATTTAAGCAAAGCAGCAGTGGAAGAAAACACTGACTTCAAAAAAGTTACCTCCTCTTCAGAACTGCCCTACTACTTGCCTCAAAAGAAACTAATAAAAACAGTACTTACTCCTTAGAACTGTCACATATACATTAACAAATTATTTGGAACAAAATAGTTTAAAATACTCCAAAATATCCTAATCAATATATACACAGGACTCCATTTTTGTAGGAAATCAATTTAAACTGCAGCACAACAAATGGCCTTTCTGCTAGAAATGGGGCTTTCAGAAAGCTACGACCTAGCCTTACAACTGAACTTTGATGTAATTGGAAGAAGTTTAAGCTCAGATGCTTTATCAAGGCCATCTGGAGCCACAGTATACCTGAAAAAAAAAAAAAATTGGTCAGCTGGTGATAACAGCATCAAGACAAAAAAATCCATAGGAATGTTCAAACTTTCTTGCAACTGTTCTGCTACTACTTGTATTTGGCTGGATGTAGGAAGAACAGCAACAGATGCTGATACATCAGCATGCTAACAGCAACAGCCTGTTCTCCAGGGACCATTCCTGTAGCAAAGAATCGATACAGTGCCAGTCTGCATGAAGGGAACAGCCAAGGAAGAGGAAGTATGACAGGGGAATCTCCAGCGACCTGTTCAACGCTTGCTCACAGAACAGTTCTGGGTCCATGAGCAGTCAGGCTACATCAGTGCAGCTCTGGGGCTGGTTTAGCATTCACAAGGGACTGAAGCAGAAATCAGGTGCTATTAGAATTTGCAGGGCACCAAAGAGAAAATACCTCTTTCCACAAATGTACTTTATCTGTGTTTGCTACAGGACAGGATACAGCCTTCCAAGTCCAGTCCTTCGCAATAGCACAGTAGCAGTCATGCTGGAACTAGAATGATGGAACCCATATGAGGAGTAACAATCCTAAACAAGATTCAGAAGTCTCTCATTAAGAGCAATAGTAATAGTTTCAGACGTGCACACAGCAATAAGATGACTATTTCTATGCCATCCCTGTTCTTAAGGCAAACAAGAAACAGCAGCAGGTGTGCAGTAGCAAGATCCTATGTTCAGTAGCAAAAACAAACAAACAAAAAAAACAAAAAAACAACAACAACTGTAGTTTAAGTATGTGATTATTAACCAAAAGTCTAAAGCTTTCAGACAATGCCATTTAATATGAAGAGACTATTCACACTTCAGATGTCACATGGGCATTAAGTTACTTTCACACCTTGTGACTCACTAATGGAGACTGTATTTTTTGCTGTTGTTGTTTTGCAATGGGACAATCCATATCATACGGTAATTTTAATATAGTAAGTTGACTTTCCTCTGTCAATCACCTTCAGGAACTTAATTTGATAAAGTGGTTAAACTATAATAGTTTTGTGGTAAATGCGATTTCTCCAAGCACAAAATTAGACCATACCATCATGGTGTGACCAATACTCTAGTTTAAACCAAAACAAAGTACAAACATTCTTCCTAGGATGGTTTCTCTAATACACTGCAGTGAGTTAAGCACAGATGATGGTCTCCACAGATAAAAATTCTTAATGATGCAGGGCCTACTAGAGTCAGAGAAGAAAATATCAGGTACTTGTTACACAGAACCTCCTGAGACATAATGTTGTTTCTGTAAAAGCTAGACTGATGGTTTGTCCTGGTAAAAAGTAGATAAAATGTCCTGACACTCAGGTGTGGGAGAGCTTCAAGCCCTTTTTCATATAAGTGGAAATATTGCACAACTTCAGACTTTTGAACCCTCTAAACTCAGATTTGGAGACTCATACCGATCAAGAGCAAAAATGACCGCCCTTGAGAAGTGAAATATGAAGACTCTCCAGTATGTCCTCATGACATTCCAACTGCTTCATCACTGCCAGCATTTAAACATATCCCAAAAGTGGAAAGATCATAGCAGACTTTCTAATGAAACACTTGAAAGAAATTCAGCTATGCCACTTACAAAACTTGTTGGAAATTGGAGGAAGAAACAATCCCCAGTGCTAAAATAATCAAGCCAAAAAGATATGTGGAAGGGTTAGGAGGAGAAACAGTGTTCTTATTTTCAGTGTTTACCTTTTGAGCCCTGCTCTGTTGTATTGATTTTATGTTGCAACAATTTAAAACAAATAGCCTAAAAGGCAATGGTTGCAAAATAATGGTCACTCTGGAATAGATGTTGAGTATGGAACTGAATGCAGAGTTATTGACCAGATCTCAACTCTAACATGGTATAACTACTGATAGGAAATGAGCTAGGACTCCTGCGCTAGAGGACCGATACCCTCTATCAACTGGAAAACCACAAATAAGAACTCCTTAAAAACTTTTAAGATGACCAGCAACTGCAACTCCCTGCAGTATTCTCCAGGGCACCAGCACATGCATGCCACATTCAGACATAAGTGAATTAAAAATACTTATTCCTATTAAGGATCTCCCATAGAGAGAAATTCAGTTTTAGCCTTCTAAAGTTATTCCAGCAGCAGAGTTTAAGACATCTGCACTTCTCCTGTCCCTGCCATTATGCCCATCTCTGTGCTGCCTCCTCGGAGGTACCAAAGCAGCGACCTGCGATGCCGCGCTGTGACACGGGGCCAGGAGGAACCGACCGAACTTTCTTAACCACTCAGCACCTGGCTTCCTAATGCTGCTATCGTTCATTTCATTAAGGTAAAAGTAATTATAGATTTGAATGCTTTTCTCTTTACCTTTATTCACAATTCTAGCAGTTAATATGAGGTGCTAAACCACCACTAATTGAAAATTGATTTTAAATTCAATTAAATAGCTAGCCCTGGAGGTAAGTATACATGCAGAAAGCTCATCAGCTGACTTTCCCTGTAAGCATCCACACCAAATTTCAGTGACAGTCAGTATCTGTAAGAGGAACAGTAGCAGCTGTAGATAATGTCTAAAGAATATACATAATGAAAACTTCAGCACCTGATTTTTAAGGAACAAAAAGACACACTTAAGTATTCTCATGTGTTACTTAACATTGTCACAGCAACAATTTGTGATGGTCAAGCAGTGCTAGACCTGAAAAGTGAGCCCAAATTCATGCTTGCCTGCTGCTTTAACAGACCTTGTTTGACACCGCCGCCTTTTTTTTCCTCAGTATTTGAACAAAACCTAGAAAAGTAATGCTGGTTTTAACATTTGTTTCAATAATAAGTTTCAGAAAAGCTTACAGTAGAACTTTAAAGGAAAACATACAATTTTATTTGACATTTTCTGTTGTCTATCACTGATGACCCAAACTAGGGGTTCCTCAACCTCTCTCCTAAGTGATGCCTAAAAAAAGGCTCAGTCAAAACCACAAAGAATTCCAGAGCAAATAATAACTAAGGTTACGGCAATGGGAACACTCCGAGAGAACTCTGAATTACAATGCTTAGGTAAGGCTGGTGGATCCGTACGTACATGCGCTCTCACCAGTTACACTGAGGAATCAGCTCATAGCTGTATCACCCACAGTAAGTGCAGTTGACCAGATCTGACTGATAAGGGCAATGCAGTGCTATGGTCAGACTTGTTTAATATTGGACATACTGTCACAGGGCTAAAAGTTCCCGGCCAGTTAAGTGCTGGGGCTCAACTTGAGCTAACCTGTTCAATAGAAGTACAAGAGTCTTCGCTCAGTCTCGATCTGCTTTGATAATTAAGCAGACTGTCAGTTAACTTCACAGTATATACAAGGACTGAGGCTGACCGGTCTTGCTTTTCTCTGTAAATACTGCTGGCCTGAATAGCATCATGGCAGCTGGACAAGACTGGGGTTATTTGCTCTGTCCGCAGACTTGTGCAAAGTAAGTACAGTCTGCAGATGCTCTAGTAGGGACAACGTTGAAGGCAGAGCTGTATACAAAGAGTAACCAGTTCTGTCAGTGTGTTGTGAGCAAGAGCTTGGAGAACGCTCCATGTATTGGAATGAGGATACATAACCAATAATATCCTATGTCCTCCAAAGTAAACAAAAACAAACTCTTATTAGATTAAATCAGCTGGTTATGTTGTTATCAGTGCATTTTCTCACCTTGAGGCTTGTGAAAGTTTCAGCCTTAGAGGCCTAAGACCCTTCCTCTGAATGCAAGTGATTCATCACCACACACTAACCTGCTATTTGTACAGGGAAGAATGCAGTTCACCTTTTAATGAAATTATACAAGGCTGTTGTATATTCTCCTTGATAACTCCACGTGCCTTAACTATATATTGTATCATCAGTGGTACTCAGTAACTCTATTGTGAAGAAATGAATGTGGCTTATGGCCCAAGGCAAGTGACTGATAATGCTGTAATATTCATCCTTTAACACATGGAATAAACTTAATGTAGGTAGCTCTTTAGACACATCTGGGAAGCCGCTCTGCTCCCAGAAAGATATGGAAATAAGCATTCTCAAAAAAAAGTGGGAAATGCTTGGAAACCTACTGCAGAGAAGCCCAATCAAGGCATCCTTTTGTGCTGGAATTAAACCTATTGTCACACCACAGTCTTCTACCAGTGCCTTGTCATTTATGAATTATAGCATTCTAAGGATGCAAAAGGCTCATCACCAGATGAACTCATGAATTCTGCATTTGATTCTAGGAAATAATTAATCAATTCTAGACATTAAACATAGCCAATGGAGAATCATGGGGAAATTCTGGCACCTACATTAAGGGATAGTTCTGATCAGAACAATGAGTGAATTTCAGTTTCTGAAACCTGAATGCAAACTAGTCTAACTTCCGCACTTGAGTTAATTCCACCCTGAAGCAGATTTCTGTGCATGATTCAATTATTAGGCATACTTTCAAAAAAAAAACCTGACCTCCATAGAAAATCACAGCCTAAGTCTCCAGCCTTTATTTTGCATCTTCTGTTTTTTTAGTTGAATTTCCTTTTCCCATACTGTCTTGAGTGTCAGCAATGATACTACATGAAAAGCAAGCTTGTTTCCCATTCCAGATGTGCACAGCATCTAACACAAATGGGAAGAAGAGCTGGAGGCCTCCCAATTGCAAAATCAAATCAAGTTGGAGAGGGGCAGGAAAACAGATCAGATATGCACACAAAAATTTGACCAATGTAACTAAGGCAACAAGCAAAACAAAGTACAAATATATAGTTAAGGATATGCACAATCCCTACATAGTGCAAAGTCCACATTTATTTAAAAAATGTGCCTTTTTCTGATTGAAAATATAGATTGTATTCCAGAACAATGAACAAACTTCGCCCTCCCTCACAACACTGGCACCAGTTGGACAGTTCACAACTTATTCTGACGGTACAAGTGGCTGATGTACAGTCTTAACCATTTGTCTGCTGGGAAGCTATCCTTTGCTTATATTCAAGTCAAACACAATTCTTATAATTTCCAAATTTCATACTTCCTAGGGCAGGTGTGCTTTAATAACCTGTTTTTTCTCTTCAGCTGCCTTCGTTTTCCTTATTACCAGAATCAATAGCAATAAAAAGGACTGCCTATAGTTTAAGTTGTTTTCGTTTTAAGCTGGATATCTCACTAACCAAACAGACGCCACATTTGTATCCAATCTGGGATGTTGCTGCTTTAAAAAAACACACGTGCAACTGAAATCAATGACTGTTTGTTCGGTAACAGGGTAAATGAGAGAAGAACACGTTTACAAACAGCAGGTGAGGCATTCAATTTGAAAAGCAATCAGATTGTCTGCTGCCTGCTTTCAAGGACAGTGCTCATAACTGCGCTGCTTACATAGTGAGGAAAAAATATGTTGTTTTTTAAGACCTGGTGCCCATACACCAAGTGCCCTAACATAAACGTTTAATCACTGAGGAATGCTTTCACTGGTGAGCAGCATCATCAGTTTTACCTGCAATTTAGCCGTAACAGTATGGATTAACACTACGCTGATGCCCCATCTTGAATGCTGTTCCATGCAAATGGAAATGAGCAGATAACCCTGTTGGCTTACACTAGGCTCCACTTGAGAGCCACGTGCTCTGTTTCCAAAGCTAAATCTGAGATTTTACATTTAAAAAAATGCATTTCCCCAGGCAGGGAGGGAGTATGTGTGTGTTCTTTATAAAAGGGATAAAAATAATGTCTTTTAAAAGCAACCACATATTACAGCCAAATGAACTCAATTACTAGGTTACCAACACACTCTCAGCAGGTGTAGAGGCTGGGCCCTCCTATCCATCAGTAGACAATTAGGTACCTCACACCTAGCACATGACAGAAACAATCACTGAAGAGCAAACTTCTAGTGGAAGAGGATTTTTATTTTTTTTTATAAAGGTCTGATAGAGTTTGAAAGCTGATCTAAATTCTATTCTAAAGGATTCAACAAACACCAATGAAGCTTATAAAAATATTTTGTTATTTTTACCCTGGATCATGCCTCAGAACAACTCCCACCTTTAGTCAGAGACCTTCTAATTACTTCCTCCTTCCATGACACCCAGAATCAGACAAACCGAACGGCCCATGGCAGCCTGCATTTTATATCCCAGCCTAGTTATCCCTTGAAAGCAACCTGTAACCATCTTCCCTCTTCAGCAATACAGGGAGTTAGTCATGGAATGGAATACAGACTGCTAACTTAACGCTTTTCTTGTCATCTGATGCCTCCTTCAGCATTAAGATTAATTTTGCTATCTTGCAACCGCCACAATAAGAAAGCACAAAGCATTGCTGCTACTCCGTGCTGAAGGGAAACTCAGGCTGGTGAGGCTTTTATAAAATACTCTCAAGTACCTTCCAAATTAAATAATTTAAAGGGACAGCAATAATGATTTTCAGCATTCATTTTAAGGTGGTCATTAGTTAAATTACATGTCACAGCAGAATTAATCTGCAAAGGCACAAAACCTACTATGACAGTTAAAAGATGCAATGTGAAAAGCCACCATCCCAAAGCAGAATGCACTGGACAAATGTAGGTCTTTGCTGGCACGAAAGGTGAGAAACAGAGTACAAAGCTATAGAAAATGTTTTAAGATTGCATTGCTATTGTTGTACTGACCATCGGTGTCTGATTATTTTGAGACTTTTCAATGGTAGAGGACAAAACCTCACATAAAAACCAAGACTCAGGAATGAACAGGACCACACAGAATAAGCTTAACATACACCACCTTACTTCTTCCCCATGCCAGGAAAAGAACAGGCTACATTAGCAGGTGTTGAGACAGCAGAATGTCTCAGATCCACACTCTTAAGTCAAAGATTAAACAAGGTAAACAGCCTTCTATACTGACCATACTAGTTCATTGTATTTGCCTGACCAATAAGCCTTCTTAAAGAAAACGGCTTGCCAACGGTGATTTTTTTCCATGGGGCATTCTATAAAAATCCCAAAACAAAACCATAAAAATATTGAAAGAAAACTGGATTTACCTGTTACCATCAAGAACATTCTGCAATAAAGACAACTTCAGAGGTGAGGAAAGCTGAAGTAAAATTGAGACTGAGAATCAACTGTGCCAAGAAAGGTAATGAAATTAATTTAAGTGCACACAAAGCCTTTGTGCACCTTCTATGACCTATGTATAGAACAGGCTGATGAAGCTTTGCATGCTCCACAGCCTGCTGTTTTTGCATAGTGCAATCCAGGCACCTTTATACTGAAAGTAACAATCTGCCAGAGATGAATAATGCCAAAACATGAACTATTTTAGATGAAGGGATTCATTCATCCTGCTCTCAAATTCTGGTATTAAAGGAACTCAATACTTGGATCCTGATGTTAACACCATTTAGATACATCTGTAAAACCCAGAAAAAGATGATACAAAAGGAAAATTAAAAGGGGGTATGGATTTAGAAAACATCATTATCAATACATTAGATAGCAAGGGATAGAAATTTAAACAAAGTGGTAGAACCACCTGTTCATTGATTTGATTTCTGTATTAAGGTATTCATTGTACACTTTTTTTTTTTTTTTTTTTTTTTTTTTAACTTCCAAATCAAAGTTTGGCAAGATGACTTGGTAAAGAACCAAGAGGTAAGCAAACTGCAGAGCCCACGTGATTTATTTTTTATTTTTTATTTTTTGAAAAGGAAGGGGAAGAGGGGAAATCAACAGAAACTACCCTACAAAAAAAAATCAGCCATGGGTCATTTACTGTGAATTCGAACACTTGTTATCACTGTCAGTGACCTACTGAACTTCTTTACACATTCAACGTTTTAGGAATGGTGGACACTATTTCACTTTCATCATATATGCTACAACATCTGGGAAGTTAATTATATTGAAGGATAATAATTATAAATTCACTATAAACAGTAGCACAACATAGTAGAAATCAAATTCTCACAAGAATGACAGCTACTCAGTTCCAACTAAAAAACTACCTTCGATATATTAAACAAACAGATACATAGAAAGCAAAATGTGGATGCCAATTCTTTTTTGCATGCAGCAAAGTCATCAGATCCATATTCCTGAACGGCTCTGACAAGGTGCAGCGTGGCATCTGTTCAAAAGCACTTGTCAGTAGAGACACAAGAAGGTGTTGAAAACAGTGAAAAGTTTGGAGTACAAAAAGGTAAAAATGCAGGAGAATGGGGACTGCTGATCGACAGAGGCTGGGATTAGGTAAGGCTGGCTGCTGAAGGCGATAAAGCAGTCAGAGGAAAGAAGCCAGCATGGAGAATTCTCTGTACAGTGGCAAAAGGGAAGAACAAGTCAACTGCAAAAAGCTTTTGCACCATTTTCAACCCCCACTGCCCTCCCTGAACAAACAAAGACCTGTTCCTCTCAGGGAAACTGCTGGGAGGTGGTAGTATACTGTTACGACAGAATTAATGCCCCACTAGCAAGAGAAAAGTGAACTTAAAAGGAAATGAAGTGAGCTTTTGACAAAGCAGAGCTCTGCAGCACTGGGAGGTACATGGCTTTTTCCCAAAAGGAAGAGGTGTTAGGAGTTCGTGGCACTACTGCAGTAACAAGGACTAGGAGTGCACTCGGCGCTGCAGGTAATGAAAGCTATATGGCATTTATCATTTCCTCAAGACACACATTACTTAATGTAATCCAACACCATGTAATTGGAGAAGGTAATTTTAGACTGGGTTCCTTATGAAAACAAGACTTGTGAGATCACAAAGTCTCTCAGTCCTCTAATTGCTTCTGAACCTGGCCAACCACCATTCCAAGCAACCACCATTGTATTACATTCCTAACAGCTTCATAGGAAAGAGCAGCTCAACAGGGCTAAGGCACGCTCTAAAAGGAGGGTTATGCTTCACTCACCCAACAGCTTAGCAGTGTGCATCTGACCAACCATTTGGGTTTAAGAGTGCTCTGGATCCAGGAAACATTGTAGGTAAGTAAACGATGTTATACTAGTTCTGTTGTTCAAGGAACAGCTTGTATGTGTTGAAGACTTGCATTAAAACACATAACATGACATCACTTACTGTTGCTGTAACGGATCACTGAGCCATTAAAAAAATAAATAAATCAGAAGAGCAGAATTGAAAGGCAATCCACTACAGATGGATTGACTACAGGTCAAGCCTTTGTGAAACCATTCCTATTAGGCATTGGTTTGTATTTCAGGAGAGCACCACAGCTATCAATGACATCATTCTGTCTCCTCACAGATGATCTTGTTTTAAAAAAAGCCTAATTTAATAAAGTTTAACTGACCTCCTTTAAATCAACATCCATTCACAGCTCCATCTTGGGATAAACTCCCCTATGCTGAGATTCATAGAAGGCATTACAGGCAGTCACATAACTGTGCTCGAGAACATAAAAATAAAAAGGCAGTAGACAGAAGAATGCTTTTTTAAAGGGGTAAGAGAAACAAAATTTAAACTAAACAAAAAGTTAGAGTACTTAAATGCACTTCAGTACTAAAACTATTTACTTTATCTGAAAACAAAATAACATTTGGCAAATTACTCAAGTCCTTCAATGGATGCTTCTGATAATTGCCCTGCGGTCCCTCTGTGGCATAGAAAGCCATGCACACAGCAGAGTATGCCAATTTGCAACAAGCTCATTTCTATAAAAATAGAACAAATTCCCAATTTTCAAGAAGGAAATGTACTCTCAAACATGGCTTAAAAGGATATAATAGCTGATGCTAAGAAAGCTGTGTGCCCTAATGTACTTGTTTCCCAGAGTAGTGCTCTCATATCCATGATGAGAAATTTGATTCTTGCCTATACCTACCTTTTTGTGGAAATAATGGACTCTAATCATTTACTTAGACCAGTTTGGCACCATTCATTTCTCCCCGTAATTTACAGCTGAAGAGTATGCCAACATATGCTTACCTGGAGTACCACTCACCCAACTCTATTTCAGAATATTCTTCATCTTCCAATGCATTTTTTTTTACTAATGCCTAGTGAGGATTTCACACTGATTTTCCCTTATACAGTTTACTCAGCTGGGATATGACAAGCTGAGTGAAACAAAGGACGTTCTTTAAGAATGCTGTCTCTCAGTTCTGTTTCTCTGTTGCTCACGCTTTTCAAACCATCAAAAAATGTTTTGTTTTTAATATTCTTCATTAACAATTTGCCATTTAAAAACACTTTAAATTCAAACTTGTACTCAAAATGGCTAGAAATTATGATTTGGCTATTGTCACAATTAAGTCTTGTATTGACGGTACTGTTTAAAACTTCTAAGGACTTATTCCCACAGGTTTGAGAATGAATACATTGGCTCCTTTGGTTCCAACATCAGTGCTTTGCACACCAGCTGAAGCTCTCCTTTCCTTTATACATGGAATCTGCATGACTTATGAGTAATGGAGAAAAAAAAAAAAAAAAAAAAAAAGCCAGAAAGAGCTCACAGCTTGCTAAAAATTATGCAGGAATCCTGCAAATTAGGGTCTTTCTAGTTTCCAGCTATTGACAAAAATTACTGTAATGCCCTCTCCGATCAAGTTACAGGTATAGCTTCAGTGATTTATTCTTGAGTTAACAGACAACAGACACCTGACAGAAAAGCCAGGCTAACCGAGAAAACAGAAGGCAAGAAACAGGTAAGAACGGGTTTTTTGAGCAGCAGAATCTCATCTAGCAGTCGAACAGCTTATCCTGCATACCACTGATAGCATAGCAGGAATTTATTGTTTCTGACACACAGGTAACAGGATCATATATGTTATAAAAAAAAATTTCTTTAAGACTAAATTCTCAGCTCTGGAGCACCTTCCACCTGCAGTGCCCTCTCCTCAGCGTGGTCTAAAAGAAACTGTGGCAGCTGGGAGAGCAGCTCTAAACTGTGAGTGTGGCTGATCTTCCTGGGCAGCCCTGTCACTGCACATGCTGCCTTGTCACAGGCCATGCAAGAGCTCCTGGACCCCATACCAAGCCAGATTTGTCAAAAAAATAAAAATAAAAAATGGCACCAACACAAATCGCTATTCCACCTGCTCACCTCACTCAGGGTTTCCCACTCTGCGTGTTAATTGCACTGAATAATGTTACATAATAAACAGATTTCCCCAATCATTTAAGGTATTTAACTGTTGGTAATTCCAATTTAAATTAATGGGAACCGTGCATCTTAATCCTCTTGAGATCACTTAAAGGATCTCAGCACAAATCAATGAAATCAAAATACTCCCTGCAAAATGTGAATCATTTCAAGAAGTAAAACTGGGAGAAGCTGTTGGTAGGATGTTCTACATTTCCCATGGTGGCATAAATGTTTCTCCTGGAGGTACAAGCAGGCCCTTTCCCAGCAGTATGCCCCTCACTTCAGAGAGGGGTTTGTCTCTCTAACATAAGAGAGAAGCCTCCTTTGCTTAATTACTGCGTGTAACAGCAGCTACACATTGAAATAGCTCAGCATGGTAGGAGCTTAGCTGGATGGCTCGAATCCCAATAGCAAAGTTCTTCTCTGATTAAAAAATTCTGAAAGAAAACTGATTGTTTTCCCATCCTCTCATTTACAGGTCACCAACAAAAAGACAAGGAAAAGTTTACCAAGGAAAAATCTTGAGTAATAACAAAACTCCCACCTAGATCCTGAACAAGTGCTGGGCTCAAGAGAGGGTGATTTCTTAACACAATCCCCTCACATACAGAGCAGGCAGAGGAAGGATGACTTGAAAGTTAAGTGCTGAAAATAGGATCATCTGTACCATTCAAAAGCCAGAACTGGTCTTTAGAAAGAACATGATCTTATCAAGATGCAAGCACATAGAAATAATCCTCAAAAGACATGGTCTGTAAAATAACAACATGGAACATGTGACAAGCGAGATGACCAGTTAAACTTTGAAAGAGATTCTAAGTAAAGGAAGTCTGGGGACAGCAAACTCAGAAGGCCTCAGGGAAAGGGCACGATTCCACTTACTACTCTGACATCTGTGTCAGAGCCTCGTTTCCCACAAATGCATGAAGACAAGCCTCCCAAGGGAAGAGCGGCCCTGGGCAAAAGGAGACAGGGAAGACGAGTAGCACTCAGAGGCGATCCGAAGCTTCCTAAGGACAAGCCTCCTGTTGCTTTAGAGTGTGCAGCATAATGCACAGGATGTGACCCCTCAGAAATCAACTGCAGCATATGAAAATGTACATTACTGTGTATTGCTGCGGAGAGCTCACAGCCTTAACTTCTGCAGCATAAGCAGAACCTGGCCCTTCAATCTAACATCACGTTACTGGTGCAGGAAGTTCCAGTAATGACAGACATCAACACAGTTACTCCACTAAGCTTTTTTAAATACCACTGTTCCCAATTGTTTTGGCAGCTCAGCTTCATACAAACTCCAAGATTTGACTAGAAAAAGTCATCTTCAAGCAGCTTTAAGGGGATGGCGCACCATTACCTACTGAAACTAAACAAAGTCCTTTGGCTGCAATACACTGACGCTAAATCCCATATTCACTTGCACTAAAGCACAGAGGTCTTAACACATCTTAAGAGATGTCAAGAGAACTCCAGCAGCTAAGCGTTAGCTCCCCTCAAAATGTGAACTGTTACTCCATCTAAAGAAAGATGAGAAGCAGCATAGATTAATGATGCAGAGCTAATTAAAGAAGTAAATAATGGTGATGTACCCTGAGCCAAAGAGGTAACAAATAATGCAGCAGGAAATAAGTATGAGGGCTTGATTAATTAAACTAAATTTCTAAAGGTAGATAGGACTATAAAATGTCAAACACGATATTAATGAAGAGTAGGTTTATTAGAAAAATGAATTATAGTTTAATATAAATTAAATTAAGAGTTTGTTTTCTGTAGCCAGTGCTGTTGTACTTAATTGTTATAGCTTTTTTTTTTTTGGGG